>NC_091084.1:60862500-62062500 GCF_032405125.1 Capricornis sumatraensis | reverse complement strand
TCCCCCGTCCCTGGGATTCTCTAGGCAAGAACACCTTCTCAATATGGTGGTGAGAAATGTTGATACAGATAGAGAAACTATGAATAATGAACTTCAAAAAGAAATAGAGAACTAGACAAAACGTGGTTTAGCTGTTGACACTCTTCCCAGGCCTCCTATTGTATCTCTGCCACAGTACTTTATCATTTCTCTTATTCTCTTTACTTCTCTTGAACAAGAAGTTTTGAGAGCATATACACCAGGCACTCCGCTAGGTACTTGGCTCCGTAAATACATAAGAAATTCTAAGGCAGGCTCAAGGTGTTTACCCAAAGGACAATGACAAATGTTCTTCTTGCGGTTTGTAAGAATTGTTTTTGAACAGTGGAACATTAAATAATCATGAAGAAAAATGTGAAGGTTTTAGTAGCCAAGGAAAAACATGTATTGAAAATTACTACTAATAATTTTTGATGAATAGAACAAAAATTACTAATTCCCTTTACCGCTCACTCTTCTCCTGGTTCTAAATCAGTCAACTTAGGTTCACTGATGCTTTAAGAAGAAATGATCCCCAAATTTGATCTGTCACTCATCCTCACATCTACCACGGGGTTAGACATAGCACTGCTCCATGTTCTCTTCGTTCTTATCCATCGCTAAAGGATAAGCCTCTACCTGGAACATTCCAGTCTCAGGTCAAAACCAATGGCTTTTTCTTGATAATGATACATGCCATTCCCCTCGCCTTTTATTGATCTAAGCAAGCCACAGGACTGGAAAAGGTCCATTTTCATTCCAATTCCAAAGAAAGACAATACCAAAGAATGCTCAAACTATCGCACAATTGCACTCATCTCACAAGCTAGTAAAGTAATGCTCAAAATTCTCCAAGGCAGGCTTCAACAATATGTGAACTGTGAACTCCCTGATGTTCAAACTGGTTTTAGAAAAGGCAGAGGAACCAGAGTTCAAATTGCCAACATCTGCTGGATTGTGGAAAATGCAAGAGAGTTCCAGAAAAACATCTATTTCTGCTTTATTGACTATGCCAAAGCCTTTGACTGTGTGGATCACAATAAACTGTGGCCAATTCTGAAAGAGATGGGAATATCAGACCACCTGACCTGCCTCTTGAGAAATCTGTATGCAGGTCAGGAAGCAACAGTTAGAACTGGACATGGAACAACAGACTGGTTCCAAATAGGAAAAGGAGTACGTCAAGGCTGTATATTGTCACCCTGCTTATTTTACTTCTATGCAGAGTACATCATGAGAAACGCTGGACTGGAAGAAACACAAGCTGGAATCAAAAGATTGCCGGGAAACATAACCTTAGATCTGCAGATGATACCACCCTTATGGCAGAAAGTGAAGAGGAGCTAAAAAGCCTCTTGATGAAAGTGAAAGTGGAGAGTGAAAAAGTTGGCTTAAAGCTCAACATTCAGAAAACGAAGATCATGGCATCTGGTCCCATCACTTCATGGGAAATAGATGGGGAAACATTAGAAACAGTGTCAGACTTTATTTTTGGGGGCTCCAAAATCACTGCAGATGGTGACTGCAGCCATGAAATTAAAAGACGCTTACTCCTTGGAAGAAAAGTTATGACCAGCCTAGATAGTATATTCAAAAGCAGAGACATTACTTTGAAGACTAAGGTCCATCTAGTCAAGGCTCTGGTTTTTCCTATGGTCATGTATGGATGTGAGATTTGGACTGTGAAGAAGGCTGAGCGCCAAAGAATTGATGCTTTTGAAGTGTGGTGTTGGAGAAGACTCTTGAGAGTCCCTTGGACTGCAAAGAGATCCAGCCAGTCCATTCTGAAGGAAATCAGCCCTGGGATTTCTTTGGAAGGACTGATGCTGAAGCTAAAACTCCAGTACTTTGGCCACCTCATGTGAAGAGTTGACTCATTTGAAAAGACCCTGATGCTGGGAAAGATTGAGGGCAGGAAGAGAAGGGGACGACAGAGGATGAGATGGCTGAATGGCATCACTGACTCGATGGACATGAGTTTGGGTGAACTCCAGGAGTTGGTGACGGACAGGGAGGCCTGCTGTGCTGCGATTCGTGGGGTTGCAAAGAGTCGGACACGACCGAGCGACTGAACTGAACTGAACTGAAGCAAGCCACATGGTTGTGCCCTATGTTCCCAGTGAGCAACTGCACTCCTCTTGTAAGGAGAGGCCTCAAATATTTTTTAAAAAGTCTACCAGAAGTTGTCCTGTACTTTCCAACTTTTCTGCAATGAATGTGTGTCATATTTATTAAAAGAAAAATATCAGAGGTACTTCCCTGGTGGTCCAGTGGTTAAGACTCTGTGCTTCCACGGCAAGAGATAGGTTGGGTTCCATCCCTAGTCAGGGAACTAAGACCCCACAAGCCATGCAGTGTGGCCAGAAAAAAAGAAAAATATCAGAGCCTTTGACTTTTAAGTAATTTTACTTCCATTTAAATAGAAATGCATTTAGCTGCAAATAATGGACAATTTGACTTTCAATGGCTTAAAAAGTAAAAGCTTATTCTCTCACATAATAAGAAGTATGAGGTTAGGTGGCTTCAAGCATTGGTTCAGCAATTCAATAATATTAGAGCCAACTTCTTGTCAGTTCTCTAGACTTTTCCCTCGTGTTTGCAACCCATTTCACACATGGCTGCTGCTACTGCTGCAGACCTAACATCTTCAACGAAGAAAAGAGGAGAGGAGGTTTAACAAAAAAAAAAAGGCAATAACAACCACACAAGTCCCTTTAGTAGGAAAGTGAAAGTTGCCTCAGAATTTCGTCCAGCAGACATGCCCTCAGAGTCTATTGGCCAGAAATGAGTCACATGACTGCACCCCTCTATAATGAGCTTTGGGAAATCAGGAAACAGTATTGCTGTGATTGGCTTAGAAAAATTATGGTCTTCCCTGGGCCTTGGCATATTGCTGATTTAAACAAAGTCTGGCTTATATTAGTGAAGAGGAGCTGCGGACAGGATACCACTTATGTGTCTGCCACAGAAGCCACGAAAGGGTGTAATTCATTCTGATAAGTGAACTGGGTAGGCATTTTTTTGCTGGATTTGGAAAGACAGTGGAATTATGCCCCACAAAGTAGAGGAATACGCCTTCAAAAAGAAAAAAAGAGGTGCAGCATGAGCCCTATTGAGAAGGTGGTTTGGAAATGTCGACTAGTTCATCTAATATAACCAGAGGATACAATGTGGAAATGTCAAGAGAAAGTAGAAGCTGGGAGATAGGAAAGGGCCAGGTGATGGATAATAATGATAGTTTGCATTTATTGGGTGCTTACTGTAGATCAGGTACTTTTATCCCCATTATTTTATTTAATTTTCTCAACTCCATGAGTGCTACTATTTCCCGCCCCCCCTGCATTTTACATGTGAAGTTAGACAACCTCATATGGGAAGATTAATACACAGAATAAATCATCCAAGATGCTTCTCCTTGTCTGCACCTCTCGAATCACAGCAAAAGGGACACAACACTTTTAGTAAATTCAAAATGTTTGCCCCACCCCCCAGCCAATTCACATTATCTGACACGAACAAGAAAGCATATGAGCCAATGATTGGGCTATAACTCACCCATTATCAGAGAGGAGATGAGCTTAACAATAAGGCTTCCCAGAAACACTTTCAAGTACCAGTTCAGCTGCTTAAAAAGTACTGCCTGAAACACTAATAAATACTGCAGATCCAGATAATATACTTCATAACAACTTTAACCATGATGTAATATTTTTGGCTTCTGTTTCTTCATCCAGATCCATAAGTTTTCTTTATAAAATTCTAACTTCTTCTTCCACCACATTTTTTAAAGCAAAAGACATATATACATAAATAAAATCCAAAGAAATGTATAAATATTCACATAGCAATTTCTAAAACAAACATTTTCAAGACTTCCCTGACTGCCCAGTGGTTAAGACTCTGCACTTTCAATGTAGGAGGCATTGGTTCCATCCCTGGTCAGGAAAGCTCCCACATGCCATGTGGCCAAATAAAATAAACATTTTATTAAAAAATGTTTATAAATTAAAAAAACACACTTTCAGTGTCCTACCTTACTTTAGGTATGGGTCAGTGTTTCTCAATTGGGCAGTATTGTGTTGGCACCCTTGGCCATCAGTAGCATTTCCCAGCCATGTGACAATCAAATAAATAAGTAAATCAACAACCACACATGTTTTCAAGCATCTCCTCTGGAGACATTTTTCCTGCTCTCTCCCTCTACTCTCTTGAGAAACACAGGTTGAAATATGACAGAATTATGTAAGTATTATGGTTCAATTTACTATTCAGGGGAAATGAATTGACTTCCATATCTGTAGGTCTATGTAGCTACCTTATAGTAGAGATCATATGAAATATGTAAAACACAATGCTTGATACATACTCAAGTACACAGCCCCATCCAAAATGCTAGCATAAATTAAGTATAGCATCTAAACATTTTTCCCTGCCTTCCCAGGAAGTACTTAACACTAGTGAATAAAGTTTGAATTCACTCTTCCATTCTGTATTACCATAGTCTCACTCCTGTTCATTTAAGAAATTAGATAACTTGAAGCAATATTTTCAAAAATTGAATATAGCTGTATGATTGGTGCAAAGTAGGATGTATAGAGATAACACTAGAAGAAAAATGGAAAGTCCATTCTGGAGAAGATGGAAATTACAGATCAGTCAGGTCATTCAGATCAGTCCCAGGAAGTTCTGTTTCCTTAATTTACAGATTTATAGATTTAAAAATTATCTTGCAGGATTTCTTATAGAGAGCTTCAATGAGTGGGAAGTTAAACCAGATAATCCAAAAGTTTCATCCAATTTCTAAAGTTCTGTTAAAACTTTTATGATTTGATCAACCTGATTTCTAGCACTGAAGATATGAATGACTTTCAAGTCCTCTACCCTAAAGTGTTCCTTTATGGATTGTGATGATTGTACACAATAGCCAGAAAGTTAGTCACTATTTCTAAGTCAATAACTGATTGGAAACAAAATATGACTTCTGTCCACTCAATTATATCTATATACTCCAGTTCAGTTCAGTTCAATCACTCAGTCATGTCCAACTTTTTGCGACCCCATGAATCGCAGCACGTCAGGCCTCTCTGTCCATCACCATCTCCTGGAGTTCAGTCAGACTCACGTCCATCGAGTCAGTGATGCCATCCAGCCATCTCATCCTCTGTCGTCCCCTTCTCCTCCTGCCCCCAATCCCTCCCAGCATCAGAGTCAACTCTTTGCATGAGGTGGCCAAAGTACTGGAGTTTCAGTTTTAGCATCGTTCCTTCCAAAGAAATCCCAGGGTTGATCTCCTTCAGAATGGACTGGCTGGATCTCTTTGCAGTCCAAGGGACTCTCAAGAGTCTTCTCCAACACCACACTTCAAAAGCATCAATTCTTTGGCGCTCAGCCTTCTTCACAGTCCAACTCTCACATCCATACATGACCACAGGAAAAACCAGAGCCTTGACTAGACGGACCTTAGTCAGCAAAGTAATGTCTCTGCTTTTGAATATACTATCTAGGTTGGTCATAACTTTTCTTCCAAGGAGTAAGCGTCCTTTAATTTCATGGCTGCAGTCACCATCTGCAGTGACTTTGGAGCCCCCCAAAATAAAGTCTGACACTGTTTCCACTGTTTCCCCATCTATTTCCCATGAAGTGATGGGACTGGATGCCATGATCTTGGTTTTCTGAATGTAGAGCTTTAAGCCAACTTTTTCACTCTCCTCTTTCACTTTCATCAAGAGGCTTTTTAGCTCCTCTTCACTTTCTGCCATAAGGGTGGTATCATCTGCATATCTGAGGTTATTGATATTTCTCCCGGCAATCTTGATTCCAGCTTGTGTTTCTTCCAGTCCAGCGTTTCTCATGATGTACTCTGCATAGAAGTTAAAGAAGCAGGGTGACAATATACAGCCTTGACGTACTCCTTTTCCTATTTGGAACCAGTCTGTTGTTCCATGTCCAGTTCTAACAGTTGCTTCCTGACCTGCATACAGATTTCTCAAGAGGCAGGTCGGGTGGTCTGGTATTCCCATCTCTTTCAGAATTGGCCACAGTTTATTGTGATCCACACAGTCAAAGGCTTTGGCATAGTCAATAAAGCAGAAATAGATGTTTTTCTGGAACTCTCTTGCTTTTTCCATGATCCAGCGGATGTTGGCAATTTGAACTCTGGTTCCTCTGCCTTTTCTAAAACCAGTTTGAACATCAGGGAGTTCACAGTTCACACATTGCTGAAGCCTGCCTTGGAGAATTTTGAGCATTACTTTACTAGCGTGTGAGATGTGTGCAATTGTGTGGTAGTTTGAGCCTTATTTGCATTGCCTTTCTTAGGGACTGGAATGAAAACTGACCATTTCCAGTCCTGTAGCCACTGCTGAGTTTTCCAAATTTGTTGGTATATTGAGTGCAGCCCTTTCACAGCATCATCTTTCAGGATTTGAAATAGCTCAACTGGAATTCCATTACCTCCACTAGCTTTGTTCATAGTGATGCTTTCTAAGGCCCACTTGACTTCACATTCCAAGATGTCTGGCTCTAGATTAGTGATCACATCATCATGATTATCTGGGTGGTGAAGATCTTTGATTGGGAACAAAATATGACTTCTGTCCACTCAATTATATCTATATACTCAAAGATGTGTAAACATTTTTGTCATAGAGATTTAACTAAGCAAACAATTTGTAGGGGAATTTACCAAAGCCTAGCTCCCTTCCCAAAGTGAAGAAAATAAAGTAAAAAAAGGGATATTTGGAACACGTTAAATATGCTAATTTTACTGTAGATTTCAGTGTTGTACAAAACTATTCCAGGAGCAAAAAGATTTCCTTAACAGAGAAATTTATTTTGCTGGATATTTCCTGTTACCCTTCTGAGATATTCCCCATCCTGCTCTGGACCGTGAGAGGCAAGGCCTTATAGATCATGTCAGATGGGCTCTTGGCTCTCTTGTTCCATTTGGGTTTAACCAGTAGGAAAGAACAGCAGGATATGGGTGGATGGGAGGAAAATGAGAGGGAAGTATTTCTTCTGGCTCTCTCATTATGTAGTCAGGGAAGATTGGCTGTCCAACCAAATGCCACAGATCTTACCTGGCGGCCCTCACATTTGGTTGTATCTAGTCTGTCTACATCCTAATAATCATTTCCCTCATTTTCCTCTTTTAGATTGGATTGGTGATAGTTCCACACTGTTGCTAGCTCCTCAAGGTTACACCTCTCCTTGTTTGTGTCCCCGAACTCTGTAATATGCCTTTTATTATAACTCTTCAGTTAGCCAGTTTTGAGTATGTCATCCATTTCCTGCTGGAACTCTGATACAGTCACCTTTGAAACTAGCTACAAAATCATTTTGTAACTACAGTGTTGGGTCATTCGGAGCTCAGTGGTTCCATGTGCTAGTGTGAGAGTCCAAAAGTCTGGGTTGAAATCATGGCCCAACACTTTACCTACCGTGTGACCTTGAATAAATTTATTAACTTCTACATCTCAGTTTCCTCATCTACTCCAGGAGATAGTGAAAGACAAGGAAGTCTGGCACTCTGCAGTCCTTGTGGTCACAAAGTGTCAGATTCGACTTAGCAACCAAACAACAACAACAAATACGTATACACTACTATGTATAAAATGATACCTAAAGAGAACCTACTGTTCTCTCTAGAGCCCAAGGAACTCTACTCAGTGCTCTGTGGCGACATAAATGGGAAGGAAATTCAAGGAAGAGGGGATATACGTATATATATAGCTCATTCATTTTATTGTACAGCAAAAACTAATACAACACTGTAAACCAAATACACTCCAGTAAAAAATGAAGAAAAAAGAAAACCAGATGGATACTAGTAGAAACTACCCCATGGTGATATTCTGAGGATTAAAATATCTTAGAAACATGTCTGGCACATAGTTAGTGTTTATAAATGTTGACTATTTTTTTATGTCTTCATATACTCTGTAATTTAATAGGCACAACATTAGTACATTATGATTAGCTAAACTCCAGACTTCATTTGGATTTTGCCAGTTTTTCCGCCGATGTCATTTTGAATTTTTTAAGGAAAAAAAGTACTAATAAAAGGAGGGGGGAAGTTTCGGTAACCAATTGAGGGAAAAAAATAACATAAATAAACAACAATGTTAATTAAAGATAACTAAAAATAGAGAATTTTTTAAATGCCTAAGATTAATCTTTTTGACAGACTCCTGCCCACTGAGCCACTTCACTTTCACTTTTCACTTTCATGCATTGGAGAAGGAAATGGCAAACCACTCCAGTGTTCTTGCCTGGAGAATCCCAGGGACGGAGGAGCCTGGTGGGCTGCCGTCTATGGGGTCACACAGAGTCAGACACGACTGAAGTGACTTAGCAGCAGCCTGCCCACTACAGTTTGTGGCCTCCCTTGCAGTTATGTGTAACCGTGTAGCCAATTTCTTCCCCTATTCAAAAAGAGTGGTATTGACATACATAACTTTGGGGCCTGGGTGTTAAGATCTTGGGCATCCCCTTCCAAGTCTCTCTTCTCTGTTTTCACAGTGAGAACGATAACCTAAGGAAAGGCAGAGCAGTTGCCTGTTCCTAAATGGGAAGAGCATAATTCAACCACCAATTTGAACCGTTCACACAGTAAATGTTACATAAGAGAGAAATAAACAACTCTCGCCCTTTCATTTATAATTTTAAAAATGGATTTGCAGCCCATTAGAAATAAAAGGGAACTTTCTTAACCTGATAAGGAAATATCTAATGAAAGCCTGTAGCAAACTTCATACTTAATAGTAAAAGTTTAAAAGTATTTTCATCAATGTAAATAATGAGATAAGGTAACCCACTATTTTCGTTACCATTCAACCTTGTAATACTAGAGGCTCTGACATTACAACAGGCAAGAAAAAGAAATATGCTCTATAAGAGTTGGAAAAAAATACACAAAATTGTCATTATTTGCAATACATGGGTTTGTTTACACAGAAAGCAGAATAAATCTATGAGTATTAAAATGTATGAGAATGTAGCAATTTTTCTGGGTACAAAAAAATCCATCGCATTCCTGTAACCAACCATTAAATAGTTCCAGACAATTGGATTTCCAGATAGAAAAAAAGATTTGTAAATAACCCATGCCAAAAAATTAACTTCAGATTGATTGATTAGACACCTACAAGGGAAAATAAACTTTGTCTATTAGCAGAAAATATATGAAAATAACTAACTTTATGGACTCATGGTAAAGATGAACATTTTTAGGCAACATACCAAAGAAATCAAGGAAATGTTTGATAAGTCAACTTCGATCATTTCTGTCACTTGTTGTTCCTCGAAAGATACCTCCAATAAATGGAAATGATAAGCTATAGATAGGGAAAAGATACTCACAATGCACATAACTAACCAAAAATTGATATAAGAATATACAAATCACTTCAAGAAAATATGAAAAGATAAATAACCCAATGGAAAAAAATGGGAGGAAATTATAGTAGACAATTCATAGAAGAAATAAAAATGGCAAATAAATATGAAAAGATGCTTAATGTAGAAAAATAGGGAGAATAATGTAATCTACCATCAGAATGTTTTAAAAGTTAATCTTCTGTCACCATACCTCCATATTTTTTAAAAATATAAAAGACCTAAGCTATTATTGATAAACATAAAGTCCCCTTCATTCCCTCTCTAGTACTACCTGGTTCCCAGATTCACCTTGGAACAATAACACTCACGTTACATATATATGCTCCAGTCTATGTCTTTATATGCATTTTAGATATATGTATTGTTGTGTGGTTTTTAGAATGTACTTAATGGAATTTTTTTAAAAAGTAAAACTAGCGGTGGTCAGAGCCTGGCATTCAATCCCTGAAGGGGCCTGCCTTCAAAACCCACACTTTTCCCATCAAGAATGATTGTGTGGTACTTCTGAGACTGTGGAGGTCTCCTTCTGGACCTCAGAACCAGACTGTTGTCCTGTATGCTAGAGCTCTAGCGTTTCCCTGGCTGGAATGGGTGAAGCGTGAGACAGAGCAGAGCCATGGGCGAATTGGGGTCTCTAAGAGATAGAAATCACAAGGGATTTGATTTAGGTCATACCTGAATGGTCTAGTGGTTTTCCCCACTTTATTCAATTTCAGTCTGAATTTGGCAATAAGGAGTTCTTGATCTGAGCCACAGTCAGCTCCTGGTCTTGTTTTTGTTGACTGTATAGAGCTTCTCCATCTTTGACTGCAAAGAATATAATCAGTCTGATTTTGGTGTTGACCATCTGGTGATGTCCATGTGTACAGTCTTTCTTTTGTTTCTGGAAGAGGGTGTTTGCTATGACCAGTGTGTTCTCTTGGCAAAACTCTATTAGCCTTTGCCCTGCTTCATTCCGTATTCCAAGGCCAAATTTGCCTGTTACTCCAGGTGATTCATGACTTCCTACTTTTGCATTCCAGTCCCCTATAATGAAAAGGACATCTTTTTGGGGTGTTAGTTCTAAAAGGTCTTGTAGATCTTCATAGAACCATTCAACTTCAGCTTCTTCAGCATTACTGGCTGGGGCATAGGCTTGGATTACTGTGATATTGAATGGTTTGCCTTGGAAACGAACAGAGATCATTCTGTCATTTTTGAGACTGCATCCAAGTATTGCATTTCAGACTCTTTTGTTGACCATGATGGCTACTCCATTTCTTCTAAGGGATTCCTGCCAACAGTAGTAGATATGCTCAAAATTCTCCAAGCCAGGCTTCAGCAATACATGAACCATGAACTTCCAGATGTTCCAGATGGTTTTAGAAAAGGCATAGGAAACAGAGATCAAATTGCCAACATCCACTGGATCATTGAAAAAGCAACAGAGTTCCAGAAAAACATCTATTTCTGCTTTATTGACTATGCCAAAGCCTTTGACTGTGTGGATCACAATAAACTGTAGAAACTCAGAAAGAGATGGGAATACCAGACCACCTGACCTGCCCCTTGAGAAACCTATATGCAGATCAGGAAACCACATTTAGAACTGGACATGGAACAACAGACTGGTTCCAAATAGGAAAAGGAGTACATCAAGGCTGTATATTGTCACCCTGCTTATTTAACTTATATTCAGAGTACATCATGAGAAACACTGGGCTGGAAGAAGCACAAGCTGGAATCAAGATTGCTGGGAGAAATATCAATAAGCTCAGATCACAGATGACACCACACTTATGGCAGAAAGTGAAGAGAAACTAAAAAGCCTCTTGATGAAAGTGAAAGAGGAGAGCGAAAAAGTTGGCTTAAAGCTCAACATTCAGAAAACGAAGATCATAGCATCTGGTCCCATCACTTCATGGGATATAGATGGGGAAACGGTGGAACCAGTGGCAGATTTCAGTTTTCGGGGCTCCCAAATCACTGCAGATGGTGATTGCAGCCATGAAATTAAAAGACGCTTACTCCTTGGAAGGAAAGTTATGACCAACCTAGATAGCATATTCAAAAGCAGAGATATTACTTTGCCGACTAAGGTCTGTCTAGTCAAGGCTATGGTTTTTCCAGTGGTCATATATGGATGTGAGAGTTGGACTACAAAGAAAGCTGAGCGCCGAGGAATTGATGCTTTTGAAGTGTGGTGTTGGAGAAGACTTTTGAGAGTCCCTTGGACTGCAAGGAGATCCAACCAGTCCATCCTAAAGGAGATCAGTCCTGGGTGTTCAATGGAAGGACTGATGCTGAAGCTAAAACTCCAGTACTTTGGCCACCTCATGTGAAGAGTTGACTCATTTGAAAAGACCCTGATGCTGGGAAAGATTGAGGGCAGGAGGAGAAGGGGCTGACAGAGGATGAGATGGCTGGATGGCATCACTGACTTGATGGACATGAGTTTGGGTGAACTCCGGGAGTTGGTGATGGACAGGGAGGCCTAGTGTGCTGCGATTCATGGAGTCTCAAAGAGTCAGACAAAACTGAGTGACTGCACTGAACTGAACTGAAGAGCTAGAAATAAAACCCTTGTGAAAACTCCTCAGAGAAACCCAAGCTTCAAGACCTGGAAAAACTAACAACAAACCTGCAACTCATCAGAGACAGAACATAAGTCTGGGTAGCAAAACAAAGAGTCCAGGATCAGTAGAGATGGTGATGGAAGGAGGAACTTTCAGCAAGTGAAAAATCAGACCTTTCTGAGCATTATCTCAGGGCCTCTGGCCTTCATGAATTATAGGCATATGATACCACCAAGTCAAGTTGACTTAAAGGACGTTTTCACTCCTTTTCCCTGCCAAACTAGTGATGGCCAGCAAGTCATTCTCTGTCTTAAGAAGTAGTGGATAATAGGAACCCAAAACAGAGTAAAGGACCATCTCCCATCTTTGCCCTCTCCAAGAAAAAAATCACCATCCCAATGTTGGGAGTGCAAGACTGTCTCAGCCTTTTGGTGAATAAAGGGATCACAGAAACCTAAGCTCACCATGGGCCTGCCAGATGGATGCTGGACTGAGAAAGAAAGACAAGCAGGTGAAAATGGTTTGCAAGGAGGTCAAAGAAGTCTATATAAAAAATGAGACAAAGTCCTACAAGCGTAGTAAAACTCTTTAGCTTTCATAACCCTATCATGATTGTGTCAGATTTGCTGGGTCAATTAGCTGCCTACTCTGTCTTCTTCCACTGTTAATAATGGGCAATATTCTCTCCCTTTAAGGAATGAAAATGAGGGATTTGTGGTTATAGTAAGCTATCATTAAAAGCACATGAATTCCTAAAAGCCTCTGAAAATAAATTAGTCTTCACATTACCATCTGCAACCATTTCACTTCAGCTAGTGATCCCATTAGCCCTTGTGCACTCTAAATAGGAGAGGGCTTGGATATTACTTAAGGAAAGATCTCCAAGGGAAATCAAGTGGTTGTAGAGATCAAAAAGAGAAATTCCAAAGATGGCATCTGTACTCTCACATTGCTCCAGAGCCAGGACCCCTGGGCCACATGAGAACACCTACTGCCATCTCTCAAAAGTAAAAACAGACTCTCCAGTACAAGCCACCAACAAGACTCCAGAATGACTGAAAACAAGAAGAGAATCTGCACGTTCAGATTCAAGGATCATCTACTAAAATTTTATCAGCAGATCTCCTCTTTCCAACAAATTAAGACAAGTTTTAAACTATTCTCTGGACCTCTCTTCTGCAAATATCACAAGCTGCTAACACTACCTTCTTCCAGAATTTATCTTTTCTCTTTGTATACTGGGTTTCAGTTTCAGTTTCACTTCAGTCGCTCAGTCATGTCCGACTCTTTGCAACCCAATTAATTGCAGCATGCCAGGCCTCCCTGTTCATCACCAACTCCCGGAGTTCACTCAGACTTACGTCCATCGAGTCCGTGATGCCATCCAGCCATCTCATCCTCTGTCGTCCCCTTCTCCTCCTGCACCCGATCCCTCCCAGCATCAGAGTCTTTTCCAATGAGTCAACTCTTCACATGAGGTGGCCAAAGTACTGGAGTTTCAGCTTTAGCATCATTCCTTCCAAAGAAATCCCAGGGCTGATCTCCTTCAGAATGGACTGGTTGGATCTCCTTGCAGTCCAAGGGACTCTCAAGAGTCTTCTCCAACACCACACTTCAAAAGCATCAGTTCTTTGGCCCTCAGCTGTCTTCACAGTCCAAATCTCACATCCATACATGACCACAGGAAAAACCAGAGCCTTGACTAGACGGACCTTAGTTGGCAAAGTAATGTCTCTTCTTTTGAATATGGTATCTAGGTTGGTCATCACTTTTCTTCCATGGAGTAAGCGTCTTTTAATTTCATGGCTGCAGTCACCATCTGCAGTGATTTTGGAGCCCAAAAAAATAAAGTCTGACACTGTTTCTAATGTTTCCCCATCTATTTCCCATGAAGTGATAGGACCGAATGCCACGATCTTCGTTTTCTGAATATTGAGCTTTAAGCCAACTTTTTCACTCTCCTCTTTCACTTTCATCAAGAGGCTTTTTAGCTCCTCTTCACTTTCTGCCATAAGGGTGGTGTCATCTGCATATCTGAGGTTATTGATATTTCTCCCGGCAATCTTGATTCCAGCTTAGTATCCTCCTAAAATTTATGTCCCTAGATTGGGAAGATCTCCTGGAAAAGGAAATGTTTCACCACTCCAGTATTCTTGCCTGGGAAATCCCATGAACAGAGGAGCCTGGCGGACTACAGTTCATGGGATTGCAAAAGAGTTGGACATGACTTAGCCACTAAACAACAACAACAAAATGTTTTCATGTCCCAAACCTTGAAATGTGGCTTTATTTGAAAATAGGTGCTTTGCAGAAGCAATTCATTAAGGTGAAGTCATACCAGAGTAGAGGGGACTTTTAATCCAGTACGACTGGTGTTTAATAAGAAGAGACCCAGAGACACAGACATAGAGGGGAGATTTCCACGTGACAGCAGAAGTAGAGATAACAGTGATACATCTGCAAGCCAAGGACCACCAAGGAGTGCAGAAAAACCACAAGCCAAGAAACAGCCGTGAACAGATTCTCTGAGTCCCTAAGAAGGAACCGACCATGCTGACACCTTAACTTCAGACTTCTGGTCTCCTGAACTGTGAGAGAATACACTTCTGTGTTGTAAGCCACTCAGTTGCTGGGATAGCAGTCCTTGGAAAGTAATATACTTGACTTCTATAATGCCACATTGTTTGGTGTTATACACTGTAAAAAACACTAAATATCTGGCCCTTAAATGATGGAGTTTCTCTAGGGTCTGTCCCAGACACCTTTTTCTTACTCTAATCTTTCCTTAGCTGACTTGATCCTTTCTCACAACTTCCATTACAACCAACCATCATACAGCTGACTAGTATCGGATGGTGAGTTGTATTAGTTCTTTGCGTATTTTGGATATTAACTCCTTATTAGATACATTGTTTGCAAACATCTTTTCCCATTCTAGTAGGTGGACTTTTTGTTTTGTTGATAGCTTCCTTCACTGTGCAAAAGCTTTTTTACTTCAATGTAGTTTGATTTATTTTTTTCTTTTTTTTCCCTTGACTGAGGAGACACATCCAAAACAATGTTACTGAGACCCGATGTCAAAGACTGAACTGCGTTCATTTTTCCTATAAGTATAACGGTTTCAGGTCTTACATTTAAGTCTTGAATTCACCTTAAATTTATTTTTTGTGGGTATGACAGAGTAGTCGAGTTTGAATCTGTTGGATATCTATCCAAGGAAAATGAAAATACTAATTGGAAAAGATGCATGCACCCCTCTGTTCATTGCAGCATTATTTACAATAGCCAAGATAAGGAAGCAACCTAAATGCCCATCAATAGATGAATGGATTAGGATGTGGTGTGTGTGTGTGTGCTGGAATATTGTTCAGACATTAAAAAAAGAATGAAATCTTGCCATTTGTGGCAATATGAATGGGCCTGGAGGATATTATGCTGTGAAACAGGTCAGGTGGAGAAAGATAGGTAGTGTATGAATTTATTTATATGTTGTTGTTGTTTCGTTGCCAAGTTATGTCCAATTCTTTTGCGACCCCATGGACTGTAGCCCACCAGGCTCCTCTGTCCATGGGATTTCCCAGGCAAGAATACTGGAGTAGGTTGCCATTTCCTTCTCCAGGGGATCTTCCTAACCCAAGGATTGAACCCACATCTCCTGCATTGGCAGACAGGTTCTTTATCACTGAGTCACCAGAGATAAATACTACATGATTTTACTTATGTATGGAGTCTAAAAAACAAAATGAATGAACATTACAAAACAGAAACAGTCATAAGTAGAGAATGAACAGATAGTTGCCAAAGGGGTGGGGGGTGTAGGTGAAGGAGAGAAGTGGGTGAGGGAGATTAAGAGATACAGACATCCAGTTGCAAAATGAGTGAGTCACAGGTATGAAATGTACAGTGTGGGGAATACAGTCAATAATTAATATCTTTGAATGGTGACAGATCATAACTAGATTTATCATGGTGATCATTTAGAAATATATAGAAATACCAAACCACAATGCTGTGTAACAGGAAATCACATAGTACTATAGGTCAACTCTATTTCAAAAACAAACAAACTCATTGGAAAAAGAGACCAGAGTGGTTATCAGAGGAATGGGCAGAGGAAGAGGGGATTGGATGAAGGTGGTCAAAAGGTACAAACTTAAAATTACGAGATAAATCAATACTCAGGATAAAATGTACAACATGATAAATATAATTAACACGGCATTATGCCATATATGAACTTTGTTAGGAGAGTAAATCCTAAGTGTTCTCATCACAAGGAATAAAATGTTTTCTATCTCTTTAATTTTGTATCTGTGTGAGGTGATGGATGCATACTAAACTTCTTATGATAATCATTTCATGATGTTTACTAGTCAAATCATTATGCTGTACACTTTAAACTTACACAGTGCTGTGTCAATCATATCTCAACAAAATTGGGAGGGAAAAAAGAATGTCTAAATATGTTTGACAGCCATGAGCATCAAATTTCTTTACCTCTACCAGGCTTCTGGTGTCAGAGTCAAAACTGAGTCAGCAGACACCCATGCAGGAATGTCATTTCTACAGAAAACACCTCTACTTGAAATTTGAAAATCTCTTATCTTTTGTTCATACTGCAATAGTGTAAATTTTAAATTTTGGATTTTTTTAATCTCCTAATTTAATTTTTTAAGGTTTGACAACTTTCATAATAATAAGTTTTTCACAACTAAGTATCATAGAGATTTTTTTCTGCCCTAAAGGTCAAATGTCTTTCCGGACATTGAATAACATTAGACGGTTGCTGAGAAAAGAGCTCACAAAGTAATTGAAAATAATAACTATCATCTGTCCATGATGAGTTAATTTGTCCACTGTGCTTGCTTTGAAATGTCTATTTTCAGTGTAATGATGAAATTATATGCCTTTCCTCATTAGAGCCTGGCATCATATCAAAATTAAATGTGTTGAGCCTGATAAAATAGAGTGGCAAATTCTACTGGAGTTCAATTTTTACATGAAATGTTATACATTTGGCGATTTTTAAAAATACTTACTCTTTTTGTATATATTTATGAAAAATTTTAAAGCATCCAAGAGAGAACTCTGAATAGGAACCAAAACACTCAGTCCAGTTTCCACCTTGTCTGTGCCACTAACTAGCTGTTGGCCTTACAACCTCTTTACATATAGTAATGATTAAAAGGGAACATTTCCTACCTTTGTATCTGAAAGGGTTGCTATGACAGTCATGTGTGTGGAAAAGCTTAAAGAGTTAAAATTCTATGCTAATGCAAGAAATAATTATAATTACTATTATTTATCAATCCCTTAAGGAGACAAAGCCTTACATAGAGAACAAAAAGAGCAAGGCAGAAACAATCCACAAAATATGTATGACTCACAGTTCATTGATAAAAGGTTTCAAGTTATTTACAAATAAGAGTTAACTAGTGGTCATCATCACAACTATCAGTGATCACCAATGTGCAAAGTATGAAACATTTCCAAATAACTGAATAAATGTCATGGTAAAGGCAAAATATCCAGATGTTGGAAACCATCAAGCAAGTGATGCAGAATAATTTAGGGAGATGGTGATGGACAGGGAGGCCTGGCGTGCTGCGATTCATGGGGTCGCCAAGAGTCAGACACGACTGAGCGACTGAACTGAACTGAGTCTTATCTAAAAAGAAATGAAAAACCAAACTAAAAGTGACATTAGCACATCACTGCTGATACAATAAATAAATCAGCATAACCTTTCTGGAGTGAAGTGTGACCATTTGTGTTAGGAGACTTCAGAAGGCACAGAACCTTGTCAACAGGAGTTACGTTTTCGGAAACTTCACCTAAACACATAATCAGGGATATGTTCAAAGTTATGCATAAAGACTCACAAAATTGAAACCACAATGAGGCTATCATCCCAAAACAAGCAAAAAAACAAGTGTAGTAGGAATTGGAAAGGACATGGAGAAAGTAGAATTCTTGCGTATTCCACAAAGTAAAAACTTAAAATGGTATAACCACTGTGGCAAACAGTATGGAAGTTCTTCAAACACTAAACACAGAATTACTGCATGATGCAGAAATTTCATTTCTAGGCATATACCTTGAAGAACTGAAAGCAGAAACTAGGAACAGTTGTTTGTATATTACTGTTCATAGCAGCATTATTCACAATAGCTAAGAAGGAAAAACAACTGAAATATTCAGTGAATGAATGGACCAACAGAATGTGGTATAGACATACAATGGAATATTATTCATCTTTGAAAAGGACTTAGATTCTGACACATACCACAACTCGGAAGAACCAGAAAACACTATGCTAAAGTGAAATAAGACAGACACAAAGTAACAAATATGTATGATTCCACACATATGAGGTACCTAGAGTAGCAAAATGCACAAAGTAGAATAGTGGTTATCAGAGGCTGGGGGAGGGAGTTATTGTTTAATGGGTGTACAATTTCAGTTTGAGATGACAAAAAAATTTCTGGAGATAGATAGTGGTGATGTTTGGACAAAAATGTGAATTACTTAAGGTCACAGAACTATACACTTAAAATGGTACATTTTATGTTATGAATGTTTACCATAATAAAAAAGAAAGGGCAAAAAAACTCACAAAGGTTTGCACTGCAACATTCTTGATGATTGTGAAAACAGCAAATAATTTACTGACCAACAATAGAGGTTGAGTTAATGGCAGTTGTTTATATAGTATGCTGATTCAATGGGTTCCTACACAAGCACTGAAAATGATTTGTATGTTTAAAAAAGACTTGAGCAAGAATGTTGCCAGCAGTTTTAATCAAAATAGCAAAAGCCTGGGAAATAAATGTTCATTAATGGGAGAATGGAAAACCAAGTCAAACTGTGGTATATTCATACAATGAGTGATACTCAGTGATCAAAAAGAGAGAACTATGCAGCAGCAAGAAGAAATTACAAAATCATTTTATGTTGAGGAAAATATGGCAAACCTAAGAGACTACATACTGTATGATTCCATTTAAATAAGCTCAAGGACAGGTAAAACTAACTTGACTTATCTTTGAGGAGGTAATGTTAATTAAGAAGTGACTGGAAGAAGGAATAGTTCTGTATTTGAACTGTGTTGGTTATGTGGTTGTATACATTGTTGAAACTCATAAACTGTACCATGTGTTGTAAGATGTACTTCAATAAAAGTTGTTGAGAAAGAATGTGCATGTATGTGGAAGCATTTTCCTAGTACATTAATGAAGTTTAAACAGAGACAATAAAAACAATAGATTATTCATGATTCCTGAGAGATGGGAGGTAGGGAGGGAGTGAGGATAAAGGACATAAAAGGACATGGCAACTTGGGGATAGAAGAAATGAGCCATTTTTTCCTTTTCGATTTTCTGTGTTTTCTAAGTTTTCCACATTAGGCGTTGCAATAATATTTGTGAAGAAAATAAAACAAATTTTTTAAAGTGTAAAATGACCCCCCAAAAAGTGTGAGTTTAGGAATACCATCAGATTTTTCTTATAATTCAACTGTATATTCAATATATATTGAATACTGGCTTTTTTCAAGATTGCTTGTTGGAATAAAATTCAAAACATGACTTAGCTTACATTTCTGCAATGTTTGGTGTCATAGGGAGAGGGTAAGATTATTCAAGATATGTTAATAAGCTTAAAAAAAAAAACTGGGTGTCACCCAGTCTACAATTTTCCAACATGATGCATAATTTTGGAAGTGCCACTTTCTGTCAGAACAAAGAAGAGATGATTTTTAAGAGAAGGGTGGGTTTTTGTGATTTGAGGAGACCTGGTTTCAAGACTAAATTTGGGTTCTGCTTTAGGAAAAATCCAATGAAACAAAAATAAATATAAAAAACTGTCATGATATCTTCAAAATGGATTTACAATATGGCATACATGAGAAAGGAAAAAAAGCTCATGAAATTGAATGTTGGCCCCTTTAAATCTATATATCTGATAAAGTGGTGTTTAGGCATGTCAAAAATCAATTTCCCCTCTGAGCCTGAGAAAATTAAATTTAAATGTCTTTTTTGGTTTCCCATGTTTAGAATTTTGAAAAATAGATGAAAGAGAACAAATATCTATATTGACTTTTTTCCCTAGAACTTAAAGTGATTTGATGTGAGTGGCCAGGTTATAAGATGCCACCCTTAGTCACATCTCCTAAAGCAGAGATGGAAAGAATCACTGACGTTCTTCCACACTAAGCACAATGGATTTTAAAATTCCAAGTGTTATTTGCGATGATTTAGTCTAGGGTAAAGGAACATGTTTTTATCTCAGATGTCACCTCTACTGTATTGATGGAATTTCCTGGATTGCTAAACCGAAAGAGGTTCAAAAGCTACATTCAAGGTAAAAAGGACAATGGATTATAACTGATTATCAAACTCTGACCTGGTCATGGAAAGGAAGAGTTAGTAAGCATCCCCCAAATCTGCTGTCCCAGCTTTTAGCCTAACTCACTGATTTTACAAAAGAGGAAAGCAAAGTTCAGAGAGTTGAATTTACTGATTCATAAGATTGATGAAGCACCCAGTGCCGTCCATCCTCTTCAGCATCTTCTGCCACTGTTAGCGCCTATTCTATACCAGGTTTACAAGCTTGCAATATTTATCTTCCCTTTCCCATTATCCCGATATTATTTCCTTCTTTTTACCTTTACCACCACTTGGGGATGATCACCCCCTTCTCGTCCCTGGTAGGCGCTGACATACATCTCTCAACATCTTATCTCTTCAGAACGCAAGGGTTGATTATTTTACAAAGAAAAGAAATGCATTGCTATCACACAACTGTTAGATTGAGACCCTACTATTATAGACACTATTTAATTACAACCTATTTGAATCAAGCTTGTTCTTTTTTTTTTTTTTTTTTTTGCTTGGGTATTTATTTGGGGAAGTTTGGCCCTTGGCAGATTGAGGGGAAGATATTTTTCAGACAGGGAAGTTTGATTAAACTGTCTAAACTTGACTATCTTTCCACAGGAAGCTTCCCTCTTGCCTGGCCATCACTTCTCCTGCCAATCTGAAAACATTTCAGCTCTTTAGATCAGTCTTGAGACTTGGTCCCACTCCCTTTTACCCTTTCTGTCTCTTTCTCCATATCCTAATCATTAACGTTAGCTGTAATTTTTAAAATTTTTATTGGAGTATAGTTGCTTTACAATGTTGTGTAAGTTTCTGCTGTACAGTAAAGAGAATCAGTTACACATATACGTACCTCCCCTCTTTTTTAGACTTCTTTCCCATTTAGGTCACCACAGAGTACTGAGTATAGTATACATGCTGCCTAAGAGAGCATGAATATTGAGTATAGTTCCCAGTGCTATACAGTATTCATTAGTATCAGTAATTATTCACTAATGAATTAGTATTCATTAGTTTTCTATGTTATGGAGAAGGCAATGGCACCCCACTCCAGTACTCTTGCCTGGAAAATCCCACGGACAGAGGAGCCTGGTAGGCTCCAGTCCACGGGGTTGCTAAGAGTCGTGCACGACTGAGTGACTTCACTTTCACTTTTCACTTTCATGCATTGGAGAAGGAAATGGCAACCCACTCCAGTATTCTTGCCTGGAGAATCCCAGGGACAGAGGAGCCTAGTGGGCTGCCATCTATGGTGTCGCAGAGAGTCGGACACGACTGAAGCAACTTAGCAGCAGCAGCAGTTATCTATGTTATACATAGTAGTGTGTATATATAGATAGATAGGTATCAAGCCGTACTTTTTTTAAGATGAAGGTAAAGTTCTTCAAAGATGAAGAAGCCAAATCATGTAATAAAGGATGTCTGTAAAATCTCTATATGGACACTGAAATATTGAAGGATAGTGATAGAATTTATATATCAAAAGGAAAAGATGATCCAAGTGTCCCACAACCTAGTACCTAAAAACCACAAATATTTATTATCTAGCTCGTGTTCTGTGAGTTGACTGAGATGACTGGGACAGCCCAAAATGTCTGGTCTAAGTGGAATCAGCTGATCTTTGTAGTTGGCAGCCCTGCTGGGGACGGAAAGTCTAGAATGTCCTCATTCATTCATCTGGTGGTTGGATCTCTGCTGGTCTGCTTATTTCTGCTCCACATGGTCTCCATCTCCCCTCAGCTCCACTCAGTCTGTTCACAAGTAGAAGTGTTCTGATAGTGACACAAAGAAAGCTGCAAGACTTCTTAAGATCTCTGTTCAGTAGCAGCTTGATGTCCTTTCTGGCTCATTTGATTGGCCAAAAAACTTACAAGTCCAGTCCAGAATTAAAGGATGGAGAAATGGACTCTTGATGACAGATGACAAAGGCTTTATTACCTGCGGAGACTGAACAGGAGAGAAGAAGTTGTCAGCAAAGAAGGGAAGAGTATGGCAAACAGAGAGAATGGGCTCTCGTGAGATTTGGAAGTTACAATGAGAATGTTCCCTCTGTTTCCACGCTCCATAATTCTTGGGGTAACTCACAGAGTGGTCTCAACTGAAGACAGCTACAAAGGAAGTAAGATCCTCAAGGAAGAACAAGGTTTCCATTAATAGACAAGGAAACTCAAACATTTAGGTAAAGATCACTTTATCAATTATCACTTTGTCTCCTGGAGACACAGGGAAAAGTTGAGGGAAGCAGAGGAAGGGAGTGATTAACTGGGGGTGGGAGTGGGCAGTAGATGGACAGAAGAGTTAGGTATCAGAAAACAAAAGAGAAAATATTTGCAGTGCTATCTAAAGATGACCAGGGTAAGAGGAGAGGAAACAAACAAACTAACTAACTAACTAACCTCAACATTCTTAGAAATTTGACCAAGGGGCAATTTTCAGACTGACCTTGATATTGGCCCCATCTTTGGGGAACCTCTGCATGTGCTTGCACTAAGCTCCTGGTATCACTCTGGGTCAGTTGGGTAGTTTCCAGATCTAGCAAAGAAAATACAAATATCCAATAAACATGGAATACCTTTTTTAAAAATATAAGTATGTCTCATGCAACTCTTGGGCCATACTTTTATAAAAACATTATTCTGATTTGTCTAACATTTAGATTTAACTGAGCACCCTGGATTTTACGTCTCAACCCTGGGGTGGGGGGGGGGTGAGAAAATGAAGCAGGTGCTGAGCGGGACTGATCACAGCCGTCAACCCTAGTAGCTAATTAGAATAGAACCCTGTTTAGAACCACCAAGTCCTGGGAATTCCAGCTGGGTGCCCCTCGCCATTTCCATTTATGAGAGGTTTTCTTTTTCTCCTCTCCACCTCCACCCCGACCTCACCTCTCTCCCATCACTCCCCTGTCTTCTTTTGCATTTCTCAGCCTTCAGGTCTCCTGGTGCCAAACCACGGCTCTCATCTCTTCACCATTCTCTGACCCTGCCAGTCAACTTCATGCTCATTCTAAAATGAGCATTTCTTATTTTTTAATTTATTAAGAAGTGTTGAATTACAATGTTGTGTTAATTTCTGCTGTACAGCAAAATGACTCAGTTATATGTGCCTGTGTGTGTATGGACTTCCCAGGTGGTGCTAATGGTAAAGAACTTGCCTGCCAATGCAGGACACATAAGAGATGTGGGTTCGATACTTGGGTCAGGAAGATCCCATGGAGGAGGGCATGGCAACCCACTCCAGTATTCGTGCCTGGAGAATCCTATGGACAGAGGAGCCTGGCAGGTTACACTCCATAGGGTCACAAAGAGTTGGAGACGACTGAACTGACTTAGCAGGCATGCATATATGTGTACCTATATACACATATGTATTCTTTTTCATATTCTTTTCCATTATGATTTATCACAGGTAAAATGAGCATTCCTACTTCACCATCCTCACTTGCCAGTTTTTGTCTCCAGAAGAAGGGGCGAGGTAAAATAGCCATCTACTATAAATAGGAAGGAAGGGGGTACTCCTTCAATCACACCTTCAATCCCCAACCTTGATGCCAGTGCTGAAAGAATATGTCCTTAATTCTGCAAATCAGGGATGAAGGTGACACCCATTAAGAAACATCAAATAAAATATTTAAATGTATTTAGATTTCATATCCTCAGGTTGAGGAAAGCTATAATATAACTGATTATGGAAACCCTCAGGGTTTGTAGGAAAGGCTGCTTCTTTTAGTGAGCAGTGAATAAATAGCAAAATGAAGTACTTAAAATTGGTTTACAATACACCTCAGCACAGAGCCAATAAATTAATAAAATCTGATAAGTTTTCAGATCCCTTGAGGGGTAAAATGCAGCTTGCAACACAGCGAATTTGCAGCAACATCACAGAACAGTGAAAGTTAATTTTTTCATTTCCTATGTGGCAAGGTCCAGCTAATTTTTCACTGCCAACTCCTCTTTTAAAAAAATATATAGTTCTCAGTGTGGAATGGTTAATCGTGATTTTCACGTCATTCTTTTTTTTTTTTTCCAATTGCTTTTAAGGAATTCCAACTTACGAATGAGGTGAACAGCAGCTGAATTTTATCTGTTTTACTCAAGTGTTTTCACTGAACTCAGTAATCAGTGGGGTATACTTATTCTGGTGTTGGGCAGGGAATTGCATACCCAGCTCCTATTACTGTTCATAAATTACTGCCCCCATATGCACCATCCTGAAAATGTATCTCAATGAGCTTTGTTAGGGCTGTGTGCTCCTGCCATCAATGGTGGTAGGAATCTCACCAGAAATCTAGAAAAGACCAATTAAAAGGCAAATCCTCTCTTCTCAATCCAATAATGCTGACCAAAGCAACTGAACATAAGGAGATAAATGTGAATTATTTTCTATGTTTTGCATAATCATTGTTAATTTTAAAATACATTTCAATACACAACATAATGTCCCCTGAAAAGTTCTGTTTACAAACCTTTTTAAAGACACATCACGCAGACAGCCTACCTACATAATTCTAAAGATCTCAGATATTTTTCATTACGGCAGTTCTAATGGATGGTACTTAAATGGTCACAAAATTAAGTAAAAGCATAAAAACTCCCATCTTTAGGGATAAAACAAATAAAACAAACTTTGGCACAGATAACGGCCATCAGATAATGCCACAGTAGGACATTTTGTGCTCAGTTGCTCAGTTGTGCTTGACTCCTTTCGACCCCATGGACTGTAGCCCGCCAGGCTCCTCTGTTCATGGAATTTTCCAGGCAAAAATCCTGGGGTGGGTTGCCATTTCCTTTGTTCAGTTCAGTCACTTAGTCATGTTTAACCCTTTGCGACCCCATGGACTGCAGCACGCCAGGCTTCCCTGTCAATCACCAACTCCCGGAGCTTGCTCAAACTCATGTCCATCGAGTTGGTGATGCCATCCAACCATCTCATCCTCTGTCATCCCCTTCTCCTCCTGCCTTCAATCTTTTCCAGTGTCAGGATCTTTTCCAGCGTGTCAGTTCTTTGCATCAGGTGGCCAAAGTATTGGAATTTCAGCTTCAGCATCAGTCCTTCCAATGACTATTCAGGACTGATTTCCTTTAGGATGGACTAGTTGGATCTCCTTGCAGTCCAAGGACTCTCAAGAGTCTTCTCCAACACCACAGTTCAAAAGCATCAATTCTTCAATGCTCAGCTGTCTTTATAGTCCAATTCTCATATCCATACATGACTACTGGAAAAAACCATAGCTTTGACTAGACGGACCTTTGTTTAATAGTTAACTCCCTTGTCTGATTAAGTAACATTACTATATACTTATTGACGACTTCTAGAATCTCAACTTGGGAGTGATCCCATCTCACAGAGACTCATATGAGCATCTTATAAAGGTCTGTGGAATAAGAGAGTCTTCAATTTATTGGCTTGTGGGTACCTTAGTTGGAATAGGACACCATTCCTGTCCTTAAGTAGTTCCCAGGCAAGTAAGGGAACTTGAAAGATGTATTCAGAGCAAAAGGATAAAGATGCCTGACATACAGAGGACTCCAGTAAGCCAGGCACAGGTGATCCAGTTTGTTTTCCTTTTTTCCCTTTTTCCTCTCTTTTAGGAGCACTGATATTAATCACCAGGGGGAACATATTTCAAATGTTTTTCCTTTTGCTTTATCTACAAAAGTTTCTTCCCTACACAGAGACTTTTTTCATAAGAGGTGTCTTCTGTAAAATAGCTACCACTTCAGTATAAAATGGTTGGTCAAATTACAGGAAAAAAAAAAGTACGGACTTCCCTGGTGGTCCAATGATTAAAGCTTCTTCCAATGCAGAGGGGTACGGGTTTGATCCCACCTGCCTTGTGGCCAAAAAAACAAAAGATGAAACAGAAGCAGTATTGTAACAAATTCAATAAAGACTTTAAAAATAGAAATAAATTTAAAAAATTTTAAGAAACACTCTAACTCAAAAATGAAAGAGTTGTCACTCAGAGGAAAAGTGAGCTGGTCTGTAATAGCAGTGAACCTGATCATCTAAAATATTCTGACAGATTCTTGAGCAGTTTGCTTCTCTCTTCATATCTATTTTATCTTTATTAGGGAAGTTGATGAAGCCTTTGATGTTCCAAAGACATAATATGGGATGAATGAAACATCATTTCCACAATCATGTGTGCAGACTTGGACTAATGATATTTTTTTAACTCAGCCAATCAGTGTCCAAAGCAGTTTTCCTTATTATTAACATCTTCTTCCACCAATTTCTCTCCCAGCCTGATACCTCATCCTGATTAATGGACTAGTAGCAGGGACTACTTTTTTTAAATGATGTTTTGCTTAAAGCATCTGTTTATGTTTCAGCAAAACAAATAAAGTCAGGCGTATTAAGGAATATGGTGTTTTAGAAACAAAGAAAACAACCAAGATTAGAGAAAAGTTAACTGTTCCCTCGGGAGAAACCCTGGTGGTTAAACTGTTTCATCAGCAACAATACAGAAATTGTTTTAATGGTGTTTTCAGCATCTTATTCTGGAAAAAAAAAAAAAAATACCCAGGCTCACAAAACACAAAGGTTGAAATCAAGGCTATCTATCTGGAAGACTGACATTTATTGAGAGCAACATTTCACAAAGTCTGTTAAAGCCAGTAGAGTGAGCAAATAGACACTAATGATGTACCTTTATCCTTTGAAATATTTTTCATGCTAAACTGGTTACCATCACTGAGAACAATTAACATGATTCAAGAACTGGAGAGGGGTTTACTTCTTAGGGGTGAGTTCTTCTGACAAAAACCACGCAGCAAAGCTTATTTAATAAAATTGAAGAGAAATCACACGGGGAACAAAACCAAAGTCTTCTATCTATATAGAAACAGAAGGGCACCTATGGAGTTTATCTTCGCATTCTCTTCCCAATTAAAAATACAACATTCCTTTCTTTATGTTTGTATGTCCCAGGCTCAGTTTAAACAATTTACCTCTCCTAAATATTCCTTTGAAGGTTAGGGAAAGGCCTTTCCCTCATGTAGTGAAAACTGCGGCAGCTTTTTCCTGTCCTTTAAACACGGTCGTCATTAAATGCACACAGCTGTCCATAGACTATCTGGGAGAAACTTCCAGGTTTGTCACAGCAACAAACTCCATCATGAGCACAGGAGAGTATAAACAAGCAGGGCAAGATCCACCTCAGGCAGAATACCCACGTTAAAGGCTTTACATTTTTCTCTCCCTTGGTCCCAAATATAGCACAGTGTCCTTTCACGAAAGGCTTTGGTTTGCCTTGGTAAAGGCTGTTTCTTACAGCCCGTGTTGGGGGCAGAAGTTCTTTAGCAAAACTTGTCATTATTTATGTACCAGAAAGGAAAACCTTGTCTAGTAAATTAATTAGAATGTGACCTGAAAAGGAATATTTTTGATCAGTGAAAACATAAGTCTTCGGGTAAAGGGGGGAAAAAGGCAGAAAGGTTCAAAATACAGAACTGCATTGTTTGCAGAAAGCCTGCTGCTTCCTTTATGCCTAGCTGAACCATGCCAGGAGCCCTCTTGAATTTCGACAAGAATACAGTTTCAGATCATCTGCATTCAGGGCCAGAGTCATGGCCCTGGAACCGATAATTGCCTCTGACAGGATTTAATTACCTTCTCTAGGACCTTTTCTCTGTTTGATTGGAGACCACCCCCTGCCTCCGATCAAATCAGACAGTAATAACACGCTGAAGCGCAGCAGCCAATCACGAGTCAAGTCTGAACAGTGACCTTGCTGAGTCGAAGCTGATTGGTGGTGTCAGCCTTGTCAACGGTGTCAGGGAACCGTCAGACAAGAAAGAGCGAGGGGGGAGCGGAGGGGAGCGAGGGGAGATAAGAGAACAGCATTAATGCTAATGGAGGCTGTCAGCATTCAAGGCTCCAGGCCGCCTCACAAGCGGCCTTGCACAAAAACAAAAATATTAGAGAACTCATACAAGTCTGAAATATTCAGAAGGGGAACATTTGCGCTTCTCCAGTTTGGGGAATCTATTCAAGGTGTAATTCACAGGCAATTCAGATCCAGATATACGTGCATGATGTGAGGGAATAATTGTCATGAGAAGAAAAAGGCCCGTAAAACTTAGATAAATTGGGGGATGATGGGAGAGGGAGGGAGGATAAACTACTGCTCCATGACTTTGCGTTGTCTTTTTTTTTTTTAAACTAGAGCCCTGAGAATGCTGGTACTTAAAGATGCACCACAAAACTCTGCTTTTAATATTAACTTGACTTAGCAGTCACTGTATTATTTATGACCACTTTAGTGTGGGATTTAAGCCCACCTATAATGTTAACAAAGAATAATACATTCATTAAATGGCCAATCTTTATGTACATAGAGTTTTAAGATAATTTATAGTAATGGCATAATTCTGGTCATCTGCAAAAAATGGTTTCACTAAGCTATAAAATTTGGTTAACCTCTAGTCCATCAAAAAAAAAAGTTCTTTTCTACAGAAAAATAACACCAAGGCATCAGTGAGTTATGCAGAAAGTCTGTTACAAAATAGTAATAAATCAAGATTTGGAAGAGAAGTAGAATGCATTACTAAGACTGTACTAATTTGGAGTTTAATTTATTCATTACATTTGTCTATAAATTACCTTCCCCTTAGCATTTGTTTTGTTTCTGACTCACCCACTTCTTTACAAATGTAGCAACGAGTATGAAAAAATACATTTATAGAGGTGTATAGAAGTAGAATGTTTATAGCGATTAACAGTATTTTTCTTAAGACTTCCAATCATTTACAAAAATTGGTCTAATTTAACTTCTCTGGCAAAGTAAAGGGACACTTTGTTACATGATTCCTGGACTTTACCAAAAGGAATATTGTTTTTAAAAACAATACCGGCTAATTCAAGATAAGACAAGCTTCTGCCACATGTATACAGATAAACATTTCTTCAACTGACTTCCAGTTTCACCAAGGAATTTTACCTTAACAGAATTGCACAAGTGGATTCATTGTTTTTGACTCCTATTCAACTCTTTACATACTTCTCCCTACAAAAGATGATTTTTAAATAAAGAATGGAATCTTTTCCTATATCTCTACAATTCTTTTCCTTTAATAGCCATGGGATTTAACAATGGTTACCATATAAATAAATCATATTTTTCTATACCAGATCAAAATTTATAATGGATATGTTAGGATGATCATAGTTATAGCAACTTTTTAAAAAGCGGTCTGCAACAACCTAGAGGGATGCAGAGTTACTTCGAAAAGATTGCATCTTTTCAGAAACTCATGGTTAAAATAACTCATTTAACGGGAAAATGTATCTTACACAGAAAATCTGAGGCTTAGAGTCTTGTTCCAGCTTTGCTATCGACAAGCTGTCCAATTTGAGCCAAGTCACTCACTGTCCTCATGTGTTTTGGTTTCCTCAACTATAAAAGGCAATCAACAGGAGGTTACTTAAAGAATTAAAAGTATGTAGAGTACGTCTGTAATTAGAATGTAGACAGGATAACAGTCTTTTCGCTTCCTGGAAACACTATTCAAGGTTGGCTTTTCTCTGCCTCTACTCCCTCTAACTCCATTCTGCCACATGCATTCACCACCACCCAACACAACATACACTGATAAATATTTTGATAAATATGGGAACATATGTAATATTTCATCAGTAACAGTATCAGGACCAGAACCCAAATTTGCTAAATCTTATCCCTAGGTTCTTTCTGACTCCACTTTTTTTCCACTTGGAACTAATAGATTTTTTTGGTACTCAGATCGTGCTGATCTTTTACTATGCTGGGTTTACGTACAGTCCGTTAGTAAACTCCATATGCATCGTGCATTTTCTTGGATAAGGGAGCAGATACTTAACAAATGCTTTTAAAAGAGACTGTGCAAAAGTAAACAGGTCTAGTCGTGTGATCATTACCAACTTGAATTTTTGGCCACTTAGGATTTTATCCCTATCTAGCATGTATGGAATTTTGAAAATAAGGACAAACTTTATTTAGCTATTTTTCAAGTATTAAAGAGAGTATAACAAATGAATGTGTGTATATTCTAGACCTAACAAGGAAACATAAGAAGGTTTATTATGTCTCAAAGTGAATAATCAATAACATTTTATTTCAGTGGAAGATACTACGCTTTTCAAAGACAATCTACCCCCAATTGTGAAGGGAAGGGCAAATTTTCATTCTGTCCTCCTCCCATCACATCTTCACCCAGTTCAGATCAGAGCAACAGCAACAGAAAGAAAGGAAAGGAAAGAAGGCAATAGCGTGCCTTATTCATTTCTTTAGCAACGCTATTCTCACCCTGGAAAGGTGAATAATTAATACCCATCTGAATCCACCTAATTAAATCCACATTTGCTTTTTCTGTTCATTTGAAAATGCTTTCCTTTAAAGAAAATGGCTTTTGCTTATCTTCACAGTTTATATTTCTTAAATGGACTCTTTTGGAATTAAAGAGATTCTATCTTGGTTTTGAAAAGCCTTTCCCTTTTTTTGTTTTAATCATTAGGAATCAATGACAAAGCTTACTATTTCTCAAAATGGGAGACAGAATATTAACCAATTGCTAGACTTAGATTCTTATAAAACAGATAGTCAAGCCAGCTGTAATTCTAGATTATGTCCTTTTTTTTCTAAAGAGATGAAAAAAAAAGTCTTTTGCTCCTTTAAAAACTGAACACGCAACAACAAATAAAGAGAAATTAAAGAGAAACCATATACCAAATCCTGAATTAAATCTCAGTTGCTGTTTCAAAATGATCTGTGCATAATCTGAATTACACAAAAGAGTGACTCTAATTGCAAATTCAATCACTCCTAGACTGAGGCTTAGAAATCAATTTTCAGTAAAATATGACACTCAATCATTCAAAGCAATAGAATAGTCAATATTTCACCATCAACACTCTAGTTAGGACCTATTTCAATACAATACAAATTCAATTTTTTACTGTGCCTAGCAAACCTCTTCTATTCCTCATAACCTCGTCTAACACTCCGAATAATCAAAATCATGATGGAAAGTTAAATAAAATCCTGAGATTTCCAAGGCTTGTCAAGAGAATTGCACTCAAATAATTCTGATCCAGACTTCTGATCTTTTCCTTAATTAGTACTGATTGTCAACTTTACATGCATCCTTCTTGCTTGGCAATTTAAATTTAGACAGGGATCATCCCAGTGAGACAGACAGCACTGTGGATTGAGGGGCAAGGGACAAGGAGGGTGAAGAAGATTCAGGTTCGAGTAGCTGGTCTAGAATCCAGTCTGAGACTGTAGGGTCCTGGAGTTTACTGCATTTCAGCAAATGAATGGAAATTGCAGTAGTTTGCAATAGACCTCACTTTGGCATCATTTTCTCTAACTCTGAAAGACAAAGATGGAAGAAAGAACTCAGATATAGAATTGGAAAGCAAATCTAGATAGAAAATAGGTAAACAGAGAGTTTTCAGTCAATAAGTATTTCCAAGACTTATATTCCCTAGTTTTGACTGATTTTTACCTCTTACTTGGTGACCTTATCAATTCATCTGATGCCCAAAATTCTATTTCTCTTTCTCAACCCTAGACTCCCAGATACTAAGGCAGGACTTTCATTTTGCAGCTTGAAGTTTTACTAAATAAAATACTCAAGGCCTAAATTGTTTTGTCACACTATTGTTGTCACTATTATAACAATATTGGGATTTGTCTGTATGTTTGGGAAGAGGGTGCTTCTAAAAAAGATATATCTGATTAAGTACACTGTTTATTTACTTTAGAATCCACATTTTTAAAAAACGTGCACACAAAAGGCTTAGAAGTGCATCCAAAATGAGAAACTCCAGTCAACTGATTACTCAGCTGGCAAAATGGAAATTTCAAGTTGCATAGACAGCTAATTGTGGCCTGCCTCTGGAATGACAGGTCTATAATTTTTAGTTTTGTGTGCATTGAAAGCCAGTCACCTTGACACTCAGTGCTCCATTATCCGCCAACCACCAACCTTATGATGATATTCAAGGAGTGATGGGCACTATCCATTATGGATGGTGAAACACATGGAGTTTTATTTGGATGAAGCTGTCCTGAGAAAAAAAGAAATCCACGTGTCTACTCCTCCCCATGAGCAACAATGACGCTGAAACACCTTTAATTCCAGAGGAGCAACTTCTTTGTTCGTGTATAATAACAACCATCAGTTTTTCTTGGTATTCATTACTAACTTCCCGAAAGTGCTGTAATATGTCACGATCCTAGCCTTTTAAAAACAAATTTTGCGTTTTAATGTCAAGAGCTCTCCCCATTAAAGTATATTATCTTAGAAGAACTTGAAACCTAGTTAAAGCCTGCATCCCAGAGAAAGTGTAAAATGCTTGTTCTTTGCCCTTTTCTTCCCTCCAAGTTAACATTTCAGTTGTTCCAAGGCTTCACAGGTAGAGTGAATATTGTTGAACTAAGAGCCAGAAAATGAAATTGTAATCCTAGTTATGAAGAATTTTGGCTGTTGACCTTGCAGAAATCTATCACTTCTTTGAGCCTCAAATTAGTAATCTTTAAAATAAAGAGGTTGAGCCAAATGTTATCGATAGTTTCTTCTATTTGTGCAAGTCTCTGTTTCTATATTAATATTAAGGTCTGTATTATTAAAGTCTGATCCATATAATATTGAAATAATATAACACTCTCCTAGAGAAGGCAATGGCAACCCACTCCAGTGCTCTCGCCTGGAAAATCCCATGGACAGAGGAGCCTGGTAGGCTGTAGTCCATGGGGTCAAGAAGAGTCAGACACTTACTGAGCAACTTCACTTTCGCTTTTCACTTTCATGCATTGGAGAAGGAAATGGCAACCCACTCCAGTATTCTTGCCTGGAGAATCCCAGGGACAGCGGAGCCTGGTGGGCTGCCATCTGTGGGGTCGCACAGAGTCGGACACAACTGAAGCGACTTAGCAGCAGCAGCAGCAGCTACAAAGAGCAGTGAACTTCATTTGGCTCAAATAGAGCCATGAAGGTGTATTCATCTGCAAATAACATTACCTACTTCCCTGGTGGCTCAGATGATAAAGCGTCTGTCTACAATGCGGGAGACCCGGGTTCGATCCCTGGATTGGGAAGATCCCTTGGAGAAGGAAATGGCAATCCACTCCAGGACTATTGCCTGGAAAATCCCATGGACAGAAGAGCCTGGTAGGCTACAGTCCATGGGGTGCAAAGAGTTGGACACGACTGAGCAACTTCACTTCACTCCACTAACCGTGGCATCAACAGAAAAGTCAGCTAATTGTCTTCCCTAAAGGAAATTTGGAGGCATATTGTTCAAGGTTCAGTGCAGTGGCTCAACATTGCTATTAAGAGCCTAGGCTCTCTCCATCCTTGGTGTGCGGTTTTCATCCTCTGATGTCATTTTGTTGTTGTTTAGTTGCTCAGTCATGTCCAACTCTTCTGCGACCCCATGGACTGTAGCCCTCAAGACTCTTCTGTCCGTGGGTTGCTGTTTCCGTCTCCAGGGGCTCTTTCTGACCCAGCAATCAAACGCACATCTCCTGTATTGCAGGTGGATTTTTACCACTGAGCCACCTGGGAAGCCCTTGATGTCATTTACCAGTTACAACATGGCTGCAGCAGCGCTAAGCATCCAAGCTTCAACAAAGATGAACCAGGAAGACATTTTGCTAAGGGCTCAAAGTCAAGAAGAGAAAGAAAAGTGCTATATGGTCTCACTAAGTAGAATCTAAAAAAGTCACACTTGCCTTCCAGTACAGGGGGTGCAGTTTCAATCCCTGGTTGGGAACTAAGATCCCACATGCAGAGGCGTGCAGCCAAAAGTTTTTTTAAAAATTAAAATAAATAAGTAAATAAACAAATCACACTCAAAGAACCATTGAGTAGAAAGATGGTTGCCACTGACTGGAGGGTAAGGGAAATGGAGAGCCTGTTTATCAAAGGACACAAATTTTCTTGTATATGTTGATTAAGTTCTGGTGATTACAGTGAATAATACTGTAGTACATACTTGAAATAGGCTAAGAGAGTAGATCTTAAGTGTTCTCAATGCACACACACACACACACACACACTCACCAAAAAGTACTAACTTGATTGTGATAATCATTTCACAATATACAAGTTTATTAAATCATGTTGTAGATCTTAAAAATATAACATTGTACAGTCTACACATGTACAATTTTTATTTGTTAACCATACCTCAATAAGGCTAGAAAAAAATTTAGTTAAAAACCATGGCTCCAAAATAAAAAAAGTCTCCTACAAATTCTTAGCAAGGAAGGGAGAAACTGAAGAGAGGGCTCATCAATGATCAGAAAGCAAAAACTTACCCAAAGGCCTGGTCTGTGGACTAATACATATCATATCCTCCTCTTAGCCCTTAGAACCAGTGGGTGTTACTTATACAGCAAAAGGACTTCGCAGATATGATTAAGAATCTTGAGTGGAAGATGATTCTGGATTAACTAGGGGATCTCTGTGTGTAATCACAGGGTCCTTATGAGAGGGAGGAAGAAAGTTTGACACAGAAGAGAAACAGATCATAGAATGACCAACAACAGAAAGTTAGAGTGATACGAAGAAGGAGTCACAAGCCAAGAATGCAAATGGCCTCGAGAAGCTAGAAAAGGCAAGCAAACAGATTGTCACCTAGAATTGCCAGAAAGAACAGCCCTGCTAACATCTAAATTTTAGCCCAGTGAGACTGACTTTGGACTTCTGGCATCCAGAACTTTAAGAGGATACGTTTGTGGGCTAAGGCACTGAATTTGTGATAGCTTCTAACAGCAGCAACAGGAAATTCATGCAAGCCCTGAGCATCTGATTGGGCAGATATAGGCCATTCCAGGACATAAGAAAAGCTAGGAGAACAAGTGACCAGCAAACAGAAAGGAAACAGACATGATCGTATTAGACTTGTTTTGATTCACATCCTGGGCTTGGATATGTTGCGAGCCACAAACAAACTGGAGTTCTGTTATCGTGTCAGTACGGTCTGCCATATCAAGGTTCAAAAAAAATATGAATTTTGAGATAATTTTTCCACTTTGAGATCATTCAGATATTCAGTCACAATATTTAATAGAAAAGGTCAGTTTTCATTCCAATCCCAAAGAAAGGCAATGCCAAAAAATGCTCAAACTACTGCACAATTGCACTCATCTCACATGCTAGTAAAGTAATGTTCAAAATTCTCCAAGCCATTTTTTTTCCCAAAAAAAACAAACAAACAAACAAAAAACGGCATACTGTGGTACGCTTAATTAAAGATTTTTTTTCCAAAAAAAAAAAAAATTCTCCAAGCCAGGCTTCAGCAATACGTGAACTGTGAACTTCCTGATGTTCAAGCTGGTTTTAGAAAAGGCAGAGGAAACAGAGATCAAATTGCCAACATCCGCTGGATCATAGAAAAAACAAGAGAATTCCAGAAAAACATCTATTTTTACTTTATTGACTAGGCCAAAGCCTCTGACTGTGTGGATCACAATAAACTGTGGAAAATTCTGAAAGAGATGGGAATACCAGACCACCTGACCTGCCTCTTGAGAAACCTATATGCAGGTCAGGAAGCAACAGTTAGAACTGGACATGGACCAACAGACTGGTTCCAAATAGGAAAAGGAGTACGTCAAGGCTATATATTGTCACCCTGCTTATTTAATTTATATGCAGAGTACATCATGAGAAACACTGGACTGGAATAAGCACAAGCTGGAATCAAGATTGCCAGGAGAAATATCAATCACCTCAGATATGCAGATGACACCACCCTTATGGCAGAAAGTGAAGAGGAACTAAAAATCCTCTTGATGAAAGTGAAAGAGGAGAGTGAAAAAGTTGGCTTAAAGCTCTACATTCAGAAAACGAAGATCATGGCATCCGGTCCCATCACTTCATGGGAAATAGATGGGGAATCAGTAGAAACAGTGTCAGACTATTTTTTTGGACTCCAAAATCACTGCAGATGGTGACTGCAGCCATGAAATTAAAAGACGCTTACTCCTTGGAAGGAAATTTATGACCAACCTAGATAGCATACTAAAAAGCAGAGACATAACTTTGCCAACAAAGGTCCATCTAGTCAAGGCTATGGTTTTTCCTGTGGTCATGTACAGATGTGAGGGTTGGACTGTGAAGAAGGCTGAGCGCCGAAGAATTGATGCTTTCGAACTGTGGTGTTGGAGAAGACTCTTGAGAGTCCCTTGGACTGCAAGGAGATCCAACCAGTCCATTCTGAAGGAGATCAGCCCTGGGATTTCTTTGGAAGGAATGATGCTAAAGCTGAGACTCCAGTACTTTGGCCACCTCATGTGAAGAGTTGACTCTTTGGAAAAGACTCTGATGCTGGGAGGGATTGGGGGCAGGAGGAGAAGGGGACGACCGAGGATGAGTTGGCTGGATGGCATCACTGACTCGTTGGACATGAGTCTGATTGAACTCCAGGAGTTGGTGATGGACAGGGGGGCCTGGCGTGCTGTGATTCATGGGGTTGCAAAGAGTCGGACACAACTGAGCGACTGAACTAAACTGAACTAGTCACTCAGTTTAAAACTTCAGTGACTTGCAAAGCTCTCCTTTGTGTCACCCCTGCTTATCTTCCTGTCCTATCTCCCATCATTCTCTAGGGATCTAGCCTTACTGGTTTTTCAGCTTTTGTTACAAATTAGGCTTTCTTCCTCAAAGTCACCCCAGCAGACATTCACTTTGCTTTCCATGAGAATCTCTCCCTAATCCAACTCAACTCCTATATTTCTACTTAGCTAAATTCCAATGACTTTTCAACTCCCAATTTACACAGTAATTCTTCAACATCATTCCCCCATCATCTGTTAGCCTTACTAACTACTAGCAGTAGTGAGCATCTTGAAGTGAAAGTATTAGTCTCATAGTTGTGTCCGATTCTGTGACTCCATCTACTGTACCCTGCCAGGCTCGCCTGTCCATGCAATTTCCAGGCAAGAATACTGGAGTGGGTAGTCATTCCCTTCTCCAGGAGATTATCCTGACCCAGGGATCAAGCTCCAATCTCCTGCACTGCAGGTAGGTTCTTTACCATCTGAGCCACCAGGGAGGTCTTATGATTACATAAAAGATGCTCGCTTAACTTCTTTCATGTAATCACAAGACTGACAACTACTTCTTTGATGCTTTATCTTCCATTAGTCCAGGGTAAACCCTGGTTCTAACAACAGAAGACCATCCTTGAGTCTAGAACAAGAAATTAGATCAACTCTATTAACTTGCAAGGGAGCAAAACATAAGGCAACATAATTTTTCCTACCTGTCTCACTGCTATAATCTGAATATTTGTATTCCCCTAGATTTCATAAGGGAGAAGGAAATGGCAACCCACTCCTGTATTATTGCCTGGAGAATACCAGGGACAGAGGAGTATGGTGGGCTGCCGTCTATGGGGCAGCAGCAGCAGATTTCATAAGCTGGAACCCTAACAACTGATGTAATGGTATTAGGAGGCAGGGCCTTAGAAAGACACTGAGGTCATGAGGATGGGGCCCTTCTGAGTGGGATCAGTACCTTTGTTAAAGGCCCTAGAAGGCATGCTAGCTGCTGTGAAGTAATAGAAAATACATCAATTGGTCTCTGCCCTTGATTCATGGCACTGAGCCCTTAAAACCCTGTAATTTCCTAAATGATAAGAGTATTAGAAGCATCTAGAAGAGCATCTTCTTTTCTAATATTTGGTCTTTCCCGGGAAGGGGAATCATGGGAATCTCTGATATGTAACCAAGTCAGACAGAAGTTGTGGGTGACTTGGGGACCTACTACTTGCCTTTGGCACCTTAAGTGGGAAGCAGAGGGGGTAGGCTGCCTCATGGAACTGAGCCCTTCACCTATGGAGTCTGTGCTAACTCCAGCTAATGTCAGAGTTGAACTGAATTGCAGGACACTCAGCAGGTGTCACAAACAACTGTTTGGTGTGGGGGGGAAAGAATCTATGGGAATGGTCTCAGAAGTGTTGAGTATGGTGGTAACATGAGAATTACGGAGAAACACAGGATGAGTTTTTCTTTTCCATTCCCCTTCCACCATGCGAGGCCACATCACTCATCATGAACCAGGGAGAGGGCCCTGACCAGAACAAAACCACGCTGGTGCCTTGATCTGAGGCTCCCAGACTCCAGAACTGTGAAAAATACATTTCTGTTGTTTGTAAGCCACACCATATTTAGAATTCCATTATAGCATCCCAGGCCGACTAAAACACTTTCCATGAAAGCACTGATGTTTCCATGGTGGGTTGAACAATCTAACTCTTAGTTTCAAAGATTTTCTTTGACATATTCTTCATCATAGTTTCCAGCAGCATGTCAGTTGTCAAAAAGGAGCCATTTTGAAAGAATACGCTAAGTGAGGTGTTGAAAAGTGCCCTCTTAGGACTCCCATGCGTAGCCCAGTGGTTAAGACACCATGTTTCCACTGCAGGGGACTCAGGTTCAATCCCTGGTCAGGGAACTAAGATCCCATATGCCATGTGATGTGGCCGAAAAATAGAAAAAGACAAAAGATAAGAATGGAAAAGAAAAGAAAAGTGCTCCCTCTATCCACACAGTCAAAGCTCTGTTTGCTTTATTGGCAGCTCCATGCACAGACCTAGGCTCAACGTGTTCTTTGAAGAAATAATATTTATTGAGTGAAGGCATCAAGCTAAGTGCTGGGGCTATGGAAGTGAACAAGACGGGGGCCTGGTCAACACGGTGGTCAAACACATCAAACTGCACAGGCTTGTGCTTCTTAAAATTTGGTCCACTGACCACTTGTATCAGAAACTCTTGCAGCACTTATTTTAAAAGAATATTCTTGGACCCCACCTTAGACCAATTGAATCAGATTTTCTTTGGGTATAAATGATTTGAGACCAATCAAAGTTGAAGAATCCTTGCCGTAAACTGAAAACAAACATAAACAATTCTATTTTTTTAGCTCGAGAAATTTTTTGTTCTCATTTGCTTGCCTCGCATAGACACTCACCATTTTTTCCTCACATATTCAGCACAATGCTTTGCAAACATTAGCTAGCAATTCCAGAATCTTCATCTATTCCTCTATGCAAACCATAGAACTAACACACCATTTATGCCACAGAATAGCTTGCTCTTGGGGAATTGTGTTTCATCTAATTTCTTACAATTAATGAACAAGTTCTATCAGTTTTAATGGTGTTATCTCAGGCCTACATTTTGACATAAATTATTTATCCTACTAATTTAATGGCAAACAGTCACCAAGGTGAGCTTAAGGCAGTAATTTCACACGTACATTGGTTATAGGTTAATTATTTAGGTGCCACAACTAGCTTTGTGATAATGAACTCTCCTGGGCAGACCCCATAAAATACATTCCTCAGCTTTAAAAAAAGAGGAGGTTTAATGCTTCAAAGTCTCTCATGCTGAGGTTTGTGTAACTTCTGAGTTGTACTGAAATTTTACGAAAGAGACAGGAAATGTTTGTCCCAAGCAAAAGACAGAGACTGGGATGAAGGAAGAAAGAGCAAGCGTATTTGCAAATCTTTACATGAAACTTCTGAAAATTAGTAGTGCCTTTAGTCAAAGAATTATGAGACTTAAAAAATTAAATGCCCACATTTTACAGCATGTCATATTTTTTAAAGTCTTTTAAATTCTTCATTCTTACTATATAACCTTAATATTTATAATATTTTGAAATTAATTTTTATTGAAGTATAGTTGATTTATAATCTTGTGTTAGTTTTTGCTGTACAGCAACGTGAATCAGTTTTATATATATAAGAATTTGCTACAACAGTGGTTCTCAACAGCTAGGATGTCACATTGGAATACTCTGAATCTTCTGCAGGCATGTGCTAAAGTTTGATCACTTAAATTTTTATTTATTACAAAATAGGATATATACAATGAGATCCAAGAGGGATTGAAAGTTTACACAATGTGACATATTAGAGGATGAAAGCCCTGAAGAGTAAGAGATGCAGTATTAATCCACAGCTGTTGAGAAATTACTGAAAAAGTTTGAGACATATTTTTCTTGAGTGCATGAATCATCATGTTAAACATCTCTCTCAAATAGTAACACAAGGCTGAAGTGCTACCCAATGAACACAGTGACACTGATAGATATGTATTAATGTCTTCAAATATTCTGGCAAAAATTCTATGCTCAAAACCCAAAAAGTTGAGAACTGCTGCCATATAGAGTAATATGGGCTATGGCACAGATATGCACACTATTTAAGGACATGGAAGAGGAACTCTTATTCTGTTTAAGTTTGCAGACAGCAGGTTTGCCTTGAGTAGTTGAAATCATGGAAAAACATAATGTAACCTATGAGGGTAATTAATTTCTTTTTCCAAATAACCAGGAAAATAGTGAACAGAAAGTTAGACAGTTCCCTTGAGAAGAGAACAGACAATGGGTTGGGGAGGAAAAAGTATTTCTGCTCAGATGGTCGAAGATCCATCATCCCATCATTTGGCTGTCCACATCATCTCCATCTGTCTTCCCTGCATAGTAATTAGCCATATTTCCTCTTGTCTTCTGAAGCTAAGAGACATATTAGACCGGAAGGCCAACATTTCACCTCTGCAAATCTGATGGCATTTAGGCAATGTGAGAAATGCAAACTTTTCCACCGCTGATCCCAGTATAAATCCAAAAACTCTCATATCTGTGTCATTCTCTTGACCCATAATCTCCAGGAAATCCTTTTAGTTCTTCTTCCCTGCTGAGTTCATTATTTTCTCCCTTGTCCCTTTGCTCCATTCACCACTTAGAATGAATCTCAAATCTATGAACTCCCTCCTGGAAAAGCCCAGCCGTCCTTCGTGCTTCTGTACCAGTCTCTCATAGTCACAGGCGTTTCTGTAAAGGTCTGATATATTCTCAGTTTTCTGATGAGCAACAGATAAGCTCTGCAGTTTACGTGGTAGCTTTGGGGCATTCTCTATTATGCCTCATTTTCGTTTTTTTCTTCTTTGTTTTCTGTTTTGCTCATGGGCATACTCATATTTTTCAGAAACTGTTTAAAGTGTTCTTAAAAAACAAACTATAATTTCAGTTCTCTGTGTTCTCTAAGACTCTCTCACTGTGACTTACTGTAGAATTAACTATCTATGTAATTGCTTCATCCCCTTAAATAACGCCATTGTTTTCCCTTCTATATGTTAAATATCTTATAATGGGTGGCATGATCAAATAAGATTTCAGCATTTATGTAACTTTAGACCTGGAATGAACATAGTCCTTTGATGAACAGCTATTGGTCCCAGAGGATAAGTCCTGCCCAGTTTCTTTGTAGGATTTAAGATCTAATTTCAGCATGAATGACTAGAAAAGTGCCTCCAAAAATAAAACCTTTATTTTTTTAATTCTTAATTGATTTATAGGATAACTACATGTTCAAAATAATAGTAGTAACAATGTATTCAATTATGTATGTTCATGTATTTATATATGCTTTTTATATAAATGAAATGAATAATAGCAATGATATAAAGGGTAGAAAAGAGGAATTAGGAACATTTTGTTTTTATAAAGTACTTACACTATATGTGAAGCAATCTAGTGTCATTTGAAAGTGGACTTGGATTAGCTGTAAATGTATATTGCAAACTCTAGAGCAACCACTAAAAAAGTAAAAAAAAAAAAAAAGACCGTTGATATAAGAAAATAGAATCATATAAAACTTTCAGTTAAAACCATAAAAGGCAGAAAAGTACAGGAAGACAAAACAGGAACAAGGATAAATGGCAACCAATAGAAAAGAATAGCAAATATGATATTACTCCGACTATATCAATAATCATCTTAAATAGCAATTGTCTAAATATATCAATTAAAAATAGAAAGGCAGAGGAACCAGAGATCAAATTGCCAACATCTGCTTGATCATGGAAAAAGCTAGAGAGTTCCAGAAAAACATCTACTTATGCTTTATTGACTATGCCAAAGCCTTTGACTGTGTGGATCATAATAAACTGTGGAAAATTCTGAAAGAGATGGGAATATCAGACCACCTGACCTGCCTCTTGAGAAATCTGTATGCAGGTCAGGAAACAACAGTTAGAACTGGACATGGAACAACAGACTGGTTCCAAATAGGAAAAGAAGTACGTCAAGGCTGTATATTGTCACCCTGCTTATTTAAATTATAGGCAGAGTACATCATGAGAAATGCTGGACTGGAAGAAACACAAGCTGGAATCAAGATTGCTAAGAGAAATATCAATCACCTCAGATATGCAGATGACACCACCCTTATGGCAGAAAGTGAAGAGGAGCTAAAAAGCCTCTTGATGAAAGTGAAGGAGGAGAGTGAAAAAGTTGGCTTAAAGCTCAACATTCAGAAAATGAAGATCATGGCATCCGGTCCCATCACTTCATGGGAAATAGACGGGGAAACAGTGGAAACAGTGTCAGACTTTATTTTTTTGTGTTCCAAAATCACCGCAGATGGTGACTGCAGCCATGAAATTAAAAGACGCTTACTCCTTGGAAGAAAAGTTATGACCAACCTAGATAGCATATTCGAAAGCAGGGACATTACTTTGCTGACTAAGCTCTGTCTAGTCAAGGCTATGGGTTTTCCTGTGGTCATGTATGGATGTGAGAGTTGGACTGTGAAGAAGGCTGAGCGCCGAAGAATTGATGCTTTTGAACTGTGGTGTTGGAGAAGACACTTGAGAGTCCCTTGGACTGCAAGGAGATCCAACCAGTCCATTCTGAAGGAGATCAACCCTGGGATTTCTTTGGAGGGAATGATGCTGAAGCTGAAACTCCAGTACTTTGGCTACCTCATGTGAAGAGTTGACTCACTGGAAAAGACTCTGATGGTGGGAGGGATTGGGAGCAGTAGGAGAAGGGGACAACAGAGGATGAGATGGCTAGATGGCATCACGAACTCGATGGACATGAGTCTGAGTGAACTCCGGGAGATGGTGATGGACAGGGAGGCCTGGCGTGCTGTGATTCATGGGATCGCAAAGAGTCGGACACGACTGAGTGACTGAAGTGAACTGAACTGAGTAGATTAAAAAATACCCAAATATATGTTGTCTATAAAAATTCTCTTTAAACATAGAAACACATATAGATTAAAATAAATGGTTTGAGAAAGATGTACCATGCTAACACTAATCAAACAAATCACTCTACCACAAAGGTCCATATAGTAGAAACTATGGTTTTTCCATAGCTTTTTCAGAGAAGGCAATGGCAACCCACTCCAGTACTCTTGCTTGGCAAATCCCATGGACAGAGGAGCCTGGTAGGCTGCAATCCATGGGGTCGCTAGGAGTCAGACACAATTGAGAAACTTCACTTTCACTTTTCACTTTCATGCATTGGAGAAGGAAATGGCAACTCACTCCAGTGTTCTTGCCTGGAGAATCCCAGGGACGGGGGAGCCTGGTTGGCTGCCGTCTGTGGGGTCGCATGGAGTTGGACACGATGGAAGCAGCAGCATGGTTTTTCCAGTGGTCATGTTTGGATATGAGAGTTGGACCATAAAGAAAGCTGAGCACTGAAGAACTGATGGTTTTGAACTGTGGTGTTGGAGAAAGCTCTTGAGAGTCCCCTGGACTGCAAGGGGATCTAACCAGTCAATCCTTAAGGAAATCAGTCCTGAATATTCATTGGAAGGACTGATGCAGAAGCTGCGGCTCTAATATTTTAGCCACCTGATTCACTGGAAAAGACCCTGATGCTGGGAAAGATTGAAGGCAGGAGAAAGAGATGACAGAGGATGAGATGGTTAGATGGCATCGCCGACTTGATGGACATGAATTTCAGCAAGCTATGGGAGTGGTGATTGACAGGGAAGCCTGGCGTGCTGTAGTCCATGGGGTCGCAAAGAGTCGGACATGACTGAATGACTGAACTGAACTGACCACCAGTCAAAAGAAAGCAAGAGTAACTATAGCAATTTTAGCTAGAGAGACCTTCAGAGCAAGGATGATTTTCATGGATAAAGAAAAACATTAGATATTGATAGAAAAGGTCATTATTCAGAAGACATAACAACACTTAATATGTATGTGCCTGACAACAGAACATCAAAATACATGAGGCAAAAATTGATAGAATTACAAAGAGAAATAGATGAATGCACTGTTATGTTTCAACCTTCTTCTGTTAGAAATGGAAAGATTCAACAGGAAGAAATCAGTAAGGACATAGTTAAACTCAACGGCTCCATCAATCAACAGGATATAATTAATAACTCCTAACTACTTTATGTAACAGCAGAATACAGATTTTTCTCAAACTCTCACAGAACATTTGACAAGATAAACCACATTCTGGGTCAGAGAACACATTTCAACAAATTTAAAGGAAAGAGAAATCATGCAATTTATACTCTTAGCAATGGAATCAGACTAGAAGTCAATAACAGGAAGATAGCAGAAGAATTTCAAAGTATTTGCAGATTAAATAACAAACTTCTAATCACACATGTCAAAGAAGAAATCTCAACAAAATTTTAAAAAAATATTTTTTATTAAATGGAAAAGTTCAGTTCAGTTCAATTCAGTCACTCAGTCGTGTCCGACTCTTTGCAACCCCATGAACTGCAGCACACCAGGCCTCCCTGTCCATCACCAACTCCCAGAGTCCACCCAAACCCATGTCCATCGAGTCAGTGATGCCATCCAACCATCTCATCCTCTATTACCACCCCACCACACCCTGCTTTTCTTCCTGCCCTCAATCTTTCCCATCATAAGGGTCTTTTCAAATGAGTCAGCTCTTCTCATTGCGTGGCCAAAGTACTGGAGTTTCAGCTTCAACATCAGTCCCTCCAATGAATACCCAGGACTGATCTCCTTTAGGTTGGACTGGTTGGATCTCCTTGCAGTCCAAGGGACTCTCAAGTGTCTTCTCCAACACCACAGTTCAAAAGCATCAATTCTTCGGTGCTCAGCCTTCTTGATAGTCCAACTCTCACATCCATACATGACCACTGGAAAAACCATAGCCTTGACTAGAATGGACCTTTGTTGGCAAAGTACTGTCTCTGCTTTTTAATATGCTGTCTAGGTTGGTCATAACTTTCCTTCCAAGGAGTAAGTGTCTTTTAATTTCATGGCTGCAGTCACCATCTGCAGTGATTTTGGAGCCCCCCAAAAATAAAGTCAGCCACTGTTTCCACTGTTTCCCCATTTATTTCCCATGAAGTGATGGGACTGGATGCCATGATCTTCGTTTTCTGAATGTTGAGCTTTTAGCCAACTTTCTCACTCTCCACTTTCACTTTCACCAAGAGGCTCTTTAGTTCTTCCTCAATTTCTGCCATAAGGGTGGTGTCATCTGCATATCTGAGGTTATTGATATTTCTCTTAGCAATCTTGATTCCAGCTTGTGCTTCCTCCAGCCTAGCATTTCTCATGATGTGCTCTGCATATAAGTTAAATAGGCAGGGTGACAATATACAGCCTTGTCGTACTCCTTTCCCTATTTGGAACCAGTCGGTTGTTCCATGTCCAGTTCTAACTGTTGTTTCCTGACCTGCATACAGATTTCTCAAGAGGCAGGTCAGGTGGTCTGGTATTCGCATCTCTTTCAGAACTGTCCACAGTGTATTGTGATCCACACAGTCAAAGACTTTGGCATAGTCAATTAAGCAGAAATAGATGTTTTTCTGGAACTCTTGCTCTTTTGATGATCCAGTGGATGTTGGCAATTTGATCTCTGGTTCCTCTGCCCTTTCTAAAATCAGCTTGAACTTGTGAAAGTTCATGGTTCACGTATTGTTGAAGCCTGGCTTGGAGAATTTTAAGCATTACTTTACTAGCATATGAGATGAGTGCAATTGTGCGGTAGTTTGACCATTCTTTGGCATTGCCTTTCTTTGAGATTGGAAAGAAAACTGACCTTTTTCCAGTCCTGTGGCCACTGTTGAGTTTTCCAAATTTGCTGGCATATTGAGTGAAGTACTTCCACAGCGTCATCTTTCAGGATTTGAAATAGCTCAACTGGAATTCCATCACCTCCGCTGGCTTTGTTCATAGTGATGATTCCTAAGGCCCACTTGACTTCACATCCCAGGATGTCTGGCTCTAGGTGAGTGATCACATCATGGTGATTATCTGGGTCATGAAGCTCTTTTTTGTACAGTTCTTCTGTGTATTCTTGCCACCTCTTCTTAATATCTTCTGCTTCTGTTAGGTTTACCACTTCTGTCCTTTATTGAGCCCATCTTTGCATGAAATATTCCCTTGGTATCTCTCTGATTTTCTTGAAGAGATCTCTAGTCTTTCCCATTCTGTTGTTTTCCTCTATTTCTTTGCATTGATCGCTGAAGAAGGCTTTCTTATCTCTCCTTGTTATTCTTTGGAACTCTGCATTCAAATGGGTATATCTTTCCTTTTCTCCTTTGCTTTTCACTTCCTTTCTTTTCACAGCTATTTGTAAGGCCTCCTCAGACAGCCATTTTTCTGTTTTGCATTTGTTTTTCTTGGGGAGTAAAACTTATTAAAAGTTATGTGGAATACAAGGTTTAAACAGACATTTAAAGCATTAAACCTCTGTATTAGAAAGGTAGAAGGATCTAAAATCAATAATAACCTTTCATCATAGGACACTAGATAAAAAAGAAAGAAAGAAAGCCAAAGTAAAAGAAAAAGAGAAATAACAAAAATTAGAATATAAATCAATTGAAAAATGGAAAACAATAAAGCAGAACGCTGGCTTTTTGAAAATATTAATAAAATTTATAAGCCTCGAGACAAGCCTACTAAGAAAAAGACTCAGGTTGCTACTGTCAGGATGAAAGACAGAACATTAATACAGAACCTATGGACATTAAAATGATAAAAAAGAAATATTAGAAACAATTCTGCACCTACAAGACTCACTCCATGAAAGATACAATCTGCAAAAATTCACATTCAGAAGAAATTAACTGTCTGAATAATCCTTTATTTATTAAAAAATTAGGTCAGTTGTTAATCATTCAGTCCAATAATCAAGCTCCTTGGTATTTACCCAAAGGTATTTACCCAGACTTACCTGTCCACATGAAAACCTGCACATAGATGTCTATAACAGCTTTGTTCCTAATTGCCAAAAGTTGGAAGCAATCAAGATGTCCTTCATCCTTCAGGTCCATCCTTCCAGATGACATACCATTATTTGAAACTTAAAGAAAAAAAGAGCTACCAAGCCATGAAAAGACAAGGAAGAAACTTAAATGCGTAATTCCAGCTGTATGACCTTCTGGAAAAGGCAAAACTATGGAGATGATAAAAGGCGAGTGGTTGCCAGCAGGTGGGAGGAAGGAAAGCAGGCAGAGGCAGAACACAAAGGGTGTGGGGTACAGTGAAACTGAGCTTTGCTGTACTACAGTGGTGGACACACACCATTATGCGTTTCTCAAAATCCATAGAATGTATGACATCAAGAGTTAACCTCAATGTAAATCAGGGAGGTTGAGTGATAATGAGGTGTGAGGGTCCGTTTATCATAATGAATGTAGCTCTCTAGTATGGATGTTGATAGTGAGGGAAGTTGTGCACTGCAGAAACAGGAGGTATATGGGGACTTTCTGTGTTTTCTGCTCAATTTTGCTGTGAACCTAAGAAATAAACTTCATTAATTTGGGGAGCAGGGCAGGGAAAGTAAATGAGTCATCCAAGGTCACAGAACCAGGGTGAATATTTGAAGCCAGAGCCCCTGTTTCTCAGCCCAACATTTTCCCTTTCCATCAGGCTCCCATTCTTCTATCAGATTTCATTTTTATTTCTTACCTTGAAAAAAATAGAGAAAATATTTATTTGTCATGTGCTCTCTTCTTTGCAGAATTTAGCTTACTCTTTCATAAGTTCCCAAACATTCTTCCAGTTACATCCTGATTAAAGCAGTGTATATTATTTGTAATGAGAAAATGGGGATTGGACTCATTTGTACTTCGGAATTTTCCTAAGGCTGCATCTTAACTTTTCAGGAGTGTACAGTTCAAATACCTCTTTTCTCCTTTCTGAGTATCTGATATTTCTTCTCAGGTGCACATTGCCTTCTGAAGCTTCAAGTAGATCATTCCCATGCCAAGAGTTGTTCAGTGTCATAAATTTTAATTTCTTGATTATCTGTTCAAGCATAATCTGTATTTCATTAGTATTACTTATTTCTCCCTAGAGAAAACTCCAGACATCTTACATCTGTTTCTCATAGTCTGATATAAATAATGATGATAAACTGTACATACAAAAAGACAGTGTACTGTTTCACAATATTTTCTACTATAAGTCTTGTCAATTCAAACTCTCTTTTATTGAAATTAACATTCTATCTTTTTAATCTTAGTTGCAGCAGGCATAGTAGACAAATATTGTGAATGGGCATTATTTCCTACCTTTCATATCCAGCATCTGCAGACTGTTTATCCTCCATCAGGAAGTTAGCTAATATAAATGTCTAGTGATTTGGATAGAGTTCTCCAGAATTCTTTCAACTGAGATTTGAAGAATTAAACTAACCTCTACCTTAAGGCTGAGGCATTATTATGCTGAAACTTGAGATAATGGGCTAAATAGAAATCCTGTCACTTAACATCCTCCTGAACCTAAACACAAAAGGAAGAAATTTGGAGTTGAATTAATATTTCTCTTTCAAAAATGAAGTAAAACCCATTTGGAATAATTCCCTTTGAGAAATACGATCTGTATGATTTCACTGTGTGCTTTACAGTTGCAGCTTGTAGGAATATGGAGAAAGGGGAGAGGAAATACAAAAGGAAACAAAGGAGAATTTGGTTTGTTTTTAGTCCTCTCAGAAATTATTAGTTTGGTCGTAAAGCATAATAGGATCACAAAATAATCTGGAGTGTATTAAGGAAAAAAAGATGAGCAGAGAAAGTCCTGAGGACTGGTCAGTGGTGTTTACTGGCCCTTTGTTTCCTGGGACTCAGCATACCTGGAGAAAATCATAATTTGCTTTGGTTTGCCATCTATGGGGTTGCGCAGAGTCGGACACGACTGAAGTGACTTAGCAGCAGCAGCAAGGAAGGTAAGGGTAGATGGATGGTTTAGGGTTTGTTTTGCTTTGGCTTGTCTTGTTTTATTAAGAGGGTATAGAATAAGGTGGTTCATCGGAGAAAGCACCCAATCTAGAATTAAAATTGCTTCATTCATTCATTCAACAAAATGTCTATTTGAGGAAATGGCAATTAAGCTGACATGTACAGGATGGAAAGCAAAAATAAAAGACCTCTAGGTAAAGGAAACATCACATGTCAAGGCCTACAGGTATAAAGAGTTTTGAGAAGGACAAAGATCAATGCAGTTACAATATAAAGTCTAAATAGAAAATTGGCATGAGATGTGATTAGGAATACAAACAGCAGCCTTTGCAGGTAAGGTCTTGAAAGGCTTTACAAGGAGTTTGAATAACTGTCTTAGACCCACTAAAGGGCATTCAATGATGGGGGGCTAATGACTTACATACTTTTTAGGTTAAACTTTGTATAATAAATAGATTAGAACAGTGGTTCTCACTGGAGGGTGATTTAGTCCAGAAGGGACAATTGGCGATGTGTGCAGACATTTTTGGTTGTCATAACTGAAGAGGGAAGGGGGAGACTGCTACTAGCATCTAGAGGGTAGAGACCAAGCATCTGCCAAACATCCTGTTATGCATGGGACAGCTCCTCCACACCCAGCTCCCACAATTCGCAACAAAAAAAATCTGGCCTAAAATGTACATGGTGCTGAGATTGAAAAACGTCAGGTTCAAAGAGGCAACCAAAAATACAGGAAAATTAAGTTCCTCTTTCATCAGTAGTCTCTGTAAGAGATGATGGTGTTTACTCAAATGGAGAGTAATGAAATGGAGGCAATCAGATGGATTCCAGATACAGTTTAGAGAAACACCGATGGAACTAGACTTCAGATTTTGGTTATTGCAGACTTGATCATTTAAATCATCACTGAAGACTACTAATAAAGGTGGAATACAGGGCTTTTTAAAAAGTCTTTTCAAGATAATTAAACAGCTAACAAATAAGTGAGACATCAATACACCAAACTTAGTCAATAGATTAAGATCCAACGTTTGGATCTTATGCTACTTTCAAGACACCAGCAAATTGAAAGAAAAGAAATAATAATGTTTTGAATCATAAGAGGGACCCGGTTATACTCTTGGACAAAAACAAAACGAAATAAAACAAAACAAACACAGTACAATAAGAGAACAGCAAGGAAGATAATGAAGCACAGGGGCCGTGAGTAAAAGACAATCAGATATTCAAAAGTACATTGGTGCCTACCTTGTGCACCGCCAGAGTTCTAACATAACTAACAAGGTCAACGCTTTGTATTAAATAACAAAGGTTTGTGTTTCAGAAATGAATTTCTATGGCAAATATGTATCATTGGAAATAATTTCCCTAATTTAAGAAAGTTATAAATGGTGTTTGAGTGCAGCGTATGATACAAACTTTGGGTTCGTGTCACAGAAACCAGCTGGTAGCTGAAATGACACTTGCAACACTTTGCATGCCTTAGTAAACCCAATAGTGATAATTGAGCCTTTCAATGCCATTTACATACTCTGCATAGGTCTATACTGAAGTAGTGATGAATGAGTCCTAGTTTGATTGCGATAATTTTCTAGAATCTGAGACCAGTATTTGGGAATTATCTGATACAAAGCTAATCCTACATTTTATCATTCAATGGACACAAACTTGGGCAAATTCTGGGAGATGGTGAGGGACAGGGAAGCCTGGCATACTGCAGTCCATGAGGTCATGAAGAGTCGAACACACCTTGGCAACTGAACAACATATTTTATCGAGTTATCTGACATAGAACATTCTGTCTTCATTCTGTGTCATCATTAAGGCATTATCAACTAGTAAAATCTCAATATAAACTCTGAAAACACAAAGCTAAAGGCATAATAAGTGGATTAAATTAGAATTATGCAGCAATTTATATATACTCAGTACATTTTGTTATTTTCAAGCATGATACTACATTAACATTAGAAAAATGCTTATACAAATTGCTGTCTTTGGGAATGTAATTCTCCATTTCAGATGCTCTTCCATGGTTAGGAGCTTTGTTGTTATTGTTGTTGCTTTTAAATTGTAAGTTCATACAGTTCTTTTAATTTTTAAACTATGTAATGTGACACATAATTTTTATTTTCTCAAAAAGGTATAAAAATAAACTCAGTTTTTCTTAATATCTTTTTATAAAATTAATGGAGATAGTATGTATTTTAGACCATAGATTTAGGCTTTGGTCTTGATTTTTCTTATGATCTATATGACTTTAAATTTATTATTTTATTTCTCTGGCATTCAGTTTCCTAGCCTGAAAATTGGAAAAAAAAATATTTCAAAGAGTTCTGGTGAGGATTAATGACATTATTATCATTAATGTTTATGATAAAAAGGTCAAGTAGAATGTAGACCCTCAATGAATAGCCATTTTCTCTGCTTTTTCCTTGGGTATGTTGTAAGCTACTTCATAAGAATTTATTTAATTCCTTAATGTTTGGAACAATGTGGGATATTCAGGGTTTACTAAATTTTCATTAAAGTGAAATATCTGATAGAAATTTTGGAAGTGAATTGAGATTTTTTTTTTCTTATTCATTCCTTTGGTTTCTTAAATACCTCCATGCTTTTGCTTAAGGGATACCTTTTAAAATAAACTTCTTACTTAAAAAAATATATTTATTTGTTAGGCCACACTGGGTCTTAGTTGCAGCATGCAAGATCTTTAGTTACAGCATGTAAGCTCTTAATTGTGGCATGTGGGATCTAGTTCCCTGACCGAGGATTGAACCCCAGCCCCCTGCATTAGGAGCACGCAATCTTAGCCACTGGACCACCAGGAAAGTTCCATTAACTTTTTACTGAAATACTGTAGGCCTGGGTTAGATAGCTGTGCCTTGTGTTCCCAAAAATCCTCTAATGTATCTCCATTATAATATTTATCATGAGGCTTTATAATTATCTATGAATTGGTAGTCATTTTTACTAGACTATGAAGTCTTTGTAACAATATTATTCATTTTTCTTACATCCCTAGAATTTTGCAGAGTACCTGACATGTAGGAGTTTAAAGAAATCTGTATTAAATAAAAATATGAACAAACTTATTGTTCAGCACTTGAGTCTAGCATTGTACATATCATCGTCTCTCCCTTCATCAGTTAAAACATCAAAGGAGGGAAATCAAATACAGACAGTTTTTAAGCACTTGTTCTTATCTCCTTCTATTCAAAAAACAGTTGACAACAATGAGGCATACTTAATACATTTTATGATGTAAAGACTATAGTGATAAAAGTATAAAAGATTTTATATTCAAAATCAGAGTTTATAATAAAAATACTAGGATCATAGAATTAACCATGAGCACAGTGCATTAATAGTCAGAAATGTCCCAATATCAATCAGATGCCAAAAGAAAAAGAGAATCTCCTCTGAGGATTTCAAACAAGAGGATTTCAAGGCGGGGAATTTTTTACACTGGTGATAGAGGAGCTGAAAAGACAAAGGGAGAACAATGAAGTAACCCAGAAGTTGACAACAACCAGGAATGTCCACTCCATGACCCTCTGCCGGAGAGCTCAGAAACAGAGCCGAGGGGCTGAAATCTCTTGTTGGAATTAGGATCCATGAGGGATTTATCACGTGGAAGCTGGAACCATCAGGGAGATACAGCTGCTTCTGGAGGTACCATCCAGATAGAGAGGGAGGGAGAAACCCCACCTCCACCTAGGGGCTCCCAGTAGGCAAAGCCAGCTGACATGAGAGCCTGGGAAACTCAGGCTGCAAGGGATCTAAGAATCCTTACCTCCAAGAAGAGGATTACCTCCAGAGCAAAGCAGATAATATAGGAAAAAAATAAAAGTATGCTTTGGCACAAAGCCCACACTTCAACCTCTATCAACTTACCAAGCTGGTCTTCAGTTTCATGTTTGATATTGCAGTAAGCACAGATGTTTAACATCTAAATGACTGCTTATAGAGCTTCCCATCTTCCTCACTCTAATCAGAGGAGTGTTTACAATGAAGCTATTGATTCTCAAACTTCAGGACCCCACCCTTGCTCCTGTCTCTTCTAGTGCCCTGGAGAAGAGCTTAACTATTTTTAAAAATTTATAATTGTATATTCTTTTTGAAAAGAGGATCCAAAATGTTGTATAAGCATCTTGCCCCTTACATAAAATCTGCCCCTTCCTATCTGCAGTCTTCCCCGTCCTCTTAGATCTAAGTTAGCTTCCTTTCTCAAATTTCCTTCTGTAACTCTTAGTCCAACAAATGAAACCAGGACCCTGGATCAGATGAGCATAGGAAATTCCAATTCCATTCAACAAGGTAGAAGAAAAAATGATTCTGCTTATGGAAACTTTCTTTACAATAAGGATCACAAACTCAAATTCTTCCCGGGATCTAAGCAAGTAACCAATGAAAAAGGATCAGTGAGGGCTAGACTAGCCTCTGTGGCTCATGTACAGGTTGAAATGAGCAATTGTTCCTTAGCTCCAGCCTACGGTTAAGTGAAATTGAGCTGACTATATCCAGATTGTCTCCTTCTTTGCTTTCCAAGAGAAACTGAAAGTATAATTTCTTTTTCCCAAGTTAAACTGTGAACTCTTTTGCTTTTTCAATGTACACTGAAAAAACTTGAATACACTGCCGAGCAAAACAAATCACATTCAAGTGCGATATGGAGCCCTCAGGCTGCCAGTTTATGGCACTTGTTTTATAGGAAATATGCATAACTTGAGAAACTTAGAACCAATCTTTGCAAAAATCCGATTCTGAATCAAGAGAAAGAAAAGGATACTGCTGCCCCAAGAAGTCTGTCTGAGATCTAGGTTATTTATTGTAGTAAAAATACAGATTTAACAAAATCACTCTAGTGTCAAGCATATTACTGGTTCTGGTATATATAAGTGAGAGAAAAATATAAGTCGCTCAGTCGTGTTTGACTCTTTGTGACCCCGCAGACTATATAGTCCATGGAATTCTCCATAAGTGAGAGAGATGGGGCCAAAAAACTGAGAGGCCAACTGATATACAACTAAATAGAATTTTGGTGATGAAACACCTAACAGGTATTGAGTACTCACTATGTGCATGCCATGGCGCTCAGTGTTTTGTCAATCAGATAGTCGGTCAACAAACATGTTCATCAACACACTGTTCCATGTTCTGGGATAAAGCATTGATGAGAGAAGGCTGTTTTCCAGAAACTTAGACCCCAGAAGAGGATGAGAGTAACTAAATGTGTAAGAAAGAGATATGTAAGATGATTGAAAGTATTCTGTGATATAATAAAGAGAATAACAAAAATAGAGTGACTACAGGACGGGAGATAGGAGTTTTCAAAACTGGCCCAGAAAAGCTTTACTTTGGATAAAGACATGACTTATGAGAAGAAGGCTGTCATGAAGCAAGAATTGTGAAAGTTGTTCCAAGCGTAAAGAAGAGCAAATGCTGAAGATCCTGCAATGGCTACAAGTCTGGCATAACTGAGGGATGAAAATTAGGCCAGTGTGAGTACAGCAAGGGAAAACTGAAAGAAGGTGAGCTCAAGCCCACATGGCACTGTAGACCATGATCAGGAAGCTGGATACTCATCTAAGATGTGCAAGGAAGCCACTGTGGGTTTTCAGCAGTGCTTGAGGATGTTTTGATGTAAGCCTTGAGGTCAGTCTGGCTGGTCCATGGAGGATGATGTACTGATGTGAAAGTGGAGCTTATGGAGGGCTGGATTAGACTGTAACAGTGCCGAGAATGAGATACTGGAAGATTTTAAAAATCTATTTCTTTATTTTTAATGGACTGAAGGCAAGACCTAAAACAAAAATGATATCTTGGTTTGGCGCTGACAGGAGCTGCACGGGCCACTGCCACTGAACCCCTTAGCAGCCACCATCGACCACTCATCTTCCCGCCAGCATCATTCCCACGCCCCGTTACTCTCAGTCATAGCTGATGCTATGCTAGGTCATTAGGTCTTTATAGAGTCAATACAGTATTCCTCTTTACAGCCAGAATGGAAGTATTTTAATATACTAAAAACTGAAAAGAGGGCCTCCCTGGTGGCTCCGCGGTAAAGAATCAGAGTGCCAATGCAGAAGACACGGGTTTGATCCCTGATCTTGGAAGATCTCACGTGCCACGGAGCAACTAAGCTCCGGTGCCACAACCATAACCCACGAGTCTGTGTTCTAGAGCCTGGAAATGGGAACTACTAAAGCCCGCAAGCCCTAGAGCCCAGGCTCCGCACAAAGAGAAGCCATGGGAATGAGAAGATCACCAAGCACTGGAACTTAGAGAGTAGCCCGGCTCATTGCAGCTAGGGAAAAGCCCGCACAGCAATGAAAGCACAGGCACAGCCAAAATAAACAGATAAAATAAAAAAAAGTTATTTTAAAACTCATTATTAAAAATAAATAAAAATAATAAAAACTGATACAGCCATACCAGGTGATTGATACCAGCTAAATATCCATCTGAGACTAAGAAGTTTTAAATTGGTCCTGTTGGACATGGACAACATTGGTAGTTTCTGGCCAGAGGAATGACATGATCAAGGTAGAGTTCCCAGAAGGCTGAACTGGCAGCAGTGTGCAGGATGAGTTAGAGAATGGAGGGAAAAGCTGGAGGCAGGGATCAGTTACCAGGTTATTCCAGAAGAGGCACAAGATCAAAAGAGTAGAACTCATAAATTCCCCAAAGGATTTTGTTGTGAAAGTTAGATCCTGCCTTGATAGGAAGAAGGTAATATAATCCCTTCTCCCCTTTAAATTGATTTGTTGGAGCTTTCTTTTGTTGCTGAAGGTCCCCAGGGAATACTCTTTCTCACCCACATGCCCTGTGGGTAAATGATAGAATTACCATTCCAGCTTCCTCTTTCTCCAAGGGATGAACTTTAGAACTCTATGGAATGAAGTGGGTTGGATTAGGCACAAATGCCTTAGATAACTTGGTACTTTCCAGAGATAGAATCTCTCTATGAATCTTTAACACATTGGCTAAATTGGGAAAAAAGGAGAAATTCATACTCGCATGAAAAACATTAAAAAGTAACCCTCGAAAATAACTCTAAAACATATCTTTGCTTATTTATGACTGTCAGAATAGATATAAAAATTGAGGGAAAGAGAAAGAGAGAGAGAATAAAATAGGAACAATAGAATAACTGATGAATTTTGGTGAGTATGTGGATAATCATTGTACTATATTGCAGATTTTCTGTAGGTTTAAAATACTTCAGAATAAACATTGGGGGAAATACTTTGCTAGTTAGCTACTTGTTCTTTCTGGGAACTAACTGACCTTTGATTTCTAGTAGTGATGATTTTAATGAGTCACTTTATTTTCACTCTTGGAAAAGTCTGACTATGGTTTAAATGACAAAGTGAATTCCATTTTTCCAAATCAAGGGGTCAAGTCTTAAATATTTCCTAAAGTACAATGGTCTTTTTCTTCTTGTTTTAATTTCCCTAATTATTATTATATAAGCAAGGGACCATTTGTATGGCTACAGATTTTCCTAGGAGGAAAACTATATTTCCCTCTTTGCCGTTTAATACCTATTCAAGTTGACACAGAAAACACTCAACCCAATAACTAAATGTTGTGCCTTATCTATTATGTTTGTTTGAGTCTGATAGTTCTGAAATGTCTGGTGGTTTGAACAAATGTGATATAATATTTCAGAATGTCAGAGTATACTAAACTCTGAACAAAGTAGAACAAAGTCCAGTGTAACTCTAGTTATTCTTAGAATCCAAAAAATATCATCTTTGCCTGTGGTTTATTTACATCTTAAAATACTAGGTTGAACCACACAAAATTGACATTTAATAGGTCAAAAACAGTCAAATATTGACAATGTCATATAGTTAATCCTGTTAAAATCAGTACATTTTCTCTAATGATGACATCAGATAAAAATATTATTTATACTGCCTATATATATTATTTCCTCCCCAATGAAAGCTCATAGCGTAACAAAAACATGGAGGCTTAACAGTTTATAGAACCTCAGAGCATGTGCCCAAACCAAGTGGGCACATAAACTCACATAAATTTACAAATGATAAAGTTCTGTGTGTAGCATCCAGCTTATTATTATTTTGCTCCATTACGTCCAGGCTGGCAGCAATGGAAGAAAGAAATTTTTGATTAAGGTTAGCTGGGATTTTGTATATTTTGCACATATTCAGTACAAATTCTAAAAACTATGTGAATGCCTTTGAAGTCCCAAGATTATCATCATCAAAGTGTGTAATTTCTTTGGCTCTCAAACCCCACTGAGGAGGTGGAAAGTTCACCAAGTAGTATTAATCTGTTGGGCTACCTACATCATTTCCTTTCATTTTTTCCCCTGAATTACAGCTTCCGATAACCTCTGACAGGTGAAAAACCACTCACAGAATTCTCTTACTCTTACAACAAGTGGATATTTTCAATTAAGCATGTATCATACTTAAATGCCAAATCCTGAACGTACCACATGATGCAATAGAGCATAGATTATCCTAACTGCTCTGGTAAGTGCAATAAAAAAAAAAGTCTGTGAATAATTCTCATAATTTGGCTCACTTACAACACAGAAATATCTTTTCCTTGACATAGAAAATGTATTTTCCCCTCAAATGATGAGTGTTTCCCTTGGATATTCCTCATTAATATCCTTAAATATTGTAGTCCTGAGAACTGCAGTTTTTCTAGAAGCAGAAAGTGATATAGCTTTTTTTTTTTTAACCAAATTCTCTTAATAGAAAATAAAATATTGGAGCTTCTGTACAACATAGCTGCTCTTTCGATTAATACTTAAAAACTATACAAGCAAAATGAAGAAAGAACTAAAATTTGGGCTCCTTTACTCAATGAATTCACACAACACTTTTCTATTCCAGTTGCTCTGAAAGTTCACTATTTCAGTCAATAGAAATTCGTTTTCTTTTCTGGCAGAAAATCTACACACTTCCTAATATCACATAAAGTATCCCAATAGTAAAAATAAGCAGAGGAGAAAAGGAATCAGTTTAACAGACCAAAAAGTCAACTGGAGAGAGGTATGAAGAAAAAAAGTATTATGGAAGGAGGCAGCAAAAAGACTCAGGGTATGATAAGGATAAAGAGACTCTTGATGAAAGTGAAAGAGGAGAGTGAAAAAGCTGGCTTAAAACTCAACATTCAAAAGACAAAGATCATGGCATCTGGTCCCATCACTTCACAGCAAATAGATGGGAAGACAATGGAAACAGTGAGAGACTTTATTATCTTGGGCTCCAAAATCAATGCAGCCACAAAATTAAAAGACACTTGCTCCTTGGAAGAAAAGCTATGACAAACCTAGACAGCATATTAAAAAGCAGAGACATTGCTTTGCCAACAAAGATTCGTATAGTCAAAGCTATGATTTTTTCCACTAGTCGTTTATGGATATGAGAGTTGGACTATAAAGAAAGCTGGGCACCGAACAATTGATGTGGTGTTGAAGAAGACTCTTGAGAGTCCCTTTGACTACAAGGAGATGAAACCAGTCAATCCTAAAGGAAATTAGTCCTGAATATTCATTGGAAGGACTGATGCTGAAGCTGAAGCTCCAATACTTTGGTTGCCTAATGCGAAGAGCTGATTCATTAGAAAAGACCCTGATGCTGGAAAAGATTGAAGGCGGGAGGAGAAGGGGATGACAGAGGATGAGATGGTTGGATGGCATTACCAATTCAATGGATATGAGTTTGAGCAAGCTCTAGGAGACAGTGAAGGACGGGGAAGCCCGGTGTGCTGTCATCCATGGGGTTGCAAAGAGTTGGACATGACTGAGCGACTGAACAGCAATGATAAGGAAGCTCCTAGAGAAATCCCTGGGTCTGGTACTGACCTATGCGTGGCCTCACAGCAGCACTACTGGCCTGGATTCAGGTGTCACACTGCTGCTGCTATGTCATGTCAGTCGTGTCCGACTCTGTATGACCCCATAGATGGCAGCCCACCAGGCTCCTGTCCCTGGGATTCTCCAGGCAAGAACACTGGAGTGGGTTGCCATTTCCTTCTCCAACGCATGAAGGTGAAAAGCGAAAGTGAAGTCGTTCAGTCGTGTCCGACTCTTCATGACGCCACGGACTGCAGCCTACCAGGCTCCTCTGTCCATGGGATTTTCCAGGCAAGAGTACTGGAGTGGGTCGCTAGTGCCTTCTCCAAGGTGTCACACTAAGTGGGGTCTAATCCTAGTTGTACTTGGGTGACCTTGAATAAGTTGTTTCCCCTTTGTGCCCCAGTTGACTCAACAAAACAGGTGTAAGAATGACTTGCATAAGATTGGATGAAGAGGACTGAGTATAATACTGTAAGCAAAGCACATAGATCCTTAGATCTTGATTCTGATGAACTGCCAAGAAATGTTAAGTATAAAAGCCATAGCTCAGATATTGCAACGTCATTAGATGTGCCTGCAGAAATGCATTGTGCTACATTGGAAAGAACTAGCAAGCTTTTAAACCAGGTAGGACTGGAATGTATTTTTAGCTGTGTGACCTTGGGCAACTCATTTGATCTTCCCAAGGCTCAGTTTCCTGACTTTGCAACAGGATAACAGCACGTCATGTAAGGTTGATGTGCAATAAACACTAATAACCAGGCAGATCCTAGCCAGGCCATGAGCTCTCAATAAATGGCAACTCTTTATTCTCAAAGGAAGGCAGCTATCTGATACAATCATACCAGAATATCGGAAACTTTAACACATGACAGAATCAATTCAACAAACCTTTACACTTGCTTTGGGATCCAATTTAGGATGCTTTTGTCATATATTAACCTTTTTAATTTACTCAAACTTTCTTTTGGTTACCCTGTAATCTTTTATTGCCTTAGACATTTCAACTTTCACAGCTCCAAGAAATTTGAAACAGATTAAAAAAAAAAAAATCCACTCCAAACAACAAAAGCTCTCTTATTCTCTTGTTGATTGAGCTCTTACTACGCATTCTACACTTGGGTCTAGTGTCAGACCTGAACGGGATACATTAGTACTCAGATGATCTTAGATACCATTAAATTAATATTCAAAAGCAACTGCTGAGTTTCAGAGACATGAAACAAATTCCCGATAAAACTAGTTAAATATATTGTTAATATTTTAAGTTCTTTTCTGCGCCACATACTAAACTAAGTACCATATATGCATTATTTTATTTAATTCTCAAACTATCCTCTGACGCAAATATGATCATGATGCTTATTTTATAGATGAAACAGCTGAGTCTTGGAGCTGTACAGTCTGATAAGAAGCCACAAGCTACAGGTTGCTGTCCAAATTAAATGAATTTAAGCAAAATTTAAAATTCTGTACCACAGATGTTTCTCAGGCCAATTTTCACATGCTCAAGAGTGGCTATTGTACTAGATTATATAGAACATGAACAACATCACAGAAAGTTATATTAGACAGCACTGCCTTCAAGTCTTAATCATCTAAGTTAATACAGGATTGGATTGAGAACCAGGACTCAAATCTATGTGACCTGACTCCTGAACTTGTCCTTTTAAGCCCTCATTGCCAAAGTCAGAACCAAGATTTCCCAATATCCACACAAACTTTCTTCCCATTGTCCACTCTTTCTTCTTAAGAATAATCCTACCTTGATGAATTATGTGCTTCATGGTGGCACAGCACTGATAGTCATAAAACCAGGGTTTTCTAGTCCTCAGTCATTCATGTATCACTTCATGAGTTTTGTACATATACACAGAGACTGTACTAGTATTATTCACTTTTTTAAATTTACCTACATTTTTATTTAAATATATTTTTCAAAATTTTTATGTTACTAAAGTAAATGATTTACCTCTATTACTTGCCTGTATTTATATCTGTTGGGAGAAATACAAAACAGCAAAATATTTTGTCATAGTCTATTCAGATTCTAAGAGATTTTCCTTTCTATGTGAGGAAGAATATGTTTTATATAGGTATTAAACAGAGACTTTGGAGAAGGAAATGGCAACCCACTCCAGTGTTCTTGCCTGGAGCATCCCAGCGACAGGGGAGACTGTCTATGTGGTGGGCTGCTGTCTATGGGGTCCCACAGAGTCGGACACGACTGAAGGGACTTAGCAGAAGCAGCAGCAAACAGAGACTGGTACAAAAAAAGATACTTTTACCTATCCTCATCCAAATTATTGAAAAATAGTCAAAGAAGGAATACATCTCTCACAATGTGATATGATACTATTCAGTGCTACATCTGTAAAACCTCCTAAAACCTTCTCTGTACCCAACCAGGAGATTGTGTAAGAACTCTGCACCAAACATTTAGGGAAACTCAAAGCAGCGTATAATAAAGAACAAATACAACCATGTGCAAAAACTATCACACAGACAATGGGGAACTCAGAAAGGAAGTGACTTTCATGGAATAGCATCATGGAAGGATGTGGAAATGGGCTTTCAACATGGAACAAAATGGGTAAGACTATTTTGGCCAAATGTTCACTAGAGTGAGAGGGCACAAGCAGTTTTGGGGACAATAAGACTATCAGCATGATTAGCACTATAGGAACACTTTGAAGAACTTTAGGAAATAGACAAGTAAGTTTGAGAAGGCTCAATTTCAAGTTTTGATGCTAGATTAATATAAACTGAGAGGAAGTGAAATCAGTTCTGAGGAGTGGCTTCAACTTGTGCCCAGAAGGGTCAGGATGGGAGTGGCCTTGCTAATATCATTATGGAAATGAAGAGCAATGACGAGCAGGATAACTTCAAAGAACCAGAATATTCCAGCCTTTATCAGCCGTGAGTGGAAATTTAATCCCCATTGCATGAATATACCAAAATCCCTTCATCAGGCAAATCCTTTTCACTTGACTTAACAAAGTCCAGTTTTCCCAAGAAACTCAGTCCCCCAATATATTTCTAATCCTCAGAGGTCTCATATGTCAGCTTCTACTTCACTAGGCCCAAGTCTGGATGTCTGGCTCTGGGTCAGTTGTGAGAATAAGTCACAGACACTGTTAACAGGAGGCTGAATGTGTGGAAATCCTACTACAGCTTTTCTGTTTTCACAACGTGTTCCCCATGCAGTGGGGAAGAGAAAGTACCTCCCACTATAGTACAACCCTGACACAGGTGTGGTTTTCAGAACCAAATTAGCTGAGAGGGCTCCAGAGTCACACCGCTTGAGTTCAAATCCCAGTCTAACCATTCAATTGTATTCCTTTCTTTTAGTTAAAATAAATTCATCAGTCAGTTCACTTCAGTCGCTCAGTTGTGTCGGACTCATTCTGACCCCATTAATCACAGCACACCAGGCCTCCCTGTCTATCGCCAATACCCAGAGTTCACTCAAATTCATGTCCATCGAGTAGGTGATGCCATCCAGCCATCTCATCCTCGGTTGTCCCCTTCTCTTCATGCCCCCAATCCCTCCCAGCATCAAGGTCTTTTCCAATGAGTCAACTCTTTGCATGAGGTGGCCAGTATTGGAGTTTCAGCTTCAGCATCAGTCCTTCCAATGAACACCCAGGACTGATCTCCTTTAGGATGGACTGGTTGGATCTCCTTGCAGTCCAGGGAATCTCAAGAGTCTTCTCCAACACCACAGTTCAAAAACATCAATTCTTCAGCACTCAGCTTTCTTCACAGTCCAAATCTCACATCCATACATGACCACTGGAAAAACCGTAGCCTTGACTAGACGGACCTTTGTTGGCAAACTAATGGCTCTGCTTTTTAATATGCTATCTAGGTTGGTCATCACTTTCCTTCCAAGGAGTAAGCGTCTATTTAATTTCATGGCTGCAGTCACCATCTGCAGTGACTTTGGAGCCCCAAAAAATAAAGTCTGACACTGTTTCCACTGTTTCCCCATCTATTTTCCATGAAGTGATGGGACCGGATGCCATGATCTTCGTTTTCTGAATGTTGAGCTTTAAGCCAACTTTTTCAATCTCCTCTTTCACTTTCATCAAGAGGATTTTGAGTTCCTCTTCACTTTCTGCCATAAGGGTGGTGTCATCTGCATATCTGAGGTGATTGATATTTCTCCCGGCAATCATGATTACAGCTTGTGTTTCTTCCAGCCCAGCGTTTCTCATGATGTACTCTGCACATAAGTTAAATAGGCAGGGTGACAATAAACAGCCTTGACGTACTCCTTTTCCTATTTGGAACCAATCTGTTGTTCCATGTCCAGTTCTAACAGTTGCTTCCTGATCTGCATATAGGTTTCTCAAGAGGCAAGTCAGATGGTCTGGTATTCCCATCTCTTTCAGAATTTTCCACAGTTTATTGTGATCCACACAGTCAAAGGCTTTGGCATAGTCAATAAAGCAGAAATAGATGTTTTTCTGGAACTCTCTTGCTTTTTCCACGATTCAGCAGATGTTGGCAATTTGATCTCTGGTTCCTCTGCCTTTTCTAAAACCAGCTTGAACATCTGGAAGTTCACAGTTCACGTACTGCTGAAGCCTGGCTTGGAGAATTTTGAGCATTACTTTACTAGCATGTGAGATGAGTGCAATTGTGTGGTAGTTTGACCATTCTTTGGCAGTGCCTTTCTTTGGGATTGGAATGAAAACTTACCTTTTCCAGTCCTGTGGCCACTGCTGAATTTTCCAAATTTGTTGGCATATTGAGTGCAGCCCTTTCACAGCATCATCTTTCAGGATTTGAAATAGATCAACTGGAATTCCATCACCTCCACTAGCTTTGATTGTAGTCATGCTTCCTAAGGCCCACTTGACTTCACATTCCAAGATGTCTGGCTCTAGATTAGTGATCACATCATCATGATTATCTGGGTCATGAAGCTCTTTTTTGTACAGTTCTTCTGTGTATTCTTGCCACCTCTTCTTTATATCTGCTTCTGTTAGGTCCATACCATTTCTGTCCTTTATTGAGCCCATCTTTGCATGAAATATTCCCTTGGTATCTCTAATTTTCTTGAAGAGATCTCTAGTCTTTCCCATTCTGTTGTTTTCCTCTATTTCTTTGCACTGATCACTGAGGAAATGTTTCTTATCTCTCCTTGCTATTGTTTGGAACTCTGCATTCACATGGGTATATCTTTCCTTTTCTCCTCTGCTTTTCAATTTTCTTCTTTTCACAGCTGTTTGTAAGGCCTCCTCAGACAGCCATTTTTTTCTTTTGCATTTCTTTTCCATGGGGATGGTCTTGATCTCTCTCTCCTGTACAATGTCACGAACCTCAGTCCATAGTTCATCAGGCACTCTGTCTATCAGATCTAGGCCCTTAAATCTATTTCTCACTTCCACTGTATAATCAGAAGGATTTGATTTAGGTCATACCTGAATGGTCTAGTGGTTTTCCCTACTTTCTTCAATTTCAGTCTGAATTTGGCCATAAGGAGTTCATGATCTGAGCCACAGTCAGCTTCTGGTTTTTGCTGACTATATAGAGCTTCTCCATCTTTGGCTGCAAAGAATATAATCAATCTGATTTTGGTGTTGACCCATCTGGTGATGTCCATGTGTAGAGTCTTCTCTTGTGTTGTTGGAAGAGGATGTTTGCTATGACCAGTGCATTCTTTTGGCAAAACTCTATTAGCCTTTGCCCTGCTTCATTCTGTACTCCAATGCCAAATTTGCCTGTTACCCCAGATGATTCTTGACTTCCTACTTTTGCATTCCAGTCCCCTGTAATGAAAAGGACATCTTTTTTGGGTGTTAGTTCTAAAAGGTCTTGTAGGTCTTCATAGAACCATTCAAGTTCAGATTCATCAGCATTACTCGTTGGGGCATAGGCTTGGATTACCTTGATATTGAATGGTTTGCGTTGGAAATGAACAGAGATCATTCTGTTGTTTTTGAGATTGCATCCAAGTACTGCATTTTGGACTCTTTTGTTGACCATGATGGCTACTCCATTCCTTCTAAGGGATTCCTGCCCGCAGTAGTAGATATAATGGCTATCTGAGTTAAATTTACCCATTCCAGTCCATTTTAGTTCAGTGATTCCTAGAATGTCAACATTCACTCTTGCCATCTCCTGTTTGACCTCTTACAATTTGCCTTGATTCATGGACCTGACATTCCAGGTTCCTATTCAACATTGCTCTTTACAACATTGAATCTTGCTTCTATCACCAGGCCCATCCACAACTGGGTGTTGTTTTTCCTTTGGCTCCATCCCTTCATTCTGGAGTTATTTCTCCACTGATCTCTAGTAGCATATTGGGCACCTACCGACCTGGGGAGTTCATCTTTCAGTGTCCTACCTTTTTGCCTTTTCATACTGTTCATGGGGTTCTCAAGGCAAGAATGTTGAAGTGGTTTGCCATTCCCTTTTCCAGTGGACCACGTTCTGTCAGACCTCTCTACCATGACCCTTCCATCTTGGGTGGCCCCACACAGCACTGAGTTAGACAAGGCTGTTAGTTTCATTGAGTTAGACAAGGCTGTGGTCCGTGTGATCAGATTGGCTAGTTTTCTGTGATTATGGTTTCTGTGTGTCTGCCCTCTGATGCCCTCTTGCAACACCTATCATTTTACTTGGGTTTCTCTTACCTTGGACGTGGGGTATCTCTTCATGGCTGCTCCAGCAAACACAGCCGCTGCTCCTTACCTTGGATGAGGGGTATCTTCTCACGGCCGCCCCTCCTGACCTTTGTGTGGAGTAGCTCCTCTCCGCCCTCCTGCGCCCACACATCTGCTGCTCCTTGGACATGGGGTTATATCATAACTGCTGTTCATATTAACCAAAATAATTCATAGAAAGTATTCCTACAACTCCTGATTAAAATCATGCCAGATGTCTCCCTGTTATTAACCCCAGATTATTAGAGCTCTAAGTCACTCATACAGGCAGGCAAGCAAGCAAACACATACACGCACAGACCCACAGTCCCCAGGAAGCTCACATCCCAGCAGAGTGACTATTTTGACATGCTTCCCAGTATTAGCCAAGTTATTTACCCAAATACATCTTCAACCATCACCACCCTCTGATAACTGAGCCTTGGTGCCATCTTGCTGAGGCAGATTCCTGCACCTAATTGCCTTCTCACCCCCACTCCCCCTCACACACACACTCCCTACATAGACTAACTTTTGCCATCAAGGTGCCAAGCTCTTTCTTATCTCAGGATCTTTGTTCCTGTTAAACTTTCTCTCTTCAATGGTACTCTCCCCACTTGTCTTGACTAATTTTTATTAACCTTCAGGGCACTGAGAAGCCTTCCCCAAACTTCAATCTAAATGGGCCACTTCAGTTCAGTTCAGTCCCTCAGTCCAGTCCGATTCTGCAACCCCATGGATTGCAGCACACCAGGCTTCTCTGTCCATCACCATCTCCCAGAACTTGTTCAAACTCATGTCCATCCATCGAGTCAGTGATGCCATCCAAACGTCTCATCCTCTGTCGACCCCTGCCTTCAATCTTTCCCAGCATCAAGGTCTTTTCCAATGAGTCAATTCTTCATATCAGGTAGTCAAAGTATTCGAGCTTCAGCTTCAGCATCAGTCTTTCCATTGAATATTCAGGATTGATTTCCTTTAGTATTGATAGGTTTGATCACCTTATAGTCCAAGGGACTCTCAAGAGTCTTCTCCAACACCACAGTTCAAAAGCATCAATTCCTCAGCACTCAGCTTTCTTTATGGTCCAACTCTCACATCCATACATGACCACTGGAAAAACCGTAGCCTTGGCTAGACGGACCTTTGTTGGCAAAGTAATGTCTCTGCTTTTTAATATGCCATCTAGGTTGGTAGACATTCAAATGGCCATTTACTTATCTATTTCTATGTATGTATGTCTATCCTTCCTTTGTGAAGTTCAGCTTAAGAAACTCATAAGTGTGTGTATAAACAAAGTTTTACCCTGGAGCAAAGCCAAGTTAATTCTGTTTACCAATGACTGAAGACAGAAGTGGTCATGTACAGTCATTTTAATCTTAGTCATCTTGTTTTCATTTATCTTAGTTCTCTCGAGCTTGCTATGTTTGTGTGTAATTTTGAGATGTTTTATGAGCATTATTAATCTCATTTTGTCCAATGAATGATGAAAACTACTAATTAGTGGTATAACATTATCATGAAAACAAAATGAAACCTAGCATAAATTGATGTGCATATTTTCATCACTTTTATGGCATCATTTTGGACGTACAAACAAATAGACTTATACAGTCTTTGGAAATTTTAACTCATTCGTACCCAGAGGAATTTCTCTTATTCTTTCTTTCTTTGGCTGTGCTGGGTCTTAGTTATGGCACACGGAATCTTCCTTGTGGCATGCAAGATTTTTAGTTGAGGAATGTGAGGTCTCTAGTTGTGGCATTCTGTATCTAGTTTCCTGACCAGGGATCACACCAGACCCCTTGGATTAGAGCTCAGAGTCTTAGCCACTGGACCAGCAAGGAGATCCTCCCAGAAAAGTTTATATGTTTGGTTTTTCCGGTTATATATTTTTTGTCTCTCTGTCTGTCTATACTCTACGCTCCATGAGGCTAGGGATCAAGGTTTTGTTCTCCATGGTACTGCAGATTTCCTCAGGGTGACTGTAAAGACACCAACTACCTAGAGTTAAGCCAAACTTCCCAGATTAAGGGCAGAATACTCCACAAGACTGCCTTCCCTTCAGACACCATTCACAAATTCAGGAGTCCTCAGGCCACATTAACTTCTGACCAGCTGGCTGCAAATTCAAAATTTCCCATCACCCTCTCAGGTTGGATAATTCATTAGAACAACTCTCTCTAGTTAATGATTATAGTTTTATTATAGCAAAAGGATATAAATCAGAGCCAGCCAAAAGGAGAAGCACAGAGGATGATGTCTAAGAAGGCCTCAAACATGAGGCATTGAGTGCAAGATACCTCTGGGCACACGAGTGTGTGCCAGAACACAGAATGCTTGCCAGACATAGAAGATCACCTGAACTTCAGTATCCAGAGATTTTATTAGGGTTTCAGTACGTAGGCAGAGTTGGTTGAATCATTGCCTTTGAGTTGGTAACTCAATCTCCAGTCCCACCCCTCTCCTCAGATGTCAGGCATATATCAGTTTTGAGGCTCAAAGCCCTAAAATCTAATCATCTGGTTGGTCTTTGAGGCCCCTCCTGACTCATCTCATTAACATAAGATGTCATAAACACCATGAGTTTCCTCATTAGCATAAACTTTCAAGTGTGGTCTGAGGGGTGCATCATGAATAACAAAGATACACCTGTCTTTTGGCAAATTCCAACTGCTTAGAGGTTATTTCCAGGAACCAGAGACAAAAGCCAGTAAAATTCTTTACCACACATTGATGCATAGTGGTGCTTTAGTTACTAAGTCATGTTTGACTCTTTCAACCCCATGGACTATACTCTGCCAGGCTCCTCTGTCTATGGGATTCTCCAGGCCAGAATACTGGAGTGGGTTGCCATCTTCTTCTCCATTGATGCATAGTAAGTGTATTATCTGTTCAATAAATGACTCCCTGGAGAGTTAGGCCAGATGAAACTGGATATTGCTATGACTATGTCAAGAGATAAAGAGAAAATATGATTGAATTTAGCAATTAGGTGATCGCATTCAAAGAAGTTTCAGATGTTAATTGATTAAAGAATAAATGGAAGTCAAAGTTTTATAGATTACTCTATTAAGTTTGCTAGTGACTAGAAGGCTGGACATATAGGAGGCATGAATAAGCAAGATATGATGGGAAGGATCCAGTGAACCAAAAGGTATTAAGGAGAGAAGAAATGATAGGGAGAGTTCAAGCTGGCCTTATGGGTGATTGACTTACTCTTGGCTTTATGGGCCAAGCACTGCTCATGGTAAAATACAGGTCTTAGGGATGAAGTAGAGACCACTTATTCAACCAGATGGCTTCTAATGTCCCTTCTCAACCTAGAAGTTCATGAATCAACTTGGTGGAAATGCAATTGTTCAAAGAAGTTTGCTCCTTTAGATAAGCAGTCCTTAATTGGGAGTGATTTTGCATCCCCTACCACCCCCCACGGACATTAACAATATCTGGAGACATTTGACTCAGCGATTCCACTTCTGTCCATATGCTCAAAAGAATTAAAAGCAGAAACTCAGACAGATATTTGTATACCCATGTTCATAGCAGTATCAGTCAGTTCAGTCCCTCATGTCCAACCCTTTGCAACCCCATGGACTGCAGCACACCAGGCTTCCATGTCCATCACCAACTCCTGGAGTTTACTCAAACTCATGTCCATCGAGTCAGTGATGCCATCCAACCATCCCATCCTCTGTCATCCCCTTCTCCTCCCACCTTCAATCTTTCCCAGCATCAGGGTCTTTTCAAATGAGTCAGTTCTTTTCAAATCAGGTGGCCAAATATTGGAGTTTCAGCTTCAGCATCAGTTCTTCCAATGAATATTCAGGACTGATTTCCTTTAGGATTGACTAGTTGGATCTCGTCGGACACGACTGAAGTGACTTAGCAGTAGCAGTAGCAGTTGGATCTCCTTGCAGTCCAAAGGACTCATACCATTCATATATAGTTTCATTCATATATATATATCATCATATATAGTATAGATCATATACTATATACAGAGTATATGTATATACACATATATAATATACATATATAGTATAGATCATATATAGTATCATGCATAGCAGTATAATTCATAATAGTCAAAAAGTAGAACCAACCCAAGTCCAACTGACAGATGAATGAATACACAACATGTAGTACATCCATACAATGGAATATTATTCAACCTTAAAAAAGGAAGGAAATATTGAGATGCTACAACATGGATAAATGTTAAAGACATTACAACAGTAAAACTGGCTAGTCACAAAAGGACAAATATTGTATGATTCCATTTATATGAGTTATCATGAATAGTCAAATTCACAGATATAGAAAATAGGATGCAGGTTAGCAGGGGTTGGTTGGGGGTGGTGGGAAAGGCAAGTTACTGTTCGACAGGAATGAAGAGTCCACCTGGGAACATGAAAAATTTCTGGAACTGAATGCTAGTGGTTGCACAAAACTGAATGTATTTAATGCCACTGAATTGCACACTTAAAAAATGATTAAAATGGTAAATTTTATGTACCTATATTTTACCACAATTTAAAAACAGATCAAAGTGTTCCTTGCATCTAGTGGGTAGAAGCCAGGCATACATTAAACATGCTACAGTATATAGGTCAGCTCCTGAAAAAAGAACTTTCCAGACTGAACATCGATAGCGCTGAGGCTGAGAATCTCACTTTCACCGAACAGTGAAAGAACAGGGAGAGACTTACAGTGATGCTGGTCTTTTCAATTTTATACTGCTTTTCCACACTAAAGCCACTTTCTTTTCAAAAAATCTTTGTCTGTTTGGCTGTGGCAGGTCTTAGCTGTTTCCCATGGCTCCAGAGCTCCTAGACTCAGTATTTGCAGCACTCAGATTAGTTGCTCTGGCATGTGGGATCTTTGTTCCCTGACTAGGGATCGAACGCATGTCCCCTGCATTGCAAGTCAGATTCTTAACCACTGGACAACAAGGGAAGCCCCTCAAGCCACTTCCTTTATTTCACCAGATTTCATTGGCCACATCAAGCTTTAAAAGGACAGCAGTAGTAAAAATAAATGAAGAAATAAGGAGAAAAAGGATCACTTAAACCTCAAACTTGAATTTTGGAATTCTCTCTTTCTGAGGTACCTATATTTCTCTCTCTGTCTCTCTTTTTTAATGTTTCACCATGAAATTTGAAACTACATAAGACTCCCAAGCTTGGCTTGAACTCTTCATTTTGTTGTATTTCCTAAACTATTCTTTGCACGTTAAAGGAAAAGGTAAAGGTAATAAAAGCCTTGTTAGTGATATATTATTTCAGTATATATTGTGTCTAAATATATGCAATCTGATTTAAATTCTTGTGAAAATCATGAGTCTTCTACAGTGAAGAAGGCCTTCTGACTTAAAGTATGACTTTATTTCTCCTGTTTAAAGTCTTAAGAGAAATCTCAGTGATGAAAAAATAGTTTTTTCCCACTGCTTGCACTATCATTTAAAAGGGGACAACGTCTCCCGTTAAATAACTAAAACAAATTAAAACTTGAATGAATCATGACAGGAAGGGAAAATTATCCTTTGTATTTTTCTATCATGGGGCCACTAGATCAATGGCCTTTCAATTCAGTCAAATAAACATCTGATCCAGTCGAACAATCAGTGAATCGTACTATTTTCAAGAAATTGAGCAGCTTACTTGACTGAAAATGATTGAGGCAATTGTGTGCGGGTGTGTGTGTGTGTGAGTGGGAGGGTGGGTGGGTGAGTGCATATGTTGAGACTCACATTTGATACAGATTAAATATAAGTGGTAAAGGACCACAATTTGAGAAACAATGGAGCTGCATTTTTTTTTTTTTTTACTATTTTATTTGCTTGTGCTCATCTCAGTTGTGTTCAGTTGTTTGTGGTCCCATGGACTGTAGCCCACTAGGCTCCTTTGCCCATGAAATTTTCCAGGCAAGAATGCTGGAGTGGGGTGACATTTCCTACTCCAGAGGATCTTCCCCATCCAGGGATTGAACCCAAGTCTCCTGCATTGCAGGTAGATTCTTTACCACTAGTGCCACCTGGGAAGCCTCATTTTATTTATTTAGTATTTGTTTACTTCTCCATCCAGTTCCAAAACCCTTTAGGGCAGCTTTGAGTATTTTCACACTATGCAGGCTCTTGTCTTATGTTTGTGAGTATTTTGTAGACTGAGTGATAAATGTTGTTGCTGTTCAGTCGCTCAGTCTTATGCCAGGCTTCCCTGTCCTTCACCATCTCCCAGAGTGTGCTCAAATGCATGTCCATTGAGTTGGTGATACCATCCAACCGTCTCATCCTCTGTCATCTCCTTCACCTCCTGCCTCCAATCTTCCGCAGCATCAGGGTCTTTGCCAAAGAGACAACTCTTTGCATCAGGTGGCCAAAGTATTGGAGCTTCAGCTTCAGCATCAGTCCTTCCAATGAATATTCGGGACTGATTTCTTTTAGGATTGACTGGTTTGATCTCCTTGCTGTCCAAGGCACTCTCAAGAATCTTCTCTAGCACTACAGTTTGAAGGCATCAGTTCTTCAGCACTCAATGTGCTAAATACTAAACTATTGAAGATTATGAAAGAATGAAAGAGAGAGAAAGGAAGGAAGGGAAGGGGGAAGGAAGGAAGGAAAGGAGGAATGGAAGAAGAATGGAAGGAACAAGGGAGGGAGACCTGAAACAAGGAAGGAATGGAAGAATGGAAGGAACAAGGGAGGAAAGGAAGGAGGCTAATATCGAACATCCAAGCAACTATTTTATCTTGAAGATTGTTTCAGTGACTTCATTCAGTAAAACCATTAGCAGACAAGGCATACATTTTCCTTGCTATTAATTTGTATTCTGCGATACTATAACCTAGAAACTTGTTTATTTAAGTAGAATGAAATGTGGTCTGAGTGCATTTGTTGTCTTTTTACCTTCTGTCTCCGTGAGTCCTTCTGAAAAACATCCCACTTCTTTTTGGAGAATTTCTTTCCCCTCCAGCCATAGTCTTGGTGGGGATGATATATCCAAGTGCCTGCCTTTCTCCTGGGGAGTCACAGCAGCTGTTAGAGGCTCTTTGTGCCAAATCTTTCCTGAATCACTCAGATGCAGACAGGAGTTGGACTTAATGGCCTCAGCTTGGTCTGTGGCTGTACTCTCTAGGACTTTGACTCTTGAACAAGTGATACAGGATTGAAGAGACTTTGGGGCTGAATCATCCTGGTGGCAGAACCACAACCACACTATTTATGCTGCAAGATATTTCTCTAGTTCCTGGTTCCTAGCTCTTTTCATATTCTTTTCTTGATTCCTGCTTCCTGGCCAAGCGTTACAATCCATCCCCAGGTGGTTTAAAACAACAACAAAGACAATAACATCATTTTGCTCAAGACTCTGCACTCAGGCAGGACTCAGCAGGGAGAGCTTGTTTCTCCTCTGCTCATTTTTATCTGGGGTGGCTTAAAGGCAGGGCTTGAAGGTGTGCTCATATGCCCGGCATCTGGTCAGAGAAGACCAACCAGCTGGGGACCAGAACAGGTGGGTCTCTTTGGGCATGTCTTATGATCTTCCCATATGTGGTAACTTTAGGGAGGCCAGACTTCTCATGTGGCAGTTCAGGAAGCAATGATCCACAGAGAAGCCGACCTAGCCTCAAAAGTCATGCAGTATCACAACTGCCGCGTTCTTGATTGAAGCAATGCGACAGTCCATCCACATTCAAGGGGAAAGAACTCAGATCCTCTCGTGAGCTGGCTTCCCTCATAGCTCAGTTGGTAAAGAATCTGCCTGCAATGCAGGAGACGTTGGTTTGACTCTTGGGTCAGGAAGATCCCCTGGCAACCCACTTCAGTATTCTTGACTAGAGAATCCCATGAACAGAGGAGCCTAACAAGCTACAGTCCATGGGATTGCAAGAGTCAGACACAACTTAGCAAGTAAACCACCACCACCACCACTCAAGAGTACCAAACATCACATTGTAAGAATGGGATAGAATATATATTCAGTTCAGTTCAGTCATGCAGTTGCGTCTGACTCTTTGTGATCCCATGGACTGCAGCACGCCAGGCCTCCCTGTTCATCACCAACTGCCAGAGTTTACTCCTGGCCATTGAGTCAGTGATGCCATCCAACCATCTCATCCTCTGTCATCCACTTCTCCTCCCTCCTTCAATTTTTCCCAGCATCAGGGTCTTTTCAAAGACTTTTCAAAGAATATATATTAGTGCAATAATTTTCAGAAAATTTAACTCACCACCCTGAGCCTTTGGATTGATGTAATCCTGTTACTTTTCAATAAACTCCCTGTTGCTGATCTTAACCAGGGTCAGATTCTATTACTTACTAAAGGATCCCAGTCTAATAGAGTAAGGATCTGTTTTATTAATCTCTGGGCAATTAAATGCCACTTTAATGTTGGATATTTAATTAATATCACTATCCAAAGGTTGGTACTTGTTCATTAATTAATTACTAGACACACCTGCATGACTCAGAAGCCAGCTTTGTTTCACTGATGAATGATTTCAACTATTTTATCAGGCTTCCCTCCATTGCTGCAAAACAGACACAATTATAAGAAAATAGCTGAGGCAGAGAAAGGTTATTTGGTTTATCACAGATGGCAATGGGAAGTGCAATGCTTCCAGAAACAGACCCAGAATTTTCATTCCCTTGGCCAAGCTGGAATATTAAATCACATAGAAATACCAGGAAAAGATAAGCTACATGAACCAGTGATTGTTGGCACTAAACACTCTAGTGAGTTCAAAGAGCCCTTAGGGCCTGTTGTTTATTTGGAAAACCGGGGGGGGGGGGAAAGTAGTGAGAGAATCGCAGGATAGAAGCCTAGCTACATATTATCTTACGATTTTATCTTAACCAGGCTTGTTTGAAGAATTTACATGCTAGGGGTGCATGAGTTTATGTATATATGTGTTTCAAACATTTAATCCTTTTTATAAAAAAGCTTCAGGGCATGCGTACACATATGAAATAACAATACATGTGCCATTAAATATTATCAGTCGGTCATCAAAATGGTATTCTGAAAAGAATTTTAACATAAGAGCACATAAATGTCAGAAAAGCAAGTTAGAAAAATAACTAATGATATAATTAATGTGTAGACTCTGATGCTGCTTTACTAAAGGTGAAAATGTTAAAATAAATAAAGCAGTAAGAGAATAAGCATGTTGTTTCTAGGAATATTCCATCCCTCCTTCTGGAACTTATTAGTCAATTCCCTAAGATGCCTAAAGGGTCTAGAAGTTTTTTTTATGTAATTGTGTGATTGACCACCTACAATTTCAAACTCTTTTATTAATGAAGTTCTTGGAGATAGAAGAGAAAAATATATGCCTGTGATTTCAGCTACTGAAATTTTTTTCAGGGTTTAGGTTTTACCTTTTAGTGTTCAAATATTATATTTTCATCTAGTCCTAATCCATCCATCTCTCTCTGTCTCACACACACACACACACACACACACACACACACACACACACACACACACACATTCCATTTCCACCTCTTTTCCTCTTTGGTTCTCTTCCAGAGGCCGCTCTTTCAGTGACAGACGTCTCCCTGGGCTGTTCTTTGTGACCACCAGCCGCATTATGAGAACTGTTTGGTCTGGCTTTTCTTCATGCCTGTCAAAGGCCATAGGGTGTTGGGGTCTGAAAATATAGCCAGCATCAGTATGGACCCAAGAGACTCCCAACACATCTCAATACAACTTACAGTGATCTCCATTTTCCACATAGCATTTTGGTTTTGGATGATACACCTCATCTGAAGAGAATTATATTGACCAGCATCTTAAGTGAAAAGGTTTGTTCAAACAGAGAATTACCTCTAATACCTTGTTTTTTAAAATTCTCCATTATGAATAAAATCACCGCTAAACCTCAAGAAAAATCATAAACATTCCTTTCAGAAGTACAAATGGGCTAAAACCTTTGATTTGAAAACTTCTGTGGCCCCAGCACTTTAAGCCACCTTGCAGAAAATCCTATGTGTGTAAAAACACTTGTTAGGACTATTTTCCCAAAGAAATGATTATTAAGGGTTAGTAGAGAAACACCTTTCTATCGAATAATTTTGGAGTCACTTTATTCATTGTGTATTTTATCTGATATTATTAGCAAGTTGTTGCTGGATTCTAATGTATTAATTCTGTGCAGCAGTTAGGATTTTTTGTGCTATGTTAGTGTGAGGTTCCTTTTAAAATGCTATGTTTTTACCCTTGTTTAAGCACAGTGCCAAAGAACTAAAGGACATACATAACTCTCTATCTATCATCTGCATTCCCTTTGCATTAGGTGTAACACTGGCACAAAAATCAGAGCCTGAGCTCCAATTTTTCCAGCTGTCTCTGTCGCCCTGTGATCTTTCGGTACAAATTTCTAGCCTGTTTGAAAAGACAGCCTTCTACCCTCTTCTTTGATTGTGCTTAGGCATTTGGCCAACCTGAGACATGGATTAATATGAACAGAATCATAGAGTTTTCTGAACATAAGTCATTTATGTGTGTTTAGTGGCAGATACCAAGCAAGGAAAAGGCAGACCGCAGTTGCCTTTGTATAGAGTCTGGGTAGGTTTTGATTTCACTCAGAGTCAAGAACAAAGCAACCTCTGACTTTTCCTCAAACTCAGTCCGTATGGAATGACTTCTAATGACTTCACGAACTGCTAGCCTTCAGATGACTGCTGCGTTTTTTTCGCTTTTTAAGTTTCCTCCTTCTATGACGTTTTATGATTATACCTTATGGTGCAGTTCTATTTTTGTTCTTCATGATTTTCTGCATGCTTTAAGTCTAGAGGGAATTTTTTTTTTTTTAATCATTTGGCCAGCATCAAATGTGCTTTTCAGTTTGGGGATGATGTGGAGCGAGGCTTTCAGTACTGTGCCAACACCAAACATGGCATTCCCTGTTGAATGAGCCAAATCCGTCCCCGGAGTCTGAATAATTTAGAGGAGACGTGATGTCATTGTCTACTTAGAGATAAATGGAAAGGAGTCTGGGCGTAGACTTTTGGAGTGGCCTTTGTAATAACAGTAATTAAAAAGAGCATTACCTCATATATTTAAACTTTTTCTACATACCATGTGCTTTTCTCGTTTTTACTCAATATTACTCAAAAAAGGCTAGTAGTTCTGTTTCATTATTTTTGAAGTACTGTTTGATGACACTGGTTTTAACAGTTTCTCACAGTTCACTGCTTCAGTTTTCATCAAATTATATTTCTAGTTACACTAGACATTTTCATCATCAATTTCCATATGGCTCAAAGATATGCAAGGACCAGTTAGCTAACAGCAAATTTGGATACCAGATAATAGCTGCTGTAGGACACGTTTTTCTCTTAGCACAGCCTTTTCTAAAATGAAAATCTTATACTCCACCAGGCAAACCCCTTGACACCCAAACACACTCATATTTCTTTAACTAAATTAGCTTATGCATATGGGAAAGGTCGAGGATCATCATAGACTATTTAATTTTGATGTGAAAATCTAATAATAAGATAAACACTGTCCATATACATTTTCATACACTTCAGTTCCCAGCTGGTGGAAACGCAGCAGTTGTACAATTTGCCAAAGATCTGCCAAGCTCCAAAGGATTCTGAGATCCTCCTTCCCTTAAGTTCTACAACTTTCCCAAGTTATTGTCATCACATTTTGAACCTCCTGTTGTCAAATGAATGCTACAGATTAGGGCTTATTATATATTCTAGACAGCTCTGAAGTATGCAAATAAGTGTTATATCAACAATTGGTGGTAAAGTTAAATATCAATTAGTCATCATTCTCAACAAATGATTGGCTTGTTTTGCTTATGAATTTAAACAACATAAATAACCAAAACTGATTGCAGCTAGCAAAATGTAAAATCCCTAAATTGCTTTTTATAACATTGCCTTTGCCTCAAAAATTATTTTTTATTAATAATATGACAATACATTAAATGTAAATCTTTTGATCTTTCAAAGATCAATCATTCCTACAAATGTGAATATCAGAAATATTTTCTTAAAATGTTTTAAGATTACCGAATCCTATATCTTTTAATCTCTATGATCACAATGGGGCTTCCCAGGTGGTGTTAGTGGTAAAGAACCTGCCTGCCAATGCAGGAGACATAAGAGACACAGGTTCGATCCCTGGGTTGGGAAGATCCTCTGGAGGAGGGCAAGGCAACCCACTCCAGTATTCTTACCTGGAGAACCCCATGGACAGAGGAGCCTGGGAGGCTATGGCCCATAGGGTTGAAAAGAGTCAGGCAAGACTGAAGCGACTTAGTCTGTGCACATGATTATAATATGTGTGCAGTGTCCTGAAAAGGAGTATGAACTGTTGGTATTCTAAACTTATAGAATGCATAACACTTCTTTTAATGAAAGTTCTAGTCTACAGAGCCACAGAACAATGTTTAATGACATGGGGAAATATTCACAGTATCTATTTAGTTGAAAGAACAGGTTATATAGGTAATAGGACATGAGGAAGAAAGGGGAACTTTTATTTCCTAATGTACTTTAGTCTTTATTTACAATGGCTTATATTAATTTTGTATTAAAAAGATTTAGAAATGGATTACAATACTGTACAATAATTACTTGATATATATCATGCATTTTTAAAGTTAGTTTTCTTAAAAAACTAACTCATTTAATCTTTGTAACAGCTCTATAAAGTAGGCACTATTAATATCTCCTTTTTACAAATGAGGAAACCCAAGGCACGGAGGGTTTAAGCAACTTACCCAGGGTCACACAGGTAGTGAAAGGCAGAGATGGGATTCCAGTCTTGCTTTGCCCTCAACTACTACAATATACACTTAACTACATTTCCAATTTTATTTCATTTTTGGTAAAATACATTTGACTTAAAACTGTATAGCCAAAAGTCAACAGTGAACAACTCTAAATGATAAAATAATAGTTATTTTAAATTTTTTTTCTTTTTGCTTGTCTGTATTTTCTGTTTTCACAAAATAATAAATAGAAAAAGAAAAAATATTGAAGAGGAAAGAAATAATCTTTTTTATAGTTCCTTCTGTAGTGAGCATGATTATAGTGCTGTGATTTTTTTAAAAACTGCCCTCCTGTAAGCCTTCTTTTTATTTTAGTATCTGGTAAAACCATGTCCTGAAGATCTTGGCTATTCTTCTGTTTTCTTGTGTACAGATTTTGCTTTGTTTACAAATGATCACTATGGGGAATCATGAGGACAGAAGAAAAAACTGATGGAACTTTCAAAATGTAGAAATGCCAAGAAAGGGGCAAATTTAGAAAACATGCTTGCCATTATGAATGTCCTTAAATGTGTGTATATATTTCCATTGCCTACTTTCTTGGCAGTCTGACTTGCTAATGACTTAGCTTGCAACAATCAGGAACCCACCAACTAGAATACCTTCACAATGGGTTGGTGAAGACTGCTTGGGTCCACATGGAATAATCCTGTACCAAAAGAGCAATATTCTTACTTGTATTTCCTTTGAAAGGGTATCTGCTTCTTAGAAGATTTCACTTAAAACACAGCCATATTTTAAGAATCACTTAGAATATTGTTTGGAATATTGAATAGAAATGAACTAGTTCCAATGAGGACAGACGTGGAATTGATGTAGCATCTGCAAAAAAGCAGAAATACACTTACCTCTTGCATTTATATTTCATACAAAACAAGACAAAGTCCATATGTGGACCAAAAATAGGTGTGGGACACTGAAGGAGGGATGATGTTTTAGAATCTGTGTGTTTGAAAAAAAGATTAGTGACATTTTATGCTAGTATTTAATACTGAAGTTCTTCATGACAAGATGGGATCCCAAAAGGATGTAGAGAATAGAATGAAGGTGGCTTGGAGACAGAAGAAGCCTGACCTGTGAGGGGAATTAAGGGTTTAATAAAAGAAGTCATCAGGTAAGTATAGCTCTCAGCCTCTCTGGCTGGGTACTACCGTGCCTTCAGACAGTATTTCAAGATTCGTAATCTTTGTTCTGGGGCTTCCCTGGTTGCTCACCGGTAAAGCATCTGCTTGCCAATGCAGATGAGGGTTGATCCCTGAGTTAGGAAGATCCCCTAGAGAAGGAAATGGCAACCCACTCCATTGAACCCAACCCACTGAAAAATCTCATGGACAGAGGAGCCTGGAGGGCTACAAGTCCATAGAGTCGTAAAAGAGTGAGACATGACTTAGAGGCTAAACAGCAACAAAACTTTGTTTTTATTACATGAAGTGTATTCAAATCTCTTAAATCTATTCACATCTCTTCATGCCTTACCTCCTCCAAACTGTTTTGCTGGAGGTTACCATCATCTTCAACCTAATGACTGTTAGAGCTTACAAATGACTTCCCAAAATTGACCCTAGCCCCCTAAAATCCATTCTCCAGGCTGGGGCAAGAGTGGCCTTTGCAAAACATAAATCAAATCATGTTAGCCTTTCTACTTAAGATCCTTAAACAGCTTCCAGGAGCCCTCAGAATAAAGTCAAACATCATCAACAGAGCCTTAGCTATGACCTTCAAATGTTTTTAACTTGGCCCTTTAGTTCAGGCTTCTGCCTACAGAGCTGTGTACAGATCCCTTTTGAACTCAGCAACCTGCCAGACTGCTTCTCTTTTCTATGACATCCTTGCATTCCTTTCCTCACTCTGAGGAGGAAAAGTACCCCTACTTTAAGTTTTATTGGTACCTGTTGCCTCTCCTTTCCTTAGATACAATTTTCACTTGTGTAATTATTTAAAGCCAGTCTCTCATCAGGCTCATTAGATTACATACTTCATAGTGTGGGAGAAAACTTTCACTTGTTTGTACCATAAGATCATCAGCATGGTTTTGAGTACTCTGCCTGTCACAGAGCACAGCCTATAAAATATTTAATAAATAATCGAACCATAACATTAATAATACTGAAAGAAATGGAGTTTAGAGTCTGCTGGTCTCTCAAAGTCAATTTTTAAAAACTGTGTTTATTCATTTATTTTTGCTGAGAAGGAAAATTACATTATATGTTGCTTACTCAAAATATTGATATATCTTAAACTAGCTTGTCAAATTGAATTATTAAACTTGAAACCCCCCACATACATTTTCTTTAATCAGGTTATTATGGGTCTTCTACACTGCCCATCTTTCAAAAGAGATTACTTTGGCTTTTACTTCAATGAGATTGCTCATCTTCCACCATGACAAGCCTATCTCAAGTGCCACTAAATTCCATCCCACATTTCCAGAATTGGGACCATGATATAGGAAGGGCCCAGCAAACACTAACTGACAACAGAGATCATGCAAGTTTGTTAGGATGGAAAACATACCAGCATATGCTCAGTATCTTGCTCAGACTTTTTTGAAATTGTTTATTAAAGTTATTATCACATAAATAATATTCATTTGATTTGTGGGGGGTTTCAAGTTTAATAATTCAATTTGACAAGCTAGTTTAAGATATATCAATATTTTGAGTAAGCAACATATAATGTAATTTTCCTTCTCAGCAAAGATAAATGAATAAATACAGTTTTAATACTATGTGCTTAGTAAATATGGTAAGAATTAGTGAGTGCTTTGCAAAATTTTAAGATTTTCTCTTCCTCCATGTTTATTACTTAAGCTGCTGGCAAAGATGGTTCAGATTTAGTCTTTCTAAGATAATGCTTATAAAATTTATTTTATGATACAAAATTTCACCACTTCTAGTGTTTCTTGAATCTTTCTTAGTCACACACATTTTTATTGGTTAATCAAAAGGAAATTTTAAATAAAAAGGACAAAAGCCATTATTTATATATTTATTTTGCCCACTTCAATAAGGATCTATCAAAGAATCAGTTTAAGCAGATCGCTTTCTTTTGAGACTATATCTTGGTATATTAAATATGTAAATTTTAAGATACAAATTCTTTATTTGTACATCCTGCTATATTTACAAAGAAGGCTGCCTTTAAATGGATGAGATACATAAAAATCATTAGCTTCTCCATGAGAAAATCAACTTATGAGAGAGTTTTAAGTACTATTTCATGTTTCTGAAGATGTTAACAAACCCCTTTAATTGTACTCTTTGAACTCCATAGGAAATCCTTAGCTCTTATCCTCCACACTGGTCTCAGGATGTCAGTTCCATTCCTACAAATATGATATGGATTTTCCTTCATTGTGTAGTTGCTTCAACCACTCATGAATTCTCTTATTCATTTTCTCATTTATTGACTCATAAGGTTGTTTAACAAATATTTCCAAGTTTCTATTAATACTATGTGCTTAGCACAAAAGAATGAAAATCAGAAAGGAATAGAGGGCATCATTCTCCAGTTTGAGGGGGTTACAATGAAAACGTTTAAAACAAATTTTAAAAAAGTAAAAACCATAGGAATTTAGAATAAAGTAAAGGTGTTAGTTGGCTCAATTTTCTAGTTGTGTCATAATAGTTCTATTAACAGTCACTGATTTCTGATCATATATATCTTAAGTTTTGTTGGAAAATGATTAAAATGCAACCAACTTAAAGAAAATAAGAGGTAAAATAGTTGATTTTTTTCTGAAGAGGAGCCACAGGGTGGAATTAAGTTTTAAGTTATACGCAAGTATCCCTGAAGTATTGGAAAGCTGTTCTTATAGGGGGAATGAAAGCCAACTCCAAATAAAGTACTGACATTTCCAAGGAAGTAGTATTCACTTTCCAGGCTTCCATGTAAGGCTCTCCCATGCTTCTACCTCTCATTTTCTTCCCTGAATGCATTCTGAAATGATATTTTAAAAAACACCGCAGCAGGCTATTGGGAAGTGTATTTGCCAGTTCCTTCAATGAAATCACTGGAGAAAGAGTACAGATTTACATTCCATTAAAGGAAAAAATTTGTAATATTTGCATAGAGGCAAGCATAAACTTGGCATTTGACTTTCATCCTTCTTTTGTTTTCCATCAGAAGCAATAAAAATTGAATTTAACAACAACAACAAAAATGGATCTTACAGGCTTACTTACCTTAAAAAGAAAAAAAAAAAAATCCACAACTCCCAGAATATAACATTTAAAATTTGGTATAATGAGGTTTGATGTTTCAAAGCTGATGTCAAGGGACAGCCATAGTTTGCATCCAATCATTTTAAAACAAGCTTTTAGTGTAGGTAGCTATATTGGTAGAGAATATGATTTCACAAAATGCAGTACGTTCAAATACATGGGATGAGAATTATTTGAAAAGTGAGTTTCTTTTGTTCTTAATTTATTATTTAAATTCATGTATACTTCCCCAGCTTTTTATTTTGGTAGACAAATGGAAATAAAAATTCATAATCCTAATATAGGTTGGTCACTATCAGTAGGTAACTGATTAGCAGAGACACAGAAAGGTGGACTTCTTATACTACATGTTACAATTTTAAGCTATTTGCCTCAATTTCTCCCCACTCAATTAAATAATAATTCTTCACCAACTTTGCAAAGATCACTGGCTTGATTTTTTAAAATATCATTAAGTGTCCTATAAAATGTGCCACTAAAGTAGAACAGGTTATTATTTTTTGTGTGTACATTATTTAGATCCGGGATCACGTACAAACTAGTTTTGTTGTTTTGATTAACTATCAAGTTTTTTTTTTTTTTAAAGGAAGGAAACCACAGAAATGATTTGGCTGATGCAGATTTAAATCAGTCAAAATCAGTTGAAAAATTTTAACCATTTAGATAAGGAGTATACTGCTAACTCACAGAATAAAGAAAAGAAAATCAAGCATTTCTTCAAAAACATGACTCCAGTCAATGTTTGCTGCTGGACTGGAAATCAAAAACAAAATATAAAAGGTCCATCCCCCTGCCCATCTTTGATGTTCTTTTACGCCAGTGCTCCTTGCTGTGGTTTATGCTGGGCAAGGAAAGTGACTGTCCTATGGTTCCCAGCACATTTGACAAGGACGGACACTCTGGACATACAGTACAACAAAATAAATACATTAGCAAGACCTTCTCCCCTTCATTTCAGCTCGGGCATAAGACATAGCTTACTTCAAGTGCCAGGAAAGTCCATTGTAAAAGGGACATGTTTTCAAGTGAATTCCGTTTGATCTTTTTTATAGGGGCTCCTACCAGCCTCTCTCCCTTCCTCCCCTGACCCTGGAAACCAATTAGTCTCCACACAGAGGCCACAGACTAGGTTGCAATGGCTCCTTTTCATTTTTAGGGGATATAATTTCAGCCAGGATGTCTAGTCCGTTGTCACATAGTATACCTAGCACACTTCACCCTCTCACACACATCCACTGGATTTCCCTTTGGAGAATACCTAGATTTTTGAGTCTGACTCCTGGGAAGGAATTAAAGCTGGTTGGCATCCAAATCCTTCAACTATGACAATGGCATAACATCACAGTGTCACCTGTCTTTCACAGTCAACGCCATCAACCAAGTTTTCTAAAAGCCTTCTCTTCCTTGTCCTCTGTCTTCCAGCATCTCAGCGACTTTTCCTTTTCTTACGTTGTATGCATACAATTCTGAAAATCTTTTCTTCCATAATCCAAAGTAGCAGGGGGAAAAAGGGGCAAACGGATTTTTACAATGTTTTTGAACTGCTTATCCTTCGGGGGAAATGTGCCCCAAAGACAAAAATGTTAACACTTAGACTCTTTGCCTCTCCTCACCTCCCTAAATTGAACCTGGAGGTGAAAGAAATTGTCAGCTGGGTTGGCCTTTTCTTTCTCAGGAACAACACTGCAGAAAGAAAGAGGTGTGTGTGCATGCGTGTGTGTGTCTGTGTGTGCAGAAAAAGGTGCATAGCTTTACCCCATTAAAGTCTAAGCTCTGAGACGGGAGGAGACCCAGGGTCGGCCTCCCCCGTTTCGGCGCAGTGCCCGAGCCGCTCTCCTCGCCCCCAGGCAAGCTCTGCGCCCTGGAGCTGTGCCAGGACTCCAGACCGCGCCTGGCAGGTCGGTGGGGGGGGGGGGGGGGCCTGGGCCCTGGGTGTTCCCTTTGCAGAAGACGCCCATTTGGAGGGAAAACTCCCTTTATTTTCCTGGGGCTCCGTAGCCCCCCTCCTGTCTCCTATCATTTTTACGCTGATCACACTCTTGATGATGAACTTGCAGCTCAGCTTCCTGCCGCCTGCTTGACCCGGGAGCACCAGCAGGCTACCGGCCTCGCCCTTAGCTCCCGCCTCCTCTCGCAACCCCGGGGCCTCGGGGCGCCAGTGGGGGCTCCAGCGGGCCGGGGCTGCAGCAGGGGCGCGCGAGGGCGCGGGGTCCCGCCGGGGAGCGCGCACGGAGCGGCGCCTCGGCCGCCCTGCTTCCTGGAGCTCTGCTCCTTTGACCCCAGTGGCAGTCCCTGTCACTGCACCGCTCTCGTTCCCTCCGGCTCGCCGCGCCCTCGCTCCCTCTCCTCGCCCCCACGCTCGCTCTCTCCCCAGATCGAGGCTGCTCGGGTCCTTTCTCCCCCCACCCCCCGCCTCCCTCTCCCGCCGCGCCCCCGGCCCCCCGCCCCAGCCCGCGGCGGGACCTTCGGGGTCGAAGGTTCTGGCCCGCCCGCGCCCCTCGCCGCCCCCGCGCGCCCCCCGCGCGCCTCCCGCCGGCTCCGGCTGCTCCGCGATGGATCGCTTGCTCGTCGGGCGCTGAAGGCATCCCCGGGACCCGGAGCGCAGCCCGGGAAAGGTAATCCGCCCCGGGAAGGGAGGCGGAGGGCGGGGGAGGGGGGGGAGGCGGCCGGGCGCCCGGTGCCGCGCGCGAGAGGAAGGGAAAAAAATGCACACACAAAGCGGAGCCCGGGTGAGAGGTGCCTTGTCAGAGGCGCGTGCGAGGGGCTTGGAGGCTGCGGACCGCGGCTGCCCCGGTGCCCCTGACAGTCGCTCGAGTCGGCGCTTTCCGGGCAATTCGGAACCCGAGGAGGGTTTTTTTTCAACCCCGGAGCGAAAGCGAATTCTTCTTTAGGAGCTGTCTCCCTCCCACTCCCCATCTCGCCCCTCTGCCCTTCTCCCCTCCCCCTTGCCCCCGTCCTCGGCCCCCGACCTCCCGGGGTCCCCACCTCGCCGCTCCCTCCTCCGCCGGGCTCTTTTAGCAGCGGAGGAGGGGGTGTAGGCGAGGGGCAGCGGCGAAAGCCGGGCGGCGGGGATGGGGGTGGGGACGAGGGCACGGCGAGCTGTTTACTAGAAAGTCCCGGGGTTCTGTGTTCGAGCCGCCCGGGCCTAGGCCCGGGTGCATTGTGTTGGCCCGAGCCCTGGGCGCCAGCGGCGGCCGGAGCGAGGTGCGGCGGCCGGGAAGGCGCCGCGCAGCTTTGTGCTGGGTCTGCGCTCCGCGGCCGCCCCCGGGCCGCCTGCGCGCGCGCCGCTCTCGCGCGGGGCCGTTTCTCACCCTCTCCCCGCGCTCCAACCTGGATCTCCCCCGCCGCCTCCAGTCTCCGCGATCGCAGCCTGCAGAGCGGGCCAGCGACCGGGGCTGGGCGGCAGGGGACGAACGGCCAGAAAAAGTAACCGTTGTCGCTCGATTTTCTTCCCTCGGGAGGCAGGAGTTTCTTTGCTATTTACATGTAACAGGGTTGTCTTTGCAAAACCTTTGAATTCCGAGGTTTTGCGGCCTAGGAAGGGGGCATTTTTCCCGGAGATTGGGGAGGCTATTAGAATCCACCAGCAAGGAAAGAAATTAAGGATGCCCCAGTGGGCGGATTTATACCACACCCCTCCCCAGGACACCCCAAATTAAGTGCAAATGCAGGTCTTGAAAAATGTGTAATTGAGATGCTGCAAACACACACAAACAGGTCAGGGTGGGGAAAACAAAACAAAACAAAACTAAGTTAAAAGATATCCAAAGAGGGGGGTGGAAATCCGTGGCCTCCACACCCCCTTCGAACGTTCGCTGGATCCCTCCCTTTCTTTCTCTGCCGCTCCAAGGATGCAGCCCGGCAGCTCCGGGGCAGAGAGCAGGGAGGCGCCGGCTGCCCCGGGCGCGGGTTCGGCTCTCAGGATTCGGGGATGCCAACGCGCCCTGGAGGCTGACGTCGGGCGCGTGGGGCTGTGATGCTCCAGCGAGGATGGCGTGGTGTCAGAGCCATTGGCCGCCGGTGGTCATCAATCAGTTCAGGGCTGGGGAAGCGGTAGAGAAAGGACTAGCGCCCAGCGAAGCCTGGGGCCGCGAGCACCAGCGCCAACAGTGCCGGCCGCGGCGGAGACGACGGCGGTGGCAACGAGGGACTGAGCGAGTAAGGCGAGCTGGTGCTCCAGGAAAGAAGGGGGAGCTGTAGCCCGGACAAGCCGGCCGTGAGCCGGGAGGGCAGGGCGCGCGCGCCAGAGTGAATGAATGTGTGTGTGTGTGTGCGTGTGTGGTTGCTGACACCCCCCCCCCACAACTGCCCACCGTAGATTTAAAACAAACACACCAATCCAAAGTAGAGAATTCCACACCCCCCGCCCCACCATATATAGACTCCACGCGTTGCCAGAGGCGCGTGAGAAAAGTCCTGTCCTTTCTCTCCGAAAGAATGTGCCAGCCGGGTGTCCGAAGTGCTGGAGACAAGTTCAGGTGTAAGTGCGTTGGGAGGGAGGGCGCTCTGTGGACAGAGGGCACGTGGAACTTTGTGCATCAGTCTAAAAATCTTGGCGGAGAAACCGCCCGGAAGGCTTCTGGGCATCGCTCCGGGATACAGGGATGAGTAACATGGGCATAAAAGAGTAAGGGCGTAAGTTGAGAAAGCACTCGATCTGTGCGGCAGAGGGAGGAGAGAGAGAAATCTGGCGGAGTTGGAGCTGGCGAGTTCCAAAGTCCGGCCAGGAGGTTGGTCGGACGATCTTCTTAGGGGCTAGTGAATAAAATGAGCATCCTTGTTTAAACGAGGAAATCACGGGCTCCTTTCTCATAGGCTGTGCCGTGCGGTGTTCGGGTAGAGAGGTCATGAGTTGTTGCTTTGAAACTTTTGGTAAATTGGACTTCTGGTGTCTAGGAGGTGGAGACAGTTATTTAATTCCTCAGCTTTTAATCCTTTCATTGCCAGCAGACTTTAAAAGGATTTCCCACTAGATTCCTAAAAAAGAATATTGGAAGTTGCACAGCTTAAGGCACAGGAGAAGTGATTGCTGTCTAGGAAATGCAAAATGTGCTCACATGATTTTTTTTTTTTAAGAGAAAATCAAAGTAGCACTAACATGAATGTTTGGTAATGTCAGTCCCTTTTAGATTTTTCTTTAGGATTGCTGGCATTTAGTACTGGGTTCCTTTGTTTTGTAAAGCATATGTATTGAAGTGTAAAAATGGAAATTTAAAAAAGAGTACTGCTTTCTTTAAATATTATACATAAAAAATAATGTGTGTGATGAGGATGAGGTGCTCCAAAATCTTATCATTTGGAGGGTTTTACTGCCTGTATGAAGCAAGGGGATGCAGATTCTTAGTAGTTTGAGGCAGTGTATCATTCTGTCTTGTTTCAAGCTTTTTCCAGGTTTCTCAGATTAGAGGAGGGAGTTTACAAAAAAAAAAAAAATGCTTTTCCCATGTGTTGGTGTTTCGTATTCTTGAGATATGATTATCCTGTGATGTGAATGGAGGTGAACATAGCATTTTTAAAAAATAAGCTTTTTCTTGACTTGTCTGTAAAGGTTCCTGTGAAAGTTTTGAAGCTCTCTGCCTCAGTCTGACATTTTCTTCAAAGGACTCCAGATTAAAGAAGATAGACGCTGCAGGTGCACTGTTTCGATAAAACATTTGAAAGAGAACATGGTAAAGATGAATTCAAATGAGGTGCCAGCCACCCATTTACCCTTTTGAGTTACAGGGGCCTGTGCTTGCTGATGAAAAGATGTTCTGTTTGTCTTACTGGAGCAAAGGTGCAAAGAGGCACAGATCTCACTTGATAGAAAAGGCAATCCCATGTTGACTGTAGGATATAGTGGACCATATAAGAGTGCAAATTGATCACCTTCTAAGTTCTTTTCTGGACTTCAAATGGGAGGGTCTAATGCTAACTACTGTAGGTCATTACCTAGATATTTACATAATAGGTATGTATCTTTCATTTCTAGGCCATTTTGCTGAGTTTAATTAGTGAGTTTACTCCAGGAACATTTAAACTGTTTCTGGCTCCGGGTGCAGAGATTGTTACAGAGAGGTCACAGTGGTCTAGACATGAATTTTATTTCCTTTGCTTCTTAATGTTCTGTATTTCACACAATGGACATTGATGGCAGGAACGTAAGAATTGCCATGTAATTTTTACACCACTCTCTAATTTATGCAAACACTAAGTTCTCCAGTCTGCAAATGTGTATTTTTCCCCCTCTGTGCTTTGATGGCTAACATTCTTTTTAATGACAGTCATTTCTATAACAGGAAGATGTTTTCATTTGTATTTACTTTTCAGCATGTCGCAATTATGCAGTTTTGCACTTCATTCGTGTCTCGGTACTTTGTGTCTCAAAAGAGAATTACAGTACTTAGAACAGGACTGCAATTTGAAGCAGGTGTTGTGTTTTACTGTTATGCAAAATAACAGTAAAATATAATTGTGGGGGAAATTAAGGAAACAGCTGCAAACTTGGTATGAAAACTGCTACATTATGATTTCTAAGCAGTTCTTATAGATATCTTACATCAGAGAAGCAGGCAAAGATTTTAATTTTGTTAATCCTACTGGCCTGGTTGTCTGTCAGCCAGTGCTTAGAGGACTCATACCTCCCATGAAGTCAGGAAGAAGAAAGAGAACCCAAAATGACACTTTGTTTAAAATGCCAGAGCAGGAGGAATTCATGTCTTGGCAGCCCCATTGCGTGTTACGAACATAGGCAAGGTGGGTGTTATTTAGCCTGCTTTGCTAATATGAAGAAGGCAATGATTTGAGTAGAAGGCTGTGGAATTTCTTCACTCAGCTAGCATATGGAGGACTACACAAGCCCTGGGTTGTAAAATAATAAAATAAATGGCCTATGGCAAGCCATCTGCCTTTTGCTTGATATTTAAGGTGTTTCATGCCAAATTTAAATCTAATCTTATTATTCTAAATATTTTTATTTAAGATAGCATCTAAGATTCCCAGAACTTAATGGTGCACATGGTGAAAGTATTGTAATGCAGAGCGCTTAAAGTTAGAGAGTGTGGGTTAACCCAAGGGTATCCAAGGAGCATGCTGTCCCTTTCTTTAAAACTTCCCTGATCAATTGCAACAGCTTAGAGGCAGTGATGGGCTCTGCTCAGTCTTTGCGCACTGCTATAAAAATAAACATCCTCATTTCTGAAGCCAGCGCAAGAAATAATATAGTGTCTTTTATACAAATAATCGAAATGAGCTGAAAAAGATTTTAAAGGATGAAACCAGCTACTGAGAATTATTGCAGCACCAAGCAGGAGTGAGGGGTTCCCTTGTAGCTCAGCTGGTAAAGAATCTGCCTATGATTCAGGAGACCTGGGTTTGATCCCTGGGTTGGGAAGATCCCTTGGAGAAGGGAAAGGCTAGCCACTCCAGTATTTTGGCCTGGAGAATGCCATGGACTGTATAGTCCATATGGGCACAAATAGTCAGACATGACTGAGCGACTTTCAAGCAGGAGTGAAGCGGTAGATTCAATGGCCACCCTTCTTTACTGCTCCTTCTGGTCTTCAAGAGGCTGGTAATGAATGCATCCAAAATGGTGATCCATGCCTGGATGTGTTCAACTTTCCCTTGAGTAACTGGATGGTTTTAAGAAACTATGTTACATGTAGCAAGAAGGATTTGCGTTAACATAAAGTTCTTGGCTGGAGTGGAATCCATATGTATACCATGCTTTGAGTACCTATGTATTTTGGAACCACTGAAAAATTATATGTGATGTGTGCATATATTATGTGTGTATCATAGTTACACACAGGTATCTGTGATGAACACAGCATTTTAAATTTACATTTGGCATTGTGTTTATGGCTGTGCTAAGCACCGAGGTTTCAAATTATTCTGTGACACCAACTTTGTACAGACCAAACATTCCAATTAGCAGGGAAGGTTTGGAAGACTCTCCACTTCGAGCTCAAACCATTTATAGTTAGACACCATGGCAACTGTGGATGTGCCCTTCCGTAATTCACGTTAAGTGGCATAATTATAATTAAAGAGGAAATCTTAGTTTGAACACCATTGAAATGGTTTGCTAGCAGCCAGCCGTGTCATTTGGAGTGTCACGTCCATTCTGAAGTACGTGCTGGATGGAGAGTTGGGAAAGGTTTTGTCCACGAAGCGACCACACAGATTAAGATTTTTCCTGAACCAGTTTCACATCCAGGTGTCACATCTGACATTGTTTAGAACATCCTCTTTTTCTTTGTCCTCATGTTTTTGTTTTGTTTTTTCCAGAAACGCAGAGCAGTATTGATGAGTAGATCCTTGGGTTCAGAGGTTGGCTGAAACACACCATGCCCACTTCCATCCTTCGCTCTGGAAAGTTGTGAATTGCTCATGCCTATAGAGAGGAAGGATGGCACATGGGATTCCTTCTCAAGGCAAAGTTACCATCACGGTGGATGAATACAGCTCCAATCCCACCCAGGCATTCACGCACTACAACATCAACCAGAGCAGGTTCCAGCCGCCACATGTACATATGTAAGTATCACTTGTGAACTTAAAAAAATTAGCCATCAGGGAATTAGAAAGTCGCTAATGACTAGGAGAATAAAAAATGTATGCTTCACCAAACAGATGGGTTATCTGTGGTTCCAAGTACGGCTCAGAGGAATCCTCCGTGTCTCGGTAATGCTGAACCTTTCCAGAGTATGTACAGTCGACCATAATTTGCTATTAGATCTTTAGAGCCCTCATGGGGTTGCCTGCATTTTGTGGCTAACAACAGAGAGGTTCAGATATTCACCTAATGTCACACAGCTAATTTTGGCAGATTCCCCTGATCCCTAGTTCAGTTTGCATTTACCTTGCATTGCTTGCTTCCCTGATGAAATGTCCTTAAAATTTCTGTGGTTTTTTTCCCCCCTGTAACTCACCCCACCAGCCCTTTACATTCAGCTGGGAAATAGGCCTAATTGGGACTAACTGTCCAGCCACTGCTAAATCTGTTGTCTTGCCTGTTGCTCATAGAACGTGTGCAGCATGCTGCTGGATTTGAACAATATGGGGAACAAAGGATTAAGGGACAGTGGGACAGTGGGTTCCAGGAATTGTACTTTTCCCTCACTCCCTAATACTTTTTAAGCCCTGTCTCGGTTTAAACTGTTTGAGGAACAAAGTGTGGGAGAAATCCAGAGGCAAGGATTTTGCAGCACCTGGGTGCACACCAGCTTTTTTTTCTGTTCCTCTGCTACAGGATGTGCTGGGCTTTCAGCAGAAGGGTCAAAAGGTCACCATCTCCCTTGTTTATTCAAGGCCTGGTGCTCATTCTCTATTAGACACTTCCAATGTCTAACATGAGTCTTTCATGGTAGGACTAAACCCCTTTGAAAAGCATTGTATAGTCAAGAGAGAAAGGAGGTTAGGGATCTGTTGACTGATTTTGCCATTCCTGGCAAAACTGAACTCGGGGCATGTCCAAGTCACAAGCTCTTTTTTTTTAAAGTAATTGTTTTATTTGGGCATTAAAAAAAAACCTAGGAAGTCCATCTCCCTCCCTACACCAACACAGACACACACACAGATACATGCAACCCCTCTCCTCAAATTTACAAACACTAACCAAACATAAAGATCTTTCTCTTGACTGCCTGGATATTGTCATAAGTACTCGGATGTTACTTTGCAAGTTTGCGTATTCTGTAGAGCTACTCAATTATCTATGATAGGATTTCTGCAAAAAAAAAGAAAAAAAGAAATAGAGAAATCCTTGCAAATGGTTAATACTAAACTATTTCTAAGATTTTTATGCTCTCTTTAAATCAGGATATGTTCATCATAATGAAGGTTTCCTAACTTGGTTTTAAGGAAAAGTTTTTAAGGGAAAGACTTCTTTGTTAAAATGGCTTTTCTGAACAGTAACTGTGTGTTCATTTCAAATATTCCTTTTATTCTTCTGCTTCTAATAATTGCTTTTCCTTCAAATATGTTATAGAATGTGTGCAAACTGGACTTAGGAGTCCTTGAGCTCTGCTTTGCTGGTGTAACATTTCTATTAAAGAATGGCACAGCACTTTGTGGATTTTTATTTCCTTCCAGGCAAAAGAAAGTATGTTTTGCCCCAGATTCCTTGGGAAACGACTGACAGGGAATCTCAGCTTAGTCTTTGCTTGTTTGTAGCCCTAAGATTCCACTGGTGAACTGTGAATGCACAATGATATTTTAAAAATCATGTAACCTTAGAACTGATGTACATGATCCAGCCATGAAAAATCTGAAGGATCAAATTATACCTTTTATGAAAACAAGGCTTGAAAAGTGGAGTTTGCAGTGGCGGCCTGGACAGCTGTGTAGCCCTCTTGGCAGACTTCTCCCAGGGAGTAGTAGTTCTTCCACGGTTAACTCCAGCTGCCCTTTGCACCTTCATCACCTGTGAACAGAAGGTGCAGGTGGAGGGCTTCCCACGTGCACTTTTGTTCCAGCCATGCCTGCTGGCACCCCGTGGGCCTGTCTGTCCTGGTGCCATTGCCTTCACTGTTTCTTACAGCTTAGACGCTCACATTTCAGCTCTGCTGAGTCCATTCTTGGCCCTCTGCATCTAGGAAACCTCTTCTCTCTTCCCCAGTCCAGAGGGACTATGCCCATCCACCTCCCACCTCCACCGACATGACATGTCTCATCACTTGATATTTTCCTCCAACCAGACCACCTCCATTTTTATTCTTCTCTTTTTCTCTCTTACCCCCTGTTCTCCCTACCGTCTCTCTCAAACTATATCATTCATTTCTTTTTTAAAAATACTGGGACAGGTTTGTTTTATTAAAAAATGTTTTTAACATTTGTTTATATATTTGCTGTGCTGGGTCTTAGTTGTGTCATGTGGGCTCCTCAGTCTTCATCGAGGCACGTAGGATCTTTAGTTGTGGCACTGTGGCATGTGGAATCTAGTTCCCTGACTGGGGATCGAACCAGACCCCTGCATTGGGAGCACGGAGTCTTAGTCACTAGACCAGCAGGGAAGTCTTGTATCATTCATTTTTTTTTCAAGGCAAGGATTGAGCAGGTGACAGGTGTTTAGAAATATTGATTGATCACTTGATCGATCCATGGACTTGATTGTGCATTGTTTTGAAAAATTGTGATTGAGATTTGGAGATTTTCATTGGGATCTCTCTGACCAGTCTCAACACTCAGTGTTGTTTGAAGGAATGTATACGTTATAACCTTTTCCTTGACCTTTCTTTTCCACGCTTGGTCCCCCAGCACAGTGATCAGCCCATACTGGGCATTCAGGTTTTTTTGTTAAATATGATCATGTTATATCTAAAAAGATTGCCCAGAGTCTAAATAGAAACCTAAATTGGCTGGAAAATACCTATAAAATATTTAGTCTAAAATTTCTTCAGTTTTTCTAAAATTTTTAACATGTCATGGTTAAAAGACAAAAGAGCTCTACTCCTCTCCCTAAAGGTATTTTGTATTTTCTTCTTGAATAGTTGCTCATTTATTTTGCATGAGTTTCTTAAAACATTGGCTTTCCTTTTGCATTTAAAACTGACATCTATGGAGACCCATGACAGATCACCTGGATTGGAGTTACAGTGCTGGTCCGTTAAGCGATCTTTTTCTTTCAGGAAACCTAGTTGAGGTTTAGTTAACTTAGTTAAGAAATAGTTCACTTCCCATTTAATTAGTTTGTCGCACCTTAGCTTTGTGACCCATCTTGGACAATTTACTTTCTCTTCTCTCTCAGTAAATGTAAACATTTGTACCAAATGATAGATATGAACACTTTTAGCTCTGACATACCAAGATTAAGACTGCAGTTAGGACATTTATTTGCTGGATGTGCTGTGAGGGGAACACACACACATAAGACCCAGTTCCCATCTTCATAACCTCATCATTGATTTCAAAGCTGTCATTTCAACTGGCATTAACGGTTTACCACATGGTCCTGGTTTGGTTCCACTTGGGAGTTCTGAACAGGTTGTCACCAAGCCTTCTAGGAATCACTGGTCTGCATCTCTGCCTGTGATGTAGGGAAGTTTCTTTCTTTTTTTTTTTTTTTAAAGAAAGCAATCCCATATGACCCTGGGAAAGAAAATTAAAGCACAGCTGAAGTTGGCAGGGCAGAATTGAACCCAGAATTTGTAAGCCCCTCTTATCCAGATTCTTAAAGATACTGATAGATGTGATGGTTGAAAACCAGCAATTAACAGGGCTTCATTTTTCTACAGCCCTGTCATCTTCCCCAAGCAGAATGCTATTTAGTATTTTTAATGATGAAACTTACTTAGTATTTTCAGTGAGGGTGGGAGAAGGTACTCAAGGAATCAGTGTAGATCTTAAAACACCAACAAGATTTTGTATGTTTTACATTGTCTGAGGCCTAATTAAGTACTGTAAAACATCTTTAGTAAGGTATCTAACCATATCTGTTTTTGCATCAAAAGTCGCACTTCCTGGGAGACCCTTCAGTCCCCTGCAAACCAGAATGATTGGCTACCCTATTGAGGTTAATTCCTCACCTTTTTCTTTCAAGATTGGTTGCTAAATTAAATTTTATTTTCAGTTTTAGATACTTTATGCTTTCTTGTCTATGGCTTTAGTTGTCAACACCCCTGGAATCTTACTTAACTCTTTTTCTTTTACATTGGTTTTGAGGAGGCAGTGTAGTATAGTGGTCTGTGTCAGCAGTGGAATTAGATTGTTGGGTTTAAAACCTGGTTGCATGACTTACTAGCTGCATAACCTACTGTGGAGAAATGTATTAACTTCTCTTTTTTCCCATCTCTAAAATATAGATGATAAAAGTAGCACCTATCTCCAAAGGTTGTTGTGAAGGTTAAAAACATTATTATTTGTAAAGTTTTTAGAAGAATGCTTAGTATATAGTCTGTACTCAATAATTGTTAACTCTTCTCATTGATGATTGTTTTATTGATTCTGTACTTTTTTATTCTGTCTCAGTTCATTTTGAAAATTAGTGGAGTATAGATAAATGAATAAATAAGAAAATCACTGGTAAGTTTTGTCCTGTCTTCCTCAAGGAGTCATTACTTGCAGACTTGTCTGGTGCTTAGTCGCTCAGTCATGTCTGCGACCCATTGGCCTGTAGCCGGACAGGAGCCTGTAGCTCCTGTGTCCATGGCATTTTTCAGGCAAGAATACTGGAGTGAATTGCCATTTCCTTTTCCAGGGGATCTTCCCAATCCAGGGATCAAACCCACATCTCCTGTGTCTTCTGCATGGCAGGGAGATTCTTCACCCGCTGAGCCATCGGGGAACCCATAGCAGCAAACTTGGCTGGGTGTAATTTTTAGGTGTCAGTGTTGGAAGGTGCCCTGACCCCTTTTTAAAAATTTTTCCATTTTTTAAATTTTTTATTGAAATATAGTTGACTTGCAAAATTATATTAGTTTCAGATATACAAAGTAGTAATTCTATAGTCTTACACTTTATATTCCATATAAAGTTATTATATTGCATTCTTGTAGTTTATCTGTCTTATACCTAATAGTTTGCACCTCTCAGTCACCCACACCCATTTTGCCCCTCCCTCTGCCTCTCGCCAGCAGTCTGTTCTCTGTGTCTGTGTTTCTGTTTTACTGTATTTGCCCTTTTATGTTTTAGATGCCATCTGTAAGTGAAAATGTATAGTATTTGTCTTTCTCTGTGCCCTGACTTCGTGCCTGTTGGGATGTCTCACCTACCTCGAGTTATTCATGGGTTTGTCAGCCCCAAGGGGACAAGGAATCTGGAGAGCTGAGTGTTGTCACCTAATTTTTCCCTGTAGAATCATAGTGGCTTGGATTCACTTGTGCTAGTCTCCAGCCTTCGTAGCCCTATCAGTATCTTAGGCTCTCTACCTATGGCTGTGGTTAAAACAGAAGCATTTAGTCAGTCAGTCAGTCAGTTCAGTTGCTCAGTCATGTCTGACTCTTTGCAACCCCACGGACCAGACTGCAGCACGCCAGGCTTCCCTGTCCATCACCAACTACTGGAACTTGCTCAAAATCATGTCCACCAAGTCAGTGATGCTATCTAACCATCTCATCCTCTGTCATCCCCTTCTCCTCCTGCCTTCAATCTTTCCCAGCATCGGGGTCTTTTCCTGATTTCCTCACATCAGGTGGCCAAAGTATTGGAGCTTCAGTTTTAGCATCAGTCCGTCCAGTAAACACTCAGGACTGATCTCCTTTAGGATGGACTGGTTGGATCTCCTTGCAGTCCAAGGGACTCTCAAGAGTCTTCTCTAACACCACAGTTCAAAAGCACCAGTTCTTCGGCACTCAGCTCTCTTGGTAGTCTAACTCTCACATCCATACATGACTACTGGAAAAACCATAGCTTTTACTAGGTGGACCTTAGTGGTTATAATAGAAGCCTTAAGAGTTAACTGGATTTAACCAGGACTGAGTACAAATGGCATAGCTTGAGCTGGGGAATGAGGACAGTGTTCACACGGTTGCTGATAATGTGGTGTGAAGTCAGAGATCTCTATCCGAAGGCTGATCTCACTAGTTGCTGGCTTGGCTAGGTGATGATGGGCTAGATTACTGAACTTCCATCTTCTCATCTGTAAAATGGATTCAATGACTCTCTAAGATGGTTGTGTTACTTGAGATGATGTATATGACATAGTGCCCAGAAGATAGCATTGGTAAATAAGTGCTGTGATCATACTTCTGGTCTTGTCCATTAGCTGGTGAGCATGAAGTGTTAAAATCTTTTTTTTCCTGAACTGCTTGTGTGAAACTTGACAAGTCCAACTTGTCCTTGTTGCTTTGTTGCATTTTAGAGCGTCTGTCAGTGTTTGCTTGGGCATTGCTAATCAAAAATGGTCTGAAGCTTTTAGGGTATCTAGGTGATCATCCCACGCCAAATTCTTACAAGATTTTGTCTAATCTGAAGTTTTATTCTTAAGTGGTAGGAAATAAATATTTATTTGAGGTCTATATTAGTTATCCTTGGCACTTCCAAGGTGGCAGAGTGGTAAAGAATCCACCTGCCAATGCAAGAGATGCTTGGGACACAAGTTTGATCCCCGGGTCAGGAAGATTCCCCTGAAGTAGGAAATGCCAACCCACTCCAGTATTCTTGCCTGAAAAATCCCATGGACAAAATAGCCTGGTAAGCTACAGTCCATGGAGTCACAAAGAATCAGACACAACTGAGCGACTAAACACAATAGTTATCCTTAGATGTAAGAAGAAGGTTACAGAAGAGTGTTAGAGAATGAGGCCATTTGGTTAAAAAAAAAATCTCAAAATGTATAAAAAGATAAATATCAACATTATTGGGGATTCTGTAGGGAATAAATTTACAAATAAATTTGGGGGAGGGAATGATAGGTAAAGATCTTAACACTTTTTATTTTATAAACTTTTGTCTATTTTATAAGAACTGTATAATGCTTTTATGATAAAAAACATTTAGTTAAAGAATGTGATTTGTCTGCAGTCCCTTCTGCTTTTAGTTAGCAAGATTCGCATTGAAGGCTCACCCTCCTGTAAATCTGCTTTCTTCAGGCCCAGCTTCCTTGGGTGGTACCTTCTTCTGTTCTGTGTTGTAATCCAGGTAGAGACCAAAGGCTGTTCCTTGGTTTGGTATCATTCAGCTTGCTCATGTATGTGAAGATGTGAGGCCACAGATGCCGCTGACTTCTTAGTCCTGTAACTGGAGGGAGATCTATTTAAGAAATGCCGTCAAGGTCATTCTTGGAAGCCAGAAAAGTGTACAGTATCGGAAAATAAAGAGCTTGCTCTCACAGATGACTTGACAGTATTTCAGGGAACCTGGATTCTGGTCCTGTCTTGGTCACTGATTAGGTCTGTGATCCTGAGCAAGTTGAGCATCTTTGAATTTCAAGTTCCTCACCAGCCATTGCACTCGATGCACTTAAGCATCATTCCTTCCTACCCTGGCCGCCTAGGGTTTCCTCTTTTCTTCTCTTTCCTTTAGTCTGTTTGAAATAAAGAACACAAATCCCTCATCATTAGTTTTATTCTGTAGAGAAAGACTACATAGTGAGACATCATGGGGGTAACATTGGAGGAGAAGACCAGTGACCCCCCACGTCACACAGGGAGGAAAAGGAGTATCAATGAATGAGTGATTGTCTGGGGCTCTGTAAAATTGCACAGTACCCATAAGGTAGAAATTCATTCTTTGTTGAAGAGCTGGGTTGCATTAGCTGTGTGAAAAAAAAAAAAATCTAAACATTTTTCTCTTGGTAAGCCGCTTTCTCATTCTCATTACAAATTTATCACTGGCCTGCACATTAGCATGGCCATAATTTTTGTTAATGTTTTCAATCTGAAATTCATCTTGGAGATGCTGAATGGCCCTTTTGGTTTGTGCTCATGTACAAACACAGGGTGTTTTTTCTTTTCCTCTCTCATTTCTTTTAAAAAATAAGTTCTTTTTCCTGTTATGCTCCCTGAGGGTACTGGTCTCGTGGTCCATGACAGTTTAGGCTTCATTTTAGAACTGACTTTTTTTCCTATTCCGTTGATTTCTTTTGCTTTTAAAAGGCAACCTAAAATTAGACTTTTTTTTGTCCCATATGGATTTGTTCTTAGAAATTTAGCTGTATGTTGCACAACTGAGTAGTTTTATTTGTTTTTGGTTCCTTGACTGTCTGGGAGGGTAAAGAATTTTGACAAAGCCGATTCTTTCTACTATGGTATGCCTGGATTTCAAATCCTGAAACAGTTACCTACTTTTACAGAGAGAAAAGATTCATACGAAGTGTGGCTACAGTCAGTGGATTGGCATATCCTGAAACAGGGCAATTGTTAATCACCTTTCCTTATGGATTAAATTTATCTCCTGATCTGAGTACAGTTTTTAAAAAACATTTCTTTCAGGGAGATGTTTTGATAAAAATAGACAAAAATGACAAGACTAGCTAACCAGGAAAGGAGTACTATAATAGGGAGTCTGTATTTGAAACGTACTTAATTTCAGTTCTAAGATTTAGAGCCTGTGAAGATGTAGATTTTAAGATATGAAAACAAAGCTAATAATTAAATCTGCCACCTCTCCTATAACAAGCTCTAGGTAGTTCTGAACTATTTCCAAAAAGGAGAAAAAACTCACCGAGTCTCGGAATGTGTGCATCAGCTTGTTTTTCATCTTCTTCAGTGTTTTCTTCGCTCTCTCCTTCCCATGTCTCCTTCCCTTTAGACTTACCTAGCATCCTGGAAACTGGATGTTTCAGTAGCTATCCTGGCGTAATTAGGCTGTTATTTCAATATCAAATCGTGGACAAAATTGCCACGATTTTCCAGACCACCATGTTAGTCTGCCTTTTTTTTTTAATGTAAAAAGTACACTTAAAGGCTTTGTCTGTGTAGAAACACTAACTTTGCAGAGAGGAAACTGTTGAATTTATTGGCCTTTGCAGTATTTGGGTCTGCATATTTTTCTTTTATTTTGCTTTGAGGATTTTTTTTCCTTCAGTTTGTCTCTGTAAAAGGGTAAAATGTATGCAAATAAGAAAATGTGCTGTTTTGCAGGCTTTTAATTTTTTTTTCCTTTACCACACATCAAAAATATAAACTCCTCTAGTTGGTTTAAATTTTCATATGTTTTTATATTAAATAGCAAAGCTCTTGACACTAGTTGAAAAAAAAACAAAACAGAAAAACACTAGCACCATTTAATAGAGCAAAGAGGTAAATTTTCAGAACTTGTTAGTATTGAACTTTAAAATTTCATGTGAGAATTAAACCCTTCTTGAGGTTCATTTGTCGGCAGTGGTTTCCTTAAAAGATTATGGTGCCCTACCACCATAACATGAACTCTACTCAAATCCATTTATTTCTCTGAATAGACAGTCTCTGAAACCTTCCAGCGAAAAGATTTGATATTTCTCCAATTGGAAGAAAAATATCTTTTCTCATCTTTCGGTGGACTATTTTGGCATTTCTGCTGATTGGCTAAGAAAAGCGGTTTACTTGTGGTATTTAGTTTTAGGTATTTGGGCCACAGACCAAGTTTCAAACCGTTTACATATTGTATACTTAGTTTAAAATGTGTTTTGCCCAAAGACTTAAAACTGAAATTAAGAAAAAAAAAAAAGGTGAATTCTCCCACCAGCTAAGCAGCCTCAGCATGTTTCTCTAATTTCCTGAGTTAGCCTTTTGCTATGACATAGACCTTCTACCAGCTCTATTTTGGTCCTGAGTTTTGGAAAAATTTCCCCCTTTTGTTTCATTTTGCTTTGCCTTAAGACTTCAGAGACGCCTGTCAGACTGTATGAGGCATTTTTTAATAATCACAGATATTTTTTAATAATCACAGATACTCATTGCTCTTAGTTTTGCCTTATATTTAATATTCCATTTTTTTAAAAGTACTAACTTCTGTACTTTGGTCCTGCTAGGGTGTGGAGGAAATATAATGAGGAGATACACGTTTTATGGAGAAGAGGGAAAGTAGTGGTATACGTAAAGAAGAGAGAGAAAAGGAGAGGGAGGGCCTGGCAGGTATATTATTAGATTCTAACTCTTTCTTGCAGTTATGATGTCCCTGGCCTTGGGCTTGACTTGAACGCCAGGAGTATGTCAGCACATCCCTGAACATCAGTCAGCGGGGAGATAAGACAAATTTCACCTTGGCTTTTTGGAGTATGCATGCCAACTCTACATACCAATGAATCCAGCATTTGAAAGGATCAGAATTGAAATTTTTGATACACTGACCTGTGTTGATCCCTGAGACGGAACAATTTGTTAGACTTTTTTGGGTAACTCAGAAGTTTAGGTTTGTGTTTCAATATTTAAAAAAAAAAAAATCCATTTGAGAAATAGTGAACCATGAACTGGTTTTTGAGAAATGTAAAAATATCTGAACTGTCCGCTGCCCAAGGTCTGCCCTCTCTAGGAGACTTACCATGTGCTGTGCTCCGGTTCTGACTTGCACAGTTAACTTGTTTTCACTTTGTTCCTGACCCTCACATTTTGGGCACAGCTGGATGCCCTGAAACCTATTTTGTCTCTACCAGCTTAGAGAAAAGAAGAGTGAGGAGGGGGTAAGTCTTTCGGAAGAACTGACAGACTAGGAAGGAGGTATTAACTACTGAAGGATATTAATTCCTAATTCTTCCAGAGTGCAGTTCAAAGAAGAATCTCCTCCCCCTCCATGTGAAATAGAAAAGCAGAGGTAGGTGTCCTTTTCCTTACAGAAGAGTGAGTCTAGTACCACCCCCTCGTCCGCTGAGGCTCTTGAGAATTCAGAAGGGAAATAGTAACCGCGTGGGAGGTGGTTGGCCCCCGTGTCCCTGCCCCTCCGTGCTGGATGGCTGGCCTGTTTTGCATCTCTCCATCTCGACCCCTCCACCACGTTAATGGCAGCCGGCACGCTCCACTGTTTATCTTGGAATTCGATACCATCATCTTGGCAACCAAACTGGGACCTTTACTGCTCACATTGTTTGTCATTTGTTGTTAATTATCTGTTACCATAAATTCTGCACTTTGAGAAAAAAGGGAATGTTTTGAAATATTTCCTCCCAACGTGTAAGTGGAGCTTCATTTTCTGTGGACAAAAGAAGGGGGAAAAAGTCAGCCCTTTTGGGAACTGGTTTCACGGAATTCAAATGCCCAGGTTTTTCATGCCGGCTGGGTTTGTTCTTGCTAATGTGGCCAGGATTTGCAGCAAAAGAACCTTTGCAATTTAGGAATGGCCTGTATTGGTGAAAGATAACCCCTTTCGAAAAAGAAACAAACAAACTTTACATAGGGAGTTGTGCTTTTATTTCAGTCTCTTTGTGCCATAATTGTGTGTTGCATTCTGTGCGAGAGCCTGTTCCCCACAGTGGATTTCTTGCTTTCAAAGGTTATTAAGACAGAGCAGTCCAAAGTGGAAAGTAGCTTCTGCTTACCTGCCTTTATGAGGTGTTTATTTTGTCAAGTGTAGAACTGAAATGAGCTTTCTGGCCATTAGTAGATTTTAGTCACGCCCCCAGACTCTGCAGGGAGGGCTGTGTCACCTTATAAACAAACAGCGCTGCTTTGAGAGGTGCCTCTACCACGGGCTGCTGGAATCACCGCTGGACTTAACAAAGCAGTCAGCAGAACAGGAGACGAAAGAATGCATGAGTGTATTTTGGAGAGGAGAATTTGGGAGTGGAGTGGTTGTTGCTAAGCAGAAATCTAGGCACATTTAAAGATACAAAAACTGCTATCATTTAAGAAGTTCCCCAAAAGTATGTCCATAATCCTGGCTGTCTACCCAGGTGCCCTTTGTGTGTGTTCACTTACAGACTCTGCTCCTAGAATCTCATCTTTACTGTGGTGATCATCATAATATATGCGCCCATAGGTGATGGTGGAGCTTATATTAGATGATGCTTAGTACAGAATAAGCACTTAGCACCGTGTCCCAATGCTCAGTGCCTGGTAACTATTGTTATTAATACCGTTGTTTACCAGGATTGTTCCCACAGCGTCAACACTTGAACTTCAGCAGGGTTTTAATGGTGCCACGTGTCTCATCCTCACCATCAGTTTTTTGGTTGCCGTGAAGCTGGGTGTGTCTTCTATTCTTGTTGAGAAGTTTTTGTTTGTCTCAGCACTTTTAAAGCATTTAGGGTAGCGCTGTCTCCCAAGGGATTCCCGCACTGGGAGGTAGGGACTTAGTCTTTGTTAACCTGCTGATGGCCAGGGACACAGCGTTAATGAACTGTAGCTCTGGTGATGTACGTTTTCCTGGAGGTGAGGAATTGGCTTGGGTCTACTGCCTTTGGTTTCTGCAGAACCAGAAAGTGTTCTTCCCAGGCTTAGACGGAAGGTCTCTTGATAATGGTGTTGCCCCTGAAATAAAACCCCCTTTCTACATATTCCACTTCCTTTATTTGTTTTATTTTCTCTCTCAGTGTTTTTTAAAGGGAGTATGTATGGTAGGTGCACCGTTTTAGAACACTGATTACAATCAGAAGAAATGAATATTAACTTGGTGTTTCAGATTTAGAAACAGTTTGGGTATGAGAGTGAAAGACTGGATGGGGAGGAATGGAGGTTGAAAAAAAAGCACCATCAGACTGCTCTGGGGGAGGCTGGGAAAAGGATTTAACACTTTGGATTCTTTAGAAGCCATTAAAACTCTGATGGGATCGGATTACCTGACTGCACATCTGAAACATGAAACTCTTGCCCTAAACCGTGCAATTGAGTTAAGCTCAAAATTCAAGGCCTCCCCCCAAGACTGGCCTCTGGGTAAGCCTCACTGTGGATGGCAAAATGATTTCCTTTGAGAGGAGCAAGACTACAGTGAGGTTTTTATGGCCAATTTAGCCTGTGTATTTGTGCCAGCCAGACATTTGGCAGCACTTAGTGCCAGCTTTGGTGATCTGTCCACCAGTTTTTCCCAAGGTCTTCAGTTCCTCCTGGATTCTGGGCTGACATTGAAGAGAAGATACATTGTAAATCCAGCTTCCTAGGCATGCCTCCTGAATTTTTTATTTTTCCAAGTGGAGAAGTACTGAGAGGTGTGGGAGAGCAGCAGGCCCCCAACTTTGAGGCTCAGACTGATGCTGACGGTCCTCCTCCCTAAATATGCTTTCTTTTCCTCCCTCCGCGTTTGTCTCTGCTTCAGGGGAGCCCCTACCCGTTTCTCTGGACTCCGTGAATTCTTTGTATGTATGGACTCAGAGCACCTCCTATGAGTAATGCTTTTCTTTGGTCACACTTTTTATACATGTTTTTTTCTGAGTGTTTGTGAAGTATCTCTTGCAACTAGGCTTTACTTTCTCTGAAGGCAGTGACTTTTTGCATTTTACTTTGTTGCCTTTCTGTACCTGCAGCGCCTGTCAAGTGCCAGCACGTTCTAGACACTCTTCAAATACCTGTTGAAGGAATGAGTGACTATTGAATTTGCAAGAATTCCGTATTATCTTACTGTGTGCTTCCCCAGGAAGTGTGTGCTCCCTTGGAATCATTCATTCATTTTGAGAGCATGTATATAGACTTGACTCTGTACGTGCCTTTAAAAAGGGTAACATGAGTCTCCCGTGTTTTTTTCAGGATGGAGCTGGATGAAGCTCAGAGTGAGTATTTCTGATACTCCTACACTAATGCTATCATCTATCCTGCCTCCAGTTGACTTTTACTTTGACAGTAGTAGACTCTCATTTCTAACATAGGAAGAATACCAGTTTCACTTTCATCTTGACCCTAAAGTTTTGGGTTTCCTGTGTTGTTCTCAACCTTAAAAACGGAGGTGTTAGAAAGTATGCTGTCTTAACTCCTTGCAAAGTGTTTATTTATCGATCCTGTTTGGCATCAACTATTATTGAGTAGAAGCATGAGATTGGGTCAGTGGTAAAGAATTCGTCTGCAAATGCAGGAGACACAAGAGACATGGGTTCTATCTCCAGGCCGAGAAGATTCCCTGGAGGAGGAAATGGCAATCCACTCCAGTTTTCTTGCCTGGAGAATCCCGTGGACAGAGGAGCCTGGCAAGCTGCAGTCCACGGGGTCTCAGAGTCCGACACGACTGAGCGCGCACGCACATATGCACATATCAGGACTCTGACTGACAGCTGTCCCTAATATGTGGAGTTTATCTGAAATGAAGACCATGAAAATGGGTCATCTTTATTGTGGGAATCACACATTTTGCATAAAGTGAACCAGTTTTATTCTGCATCCTTGTTTTCTTAACAACTTCAATTTTTTTTTAATAATAAGCTCTTCTATATCTTACCACATGACTATTTTCACAGAAACCTGTAATTTGGATTTAATACAGGTAACAACATTATAACAACACTGGTGTTAGGTACTGATTGAAAGTGTAAAGTTTTTCCTTTAAAGGTAAAACAAATGAAATTTAAAATAAGTATTTGATGGATTTCTAATTACTGGTGATTTAGCTATAAACCTCTTAAAAATTAAGTGACAAAAAATAAATGCTGCTAAAGAGTTCGAAGCTTAAGGAAGAGTTTTGCAAGGGGCTTGCAAGGGGCAGACGGTAAAAGAGGGGAGATAATAAGAGAGATTTGCATGGCAAGCACTTTGGGGCAGGAAGTTGTTAATTTAGGTTAATTTGGGGCTTTAGGTTTTCTCCCTGACTGTCTTCTTACTCTGTCTACTGAGAAAGGTGTTGTATAATTAGGCTTTCTGGCGATCTCCTTTGGCTGAGGACCTAATTGAGTTTCAGGGCTAGACTGCTGAGCTGGGCTGGAGTTGACGCAGCCTTTGGCCCTGCAGGTCGAAACCTTGGATGGACCTGCCTCTTTGATAAGTACCTGGAGCGATTAGCAGAGACACTGTTTGGGGAAAGTATAGATTGGTAACTGAGGAGTTGGTGTTCCTCATTATATGAAAAACTCTCTTTAGCATAGGGAAGACACCAAAATCCACATGTGCAATTTAAATGAGCTTGTATTCTGCATTATAAATATGCACCGGATGCCAAGTAGAAAACCGGAACACTCTCTCAGGATGCTGTTAGGGCCAAGCGGAATCTCATTAGGGACGGCTTCAAAGATCAGTTCCTCGTGTCCATAAAAACAAGTGTAAATTATCTGGTGCGCGCCTGCTGTTAGCAGTTGCGGTGTTGCATTATGCATGATGCCAGACTGCACGGAGGAGACACAAACCGCATGGAGCTCCGAATAGACGTGGGGATTCCTCCACCCGTACATAGATATTTTTCGGTGCTGAGTCCTACCTTTTGGAAATTTATGGGTGTGTTTCATTTAATGGAGGGTGCCATATATAACCTGCTCCTACATTTTTGATGAATTGGAGTCGGTTCGGAGAGGCATGATAAGACTCTGAATTGTTTATATGAACTACCAGTCTACTCAGATTTATGTATTTTCCTTGTTCACATCTGGAGTCAGATTAGGGGGCGATGAATGCATTCAATGCTCATAGAATTGGGTGCCTTTGTTTCTACATTTCTTCTTCTTTTGGGCTCTTGGTTAGATTTTTTTAAATATCTGTGAATGCTCGGAAAATTAAGAGAATGGAGTTGAGTTTAACAAACAAAGCTTTCGGAAAGGAGTTTTGGAATAAATGCCCAAGGGTCTAGAATGTATTCCCGAGCTTCACTGGACAAGAAGGTAGGGATAAATAGTGTTTAAGAACATGGAGTCTAGAACCAGATGGCCACCGTGTGTCTTTGTCTTTTATTAGCTGTATGATTTAGGGCAAGGTACTCACCTCCTCCCCCCATGTTCTGGTTTATAGATGAGGGAAGAAATTTAGTACCTACCTCGTAGACCTGTCATGAGGGTTGAATCTGTTGATTTTTGTATGGTACCTAGGACACTGCCTGGGACACAGTCCTATCAAAGCATTGGTTCGTATTAGTGTTGTCGTCACTAGTGTCGGAGGTAGGAGGCCTGCCAGGGCAGGTGGGGATAAGACACGAGGCACAGCACGCCCAGAGACTGAGTTCATAAGCACGTCTGTGCTTGAGTGGACATGCACACGTTAGGGCTGAGGGCAGGCGAAGGCTGGAAATGATTGCTATTTCATTCAATGGCGTCAACTGGGAGAAGCCATTAGAAATACAAAATTCTGAGTAGATGTGTATCTTTCTGGTTCACATAATGCAAGGGAAAGATTCATGGTATCTGGGGGGGAGCTTAAGATATAACCAGAGGCATTTTTCCTCTCAAGGTAGAAGAGAGTGTCTGTAATGGTCTCCTTTCTCCAGTGGTTTCTCAGAATAAGAAGCCTAGCACAGGGACTTCCCTGGTAGTCCAGTGGTTAAGATTCACCTTCTCATGCAGGGAGTGTGGGTTGGATCCCTGGTCAGAGAGCTAAGATCCCACATGCCCTGGGGCCAAAAACTAAACATAGAGCAGAAGCCAAATTGTAAAACATCAGTAAAGACTTTAAAAGTGGTCCACATTAAAAAAAAAAAAAAAAGGCAGCAGCATGGGACGCAAAGATCAAGAGATCAGCCTTGTACAGTGTCATGTGACTTACATCCACCAATGGTCCAGCACCAGTTACCTTCATTTGGGAATTTCCATTTGCAAGTGTAATGGGGAGTCACAGATAACCAGCACTGTACTTCCTAGACTGGGAGTTTTGTAAGGGTAGGGCTGATGCTGGCTGATCTTGAATCCTCTGTAGCACTCGTGGGCTCAGTAATTAAATACATCTTTGACCAATCAGTAAACAGTCTTCAGTATGTATTTATGATGTCATCTGTCCTTACTGTAAACTCCATTACATTTGCTTTTCAATTTTATTTCCTGATTTTCCACTGTAGGCATATCCCAGGTGAGTCCGAAATGTCTTCAGGTCTGATCCTTTTCCCAAACATGAAAGAAGGAAGGCTCCCTGTAGGAGGCATCCCATGATGGAAAAAAGTTTAAGTGAAACAGGAGCAGCTGTTTTCTGCCCTAGAGGATCCCATTTTGCTTTCATTTCATAATATCTCCTGTTCTTACCAGCCATGTGCCCCTGGGTTCCTCTAAAATCTGGCAGCATTTTTCTGGACCTCAGAGCTCCAGAAACCACTGCCATTTCCTACTCAAGAGACTATGTGTATTGGACAGCAGTTGCATTTTTGCTGGGATGTGGGAATGGAGAAGCGTGCGGCCATATGCCGTGTGCTTGGATAGTGGCTCACATTCCAAACAAGTGAAATGGTTTCTGGCCCACTGCTTGTGCTGTGTGGAAATGAGCAAACCTATACGCTTCTAGGTCTTTTCCACTTGTGGACATGAAGACAGAAGGTTGGATGCTTCAACACATTTTCCTAAGTTTCATTTGAGTACAGTTTTCGGACCCGACATGTTGAATGTGAAGGCTAACTTCAAAGACACCTCCATTTTTGAGAACTTCTCAAAGGTTGCTATTTGGAAATAATTTCTTTGACCGAAAAGAAGTGGTATTACTACCCAGAAAATTGCTTCTGTGAGCTATAAACAGTGTTTTGGCCTCACTTAGGAGACCGTTGAAGTGTGTCTTCTTCATTAAGACTGAGAAACCCTGTAGCCACAAGTCACTCTGCAAGGAGTGCAGCCATATGCAGTTTCCCTCTTGGAAAAAAGCTCTGTGACAGGTGTGAGGTTTCCTATTAAACTTCTCTATGTTTCAGCTGCAGCCAGGCCCAGGTCTGCTTTGGCGATGGTCCTCTCTGCCTAGGGTGCCACAGACTTAGCTATCAGCCAGACTCTAGCCAAATGCCTTGGATGCGGATGCTGTGGCTGGCAGCTGGGCCGTGGCTCACTTGCTGGTGCTGAGCCCGAAGTACCTGTTCGATCTTTAAAATCGGAGCAGCACAGAAAAGCAGAATTCTTCCAGCTCTGTTGCTTTTCTGGGAAGTTCAGAGATGGCATTTGGCAGCAGCTTTTGCATTCAGTTCTAACTTTTGAACTTCGTAACAGGAAAATTATCTAATAAAAGCTCTATTTTGGGGTGGTTAAAATTAGTAGTTCCTGAATGTTCAAGACCTCAACTTACTAGACCAAGAAGCTCATAAAATAGGCCTTGTGAGGGGTCCAGCTAGTGAATATATTAGTTATAGCAGTCTATAGCTGCCTGTAGAAATTATATATCATATCTCTCCATTGTCTTTATACAAATGTGTGTGTAAGTGTGTGCACACATAGCCACGGATAAATGAAGGTTTAAAATTACACACAGATGAAAGCATTTTCAGAACATTTCTTACGACCATCTGAAAAACAAAAGGTTGGACATTTTTTGCATGTTGAGATGAACACCTCAGCTAACAGTTGACCTTGTTTTCAATTGAGGGCACCAAGATGCCACATTATTAAGCATATTGGGTCAACCCAGAGTTCATGGTTAACATCATTTTTCTTTCTGTGGAGATGAAAAGGTCTTCAGCCAGATTGTTTTCTTTTGGTTCCGCCCCGGGTGCGGGGTGGCATGATTTTGCATGACTATGGCTCTGCTCTATAAATAAGCAGATTCAGTCTTTTGTTTCAAATGTAATCAGCAAGATTGCATTTGCATTGCTTGTAAGTGAATCACATAAGTGAAATTACATTGCCTGCATCTCATTTGGTATCATAAAATGTTATGGGATGCAGGCTGTTTTTCTCCAACTAAAGTGTCTTGAGTTGGTATTAGGGTGCTTGCTTTCATTTTCCTTTGTGACCAAATTTGTTGCATTCTACAGAGTTAGGACTCATATTTTCACTTAAGTTAGTTGCGGGAGAAATGCTCGTTCTCCTTCCCTAGAATGAGCTTAAGATATTGGTTCAGTAGGGGGTAAATGGGAGTTTTAAGACCATTCACGTCATGCAGCAAGTGATGGCTAATCACTTTCTGTCATTTGAGACAACTTTTGCTTACTAAGAGAACGCCAGTCACTGTGGGTTGGAGGTATAATGCAATCTAAAGCTTTTCAGGCAGTTGACGACAGAAAACAATTTGCATAAAATAAAAACAAAAGCTTCAGTTAGTCACCATTTTTTAATGACCGTTATAAAATATGTATCTTAATTGGCTCAGGATATCCGGAAGGCAGATAACTTAAAAGTCATTTTGAGATTCTCCTGCTTATTTCCTTGAAAATAAAGGATTTAACACAACAGTAATAATCACTGACTTCAAAAGTCAGTAAGTTCAGTGGCAAATGAGAATGCCCTGTTTTACAGATCACCGCCCCCTTCCACTGAGGTTTTCTTAATTCATAAATGTTTAAGGTGGAAATCGAGGGAAGGGTATACATTCTTAGAAAACCTGGAACATGGTATGGTTATCCACAAAGCCTCTGTCTGTTAACTACATTATTGATAAAACCCCACAAGGCAGTAAGCAGCTATAGGGTGGGTATGCCCTTTGGTAAATGTGAAAACTGCTTTCAAAACGAGAAAGGGTACCAGTTATAGTGGTAGACCAACAAAATGAAAGTGCTGAATGACCAACGACGACCTTCAGTTACTTGGATCGCTATTTGCAGGAAAAAATGGAAGAATTAAACGTGATGAATAGGACATGTAAATATCAGAGGGTGCGTTTTTCCTATCCAAAGAGATGACTTAAGAACACTAAATGCAAAAGGAAAACTAACATTCTAACATAGCTGACAGTTTTGTTTTTGTTTTAACAGTAAGACCTTGTTGGAGATGTGCAGTTTTGTATTCCCATTATTTTTTTAATGTACTTAGGAAAAACATTTCATGTGGAAGGAGAGGATTGAGTATAACTTCTTTTTAATTAGTAAATTTTTAATTGAAGCATAACACGTACAGAGAAGAATCCAAGTTAACTGTGTTTGACTAAATGAATTCTCACAACGGGAACATGCTTGTGTGATCAGTATTGGGTGTAGTTTTAAAGATGATTTGTTTCAGTCTGCAAAACAACATTCTGATGGAGTAAGAATTTAAGTATCATCATCTGTGATAAACTTTTATTAATAAAAAATGTAGAGACCTTTGTTACTAGTGCTGTGTGGTTTACAAAGAAGATAATTGTAAACATCGGGATCCCAGTGGCCTCCCTAGGATTCTTCTACAGCTGAATATTGCAGGGCTGAGAGTATATGTGACTACAGTGACTTCTATTTAAACTGGTCTCCAAGGCATACTTTCCATTTGTAGTCACTTAAGATTTCCTGAAAGTTCCTTTCTGTGATTTGATAATTCTCTGGATAATATTTCCAAATTGATGACCTTCTTGAGTTAAAAAATATATATATTTTTAGTCTAGCTTTAAAGACATCATTATTTTCTCTTCCATTCATCACCATTTTCTCATTGAAAAAATTAAACATTCCTATCCCACTTCAAATGAGCAGCTGCACTTTGAAACTAGATCCTTCTTTTGGCCGTAATTGTCCAAATGAGGAGGACTAGATTGGCTAACTATTTTGAAAAGAATTGGTTGTGACGGTAAAGCATTTTTACACATTCAGGTTTTTTCTCTTCAAATTTTGGTGTGTTCCCAGCTAGGGGAAAAAAAAAAAAGGAAACAAGGAGGGAGGGAAGAAATAAGGACAGAAACAAAAGAAAGAGGAAAAAGAGGGAAAAGCAATTCACAAAATTCTTAAAACCAAGACAACTCTTACCTGGAAATAGTTTAACTCCAGCTTTGGAGGAAAGAGGGGGATAAAGAATTACTCCAAAATCTAGCCAGAGAGAGACTATTGGGCTTCAAGTATTCTATAAACTGCTGATTCAGGGTTTTCTTTCTCGTAAATTTGCCAGAATAAATACAATAATAAAATGCATACATACATATATACTTGTGTATGTGTGTTCATTTTCATCTATTTCTGCAATACTTACATTACTGAGTATGGTTCTGAAACTTTCTTTAGGGGTGGTTTTTGGAGCCAGTTCATGGGTATATAAGGAAGGAGTTCTGTTTTCGGATTACAGAAATCATCTTCACACATACCCCTCATACCTTCCTAGTGAAGCCCCTGAGGTGCCCAAGGAATAAAACTCATCAGTGAGTTTTCACCTTTGACTTTCTCAGTCTTGCCGCAGGGGACTTTAGACTTACCAGGCTAAATGTCTTCTCTGGTTGCTGTGAAGAGTTCATATTATATACATAGTACTATAGCAACCTTGGGGCTTCCATGGTGGCTCAGCTGGTAAAGAATCACCTGCAATGCAGGAGACCTGGGTTTGATCCCTTGGTTGAGCAGATCCCTTGGAGAAAGGAAAGGCTACCCACTCCAGTATTCTGGTCTGGAGAATTACATGGATTGCATAGCCCATGGGGTCGCAAAGAGTCAGACACAACTGAGCGACTTTCACTTTCATTTTCATAGCAACTTTATACTTGTCTGCAAAAGTATTGGACTGTCTGCTGGAAAGTTGATCCAAATGATCCTATATGAATGATCCATCAGCTTACAGGCTGAAATAATTGCACGTTCTGTTTAGGTCACCAAGATGGCTAACTGGAGATGTTTACTGATTGGTTACTTAACAAATAGTCATTTTTTTTCAAAGGGAAACTAACAATCATAATAGATTAGCTGGCTATAAATGTATGTTAAATCTCATAATAACTAGGGGAGAACACTTCCAAATGAACATGAATTATAGCTCTGCTTATTATACAATTGTGAAAGCTAATAATTTGTCTTGACATAATAGCTGCTTCAAGCTATCAGGAGTCACAAATAAGTGAAAATATATATAAATTTCCCAAAATGTATTTGAATTCTTATATTTGGATTATACAAAATTATACATTATCTCCAACCAAAAGTTTGGACTGGTACCTCTAGTTAAGACAGAAATATTCTAAAACCCACTTAACCTTATAAATAGAATGGCAAATACAGCTGTCTCGAGTTTTGATATGTACTTGCTTATTTGTCATGGTCATTCTTTTATTCATACACTAATTAAAATATTTATTGAATTCATCCTGTGTTCCAGGCAAGCAGACTCTGAGTCTGGGACCATTCAGCAAATAGAAAGAAATGATAATCTCATAAATTTATTATGGGGGAAAGTAGTTCAATGTATTGCCCTCTGATGATTTGTATTGGCCTTGATACAAAATTTATCATAGCCACAGAGTATGACATGACTGAAGCGATTTAGCAGCAGCAGCAGCAGCTGAGTATGAAACTAACCCTCATTATTTTTATTATTTCCATTTGATGGCCTTTTCCTCAATTTGTTGTCTTATTTTCCTTGGTTAAACATTTCTTTTGGGGACCCCTTGCCCCCCTTCTTCAAGGCATCTTGGATCTTCTGGACTTCAGCATAGACAGCCTAAGTTAGACCAAGGAAACGAGTTAGAATGAGCAAACCAGACAGAATAAGACAACATCCTCAGAGATAATAACAATAATGATAAAATGGCTACCATCTTTTGGGTGCTTATTGTGTACCCAGTAAAGTGGTAACTGCCTTAATACATTGTTTTATTTAATTCATACTATAACCCTCAGAAGTAGGTGGTATTCCCATTTTGCAGATAAGAAAGCCAAGGCTGAAAGAAGCCACCCAGGATGACCTGGGTTTCACAGTTGGTCAGTGAAACATGTTTACCTGTCTGTGCATCAGGCTATCTGTCTCAGAGACAGTTACAGACCCATGGATTAAAGATTTGGATTTTGACTGTTTTCATTTCTAAATCAAATCTCATGATAAAACCACGTGATACTGAAGTCATGAAGAATCATGAAATAAATACAATCCAGATCCAGAAACATATTTTTGGAATAGTTCCACTGATTGAGGCTCTGTAGAGAAACATGACCTAGGATGACTTATTCTCTCAGATAGAAACACAAATATGGAGGAATTCATTATTTCAGGATCCATGGAGAAAATCGTATTGGACTGAGACTCAAGCACTGTGGGGTTCAGTGCCTGCATCTGTAAAATGGAACTAATGCTGGTTAGAGCAGATGGTCGCCAAGGATCCTGGCATTTTGAGTATTCTAAGACTTCAGGCTGATGTTACTCAGAATTCTCTGTATTACTGGACTTTGTACTCAAATGCCACGTGGATTGGAAGATAATGCAAGAGAGGGGTACAAATTGAAATATTACACTCACAAGGCATGGAATTCCAGAAGGAATGCTCAAGACTGTTAACCCATTCAGCTCAACACTCAAAGCTGAGCATAAATATTTAAGAAAGAAAAGACTTTTCTCTACTGTGAAAAGTACATTTAGAAGCCTTTGGAAGACAAACTTCCTCAAAGAACACACTGATACGGAAGTAAGAAATAAGAGATGTGGAGACTGGGCTTTCTACTGACTGGAAAGAAGCGTTTCAGATTCCAGAGAAGTGTGTCAAGATTTATTTCTTTCACTGGTTCTTAGATATACTCATCTAAGAATACATCAGCAACCTGAGTGAGTGAGCCTCCATTTTCGGAATAGCTGCTGACTCAAACTTTGATACTGGACAGGTCTCTCCAGCCTCACTTTCTTATCTGTAAGACGTGGGGTAAGTCTCCCTAACTGCTGAAACATCTGTGAATCTGTTCATATTTTGATGTCACAAAAAGAGAGTGACAGTATTGAGCTGGTGTTTGGAGTGCCAGGGCTCCCAAGTGACTGGAGTTAAGGCTGAATGAACAATTCAGAGGACCTGAACTTGGGTCACTCCTATAGCAAGGAAGAAGATACTCCCAATGTGAAATAAAGGTATTTGCAGTGTAGTGAGAACGGTTTGTCCTTGGAGATGAGTTGCATAGGTGATGCTGATTCTGCTGTTGTACACAGTGGCATCTAGAAGGGTGGTGGAGAAAGCTAGATATTTCAGTCCAGCATTGCTGTGGAGTCCTGGAGATGCCTTGGGGTTGGTGTGAGCTGCAGGTCTGGAAAGAATGAGGAGGTCTGAGACTGTGAGGAACTGTGTACTAGTGCAGTCATGTCAGGGAGAGGAGGCTTAAGGGAAGGCAAATGGGAGGGATCATCTGTCCCCAAAGGTGTGGCAGCTGGTGGCAGACCTCTAGTAAATACTGTTGAGTTTGGGGGAAGAAATTCTAAAATCGGAGCCTTACATCCTGGTTTCTCTTCAGATCATATAAATCTTTCAGCTTTTAAAATAGGAGCCCAACCTTAAAGGAACAGAGTGAGGGCGATTGGCTTGCATGCCGTGGAATTGTGGTAGGTTATAAGAGGCTTGGGCTTCCCAGGTGGCCCAGGGGTAAAGAACTCGCCTACCAAAGCAGGAGACGTAAGAGACACAGGTTCAGTTCCTGGGTTGGCAAGATTCCCTGGAGGGGGTTATGACAACCCCCTCCAGTACTCTTGCATGGAGAACCCCATGGATAGAGGAGCCTGGCGGGCTACAGTCCATAGGGTTGCAAAGAGTCAAACAACTGAAGCGGGTTAGCACACATGCTTAAGGCAGGAAGGAGGCAGAAGCCCATTTACTAGACTGAAGTGGAAGGCAAAGCAGAGGGAGATGCCCAAGTGGCTTACCCCTGAGCTGCTTGAGGAATGGACTAGAATTTTTTGGATGCCATCTATGGTCAGAGTTGGTCAGGGTCAGCCCAGGAACCTGGCCTGGGACCAAGCTGAGTGGTGGGCATGCACCTGCTGTATCTCTGGGTAGAGAACTGGCCTGGGAGTAGGGAATCTTGCTGGGCAGTTGTTAGGAAATTCACAAAGTGCCTGGAGGACCCTGTGTGTTGATTAAGGTATCCCAAGACATCTGGAAAGAGTGTGCATTTTCTCTTTAGTTCTTAGTTTGTCTCATAAAGTTAAAAAAAATAGACCAGTACTCCATTTCTTAATCTCTAGGTCTTTGACTTATGTTTCTGATTATTTACAGTCATGAAATGGTCAGTGTAACCTGACTACCTGACAGCTTCCCCTTGAATCTTCCTGTTAATATACTGAAATCCCGGCTTCCCTGGTGGCTCCATGGTAAAGAATCCACCCGCCATGCAGGAGACACAGGTTTGATCCTTGGGTCAGGAAGATTCCCTGGAGAAGGAAATGACAACACACTCTAGTATTCTTGCCTGAGAAATCCCATGGACAGAGGAGCCTCGCAGGCTACAGTTCATAGGGTCCTAAAGAGTCGAACACGACTTAACGACTGCAAAATGTAAAACAGACCTGCTCTTGTGTCAGAGACGGTCCTTGGAATTGTAGATACCATATTTAACACTCTGAGAACCCTCTGAAGTGGCTGTGGAGGGGTCCCTTCTTCATGAGGCCTGAATTAGAATTCAAACCCAGCTCTTATGACAAAGCCCATTCTTCTCCATGAGGCCATCCTGACTTTCAACTTCCTGTGACTCAATCTTGTTTTTAACAGCTGACAGTGACGATTTTCAAAATTCTGGCTGCTGTGCCTGGAAGTCTGTCTGCAGAAAGAAATGCTGTCTTCCCTTTGCTCAAACTTCATTTGCTTCAAAAAAAAAAAAAAAATGTGTTTTTTAACTGCTGGAGATGCAAATGTAACTCACAAGTTGTTTTTTTGAGACCACACCATCCTTCCCAAATTTGAAAGCCATGAAACTGAATTTTAATGTCATTGATTTTGGACCTTAAGGTGATGTTCGTGGGTGAGCATGGAGGTAGTGAGTGAGCCCTGATTATCATTTTCTGACTTCGGTGTGACATTCTGTGACTCCAAACAAGTTCTACTTGGTAGTTTACTTTATAAAGTAGGTTTGGTGGTGCAGTTGGCAGCAAATGGTGTGGAGTGGTGATGGAACTGAGTTTTGGAAATAAACTGTGTAGGGGAAGAAGAGGAAAGGAGATACATCTGTGCCCTGTGTTTTCATTGGAGCATGCACTGCACAGGTGGAAGATGTTTGTGCTCATTCCTGGGCTCACCATGGGTGGCTGGGACTGTCCAAAATATGATTTTATTTTTCTTAGAGGAGTTACTATAATTTTTGCCCAGAACTATTGGCATGTGGGGTTCACACATCACTGAACTCCTGATCTGTTGGCATTTGAAGAGCAGGACCCACAGTGTTTCTCACTTATGGCATGAAGTTATATAGCAAGTGCCCCAAATGGCCCAGTTCACGATCACAGACAGCCCCAGTGTTAGGGCTGTGTGTCTAGAAATCTTGTCTGGGCTTGACAGCTTAAAAGCCTTTTGGGGGAGTTCAGCAATGGGAAATGGCTAAGAAAATTATGACAAAACTAACCCATGAAATATCCTGCAGCCAGTGAAAACGTTTATAAAGAGTCTGCAGTAGCATTGAAAATGCTGACATTGTAATGATTTAAATGGAGCCAAAAAATCCCTGAAATATAACATTTTGAATGCAGAATGATCCCAGTTACGTTTTAAAAATGTATAGTGAAAAGACGAAATGGAAAGAGACCAGAATGTTACCAGTAGCTCTTCTTATGGAGCTGAGGTTGGATTCCTCTTCTTTGCTTTTTATATGCCTGTTCTTAATTTTATTAATGTTAGTTATTCGTAATTTTAGTAAGCATATATTCTCTAGTTAGGAGGAAAAAGGTTTTTTTTTTTTAATGGCAGAATACTAATTTCTCATATTGGGGGGAAATTTACCTTTCTGGGTCAGGGAAATTTGCTTCTTACCCTTCGGTGAGTCTGGTGACTTCTGTCTCAGGGACTCTTATTTGACTGAGTTAACACGTTATTTTTGTGTATAATATCACCTATTTGACACTAGTACTGGGGTGACCTAGAAGACTTGGCAATTTTAATACTGTCAGGTGGATAATCATTTAAGAGAGGGTTGAATTTTGAATCATGAAATGGTATGGTCTTTCTTGTATAAGCTGCTTTATTGTCTGTTTAGAAGAGAATGTGGGAATAATTCGTTAAGAAGACTTATCAGATTTTTGTCATCCTAGTGAAATTTGGGCAATTCTGAGAAATTTTGAAGAAACAGAAATAATAAAACAATACTGTATGTGCTGAGTTGCTTCAGTCATGTCCAACCCTGTGCGACCCTGTGGATTGTAGACCGCCAGGCTTCTCTGTCTGTGGGGGTTCTCCAGGCAAGAATAGTGGAGTGGGTTGCCATGCCCTCCTCCAGGGGGTCTTTCCGACCCAGGGATCGAACCCGTGTCTCCTGCATTGGCAGGCAGGTTCTTTGCCACTAGCGCCATCTGGGAAGCCCCCAAACAAAATTAATTGTGATCATTATTGCTTCTTTACACTGTCCCCAGTGTGTTCTTATTATTTCCTCACAACATCTCTGTAGGGTAAGTATTTTTACCCCTAATGTGAAAACTGAAGTATGAGGTTTAGAGACTGTCCACTTGTAAATTTGTGATTTGAATCCATTCTGTTTTGAGAACTTATTATGCTCATAAAGTATTCTGAGGGATTCTAGTAAATTTCATGCAGGAATTTATATTAAACCATTTGTTTTTCTTTTAAATGAACTGAGATGGATGTGAATGATATTTGGACCAGTCAAAACACCTGATCAAAGATAGCACTTTATGGTTTTTAGAGTATTTTCTGTTGGGCAGTATCAGAGCGGACCAAACTTGAATTTCAGAAGTTTATTAGGTGTTAAATGTAGTACCTAATATTTGAACTCCTCAGATCTGGAAAAAAACTTGTATTTCTTCAACTTAACATTGGATTTATGGAGAAAAAAGTATTGAACTAGGAGGCAATACAATAGTGTCTAGGCCAGGAGTCCGGAGAAGGCAATGGCACCGCATTCCAGTACTCTTGCCTGGAAAATCCTATGGACGGAGGAGCCTGGTGGGCCACAGTCCATGAGGTTGCTAAGAGTCGGACACGACTGAGCGACTTGACTTTCACTTTTCACGTTCATGCATTGGAGAGGAAATGTTAACCCACTCCAGTGTTCTTGCCTGGAGAACCCCAGGGACAGGGGAGCCTGGTGGGCTGCCGTCTATGGGGTCGCACAGAGTCAGACACGACTGAAGTGACTTAGCAGCAGCAGGCCAGGAGTCAGACAGACTTCCCTTGTCATTGAAGCTTCACCATTTATGGCATCTCTGACCTTGGGGAGATTAATTAACCTCGTCAACTCAGTAATTCTCATCTGTAGAATGGGCTGAATGCACTTGTGCTAAAGTCATTTCAGTTGTGTCCGGCTCTTTGCAAGCCTATGGACTGTAACCCACCAGGGTTCTCTATCCTGGAATTTCCAGGCAAGAATGTTGGAGTGATTTGCCATGCCCTCCTCCGGGGGCTCTTTGTGATCCAGAGATGGATCCTGAGTCTCTCATGTGTCCTGCGTTGGCTGACAGGTTCTTTACCACTCCTGCCACCTGGAAAGATCATGGGATTAATAGTACCCACCTTATAGGGTTCTTGCAAGGAATAGATGAGGGAAAGTTTATAAAATTCTGGCACAGTGCCTGATGCTTGGCAAACAACTTCATTGACGGAAGTCAATATTTTTGTTCCTGGGAGTTGCAATAATTTTGTTCCTGTTCATGGAATGCGGATCCAGTTCTGATGCTAACATTGACCTGAGCAAGTCACTCAACTTGTCTGCATCTGAGGCTCCACTGGCAAAAACAGCACTGTCTTTTTTACCTACAAGGTGAGGATGAAATCAGATTATATATGAAGCAGCTTTTTGAAAAAGTCTGAAGGGTTGTACCAGCATACGAGTCAAAGAGGAAGGAACTTGTAAGCAGATCAGAAGGGGCAAAGTCATGGACTTAAGTTTAGATTGTAACTGGAACTTCCCAGAGGAGTCCAGTTTGCAGAGAACAAGTTGAGTGAGTAATACTCAATCTCCTGAGGAGAAAAAAAAAAAAGCTTTCACCTAGAAACCCTGCAGCACTATTCAGAGATTTGCCTGTCTTGTGACCTCTTATCAAGAAAAAGCCAGCCCCAAACTGGACCTTGTGGGAAGTCTTATTGCATATTTTCCTAGGTGAGGGCTCTGCCTTTGGTTCCTAGGGAACCCTCTGTCAGGCCTGGCCAAGGTTTACTCTTTTCCCTTGAGAGTGTTTTCACTCTCAAGGGAAATGTCCAAGAAGAACAAGAGTCCATTTATTCAGCCGGGCAAGGTGTGGAAGCATCAAGTGTAGATGTGTGTAAGCTTGTCCATACCTCAGAGCACTATATAAAAATTGCCTGTGTGCTAAATTGCCAGCAGCGCTCAAGAGAAGTTTTGCTTTGGCAAACCCATATCAAAATTCCTGGCTATTCTTACATCCCTGCCTGTCCACAGGTCCTGTAGCAAACATTTAGATTTCTCTTTGTTAGTCCTAACTCTTAAATACTTGCTACAGGACAAAGAGAGATTATATTCCAGTCCCGCTGCACTGAATGAAATGGGTTCATAATTTTTACTGTTGGGTGGGAAAAAACATAGTAATTTCTTTGGAAGCAGAAGCTGTTTTGTAGTTGGGGGTTAGAAATGCTTCCAGTGACTTTCTCAGGCCACCACCCACCCTAGATTCCAGCAGGTATCACATTGTCTTCACAGAATAGTGCCAGCTCCAACGTTAATCAAGTTTAATCTGTCAGCCAAGACCGCTTTCCTACCGTGGGCATTTGGAGGCACTGCCTATTAAAATATCAAAGTCTTTGGCACTTCCTCGAAAGCAAATCTGAAGGCTTGAGTGGGACTACCATCTTTTAATTATTATTGTTGTTATTGTTATTTTCAGGAGCAATTGATATGGGAATGAGGAGGGGACTGGCTAGAACTTAACATGCCCCCTCAGCCACCCCTCCCTAACTGATGATTTAAAAACAGGCAGTGAGCCAGAGAATTTTCAAGGCTAACTTTCTCACGTGGATGAGAAAAATTATTGCAATGCCCTTTAGCTAAGTACACTTGCTTCAGCCTTTATGGATGGCAGTGGCCACGTGGTCTCCTCTTCAGGAGGAAGAGAGCTTGAAACAATCACACAGCCCAACCTCCAGAGATTGGGGGCGGAGGGTAACTGATAGTAGGGCACAGGCAGTACTTTTAAGATTTTATTCTCTCTCTTTTTTTCTGAAAAGGCGAAGACTTTTTGAGGAAGTTATCTTGCCAGAAAACTAAAGTAGCCTAACCTCCTTTTCATCTTATCCATCACTGCTCTAGCAAAAAGATCCTAGCACGCCTGAGTCTTAGCAGACTGGCCGGGCACTACAGTAAGCAGTTTTGTGGAATGCACTTAAGAGAACAGCCCTCTACAGTTTAGCATTCAAATCGATATATGCAGCATGAAGAGGCACAAACAGACTTATGCAATCAAGGTGGATGCCGACTTTCTAGCAAACGTTTTGCAAATGTTGATAGGGACCTGAGAATTAGCTGAAGGTTATTCCCCTATCCAGAGTTTCCAGGAAAGTCACTGGTTTGAAATAGAGCAGGGTAATTTTACATGTGAACTATCATGAGACCAATAAAAGAATGTAGAAATGACACATAACCGGGTGCTGAAAGAAGTTGGATCTGGCCAAGGTAAGGACTAGGGTGTAAAAAGGTTTGTGTGTTATTTCTGTGGGTGTTTAGGAGATCGTGTGTGTGTGTGTGTGTTTGTGTGTTTGCACTGAATGTAAGCTCACTGTTAAAGTACACGGCAGGAAGTTTGCTGCTGCTGCTAAGTCACTTCAGTCATGTCCGACCCTATGCGACCCCATAGACAGCAGCCCACCAGGCTCTTCTGTCCCTGGGATTCTCCAGGCAAGAATACTGGAGTGGGTTGCCATTTCCTTCTCCAATGCATGAGAGTGAAAAGTGACAGTGAAGTCGCTCAGTTGTGTCTGACTGTTCGCGACCCCATGAACTGTATGTAGCCCACCAGGCTCCTCCGTCCCATGGGACTCTCCAGGCAAGAGTACTGGAGTGGGGTGCCATCGCCTTCTCCATGTAGGAAGTTTGGTCTCTATAAAATGTGAGCTGTACTTTGGGCTCGGTCATTCTTGGCTAGTACCATTTGTTGTTTCTATGAAGTTTAAAATAATACAACCACTTGTTCCGGTTGGGTACCTGGGCTGGGTGAGTGTCATAACTGTAGTCATGGTGATTTGTTGTCTGCGTTTTGTGAATCTGAATAATGTGTTCTGACCTGACTTAGCAGTCTCACACCACTGTGAAGTAGAGAGGTACAAGCTTTAACACTTAGGAAAATTCAGGTCACCTTATAAACACTATGTCCACCGGGGAATAACCTTCCTGTAAATTTGGCCCTCTGACTCACTTCCTCACCTTCTTACTTCTCTCTTTTTAAAATCCTGTTCCTTTTATGTTGAATGACGTTACTCTAGCTCTCTGCTTGGTGAGCTCCTGCCCCTTCAAGACCCAAATAAAATATATCCACTTTGTGAAGATCTTCCCATCCCCAAATGGAATTAATTCCTTCCATCAATCTTTTTCTTGGAAGAATCGCAGTAATGATTGCTAGCACTTAATGAGCACTTAATATGCACCATTTGCTCAGTCAGTCAGTCATGTCTGACTCTATGAGACGCTCCAGACTGTAGCCCACCAGGCTCCTCTGTCCATGGCATTCTCCAGGCAAGAATAGTGGAGTGGGTTGTCATGTCCTCCTCCAGGCAATCTTCCCGACCCAGGGACTGAACCCGTGTCTCTTAAGCCTCTTGCATTGGCAGGCGCGGTTTTTTTTTTTTTTTTTTTTTTACCACTAGTGCCACCTGGGAAGCCCTGTCCCTTTATAAGCAACAATTACTTAATCTTTGTATCAACTTTAGGAGGCAATTACTATTATCATCCCCAGTTTACAGATGAGGTACCTGAGACTTCTAGAAATTTAGTGGTTTGTTCATGGTCTTAAAGCTAGGCAGACAGAGCCGTGGCCTCAACCCAGACCCTGTTGATGCCCTAAGTGACATAAATGACCCCTGCAGTGAGCTCTTAATCACTTTATTCTCCCTACTTTCTGACCTGCATAGATATATGTGATTTATGGTGACATTGATGGTTTGGTACGCATACCCTCCCAAGCAAAAATGTGAAGTTCAAGATGGTAAAAATGGCAACTCTTATAAAAGAATAATTCTTAAAAATTCTGACTCATAGATATAAAGTGAACACTTGTTAAAAATTTTATATAACTCATTAACAAGAGAACAAAAATAAAAACCTGTTATGACAGGTTCTTAGGAGGACCATGAATTTATGTAGAATAAAAGAATGTTGAAGTAAATTCATTCACAAATGGATGCAAAACTGGAGGGGGTGTCCATTGAACCTCCACTGGACAGAAGTTATTTGTGTTTATAGATCTTATTTGCATTGCTTTCACTTATTTACAAGTTACAAAGTTGTATAATAGCCCACAGACTAAGGCCTGTATCCCAGTGGGATCAGATAATGCCTGGAGGCGTTATTCCATTAAAAGGATACTCACTCCAGTCTTAAATTTTTCCCTTAGAAACAGTTCATATAGTAAAGGGCAGAAACTCGTGGTTTAGACCAGCTCCGAGTCCAAAGTCCCAAGCTTGCTATGTGACCTTAAGTAAAATTTGGAAAGAATACAAAAAGGCTCACATGCATGGCAGATGTGGGTACACATGTACACCCGTCCTGTACAGAAAGATCTTGAGAGAATCAAATGTAATAATACTGGAAAGGTCCCTGGCACATAGTAGATACTAAATTTCTACTATAAATTTCAGGTATTATTTCTAGTAATAAAGTATCTAACACATGGTTGTCTCTTAATAAATGTTGAGTAACAAAATCAGGAGTGAACAGACTTTCCTCCTGAGGTCCAGATAGTAAATATTTCAAGCTTTGCAGGCCATATGGTGTTTGTCACAACTATGAAACTCTGCTGTTGTAACTCAAAAGCAACCTTAACAATATTTAAACAGACAATGCAGTTGTGTTCCAGTAAAACTTTCTAAAAACATGCACTGGGTTAGATTTTGTCTTTGGGCTATATCTTACTAATCCTGGACCAAATGATTTAAATGGCTAATTCAAAAACTTGGGGTGGAGGACTAATTGCTAGTCACACCTATTGGTAGACTTGCCAGTGTCACTCAACAGGGAAACCTGGAGAGGTTGGTGGTTGTTGTGGTTGTGGTTGCTCAGTGCTCAGTTGTGTCTGACTCTTTGCGACCCCATGGACTGCAGCCCACCAGGCTCCTCTGTCTTCCACTGTCTCCTGGAATTTGCTCAGATTCGTGTCCATTGAGTCTACGATGCTATCTAACCATCTCATCCTCTGCCGCCCCCTTCTCCTTTTGCCTTTAGTCTTTCCTAGCATCAGGGGCTTTCTAGTGAGTTGTCTCTTCACACCACCAGGCCAAAGTACTGGAGCTTGGGCTTCAGTATCAGCCCTTCCAATGAATATTCATAGTTGATTTCCTTTAGGACTAACTGGTTGACTCTCCTCACTGTCCAAGGGACTCTGAAGAGTCTTCTCCAGCACCACAGTTCAAAGGCATCAATTCTTTGATGCTCAACCTTTTTTATTGTCCAGCTCTCACATCCCTACATAACTACTGGAAAAACCATAGCTTTGACTATACAAACCTTTGTTGACAAAGGGATATCTCTGCTTTCTAATTTGCTATCCGGGTTTGTCATAGCTTTCCATTCAAGGAGCAAGTGTCTTAATTTCATGGCTGCAGTCACCGTCCACAGTGACTTTGGAGCCCCTCAAAATAAAGTCTGTCATTGCTTCCACTTTTCCCCCTTCTATTTGCATAAAGTGATGGGACTGGATGCCATGATCTTAGTGTTTATAATATTGAGTTTAGCCAGTGTTAATCAGAAGTTGACATGGGAGAGGGTATTTCCCTCTGTTATTAGTCTTGGTAAACAGACTATTGGATATGCAGTCAGACCTAGATTTGAATGTTTCTCAACTATGTACTAGCTGGGCGATCGTGGGCAAGTTGCCCACCAGGTAGTGTGTACCTTGAATACACCAACTCTGAGATACCCTTGGGGAAATGTAAACTATGAAATACTCTACCAAGGTAGTAAGTACTCACTTCCAGAGAGGAAAGTAGTCCTCTGTGGATTCTGCCACTGTGTAGGAACTATGTATGTATTGGTTTAGCCAAAAAAATTCATTTGGGTTTTTTGGTAAGATGGTACAGAAAAACCTGAATGAACTTTTGGGCCAACTCAATAATTTTTATAGTAGAAGTGGACCAGCTATTTCATCAAAAGGTAGAAATGTAGGGTAAAATGGTTTTCTTACTGTCATGAAACAGTCTCCAGAGTGAGATATGCTGAGTCTGAAAATTATTGTATTGGATTCATTTTGAAAGGTCTTTAAATGTTGACATCATATTAAGTTGGAGAAGGAAATGGTAGCCCACTCCAGTATTCTTGCCAGGATAATCCCATATACCGAGGAGCCTGGCGGGCTAAAGTTCATGGAGTTTCAAAAGAGTCAGGCATGATTTAGCAAATTCTGATTTTAATTAATCATATTATGTGGTCTTAGGAATAAGCGTTTATCTCGTAATGGACTTATGTGATGTTCATGCATATATAAAATGGTCTTTCTGACTTAGGGACTTAGATTTTTTGAAAGTAAGTCAATAAACTTAGCTCAAAGTTGGAAAAAACATTTTGTTGTTGTTTAGTCACTAAGTCATGTCATACTCCTTGTGACACCATGGACTGCAGCATGCCAGGCTTCCCTGTCCTTCACTATCTCCTGGAATTTGCTCAAACTCATGTGCATTGCGTTGGTGATGCCATCCAACCATCTCATTCTCTGTTGCTCCCTTATTGTGGACTGTTAAAATTCAACTTTTGGCCACACACTTTTAAAAAGGCCGTTTAGCCATGCAAATATGAAGTTACCTACACAAACTAGTCAATCCTAAAGGAAATCAGTCCTGAATATTCATTGGAAGGACTGATGCTGAAGCTGAAGGGCCAATACTTTGGCCATCTGATGCAAAGAACTGACTCAATGGAAAAGACCCTGATGCTGAGAAAGATTGAAGGCAAGAGGAGAAGGGGATGGCAGAGGATGAGATGGTTGAATGGCATCACTGACTTGATGGACATGAGTTTGTGCAAGCTCTGGGAATTGGTGATGGACAGGGAAGTCTGGCATGCTGCAGTCCATGGGATCGCAGAGTCAGACCTGACTCAGTGACTGAACTGAACACTTCTGATAAGCACCATTAACTAAACAACAAATTCTGTTAACAGCTTCTTGTGAGACATTGAGCCTTAGAAAACTTGACTTTGATGAATTGAAAAGTAGAGAAGGAGAATTCAGTTTCCTTTGGCAGAGTTTTAATACCAAAAAAAAAAAAAAAAAAATTCCTTTTTATCCATTAGACCCAACGCTCTTCATGAATATCTGCCCCAACATTTAAAAAGTAAACTGTTGTGTTTTTTATGTCTCCTAACGTTCTTTCTCCTGGACTGGGCCAGATGAAGACATGGTTTTCAGGTGCACCATGTTTGAAAATCACCCGCATTTTATTTTTGAAGTTGGTCATTGTAATTATTGATTTAAAAAACTGTATGCCCCATTTTTGGACAGAATCTGCCCTAACGTCTGGGTGTGCTATGTGTTAGTTGCTCAATCGTGTCAGACTGTTTGTCACCCCATGGACTGTAACCCTTGAGGCTCCTCTGTCCATGGAATTTTCCAGGCAAGAATACTGGAGTGGGTTGCCATTCCCTTCTCCAGGGGATCTGTCTGAACCTGGGTCTCCTGCATTGCAGGCAGATTTTTTACCATCTGAGCCACCAGGAAAGCTGTGTAAGAGGAGGCTGTAAACCTGTCAGATGACAGAGCAGACTCTGGATGGTCATCTTGGGGCAGAGCCACCTACTGGCCTTGTGCCTTTGCTTAATCTGAGTCTCAGGTTCCTCATTTGTAAAATGGGAGAAATATGGGGCCTACCTGCTGTAGGGATTAAATGAAAGCTGTTCAGATGAAGGGCATCACATAGCACCTGGCTTCAAAATGAAAACGGTTGCTGTTACTCCCCATCATGACTATCATTATTTTCAGCAGAAAAATTCTGTGTCGGTATCCAGATTTCATCCAGATGTCTTAGTCACCTTGAGTTGCTATCACAAGTACTACAGACTGAGTGGCTTAAACAGCAAATATGTATTTCTTACGATTACAGAGCCTGGGAAATCCATGATTAAGCTGCCAGCCAATTTAGTTCCTGGTGAGATCCCATTGATGGGTGCCTTCATGCTCTGTCAAGGTCATCTTTCTTGTGTCTTTTTATAAGGCCACTCACTACGTTCATAAGGGTTCCTTTCTCTTGACCTAATTACCTCCCCGAGACTGCACCTTCAAATGCAATCATATTAGGGCTTCAACATATGAATTTCAGGGGAGGACACAGACACTCAAGTGGGGACCAGATGGAGCTACAGGAACTACAGTCATGTAGGATGTTGTAGTTCATTTTTAACTATTTCTCCAATTATCATTTACAGTTTCTGTTTATAATACCATCAGGTTTCTACTGCCTTTCCTTCTTATCCTTTACTTTCTGTTTTTAATGGGTGTGGCTTTATCAAACATACGCCTAGATTTTTTTAGCAGGTAATTTTGAGTCAGCCTCCTTTTCTTTAGTACCCCCAGCACCATCCCATCCCTCACATCCTGCAGTGGCCACGTCAGTTTTCCTTAAAGCCAGCTTTCTTTGTGGCCCCTTGCACCTTTCAGTGAGTGTGGTGGAGGGGGTGGGTTTCCACAGCCTCCAGGACTGGTTCAGGCCCTACAGTCTGGTTCTCCTTGGTGTGGTCCCCAGTCCCACCAGCCTTTCGAACCTTCTACTGCTCTCTGACACAGTGACTCTGCTCTGGCATTGCCTCTTCACTCACAAGTCCCTAAATAAGCGATGTGCTTCCTTGCAGTGCCCACTGTTGCCTGGATAGCTCCTCTTTTTTGCCTGACTTTCCAAGTTCTGTGCTTGTTTAAATTCCAATTCAGATTCCAGCTTCAGGCCACTCTCATGCCTCTTCTTTCTGAGCCTGAGCTCCTTTGTCCCCTGCATTTGAAATTGAATTGACACACCCCCTGGTGTCCTGTGTCCATTGTAATGTTCCCTGCCTTCCTAACCCGCAAGCAGTGCCAGGCATTTTCTCCTTTATCCCACAGTACCCCACACATCCTTGATTATTTGCGACAACAACTACCACGCAGGTCCTTGATTCTAGCTGTTCACGAGTTGTTTCATAAATCACTTGTTTACACGCCACAGAAACCTTCTGGGGCTTGGCTTTACCTGTCTCCCCAGCACCTAGCGCAATCTGGTCCGTAGAATGTGCTTAATAAATGTCTGGGAAAGAGTTCAGTGACTGAACAGAAATCATACATTTGTTGAATGCAGACATACCTAGATTTATTGTGCTTTATTTTATTGTGCTTACAGATGCTGCATTTTGTTTGTTTTTTACAAATGGATGGCTTGTGGCAATGCCTATGTTGAACAAATCTTTTGGTACTACTTTTCCAGCAGCATTTGGTGACTTTGTGTCACCGTGTCACATTTTGGTAATTCTTACAATATTTCAACGTTTTTCATTATTATTATACTTACCATGGTGGTTTGTGATCAGTGATCTTTGATGTAACTGTTGTAATTGTTACAGGGCATTGGGTGCCACAAACCAGGCCATGTCTTGTGTATTTCTGACTGCTCCACTGACCAGCTGTTTCCTGCTCTCTCTCCTTCTCTTTCCTTTCCCTATTCCCTAAGACACACAAAAATATTGAAATTAGGATAATTAATAAGCTTACAGTAAGTAGCCTCTAAGTGTCCAAGGAAGAGTTGCACAGCTCTCACTTGAAATCAAAGAAAAGTAGAAATGATTAAGCTTAGTGAGGAAGGCATGCCAAAAGCCAAGATAGACTGAAAACTAGGTCTCTTGCACCCAGTACTTAGCCAAGTTATGAATGTAAAGGAAAAGTTCTTGAGGAAAATTGAAAGTGCTACTCCACTGAACGCATGAATGATAAGAAAGTGAGACAGCCTTATTGCTGATATGGAGAAAGTTTTGAATGGTCTGGAGAGAGGATCCAACCAGTCACAACATTCCCCTAAGCCAGAGCCTGATCTAGAACAAAAGCCTGCTGCTGCTGCTGCTGCTGCTAAGTTGCTTCAGTCGTGTCCAACTCTGTGCGACCCCAGAGATGATAACCCACCAGGAGATGGAGATGCCCAGAATCCCCCTGGGATTCTCCAGGCAAGAACACTGGAGTGGGTTGCCATTTCCTTCTCCAGTGCATGAAAGTAAAAAGTGAAAGTGAAGTCTCTCAGTCATGTCCAGCTCCTAGCGACCCCATGGACTGCAGCCCACCAGGGTCCTCCGTGCATGGGATTTGCCAGGCAAGAGTACTAGAGCGGGTTGCCATTGCCTTCTCTGGAACAAAAGCCTAACTCTCTTCAATTCTGTCAAAACTGAGAGAGCTGAGAGCTGAGAAAGCTGCAGAAGAAATGTTTGACACTAACAGCTGGATCGTGAGGCTTAAGGAAAGAAGCTGTCTCCAACACATCAAAAATGCAAGGTGAAGCAGCAAGTGCTGTTGTAGAAGCTGCTTTACGTTGTCCAGAAGATCTAGCCAAGATAATTAATGAAGATGGCAACACTAAACCAGGGGTCCCCAGCTGCCAGGATCTAATGCCTGATGATGTGAGGTGGAGCTGATATAATAATAATGGAAATAAAGTGCACAATAAATGTAATGCACTTGAATCACCCTGAAACCATCCCCCTACTGGTCCATGGAAAAATCATCTTCCAGGAAACTAGTCCCTGGTGTCAAAAAGGTCAAAAAGGGGACCACTGCATTAAATAGCTGTTTTTCAATGCAGACGAAAAGCCATATGTTGGAAGAAGGTGCCATCTAGGACTTATATAGCTAGAGAGGAGAAGTCAGTGCCTGGCTTCAAAGCTTCAAAGGACAGGCTGACTATCTTGTTAGGGGCTAATCCAGTTGGTGGCTTTAAGTTGAAGCCCGTGCTCCTTTAGCATTCCAAAAATTCCTTTGGGAATTTAGGATTCCCAAAGTGAAAGTGAAAGTGAAGTCGCTCAGTTGTGTCCAACTCTTTGGGAGCCTGTTGTAGCCTACCAGGCTCCTCTGTCCGTGGGATTTTCCAGGCAATATAGTCCTGGAGTGGATTGCCATTTCTTTCTCCAGGGGATCTTCCCAACTCAGGGATCGAACCCGGGTCTCCCGCTAGACAGACGCTTTACCGTCTGAGCCACCAGGGAAATCAACAAGGACTCCCAAGGATTATACTTAATTAACTCTGCCTGTGCTCTGTAAATGGCACAGTGATGCTGAGATGACAACAAATCTGTTTACACCATGGTTTACTGAATATTTTAAGCCTACTACTGAGACCTACTGTTCAGGAAAAAAAAAAAAAATTCTTTTCAGGATATGACTGCTCACAGACAGTGCATGTAATCAGCCAAGAGCTCTGATGGAGATGCTCAACAAGGTGGGGTTGGGGGCTTCCCAGGTGGCTCAGTGGTAAAGAATCCACCTGCCAATGCAGGTTTGACCCCTGGATCGGGAAGATCCCCTGGAGAAGGGAATGGCAACCCACTCCAGTATTCTTGCCTGGAAAATCCCATGGACAGAGGAGCCTGGTGGACTACAGTCTATGGGGTCACAAAGCACTGGACACGACTGAGCATGCACGCATGCCACACCAACGCAACATCCATTCTGTAGTTGTTGGAACAAGGAGTCATTTTGACTTTCAGGTTTATAATTTAAGAAATATTTCTTATGTCTGTAGCTGCTATAGATAATGATTCCTCTCATGCATCTGGGCAAAGTAAATTGAAAACCTTCCGTTATCAAACAGTGAAGGAGTCACTGTTCTAGATGCCATTAAGAACACGGGTGATTTGTGAGAAGAGGTCAGAATATCAGCACTAACAAGAGTTTGGAAGTTGATTCCAGCCTTCCTGGATGACTTTGAGAGGAGTCAAAGACTGAAGTGGAGGAAGTAACTGCAAATGCGGGAATACCAAGAGAACTAGAATTAGAAGTGGTTCCTGAAGATGTGGCTGAATTGTTGTAATCTCATGATAAAACTTTAACAGATGAAGAGTTGCTTCTTATGGATGAGCAAAGGAAGTGAGATGGAATCTACTCCTGGTAAAGATGCTGTGAAGACTGTTGAAATGACAGCAAAGGATTTAGAATATTTAGTAAACTTACCTGATTAAAGAAGAAGCAGGATTTGAGAGGACTGGTGCCAGTTTTGAATGAAGTTCTGTGAATGAAATGCTATCAAGTGGCACTGCATACTGCAGAGAAATTATTTGTGAAAGGAAGAATTAGTTGATGTGGCAGACTTTCTTGTTATTTTAAACAATTACCACAGCCACCCCAACCTTCAGCAGCCACCACCCTGGTCAGTCAGCCACCACCGACAGCAAGGCAAGACCCTCCACCAGCAAAAAGTTTGCAACTTGCTGACTGCTCAGATGATAGTTATTTTTTAGCAGTAATTTTTTAAAACATGCACCTTGGTTTTTTTTTAAAGATATAATGCTATTGCACACTTAATAGACTATAGTTTAGTGTAAATATAACTTGTATATGCACTGAGAAACCAAAAAATTCTTGTGTTGGTCACTTTATTGTGGCGGTCTGGAATTGAACCCACAATAGCTCTGAGGTATGCCTGTAAGGAACTGACAGGTCAGCCGAATCCTTGTAGGCTGCTTCCTTGTCTTCCTAGAGCTTACCATGACTTCTGGCATGCAGGTGGGTGTTTAAGAAATCCTTGTTGACTGTGTGGAGTGAGAGGCACTCAGTTCAGTGTCATATGCCTTCTTTTTTCAAAGGCGAGGCCAGTACCCAGAAGTGTAAGCTAACAAACCTGGTTGTTAAAAGAGCAGGAAACATTTAACCCTGGACAACACATCTCCAGTGGGATATTTATTACCCAACCGTTTGCCATTGGAGCGGCTTCAGTGGCTACCACAGTAGCTAGCCTGATGGGCACTGAAACACCCCAGTGGACCCAGCAGAAGGACCGGAAATTCCTATCACATGCAGTGCTTGAAGAATTAAATTATGACCACTTAGTATTCACTGGATGTCAGCACTGTACTTCTGTACTAGGAAAAAAATAGATGAAACACGAGACACACTCTGTGCAGTGGGCTTTTGTTAGCTATAATTAGTTGGTGGTAGAACAGTGTTGATACAGCAGTTCAGCAGTTAGAGGAAAGCAGTGCCCTTGGTACAAATGTGAGTATATTTAAACATTTGGCTGTGTTATGCGTCCTCACTATGTTTCAGCACCATTACTGTTCTGGGACACAAAGGCTAAACTGGGAGAGTTTCATCAGCTCAGAGTTTTAGAAAATGGAGAACAGCCCATTTTTGAAGCAACTAGTTAAATCCCAGATTGTTTAATTTTTGTTTAATTGTGGTAACTGAGATTCTGGTTTCTTTGCTCTGTTTTACACTAGAAAGACCTGGGAGCTCCATCTATGGTCCTAAATTGCAATTTCACTTCTCTTTGTATGTGAAGTCTGGCTAATTCTGATTCTGTTTGGAAGGATCTGGACTGCATTTACTTTTGCATTGTCTGGAAAGCAGAAAATACAATTGCAAAGAACAAGAGCATGTTTTAAGCTGCTTATGAGACTGACTTGTTTCTAAGGTCTTGCACAGATTTCTGGTGGTGGAGAAACCAGGCAGGTAATCATTTGAGAATTTGGTCCTGCCTCTCTTTTCACACTTGAAGAACAGAGGTTTCAAGAAGGGCAGTGACTTGCCCAGGATCATGTAACTAACTGATGACCAATGTAGTGGGGGTGCAGGAAGGCCCTGACTTCACAGCCAGAGCTGTTTTTAATGAGGCTTGTCTGTCTGCTAAAGTGGCCCCTCTAATGCCACCTGTGTTTGGAAACATTCACAATCAGTTTGCACGTGTGACTTGATGTCTCCGAGAATGAGAAGCACTCTTTATTTTTTGTTGTTGTTCAGTCACGCAGTCGGGTCCAACTCTCTGCAACCCCATGGACTGCAGCATGTCAGGCCTCTCTCCATCACCATGTCCCAAAGGTTATCCACGTTCATGTCCATTGCGTTGGTGATGCCATCCGGCCATCACATGCTCTGATGCCCTCTTCTTCTTCTGCCCTCAGTCTTTACCAGCATCAGGGACTTTATCTTAACTAGTACTCAAAAAATTAAATTCTGTATTGCTTATTTTCCTAATGAACTCTGATGTGCATTTTCTTGAGGTTTGAAGAGACTCCATTCAATTGGATAGCAGTCATAAAAATAGAGGCATCAGTGCAGTAAGACTTGGGTATTTTTGACAGTGAACTCCAATAATTTTGAGCAGTCTCTAGATATTAATGATTACAGGATTTTAGGTGGTTTGCTTTGATGTCATTTTATTATTTTTAACATCTTTTATTCTCCAAGTCCAGGCATATTTTTAGCTTCCAAAGTTAGGTAAAAAGAGAAGTGAATCAGAAGGTAGAAAACTTGAGTTCTAGTTCTTTAGACTGGACAAATCTTAAAAATTGTTATACCTATGTATTTTTTTAAATGTTAGTTGAGAAGTACAATCACCATATCCACTTCATGCCTACATAGATGAAACTGTTTAGGGCAAAACTAAACAAAATTGTGTAAAAAATGTAAGATGCTTAACAAAAATTAAGTAATAGCATACAAAAAAGGCAAAACCACGAAGCCAATATTCAGAGAAGCGAAACACAGGATTAGATCATCTCTGAAGCCCTTCCAATTGAAAAATTCTGTTACTGTACTAACTTAAGCCTGGTATTTATTTATTCATTGTTTTGCTAGAGGGTTTTGCATATCTTTATCAAACAGTCTGTTGGAAAGTGGACTGAATTCTTATGTCTAGGGTGGATGGTGTAACATCACAAACCTAACTTTAACTCTCACATCAGCTGGATTTTCAGAGCTTTAATATCACATTTGAAAACTTGTTAAAGTCACTGGGATGCATAAGCACAGCATCATAGTTTTCAAGTGGAATGGGAGATGATAAATACATTGGAATCCTGTTAAAATGCTTTGTAAGAGTTTTAGTCTTGTTTGACAGTGAATTATAATCTAAATGTGTACATAAGGCTTTTACTTCTCATTTGGCCTAAAGAAGAAATTCCTGTCATGACAAACCACATGTTTACAGCTCTTCTGAAGACCTGTCAATAGGGCTTGCAACAGTGTATACATTTGCTATTGAAAAAATAACAGATATGACCAACAGAGCTTTCCAGAGTGGAAGCAATAATATTATCATATTAGTGTTTTATGGTAAAAAAAAAAAATCAAAAAAACTCTAATGGGTCAGGATGGAGTGAATGAGAATGGTTTGTTTGTTTGAGTAGGCAATGGGATATATAAACATTTGACAATCAAGCTTCAAGAACAAGATTTGAGGCTTGGCACAAAACCTGGAGACTTAATTGGAAAGCTCAAGATGATAGTTCAGGCTTCCCCTAGGAAAATCCTCCAGGGTGTCCAGCTTTGGTGGTTCTCCAGCGCCTGTAATAGCGTTTGTCTTGGATAAACAGCTCATGGGCCCATGAATCCATATGTGCTTGTGTTAGTTGCTCAGTTGTGTCCAACTTTTTGTGACTGCGTGGACTGTAGCCCGCCAGGCTCCTCTGTCCGTGGGATTCTCCGGGCAAGAATACTGGGGTGCATGTCAATGTATGGCAAAACCAATACAGTATTGTAAAGTAAAATAAAGTAAAGAAAAAAAAAAGTAAAATAAAAAAATAAAAGTTTGATGACATCTAAAAAAAAAAAGAATACTGGGGTGGACAGCCATTCCCTTCTCTTGGGGATCTTTCCGACCCAGGGATCGAACCTGGGTCTCTTGCATTGAAGGTGGTGTCTGAGCCATCAGGGAACCCCCCATGAATCCATATGGCCCATGAGTTCTGACACTATGGATAGAGGCTTTCTATCCAATTGGATTGTATCCAGGAGATCATCAGGATGCCGAGGGCACTGGACATCCTATCACAAAAGAAAAAGTTGTGGACAACACGGCCAATCAAGTAGGTTAGAGACGATTTCAGGGGGTTATAATGCATGTCCTCAGATATTTGAAGAACTTTCCAATGGAAAAGGGACTGAATTCTTCTTCTCTGCTGTTTGAGTGCAGAACTAGGATTAAGAAAGAAGTGACAGGAAGGAAATGCATGGTTTTAATTTTTAAAAAGTATTTTTATTTTCATCTGCATTGGATCTTAGTTACAGCGTGCAGGATCTTTGTTGTGGCACGTGGGCTCTCTAGTTGCAGCACGAGAGAGTGGGCTCAGTGATTCTGGTATGTGGGTTTAGTAGTCGTGTGGCGTGTGGGACCTTAGCTGACCTGACCAGGGATAGAACCCTGGTGTGTCCCTTGCCTTGGAAGATGGAATCTTAACCACTGGATCACCAGGGAAGTCCCAAGAAATGAATGCTTTTATTGACTGAGGATTATGTGCCCAGTGCTGTGCTGGCCGTTGTGTGTGTAATCAGCATTGAATAAAGCTGTGTGCTAGCTGTTATTATCTCCTTATAATGGAAGGAGACATGGAGGTCAGAAAAACTTAACTACTGTTACTAGTAGTAGTAAAAATATTACTACTGAGTTAAAACCTAACATTGATAGTCTGCTGCGTGTCAGGCACTGTTCTAAGTGCTTTGAGTACATTATTCTTTGTCATCCTCTTGGCAATCTTATGAGTTAGGAACTATTTTTATATTCATTTTATTGGTAAGGAAACCAAGACATAGGAATCAAGCACGTTGCTTGGTGTCACACTGTTAATAAAAGTGAAGTGAGATTCATAGCCAGATAGTCTGGCTTTATAGCCAAACATGACCCCCCCCCTTACATCATTCAGTATCTTCAATTTCAGAGCATGTGCTGCATGTCAGATCCAGTACTTGACAATTTATTTCCTTATAGTGATAGAGTAGATTAGGCAGTGAAAAAGCTGGCTTAAAATTTAACATTCAAAAAACAAAGATCATGGCATCTGATCCCATCACTTCAAGGCAAATAGATGGAGAAACAGTGGAAACTGTGACAGACTTTATTTTCTTGGGCTCCAAAATCACTGCATATGGTGATTACAGCCATGAAATTAAAAGACGCTTGCTCCTTGGAAGAAAAGCTACGACAAACCTAGACAGTATATTAAAAAGCAGAGATATTACTTTGCCAGCAAAGGTCCATATAGTCAAAGCCATGGTTTTTCCAGTAGCTATATATGGATGGGAGAATTGGACCATAAAAGAAGGCTGAGTGCTGAAGATCGGATGCCTTGGAACTGTTGGTGTTGGAAAAGACTTGAGAGTCCCTTGGACAGCAAGGAGATCAAACTAGTCAGTCCTAAAGGAAGTCAACCCTGAATGTTCATTGGAAAGACTGATGCTGAAGCTGAAGTTCCAATCCTTTGGCCACCTGATGTGAAAAGCCAGCTCATTGGAAGAGACCCTAATGCTGGGAAAGACAGAAGGCAAGAGGAGAAGGGGACGACAGGATAAGATGGTTGGATGGCATCACTGACTCATTGGACATGAGTTTGAGCAAACTCTGGGAGATGGTGATGGACAGGGAAGTCTGGTGTGATGCTGTCCATGGGGTTGCAAAGAGTCAGACATGGCTGAGTGACTAAACAAAAACAGCAGAGATTAGGCAGTGTTATTCCCATTTTATAGATGAGAAAATCGAGATGGAAAGAGTGGAATATCTTGCCCAAAATGAGTAACTCAGACAAGCTGTTGCTCAGTCTTCAGGCTCCTGGCCAAGTCCCTTTGGACTCTGCTCAGCTTTCTTAGAGTTTCTGGATTGGAAACTTTCTAGCAAGTAGAGCAAGTAACCAGCATTGTCTGGTGGAGAGAAGGGGGATGCAGGGGCGGGGCTTTCCATCTCTGGAAAACTTGGAGAGAAAATTTACGTCAGCTAGCCAGGAAAGGGATAGAGGAGGTTCAAGCTTCATATAAAGCACTGAACCCGATGCCCCCTAAGGTTTTGTCCAGCTATGGGATTTTATGATGCAGTGTTTTCTTCTCGTCTTCCCATGTCATCTTATTTTCCCCTGGGTGTACTCAGATGTACGTGCAAATCTCACTCTGCTATTTGAATCTGGCTCTGGGGGTTAGATTGCCTTGGTAAGAGACTCACTTGCTAGGATATTTGACATGATGCCTTAGGGGAAATGTTAGGTCATGTGAGAAGTCAACAGCATAAACAGTAAGCAGTAAGGTTGTTAACTAAGGGGGAACAGGCAGCGGGAGGGTCTTCCCACAACGTGAACAGGTAGATCTTCTGAAAGCTGTCAGGGTCTCCCTTAAACACGCTTTTACAGGAAGATGTTTGGCTGTCTTGCCTTTTCAAAGTGTTTACCGCATGCTCAATTTGGAAATGGTCGTTTCCCTAGGGTTGTCTCAACTTTAATTATATCTGCTGCAATTTGCCTACTCTACTAGGCGTCTTATTTCCAACTCTGAATGTCTTTGGGTGGAGATGCCTTCTTTCCTGTGACCCCTAGGTGATACTTGTCCTGTTATCCTGCAGTGTGGCCCTGACAGGCTATGCTGTCTTATTTTCTTGTCCTCTGATGGATAGCAAAGGACATCAGTGCCTCTGGGTCAGGGGATGCATGTAAATCATGTTTTTGCATGTTTATAACCCACCCCCACCCCTGGCTTTGGACTTCCACAGTCCTCTTCCTGGAATCAGTCCTCCATGTCTTTCCCAGTGTCTGCTAATTGTTTTCCTTGGATGACATCAAGTTGGTGGTGGTGACGGATACACCTTCTAAGTCGTCCTGTGTCCCTCTGATTCATCATTTTATTTCAGCTCAAAGCTGAGAGGACTCATTTTTCTCTCTTCTTCCTATCTCTTCTATTTTTTTTTATTTCTTGCCCTTTATTTCACCGTTAATTCTGTTGGACCTTTGAGTGTTTCTCTGGAGGAGGAGCGAGGGTGGGGAAGACTTGAAACCACTCAGAAATTGACTGATGTTTTAATCGTCATAGAAAATGATTGTCCAGCACAGAGCTAAGAAACACAACATGTACTGAGTGGTGATTCACTTCTCTAAACTGAATAGGTTCATAGCACAGGGGCCTGTTCACAGGGAAGGATTTATGTCGGTGCTCCTTTCTGTTTTATAAACTGAAAATGATGACTCTGATGTCCCTCTGATAAATTCGTGTAGACTCTTAAAGCTGGGGTCTCCAACCTCTGGAATCGAATGCCCGATGATCTGAGGTGGAGCTGGTGAAATAATAATAGAAATACAGTGGACACTAAATTAATGTGCTTGAATCATCCCCACACCATCCCTACTCCCCCTCTGCCAATCAATGGAAAAATTGTCTTCCACACACCTTGTCCCTAGTGCCAAAGAGGTTGGGGACCACCTTCTTAAAGGATTTTGATGCACTGGTTGTGCCCATAGCTTAACTGAGTTACAGAAAGGAAGAAATGAGGCTGTGTCTGTACTTGACCATTAGGATGAGAACAGAACTGGAAAATAAAGATATATAAATAATGAGTTTAAAGTCCAGTGGTTGATGAATTTTCTTTCAGACGTTGATGGTTTCAGCATAGATGTGCACAGCCCCTTTCTAGCAAGCATCTTAACTTTGGGTGTAGGAATAGAATATTAAGTGTCACTTCCAGAGGGTGACACGGTCTGCTATGGCAGACTTCATTGTCCGGGAAGACTACTTTTAGAAAACAGGCAATGTCAACTGATACAATTTAGAACCACTAAGACAATATAATTAGAGTCTTAGTAATGGAAAGAAAGACAAACATTTAAATATATATTAAAAAAAATCAACATTAGATACTATCAGAAGGGTTTCTAGGTTGCTCATGAGATCTCAGTGGATTAGTGAATTTTCTTCATGATGACAGCATTGTTAATTTCTAACCTTTACAGGAAAAATCAGGTGTATGTGTATATAGATATATGTATATAATTTTTTTTTGCAGAAGTTAAACTTTCTTTTTGGGTTTTCAGTGAGCCCCACTGTATTCACCAGTTCACAGTCCCTGTATCCTTTTTGTCTTCTTCCAGTTCTCATTTCTTCTTCCTTACTTCGTTCTCATTTCTTCTTCCTTACTTCTTCTTTGACAAAGGTAAAATAAAATTAACAGACTAACCATTAAGGAAATGCAGGACTCCGCAGGTTGTATACTGACTGCCTTTGTTTCCCTCACAAACATTGCCATTGTGAAAACAGATTATTTCTTTTTACAAAAGTGTGGAAAGGAACACAAAATTAAACAAAGCCTTGGAGGCAACTGGTACAGAGAATCTTGTGTTGAGCTTTCCCTGTGTTCTCTGCTGCATGTTAATAACCCAGGGTGGGGTGGTGATATGAAATATTGTTCCTTATTTAACATTTTACGCTCTCATCTCCACATTGCATATTTGCTTCTCTTGTGACCTTCTCTTTGCTTTGATAGCTGCTTCTTTTCACCCATAATCCAAAGTAAGTGTACATTCCTACAGAGAAATTACAGGAAGCTGTCAGTGTAGAGTTAATATAGTTAAAGCATCCTTAACTCTGCTATAAACCCTTTAAATAATTAAAACTGTATGCTTGAAGAGTCAGATTTGAATTGCTTTACCAAGTTTATTTAGCACACTTTGTTACACTCAATTAAATGAGAATGTTCTGTTTCATTTTCTTTGCTTCGGGTGGATCATTTTGCCTTTTGATTCTCATGCCCGAGTGTAATTTCACAGTGCTTAGGTCTCTAAAACTGTACATATATTAATGCATATGTAGACCTGTACAAACCCATTAAAAGGCTTTCTATATTTGTACTGAATAGACTCTTTGCCCAAGGCATGTGAGCATTCCAGGTAACCTAAGGTGTAACTGGGGCCTCAGGAGGTGGTAGAGAAGCAGCTGGACAAAGTTCTTGGAAAACCCAGTGTTTTATTTAAAAGTCCTTTTACTTTGGCATCACCTTCCCTCCCCACAGTTTGATTTGTGAATCTCTGCTTGAAAACGTGATAGAGGTATTGGATGGTTCTAGAAAGGAAATTGCCTAGAAGTGGTTACCATCTACTATGTCTCTTAATATTTCGGTTGGCAGAGCATGTGTAGAATGTTCTCCATAAATTAGTTCTTTGCTAAAGTTATGCATGTTTAAGGAGGAATAAATTAGTTATCCATTTCCTAATGAGTAGTGGGATCAATTGGAGCATGAAGAGAGAGAAAATAGTATCATTTTGCTTCCCCAGTTGGGGTTCAATATCCCTAAACTTCACCATTAATCACTCTCTCAGTTGCCTGGGTTACTTCTGACTGTACGTGTAAGATAGTCTGGCCTTTTAATTTTCCTACCAGGTAAGTAAGACTTTTTGAATTTGCCCAGTGGATTTATAGACGGGTGATGCTGTCTCTTTGGCACCCCCAAAGGGTTCCTTGTTATAATGGGCCCTTCTCTCTTTGCATCGGTTTGTCTGGGTGCGTTCACGGATAACAGTCAATATGTATGTGTGATGACAATTACGAGGGTTCTAATATATTTAACTGTTATGGGATCTGTTATGTCTACTTCAGGGTCGACCCCATCCCATATGACACTCCAAAACCAGCGGGCCACACGCGGTTTGTCTGCATCTCAGACACACACTCCAGAACAGATGGTATCCAGATGCCTTATGGGGACATCCTTCTCCACACAGGCGATTTCACCGAGCTGGGACTGCCCTCAGAGGTTAAGAAGTTTAATGACTGGTTAGGTAAGGAATGATTGCGTTCCGGCGCCCCCAATTAACCTTTCCCGCCCGAGTGTCACTCACTGTGCCCTAATTGAATTAGAGCACTTGGAAGCCAGCTCAGCCATTTCTCGTATGATATGCGGTGGTGTCTAGCTTTAATCCAGTTGTGTTAATTAAAGATGAATTTTTAGATATTTAATTTTACTGTGCATCCTTTCAGCGCCTGGCCTCGGCAAGCTCTGGGGCAAAGGGATGGAAGGCTTTGAAACTGATCTCAACTCACTCATTCTGCTTTAACGAGGGCACTCGTTGGCACACGTGAGACCTAGAATCGTATTTTTAATTCATTGGCTCTGCAATCTTTCCCGGATAGTAAGAGAACATTTCTAAAGAATGAGGAGGATGTCAGAGCCCTTATTTAAAGGGAAGGTCTTAGCACAGGAATGCTTGGGGGGCAGCTTTCCCAAGTGAACCAGAAGGGTGTCCTAAGACCCCTGAAAAAGATAAGATATCCCACTGTAAAGCTCCAAAACTCTGGACTATGAAATCACCCTACACACTACTGTGAAAAAGGTAATGGCAACTTTGTGGTTACTGTAGGGGCAACCATCAGGTCGGGGTTACTGGAAAAATGCTGACTCCTGGGTCAGGCAGTTACCAAATATTAGCATTTCAAGGGAATCATGGGGTTATTCACAGCAAGATTAAATGACAAATCTTTGTAAGAATCCTCTTAGGTGAGGGAAAGAAGTGCCAGGATTCTGAGATTTTAGAATCTCTAAAGACACTAAGGAATTACAGTGAGATTTTAGAATCTCTAAAGACACTAAGGAATTACAGTGAGATTTTAGAATCTCTAAAGACACTGAAGAATTACAGAAAAGGCAGAAATCACTCCACAAGAATAATGTCATGAATAATGTGTCAGCCAACCAAAATTACTTAGGAGATTTAGACAGAAACTTGAAAATTCATTTTCCATTGAACTAAAGCAGGGCTTGAGAAATTTTTAAGTAATTGATTAAATGATAAGGTGTATGTGTTGATGGAAAACAGTATTCATTAAAAATGGTTAAAATATTTAGAATATAATAAACTAATAACTATTTTGAGTTTTCTTGTGATTTGCACTTTATCCATCTTTTATAGAGTTGACATCAGGATACATATTTGCTCTTTTACTATTGTTTATTTTCATTTGATAGTATTGATATTACATGATTTTGCATAATTTTCGTATTTATCCTTTTTGATAGTAATATGACATTTGTATTGTTCTGTATTTTTATTTAATAGGACAGCCCTCTAAAAATGAACTTTCAATTTGATAACAATTTTTCCTCTGAAGCTAGCACTGAAATGTGCATTTTAATTTGTATATGTCTTTTTGTTTCCATTGATTTATTTCTTAGGGCAAACTACAGTATGAGTGAAATTACTGAGTCAAAGGATATGGAATTATTTACGATTCTTAATGTATATTGACATATTGCTTCCCAAGGGGATAGTAGCTATATCCTGAATACACCAATTTTACCACGATCTTGGATATTGGAGCTTTATATTTTGTACTGTTTCAGTAGGTACTCAGTCATCTCACTTAAAATACCAAGATATCTTAAACATCATTTGGCATAATCCCGTTTTTACATTTGACTCTGATGCAGAGAAGTAAAGTGACTCGTGGCAGACTAGCCTACGGCACAGCTGGGCCTGTAATCCCATTCTTTTCACTCCTCTTTCGCATCTGTCAAGGTTGCTTTCCAGTACTATTACCTCTTTCTTTTGGGGCTTCCCTGGTGGCTCAGAGGTTAAAGCGTCTGCCTGCAAGGCGAGAGACCCGGGTTCAATCCCTGGGTCCAGTATTCTTTTTTTTATTTTTTATTTTTTGGGTCCAGTATTCTTGGGGAATCCTATGGACGGAGGAGCCTGGTAGCTTACAGTCCATGGGGTCACAAAGAGTCAGACACAACTGGGCCTGTAATCCCATTCTTTTCACTCCTCTTTCACATCTGTCAAGTTTGCTTTCGAGTACTATTACCTCTTTCTTTTAGCAACTTGTATTTATGAACTATTCACAGACAGAATTATTTGGAGTTGAATTTGACAGTTTCAAGCTGTTCTATGACAACTGAATCAACACAGAAGTGATCTTGCTGCATTGACAATGTTGATTTGAAAGGAAAGAGAAAGCCTGTGGGAAGAAATACAAGACAGGATGGATCCTGGGTATAATCTTGTTTAGCCACTGACCTTGGGCAACTGAGTTAACCTCGCTTTTCCCCTTGGTTTCCCTCTGCAGAACGAAGGATTAATACTACCTGTCTTTCTGGTTTGTTGTGCAGATTAATCAGTAAATGATTGCAGCTTGGAAGTTTTGTGGGCCATTAATAATTGAATGGGGAATGTGGTGAATGAACCATCAACAGATATTTAAAGGGTAAAAATAAGAAGAGGTCAGAGAAATTATTTAGTGGAATGGAAGTAAACACGGGGAGATTTTATAAAGGAATGTACTTCTTAGATGGAAAAGTGCCACAACCGAGCAAATAAAATAGTAAAGAAATAAATGCTGAGGTCCATAAATACTGCAAGATCAGTTCCTTCTCACCCATTTCCCTTCTGATGGCCTGACACAAGAGGAAGGGGTCTCAGAAGGGGATGCAGAATGTGAGGCTGAAGGAATACCCCCACCGAAGTATAAGGGAAGAGAAGTTGGGAATCCCATAGGGGCAGCCCAGAATAGTTCAGTTACCCTGGCAAACTCAGGGTGCTCCAAAGGTGAGAGTTAGTATATGATTACATGCTACCACTTGGCTCAGTTGGAAACCTCTTACCTGAAAAAATTGTTTCTAGCAACAGCTGCCAGGTGGCCTAACAGAGTGGAGTCAGTGGTCAAATCAGTCTAGGGCTTTAGCTATAATAGGTCATCCAACCCTCACTGGCATGAGTCCATACAGACTTGTCCAGCGCTTTGAGTCCAGGGAACCTCTCGCTGATTTCCATCTTTCTACTTGGGTCTAGACTATGCTGATTCTTGGCAGCAACTGACCATCCCCTAGGCTCCTTTAGTTTCCCAAAAGGCTATTTCTGCTTCAGACCAGGCACGCCTTCTATTTGTCCCAACCTTCGAAAGTTGCTAATGTTATCCCCATTATACAGATGAAGAATCTGGAGTTCAGTTGGGCTAATTTGCCCAGGATCCTTCAGCGGAAAAGAAACTCCGAGAGTCTAAGACATGCACCCAAGTTCACCCAGTCAGTAAACCTGGTGTTGTCTGAGCCCTTTTCTTTCCGTCCTGTGATTTACCAATGGGCTTATGGCACCTAGAAAGCTTGCAGACCTGAGCTTGAACTAAAATGTTCCAGCATCTTCATGGAGACTTGAGTTATGCTGTTACTTGAAAAATGTATTTAAGCTCTGCCTAGGCAATGGCACCCCACTCCAGTACTCTTGCCTGGAAAATCCCAAGGACAGAGGAGCCTGGTAGGCTGCAGTCCATGGGGTCGCTAAGAGTTGGACACGACTGAGCAACTTCACTTTCACTTTTCACTTTCATGCATTGGAGAAGGAAATGGCAACCCACTCCAGTGTTCCTGCCTGGAGAATCCCAGGGACGGCAGAGCCTGGTGGGCTGCCATCTATGGGGTCACACAGAGTCGGACACGACTGAAGCAACTTAGCAGCAGCAGCAGCAGCATCTTGAATCTCACCCTGACCTACCAGTTGCAGGGGCTGAGAATCCCATCACGAGTTCTCTGTCGGTTCAGAGATGATGGGTCCCTGGTTAATATGTATGTATGCCACCTGGCAGGAGGAATACACAAAGTTATTAATACAAAGTAATTTATGAGATAAGCAGGCACAGCACAGGGTCATAAGACGATAGGACCCAAACTAGGTACAGCCAAAGGTTGGAAAGGTAGTGTAGCCTGTAATGAGAAGAGCCTATGTTGAATTCCCTGCCTTTGTTGCTTAAATTCCTGAGCCTTGATTTTCTCATTTGTAAAATGGGCATGATAATAATACACCCTATGGTTGCTATGAGAATATATTCTGTGATAAAGCTTGTGCCATTCTTAACATGGCTTCTGTGATGGCTCAGCAGTAAAGAATCTGCCTGCAATGCAGGAGACAGTGTGTTTGATCCCAGTGTCGGGAAGATCCCCTGGAGAAGGCAATGGCACCCCACTTCAGTACTTTTGCCTGGAAAGTCCCATGGGCTAAAGAGCCTGGCGGGCTACAGTCCATGAGGTAGCAAAGAGTTGGACATGGCTTAGTGACTAAAACAACAAACAGCAACCTTCTTAACACAGCTCCTGGCCTATTAAACAGATAATGTAGAGGGAAATAGCAGAGCCAGAGGCATAGAATCCATTAGGCAGAAACTAGAAAGGACTGAATCCACCTGCCAGTTTAGGAGACACAGATCACACGGGTTTGATCCCTGGATTGGGAAGATCCGCAGGAGGAAATGGCAACCTGCTCCCATAGTCTTGCCTGGGAAATCCAGGACAGAAGAGCCTTGCGGGCTACAGCCCAAAGGGTTGCAAAGGTTCAGACACGAATGAGCAACTTAAGCATGCAGAAAGGACTGCACCTTACTTTTTTTTAAACTAGAAACTGAATTTATTAACTTGCATAATGTTCCATAGGTTTAAGAGGAATTTAGAGTGAAGAGGGAGCCTGAAGAAGCATAAGAATAAAGGCTGAGGACAGGCCCCCCTCTTAACAGTGACACCAGTGGGATGGAACGTTGAAACTGTAAGAGGACTTGGAGGTCCCACCTCCTCATTTGATGGAAGGGGAAACTGAGGCCAGAGAGATTATATGTACTACTCAAGGTCACTCAGATAATTAATGGTCTCATTGAAACTGGGACTTGGACCGGGAGAGGGTTGAACTAGTGATACATTGTGGGTGGCGTGGGCTAGACACTGTACCTTTTTCCCCACCCCCGATTAACATGTATCATTTTATGCAGTCCTCAAAATAACTTGTGAGATAGCTTCTATGACTTGTGAGGAAGATATTATTAGCTTGTTTATTACCTGGGAGGAAAACTGAGCCTTGGAGAAGGTAACTTACCTAAGATCATGCAACCAGGAGGTGACCTGAGAGTTTGAGTTTTAGTCTGTCAGACTCCACTTGCCACCTGTGTTCTGTCTTTCTGTATTCCCAACCTTGAGCTTGGGATTCCTGCTGGGAGGGACCATATTCTGGATAAAATTGTTTTTTTAAAATTAACTACCTGTCTAAGCATAGGGCTTCCCAGGTGGCTCAGTGATAAAGAATCCACCTGCCAGAGCAGGAGCCACAGGAGATGCTGGTTCCATCCCTGGGTTGGGAAGATCCCCTGAAGGAGGAAATAGCAACCCCCTCCAGTATTCTTGCCTGGGAAATCCCATGGACAGAGGAGCCTGGCAGGCTCCAGGGGGTCTCTAAACATACACGCTCACGCATATGTAGACTCAGACCCCAAGATGGCTCTACGGCATTGCTCATATGTCAGAGTTGTGGGGACAAGGTGCAGATAGGTCTTTCCTAAAGAAAGAATTTTTATAGCCCCATACATGTGATAGCTCAGATACGCTCCAGGGATGTTATGAATGAATAGGCATTGGTGTGCTGAACTGGGGTCCTAAGCCACTCAACCGTGATGGCATTTTCTTTTTATCTTGGCAAAAATACATCTCATTTACAGACAGGGTTTAAAAATAAACTTGCCAACTATAGATTAACTGCCAGTTAAAATGTTATTGTTTTTATTGCTAGTAAATTCTGAACCACTGAAATGCCTAAAGACACCTTTTGTGAGGCAATGGGTTGTGTATGGTCCTCCTTCACTTTGCCCCTATGGTGTTCTGACCTGTTCCGCTTTGATGGTCTCTACAGATGGCTCAATTTCATTCCTCGTGCCCTCTCATCTTTGGAATATTTGTCTTAGCCTTCTTCTTGAATATGCATCTTTGCCCTTGGAGGCTACACAAATGGAGATTTCATCATTTGGTTGCACACCCACCTTTGTATTTCCACCTTCCAGTTGCACCCATGCTGACTTTCTTCCCACACCCCAAATGCACATGTCCTTCCACATGGCTTTCCTGTTGTAAGCCCTGTTTCTGTTTCCTGGAATGACCAGGAGACCTCCTTCCTCCTTTAGGACGGGTTCTCTTTCCCTTAACACTGGGTGAGGCCTCTGTGCAGCCCTTCCCATGGCTGTTATGTCACTGTTTCCTTGTCTGTCCCTAGCAAGACAGCAGAGCATGCCCAATGAGCACTCCTTCTGCACCAGCTCTGAGTAGAGCCTGGAACAGTCAGTGCACACAGCCGATTCACACTGAGTGATTTTTGAATGACCATAAGGGACAGGGCTTTTTGTGTGTGTTTTTTTGCACTTTTGGCTGAAACTTTAAAATTATATTGTACTGTATGTAAAATGCCATGCCCTTCCTTTTCCTTTTCATCCTCAAGATATATGCCCAGTTGGCTGCTGTTAGTGATTCAACGAGACTTTGAGCAGAAATATTTAAAAGGGGTTTATGGTAGTTGTTCTGTTTCCTCAATTAAAATTAGAAAGGCAGGGTTCTTGGGTGGTCTGTTCTTTTTGCTAAAAGTTTATATACAACAATCTGCTGCTGCTGTCGCTTCAGTCATGTCCAACTCTGTGCAACCCCATAGACAGCAGCCCACCAGACTCCCCCATCCTTGGGATTCTCCAGGCAAGAACACTGGGGTGGGTTGCCATTTCCTTCTCCAATGCATGAAAGTGAAAAGTGAAAGTGAAGTCGCTCAGTCATGTCGGACTCTTAGCGACCCCATGGACTGCAGCCTTCCAGGCTCCTCCATCCAGGGGATTTTCCAGGCAAAAGTACTGGAGTGGGATGCCGTTGCCTTCTCTGATACAGCAACCTAGTCACTCCGAATCCCTTTTAACACAGCATTAGTACCATGAACTTATAATTTTTAATTTTCTCCTGCCTCAGTTGTCGTTTAATAGTTCAGAGTTTCCATTTCTCCAGGCCTAAAAGAAAAAATGAAGAGGCTCCTAAGGAGACTCTCAAGAAGGAGGTTCTTCGTATTTGTAGGAGCACCGTATCAGGCACGATTCTAACTGAGTGTAACTGTGGCAAACATCCCAGATCCTAGACACTAAAGTTGATTTTGCCCCTTTCAAAATAATCGTACTGAGAGACTGTGTCCCTCTTCCAGTGATCTTGCTATTGGCCCGAAGTTTTGGAGCTGGTCTTTGGGAAAAGCTTTCACAGTCTGGGCTATTTATTTTATTATTATAATACATGTAGTACGTGTTCATTCCTGATAACTTAGAAAATAGAGATAGTGAAACAAGATAAACCCGTAGCCAGAGATAACCACTGTTAACATTTTTATAGAATGTTCTCTATTGAATAGAATAGGGTAACTCTCTTTAGAACGTTTTCTATGGATACATACGAGCACATACACATGTGAGCACTTTTTACCAAATTAGAGACCTTAGACTGTTGTAAGCTGTTTTTCATCTTAACAATATTTCATGAACAACTTTCCACATCAATAAATATGGCTAAAATACTTTTTCCCAAAAAAGAATACTTTCAGTATAAATAAGATACACATACATTACAGAAATTAAAGTTTTTGACATGTGCAAAATAGAAACTACACATTTCTCCATGTAATCCTGTCTCTGGAGTAATTACTATTTGATGTGTAGCATTTGAGATTTTTTTTTTTTTTCTATTTTGAATGTCCTCAATAGCAGCAAGTCTTTACTCTTTAAGGGATTTTATTTAAGAAATATTTTGGTTCTTTTTCCTTCTTGTACTTTGTTGATTTTATTTTAACTATCCTCATCCACGTGCTCTGCTGCTATAATAGTCAGTCTCTACACACCCAGTAACCATTTCTCAGCAGCCCATTTCTGAAGGTACGCAGCTCATGGTGCTGAGACACCTGGCCCTTGCTCTGTAGTTAGTGGCTACACCACTAATTTCTTAAAGTGGGTTTCTAGGGTTCTGGGTCCTGGTAGAACTATTTTCATTTAGTTTCTTATTCGTCCTGTGATACTGGCTGAAAACTGTTCTTCTTGTTCCTTTTGACTTTCATGAAAGGATGATGGTTATTGGAGGGTTCCCCCCGCCGCCCCCACAACAAACTCCCTCTAGGGCTCCTGTTTAATTTCATGTTGTCTTAACCAAGAAGGGCAACAGAGTAAATCCAGAAGGACATGGGTTTAGGGGAAGAGGTCAGGGACAGGATGGAAAGCCAGGCTTCACAAGAAGGAGTACCAGGTGAGAATGGTGTTGGTACCACCACGGACGAGCAGGAACCTTGGAGGGAAGGGAGCCGATGGGAAAGAAGAAGAGGAGCACGGCAGGGTCATTTGACCTTGCCACCATCTCTGTTTAAGGAATATTTTGAAAAGGTAATAGAGCTATGCATATTGTCCTGTAACTTAAAAAAAAAAATGCAGCAGAGTATTTATAGCTATGGGTGCTGTTACTGGTGTTAGTCGCTGAGTTTGACTCTTTTGTGACCCTGAGCCCACTAGGCTCCTCTGTATATGGGATTCTTCAGGCAAGAATACTGGAGTAAGTTGCCATCTCCTCTTCCAGGGGATCTTCCCAACCCAGAGATTGAATTCGAGTCTTCTGCATTCCAGGCTGATTCTTTACTGCTAATCCACCCGGGAAGTCCAAGTGTATGGATGCACTAGGGCTCATTTATCCAGATCTTTACTACCGGACTTTTGAGCAAACTCTGAGACAGTGAAGGACAGAGTGCTACAGTCCATGAGGTCGCAAACAGTCGAACAGGACTTAGCGACTGAAGAACAACAAAAATTAGTACTGGCCACCTACAGTGTTTTCATTTTTCATTATTACCTGCACTGGTGTGATAGACATCTTTCTTGATCTCTCTTTGCAAACATCCTTAATTTAGAAGATAGCTTCCTATAAGTAGAATTGTTTCAAATGATGTGTTTTTTAAAAGGGTTTAGTACATATTGTCACATTTCCCTCTGTAAAGATTGTAATTTCTTTCTAATGCTTTCAGTAGTATTGGAGAGTTTGTGTCACGTATTTTTGAATATCGTCAGTGGGAGAAAATTCTAACCCTTTACGGGCTTTTTAAAAATGACTATCAACTCTTTTTTTAATTGTGAAAGCTTACATATTCATTGTGAGAAGATACAAATAATTGTACAGAAAAAAAATCAAGATAACTACTGTTAACAGCTGGTGTGCATCCTGTCATGTGGTGTATAAATGCACGTGTGTGTGCTGATGTGTGAAAAGATAGTATGCTGTCAGGCTAAGAGTATGAGTGCCAGATCTAGTCTGCCTGTGTTTAAATTTGCCTGGTTTTACTGTTGTTAATTTTGTGATCTTCAATTTATTCATCTGTAAAAGGAGATTTATGAATGCTTAGTGTATCTAACTTAAAAGGGCTGCAGAGAGGTTAAATAGGGTACCTGATAACAGGTGCCCAATGTGTACAGGTAGTGAATGGTCAGTAAATATTACCTACTACCCAAGTTGCCATGACTCCACCTTTCTGTCCTGCTGGTGAATTTCTTTTGTTCCTCAGGATGCCAAAACTTCAGGAAGAGTAGCCTTACATTCTCTTGTGCCACGGGGACCTCTGGCAGGTGGCCCATTCTGCCAGTGGAGTATAGAGAAGGGTGAGCAGCGTGGCCTGTCTGGACCCCAGGAACCTGGCCCTCTCTCCTTTCCAAGCACCCCACACCCAGCTCACATAGATATCTCCCTGGACTCTAATTAACTTTTGAACCACACCCTGAGGGGGCCAGGCCTCCCCGTCCCCTGTCCCGCTCTTCAGGCTCCCGTCATCTGCCCCTTGTCTGCCTCCTTGAATCTGATCCACTGTCTCCCCCACCCCGTGCCCCAGTGTCACCATCTCTTTTCCTGAAAGTCATTTCTGCCCACTAGCTCCTGTCTTAGGAACTCCAGCACACTAAGCTTTAACCAGGTTATTGATGGCAGGTTTTAATTTATTTTTTAAACTCTTACACATAATGCTTTCCAGGCATGGTTTGCACATTTTAAGGCTTCTGTTTTTTCTTTTTTTTTTTCAGCAGTACAAAATTATTAGGAACTGGAGTTTGTGAAGTGGGCAAGTTGAAATGTGCCATTTTGAATAAAAAGCAATGATATGATATAATGGCAATGAAATAAAAAAGTCATGGGTTTGTAACGAACAGCATGGTGACTATAGTTAATGAAAAATATGCTATAGTGTAAGTAGTGTATATTATAGTTATATCCTAGTATAATATTACATATTTGAAAGCTGCTATAAGAGTAGTTCTTAAAAATTCTCATCACATGGAAAAAATTTGTAATTATGTATAGTTAAGATATTAACTCTAATACTTTGGCCATCTCATGCGAAGAGTTGACTCATTGGAAAAGACCCTGATGCTGGGACGGATTGGGGGCAGGAGGAGAAGGGGACAACAGAGAATGAGATGGCTGGATTGCATCACCGACTCGATGCAGGGAGGCCTGGCATGCTGCGATTCATGGGATCGCAGAGTCAGACACGACTGAGTGACTGAACTGAACTGAACTGACTGAAGCTAGGCTTACTGAGGTGATCATTTTGCAATGTATACAAATATTGTATATATTATGTTGTACAGCTGAAACAGATATATATCAATTACACTTTATAAAAAGTAAGAACAGAACAATGACGTGACACAATGGCAGTTGCTTTCCAGTAAAGCATCTAGGAATTTCCAGAAGAAAATTTCAGGAATAACTTGAGCAGGGGAGCCTCATTGAAATGTTTATAGTGATATAACTTTATGACCACTTAATAGTCATCTCTAATAATGAGGTCAAGGTAAGTGACTTTAAGAGAGGGCAAACAAGATGACTTTTCCCATGATTTATAGAGGAGAGTGTGTGAGAGAGTTCCTTAGAGCCTAGAATTCCATGATTCTTACTGTTTAGATTTAATATCAAAGAAGGTTCTTAATCTTTAGTTTGTTCACAAAAACAGTATCTCACATGCTGATACTCTTCAACTTTCGATTCATAGTTTGGTTTTCCCACTTATCATGTTAGAGTCATAGTGTATTTGATAGTTTCTCTTTCTATTTAAATTTATTCATAGCTTCTCTTTCTAAGTAATTTATCTGAGGTTTTTCCCTTAGTATGAGATTCTAGAATAAAAGTGTCTGCACGTTATCTATATATTCTATCAGGTGGATATAGACATCCTGTTTTCCTGTCTGTAATAGTATAGAATGAGTATCTACTTAATCCAAATAACAGTTGATTCATGCTTACTATTTACTTCTCCTGCTTTCTATTGAAGAATCTTTTATCCTAAAGTTAATTACTTCATGATTTAACTCATATGTAAATATGTAAATACATGTTCCCAATAAAGACAAAATTAACATTCAAGTATAGTTCAACTTGATATAGAACAATTTGATATAACACCAAACAGTTACATATGTTCAAATAAGTAAGATTGGGTTTTGTTGCATTAGAAAGGATTGTCGGTGACCTCAGGACACAAAGACTGGGTCGTTTGTGATCCGTGTGAACCTAATCCTCTCTGTTATGGCCAGCTATATTCTTAAATTACATTAATTATACTGTCTCTAATTTATATGACACTTTTCCTCCAGAGGACTCAAAGTACCTTTGAGTGTATTAGATCATTAATGCTTATAATGGTCCAGGGAAGTTGGTATGGGCAGACAGTATTTTCCCTGTCTTGCTGATGGATGGATGGAGATCCAGAAAGTAGAAGGACAGACTGGGGTCATACTGTGAGCCAATCCAGGAGCTGAGACAAGAACTAAAGTCCCTAGACGTTGTCCCCACTCTTTCAACCTTCAATTCTAAAGCTTTTTGCTTCCTCCTTTGCTGAAATATCCCCATTGCCTCAAGAGAAATATACATGGCCAGGACGTATATAATCATTACTTTAACAGCCAGATAGACACTTTACTGAAAAGGGGGAATCTTTTCACATTTCTCTGTCTGAAAATTGTACCACTATTAAAAATAAATAAATTAAAAATGAGCTCTTTGGAAATAAGAATGTCCTCGACTTTTCCAAACCATCTGGCCCAAGAGGGAAGATTGGAGTCCCTAAATGTTACAGTCCTAAATCCTGGAGCCAGGATCCTTATATCCCAGAGTGTGAAGGGATTTCCTCCTCAAAAGATTATTTACCTGTGAGCTAAGCTGGTGGCTCAGAGGTTAAAGCGTCTGCCTGCAATGCAGGAGACCTGGGTTCGATCCCTGGGTCGGGAAGATCCCCTGGAGAAGGAAATGGCAACCTGCTCCAGTATTCTTGCCTGGAGAAGCCCATGGACAGAGGACCCCGGTTACAGTCCACGGGGTCGCAAAGAGTCGGACACGACTGAGCGACTTCACTCACTCAAGCATTACTCTGGACCAGGTCCTGCTTTGCGAAAGATGCCGAAAATGCAGAAAGGAACGAGAGCAATGTTGCTGCATTCAGCATCCAGCCTTTAAGCATCAGTATTATTTCCCTGATTTTATAAATTATTCAGCTAGAACTCAGGGAGTTTAAACATCTTACCTGATTTTTCACAGGACTAGGGGCTTTATCTTCTGCCTGCGTGTGATGCCATTTCTCATAGTATGCTATTTCTACATATCAGAACCTGGGGGATTATTCTTTTTTTTTGGGGGGGAGGGATTATTCTTATTCTTTGAGGTTTTATTTGTGGATTGGAGTCATGATTCTCTCTTAATCTCTCTCCCGATACTTGCCTCTAACTGGAGACTAGGCATTTTGCCACAGAAGGTAGAAGGTACATAAGATTCCTCAAAACCAGTACATCTCAAACTGAATTTCTGTCTTCTCCAAATACTGCTCATTCTCCTGAATTCTTCTTCTGATTCTCATGACCATTTATCCAGGTACCTAAACCGCCTCTATCTAAATATGACTATGTTTTGTCAGTTTACTTTATTGAGTACCTGTTGTATCTAAAGAAACTGCCTAGGCTCACCCTACCATTCGTTTTCCTGGAATAGTTTAATAACACTTTCTGAGTACTCATATTTGCTTGACCCTCTATAAAAATTAACCCATTTAATCCTCTCAACATCCTGGTGGGTCCATGCTGTTATCACCATTTTTATAGATACAGTGGAGGCACGGGACCCTTTTCCCATGAATTATCCCATCAGACTAATATTTTCTGGAATGCATTTTAGGAACCATTAACTGATGGAATAAAGTTTGTCATGACATTCAAGACTGTTCGTGAGCTGGTCCAGTCTATCTGCCCAGCTTCCCTCTCCAACATGTGTCTCTCCACTCTCTCTTTAGCCCTTTGGGCATACGTCATATCTTTTCTCCTTTGCTTGTCCTCCAGCCACAGCAAACATTCTGGTCCAAAGGCGTTCCCACCTTATCCATTTCCTGGATCTGTCAGTCTCTGCTCAGATGCCACCTCCTTGGTGAGATCTTATTTTTTCTTATTCTGTGTCTTCTTGTTTATCATCGTCTTCCTCCACTGAATGAGAGCTCCGTGAGCGTATGGGCTTGCCCCATTTACCACAGTTGTGTCTTCTATATGCATAAGAGTGCCTAACACACAGGAGCTGCTGAGCACAGGTGCGCTGCGTGGGTGGGTGGTGGAAGGAGAGCAGGCGCCGTGAGCGCAAGAGTGTGCCTGTCTCCAGTGATGAGGACGCAAGCCCGGGGCCGTGTGCATAGTAAGCATTCAGCACAGTTTTGCTAAATAACTCAATATTTGCTCCTGTGGGTCCCGCTCCCAGCCTGCCAATCTTGTGGCCTTTCTTCTGTGAATTCTTTATTCATTCTTTAAGGCCTGATTCAAAGGTTACCTCTGTTATGAAACTGGCCCTGGCTTTCCAATTGGTTGTCATCCTCGCCTCCGCTCTGTATGGTGTTTATTCTGTTAGCACGTGTTACTCTAGGGCTGCTGCAATCCTCTTAAAAAAAAAAATATATATATATATATATATAATTTATTTACTTATTTGACTTTGTTGTGTCTTAGTTGAGGCATGCAGGATCTTTTGTTGCAGTGCACACTCTCTGGTTGTGGCGTGCAGGGTCAGTAGTTGCAGCAGGCGGGCTCTCTAGCTATGGTGCGGGCTTAATTGCTCCAGAGCATGTGGGATCTTAGTCCCCCTGACCAGGGATCGAACCTGAATCACAAGGTGGATTGTTAACCACTGGACCACCAGGGAAATCCCTTATCTCCTCCTTTGATTGTGAGTCTCCCAAGAGCATTTTTCCAGAGGCGTCTTTGGCAAATAAGGACTCTTCAGTAAAAAGTTTGGTTTCTTCACTTCCTAGTTGGACTTCCATGGACAAAATGCGTTGCTTCCCTGGTGTCCAGCCACCACTTTTCTCCAACAAGGAGAAATTGAGATGTGAGGGTGATGTTTGAGGAACATCCTCAGAAGATGTCAAGTGCCCTGTAAATGTTAGAGATGATCATTTTATTTTTAACATCACAATGTGTCACATTCTTATATCAGAAAGCTCCAGATGCCTTGTTTCTAGACCCCACCACAGGTTTCTGGGTGAAGACAGTCACCCTTGTCCCAGAGTAACCCTGGGTTTGAACTTACTGAGACTGCATGGATCATTTCCATTTTAGCTCTCTCACCTCCTCCCAGCCCGTCTGCATATTGTCCCTGGAATCTTTTCTCCAGCTGTCCCCTGGGTTTTTGACTGTCATTTTCGTGGCCCTGAAGCTGCAGAGAGAGTCAGTTCTGCTTTTAGTCTATCACTCGACTCACTAATTCCTGACATCCTCCGTCTCCCCCTTTGACGGATAAATTTTCATTATTGGTTTTGTGTGAGAGTCTTCAGGGTTTCACTCTGCCTGACCCCTGTGGTCACTTAGTGATTACATGCGCCAGCTGAGGTAATTTATTCACTTTGTTTTGGTGTGAACATGTCCCATGGGTCTTGTAACTGCTGTAATCACTTGACCCTAGTGACTGTTAAATGCTTTAAACACAGTTATTTTAAATTTATAATTGTTTTCATTAAAAATCCCTTATAGTAACTTAGCTGACCTTGCTGTCAGTGTGGCATTCTGTGCAGGAGGAAGAAATGAAAATATTATGATGCAAATAATATAGTACTCATCAGAGATAACACAGCAAATCATTAGCTCACCCTACACATGCTCACTTTGAGTCATGCAAGGAAGAGAGAAGAGGACATAATTATAGCATTGTCCACATAATTCAGTTAAGTTACTGCTTCACGTGGGGCAGGCCGATAGCCTAGGGAGTGGAAGGTGGAATGGAGTCCAAGGTGAAGCATCAGAAGGGCTATTACGGTGTAGACAGCACTTCTCACACCAGTGAGTAGCCCCAGTTGCTTAATCATTTTTCAATGAATATTTATATACTTCTTATTTTGAATGAAATTTCAGAAACGTTGCTTCCCTGATGGCTCAGCTGGTAAAGAATCCGCCTGTAATGCTGGAGACCTGGGTTCGATCCCTGGGTTGGGAAGATCCCCTGGAGAAGGGAACAGCTACTCACTCCAGTATTCTGGCCTGGAGAATTCCATGGACTGTATGTATAGTCCATGGGGATTTAAAGAGTTGGACACAACTGAGCAACTTTCACTTTCTTTCAGAAAAGTTGCAAGAATAATACAATGAATTCCCATATACCCTCCACCCATATCACCCCATTGTTAGTGTTTTGCCTCATCTGCTTTATCATTCTTTCTATATCTGCCTCTTTCTGAAGCATTTGAGAGTGTGCTACAGACATCAGGCCTCTTAAATATATTTCAGTGACTTCCCTGAAAACATGACTATTCATTTATAATAAGCCACTGCAGTTTTCAAAATCATATGTAAATTGATACAACTCTATTATTTACTCCTAGACTTTTTTTTTTCAGATTTTGTCAATTGTCCTAGCAATGTCCTTTATAGCATTTTTTTTCCCCCTTCGAGGATCCAATCCAGAATCATGCCTTGCAGTTAGTAAAAACCAAGCCAAATCAGACTAAATCAAAATACTGTTTCTCACTTTCTTACCCTAAAGGAGTGAGGAGGTTATAAAGGAAATTTGACCCTGTAAAATTAGTCTGTCTATGCCTACATTTCTAACTAATATAATAAGAAGAGTTGTATATTAACTAACAAGATGCCATGCACTGCAGGTATTTTGTGAGCACATCTATTTCATTTGATCCTCTGAGCAAATGTACAAAGAGGAGACTCTTTTTTTATGTTTTTAACTTTTTATTTTGTATTGGGGCATAGCTGATTAACAATATTGTGATAGTTTCAGGTGACTCAGCCAGACATATTCGTGTATCCATTCTCTGCCTAACTCCCCTCCCATCCAGTTTGCCTCATAACACTGAGCAGGATTCCTAGCGCTATAGTAGGGCCTTGTTGTTCATCCATTTTAAGTATAGCAGAGTGTACATGTCCATTCCAATCTCCCTAACTGTCCATTCCCTCTATCCTCCCCCCCGGTAACTGTAAGTTCCTTCTCTGTTTTGTATAAGTTCATTTGTATGATTTCTTTTTAGATTCCACATTTAAGGGATATCATATGATATTTCTTTTTTTTCTGTCTGACTTACTTCACTCAGTATGACAGTCTCTAGGTCCGCCCCGTAGCTGCAAATGACAAAGAAATTCTTCTTGATCTCAGCTACAGATGCTGCACCTACCATAACACAGATCTCCAAATTCTAAGAGGCAGCAACTGTGCTGAGTGCTGCTTTCTTCCATGCATTGGTTAAGGGTGAGCCCCCAGGATCCTAGAGACTCATGGCAGTGGGGAGCTGAGTGATTTTACCTTTCTTTTATTTCTAGTTTTTACACTATACTATCAAAGACTGGAAAATATATTTACCTTAGAGAGTTATCTAACAGTTTTTGGTTGGTTTTTTTTTTTGCTCCAAGAGATGCTACCTGGTATCTTAATTTTAAAAATTAGTGAGATCCTTAATAAATGTCCAATCGATTAGACTTGTTTGATGGAAGGCTCTTGGGCTGCTGGCTAGAATGTGACAGAGTGAGCTCAAAAAGAGCTTTGATAACCTGGCTGATGGTACTGGAAGTTTGCACACTCAGGTTCTCTGTGTGTTTCTGGCATAGCTAAGTTAGTCCTGGTAGAAACTGGAAGGCGCAATTCAGAGCCGTCAGTGGAAAGGTTCCTACAAAGATGGTTGATGAGTAATATTCATCATTTAGCCTAAAAGGGGGTAGGATTCATTTTGAAACTCAGATCCGAACAACTGGTTTTGTTTTTATTTATTCTTCTGGTTGTTTTTCTACTTTATTACTTAGAGAAGGAAGTGGGAGTAGTTTGCATTTTCATTTAAAACTGTTTTTCAAATTTTCCAATATGTTATTCCTGATTAGGACTACTGCTTGCCATAAAGTGTTTTTGCATAAAGTGTGAAGAAGTAACTCCTGAACCCAGTAGGTACATGCTTGTTGAAGAGCATACAGCTCCCACTCACCCCCGTGGCTGCTGCTTTTTTGCAGTCAACAACCTTGGCAGCCACATACAGCAGCCTTCAGTTAGTCTTCTATTTTGACTTGCTCCCTGATGAAGGTTTTCCTTGTTTCCTTTTTTCACCTTTATTACCTATCTTTGGTTAATGTTTTTAGACTCGAATTTACTTCTGTTTGTCATTTTGTGACTTTTTATAACGTAATATATGCATTTTTATGGACAGTATTTTGAAATGGAGGATTTAAGGCATTTGATTTTAGCATTTGTAGTGGTTCATAAAACACATGTAATTGTAAAAAATATAAAGTTCTTAATAAATATATCTCTTGCTGATTTTGAAAACTGGAGGAGACTTTTATGATCCTTCAGATAAGAATTACATTGGGGAGAAACTTTTCTTTTTGATTGCACTACCTGTCCTTTCTAGCTCTTTCCGCATTTGTTTTAAAACCTATTTGGTTATATCCAAAATGAATAATTAAGCAGCTAACTGTAACATGCATTATTGATCTGCCAGATTTAGATGTTATCGCAGCAAGTGTTGTGTGTATTATGAAACTGAAATAAACTTTTTTTTTTCCTGGTGTTTTTAAAATGCTATTGAAATTTCAAGAGCAGGAAAGAAACACATTTTTTTCTTCTCATTTCAGGATAAAGCGCATTAAACTGTATTGTCTCCCTTCTTTCTGCCATTGATGTGAATCTCACTTATTCTCTACTTTGTATTTTTCCTTTGTTTGAAAATAAGGTTGGAAGGTAAACTTTTTATTTTGAGGAGACTAGACTTGCCTGTGAAGACAGACATCTGGTATAAAGTATACAACTTCCAAGCTTTGATTTCTCTGAAAATATTGAGAATGAGACTGTTAGTTCTTTCCTTATAGACTGAATTATTTCACATGACACAGTCCTTTGTGATTCAGTGCCTGCCTGTATCAAAGCCCTATGCATTTATTTTCCTTTATCATTTACTTTTGAGATTGTAAAGTCTGTATAACAGTCTTGGTGATGATGATGGTGGTGGTAGTCCTAGTGATTGGACTGGTGTGTGTTGTTGTTTAGTCACTAAGTCATGTCCGACTCTCTGAGGCCCCATGGACTGCAGCATGCCAGGCTTCCTTGTCCTTCACTATCTGTCTCCTGGAGTTTGCTCAAACTTAGGTCCATTGAGTCAGTGATGCTACCCAACCATTCTCATCCTCTGTAGGCTCCTTCTCCTCTTGCCCTCAATCTTTCCCAGCAGCAGGGTCTTTTCCAGTGAGTCACCTCTTCACATCAGGTAGCCCAAGCATTGGATCTTCAGCTTCAGCATCAGTTCTTCCAATAAATATTCAGAGTTGATTTCCTTTAAGATTGACTAGTTTGATCTCCTTGCAGTCCAAGGGACTCTCAAGAGTTTTCTCCAGCAATACAATTTGAAAGAATCAGGTCTTTGGCACTCAGTCTTCTTTATAGTCCAACTCTCACATCCATGAGGAATAATACTAGGTGAATAGGCTGTACTTGGTGAGTTTCTTGGGGATTTAGGAAACCAAGCTGATATTTGCATAGATTCATATGCTTCATTTTATGAATCCTTCCTTTGCAGAAGACCTGGATTTACAAATCAGTGTAACACAAAGCCTAGAAATGATTTATATTTGAGTGGACAAATGGATCTTTAAACTTGAATATGTAGAGCTGTGAAAATGAGGAAGGTTATGATTCTCCTATAAAAATAAGTAGAAACCAAAATACATGTATGCCTTCTATAGTGCAGATATAGGTCTAGGTGTTTTGTTCCTTGCAGAGGCCACGTGAGGGTTACCGGTGGGAAAGGGTGTCATTCCCACCTTCACAGCTGTTTGCAAGTACAGTCTCTACTCTAGCTAAAGCCCTGTTGTCTAGTGTGATGGAGACTAGAAAGTGTGCAATTAATCAAAATGTCAGCTAAAGCAGGCAACTATAGTGGTGATAAGCATGGAGGTAAATACTTTTATTTTAACTTAAACATACAGATGTTCACGTTTTGTCCAGTCTTCTGATCTCTAATCACCGTGTCCAAAATCTTTTCTTTGAATACAAATATGATGATTCAAGATCAGCACCGTCTTCCTTGGGTAAATCACACGTACAATTTATCACCTTTATCTAAAATGTGTCATATTTATTATGTTTCCATTTTATTTATTGGTGAGTAAGAATGAAAACTTGCTTGCAAGACAGTTGGGTGCAGAGTACTTCTAAATTATTAGGATTCTTTTTGTCTCACTTAAATTTTTTTTTTTTTTGTACTTTATTTGTATATTTTTTGGCTGCCCTGTGTGGCATGCAGGATGTTTGTTCCCCAAGCAGGGATCAAACCCATACCCCTCCCTGCAGTGAAAGCCTGGAATCTTTGCCACTGGACTGCCAGGGAAGCCCTAGACTGGTGTCACTTGCTCTTTATGCAATGACAAATTGTATAGTCTTTTAAAGTTCATATTTATTCATTTTAAAGAATATACAATGGCATTAGGTAATTATGGTAAAAAGTACATAAACTAATTTGGGGATAAAGGCATGTGGCTGTGAGATGCTGTTTGGGGGAGCAGAAGTGACAGGGGTCGCCAGAAATAATTGTGACTGTCATCAGTCAATGTGCTGTGGGCAGCAGCCAGTGTAGGTCTTTCAGGAATCAGGAAGTGTCAGTTAGAAGAGTCTAGGATTTCTAGAAAGATCTAAAACAAACTACGTGTGGTTTCTCTTCGTGTTCATGGGCTCATAATTTGCTGTATGCTTTTTCAGTAGCTCTCAGTTGCAGGTTTTTATTCTTATGTATGATCTCTTTGCCTGCCTTGCAAGTGTTGTAAAAAAGAAAGTCACAGATACAGCTCAGTGATAAGGAGCACATGTATGTTCACATGTCAGTGTATCTGGGTGTGTCTTTCATTTTATTTATTATACATAAATCAGATGCATGCCAGAGTAAGATTGCATATTCTGGGGTGTCTGGAAAGAGCTAGAGTTTTAATAAGAGTCAGGCATCCTAGAAAATCCCATGGACAGAGTGGGCTACAGTCCATGGGGTCAAAAAGAGTCAGACACGACTGAGCATGCAAGCATGCATGCATGTCTCCTAGAGGTACTTTATATGTGGTTTTAATAAGATCGGTTTGGAAACTCGTTTCCCATGACAGGAAGAAGGAGGATCAAGAAACTTAAGGCAATTCTTGTCGCCCTGTCTTAGTTTTCTTTGTCGGCATTAGAGCAGGTGACATCTGAAGTTGTCCATGATTATAGAACATGCTCTTTCTCCTCACATAAGCACCCTGCTCCATCACCTACAGAGTGAGAGAGAAGCATAGCAAATGATCAAGAACTCAGCCACACAGGCAGCCTCAACCTTCAAAAGGGTTAGTTCTACTCCTAGACTTGGATGGGTCAGAGTTTCTGAAGTGTGCTTGCTGTATCAAATATGCAGTGTGCAGGGTTCTGCGTGTCCTTTTTAAAAATTTAACAAAGCTTCTCGATAGTGTTGGTTTTAAAAATCTCTTCCACCACCTGTGTACATTGGAATCCGTCTTTTTTTTTTTCTTTTTTTTAATGTGTGCTTGTGGTATTAGGAAAATAGGCCTGGTGTTCGTAATATTGTTTGTATATATTCTGGTGTAAAATATAGATGTATACCAACTAACAATAGCTATAAAAATGAAATCTTGCACAAGCCATGCCCTGCCTTTGCAGTCAGCAGGAACAATGCTTTTGGGGTTGAAGAGACGCTTTATCATTGAGGAGGTATGTGTGTGGGGCCCTTAGCTCAAGCAGTGGGGAGGGGGAAGTGCCACAAATTTTAGTGTAATGCATAATGTTGAAAGAAATTTTATCCCATCATAAAGATTAGCAGGCTGTGTAATTCAATTTAAAATTGGTTGGCGTGTCCTGACTATTATACAGCCTTTCTCTTCTTTTTTTTTGTTTTATCGCTATTCCATTATTTTAGTTCGTACACCAACGTATTGTAGAGTGGAACATAAGCCGAACCATACCGAGTCTCTTACTGTGGTTCCACCCGTTGGAGAAATTGTTGGTGAATGCAAGAGATTATCTTAAAATGAGTTAAGAAAATGCTTGCTCCATTGAATGCCTCCTTGTTTTCTTTCCTGCTCTTTTTTAAACATAAAATGAGTTTCTTCTGGGCAAGCAAACATTGAGGGTGAAATTCTTTTAAAGGCATTTGCTGGACGCAGGGCTTGGTTCTCAAAACTCCAGCGTTAGCACTTAATCTGCAGTATCATAGGCATTCCTGTGCCATTGAAAACCAAGATGCAGTTGCTTATGTTAATGCAAGACTGACAGACCCACATCTGATGGCAGTTACCCATCCTGAGGGGTTAATAAATGTTCTTAGAATTACTGTCTTTATTTTCTTTATTACAAGAAAAATGGGCAGCTTCCTAAGCCATGCCTCCTGCTTCTTGTTCCAGTCTTGGTGACTCGCTAATTTTGGTTCCAGTGCTTCATGGGCTCTGCTGAGTTTAATATTTGTGTTAGAGAAGTGCTAAATCTGTTGGCTGACGAAGTAGGAAAAAACTAAATTAAATTCAGCAAACATTTATCCAACAAGAAACGAGGAGCTATGATAATAATGAGACTTGGATGCGCCAGAAGAGTATATGGGAAATGAACATGTAATATTTTCACATCTTGTTTTCTTCTAGCTATAAAAGATCTTAATTTGTATCCATGTTCTTAGGGAGTTTCCGCCCTGAAGCATTTTGTTGAGAAGGATCTTCATGCCACATTCAGACTCAGACGTGGTGTTCAATTAGCAATGTCTGTTCCGTTTCATAGGATGGGAAGATGGTTACCCACATACCATGTGTTTTCAGATCCTGGCTCAGAGTCATTCATCTTTCATCAAATTCATGCTCTCTGATCGTGGTAGACAGAAAATTGCCACAGTGAAAATATATGCCTGCTTAATTTTAACTCTGACCAATCCAAACTTTCAAGTATGTCTATTAGAAAGTCCCTGAAATGACTGTGACTTTGCTTGATGGGATTTCTTTAACTTTCTTTCACACTGTGGGCAGTTCCATGACTGTTGCAAGAGGTTCTTGGCATATTTGGGGGCGAGCTGGGGCTAGTATGTGAATCAGGCAATCAGGAAGACAAAACACAGAAGACTGTTTGTATCCTATAGGATTTAGAAAGTAAATTAACTTTGGCTTATGATTTTAATCTATAAAGAATGTGGAAAATTCTGAAAGAGATTGGAATACCAGACCACCTGACCTGCCTCTTGAGAAATCTGTATACAGGTCAGGAAGCAACAGTTAGAACTGGACATGGAACAACAGACTGGTTCCAAATAGGAAAAGGAGTACGTCAAGGCTGTATATTGTCACCCTGCTTCTCTAACTTCTGTGCAGAGTACATCATGAGAAATGCTGGACTGGAAGAAACACAAGCTGGAATCAAGATTGCTGGTAGAAATATCAATAACCTCAGATATACAGATGACACCACCCTTATGGCAGAAAGTGAAGAGCTAAAAAGCCTCTTGATGAAAGTGAAAGAGGAGAGTGAAAAAGTTGGCTTAAAGCTCAACATTCAGAAAACGAAGATCATGGCATCTGGTCCCATCACTTCATGGGAAATAGATGGGGAAACAGTGGAAACAGTATCCGACTTTATTTTGGGGGGCTCCAAAATCACTGCAGATGGTGACTGCAGCCATGAAATTAAAAGACGCTTACTCCTTGGAAGAAAAGTTATGACCAACCTAGACAGTATATTGAAAAGCAGAGACATTACTTTGCCGACTAAGGTCCATCTAGTCAAGGCTATGGTTTTTCCAGTAGTCATGTATGAATTTGAGAGTTGGACTGTGAAGAAGGCTGAGCGCTGAAGAATTGATGCGTTTGAACTGTGGTGTTGGAGAAGACTCTTGAGGGTCGCTTGGACTGCAAGGAGATCCAACCAGTCCATTCTGAAGGAGATCAACCCTGGGATTTCTTTGGAAGGAATGATGCTAAAGCTGAAGCTCCAGTACTTTGGACACCTCATGCGAAGAGTTGACTCATTGGGAAAGACTCTGATGCTGGGAGAGATTGGGGGCAGGAGGAGAAGGGGACGACCCAGGATGAGATGGCTGGATGGCATCACGGACTCGATGGACATGAGTCTGAGTGAACTCCGGGAGATGGTGATGGACAGGGAGGCCTGGCATGCTGCGATTCATGGGGTCACAAAGTGTCGGACACGACTGAGCGACTGAACTGAACTGAATGGGAGTTAATTTTTTAGCTTTTTGCATACGTATCTGTAAAGGAGTTAGATTAACTCAGTATATCCTATTATGTCTCCCAAATCTTGGGCAGCTCACTTTTCTCTGGCTCCCTGTCTCCTAAAACTGCTTATCAGAATGTCCCAGGTAGGTAGATAAAAATTTAGATTCCTGGAATCTAGTTCAGACCTATGGAATCAGATTCTCTACTGGTGAGTCTGAATGATTGCAGTCTTTTTTTTTTTTTGGCCACGCCTTTCGGCAAGTGGGATCTTAGTTCCCCGACCAGGGATCGAACCTGTGCCCCCTGCACTGGGAATGTGGAGTCTTAACCACTGGACCACCAGGGAAGCCCCGTGAATAACCTGAGTCTTAATGAACTCTTCTGTGGCTCTTCAGCCACTCCAGTGCTGCCATTCTTGCTTATGATAGTGTTTCATGGTCAAGTTCAGGGCTGTATTCCGCAGGCTCTCATCACCCTTAACAATAGGCCATTCTTTTCCATTGTGATCTCTGTTCCATTCAGTTACCTCATCTGTAAAAGGGGATAATAGTTCTCATTTCATATGGTTGCTGTAAATATTAAGTAGGTTAATGTATAAAGTTTTTTAGAGCAGTACCCAGTAGAGGGTATGTGCTTTGTTCTAAGCCTCATAATGGTCATCATCATTTGATTTTGTTTATAGGGGTTCTGAGTAACCTTGCCAGAGGCAGCAAATCATGAATCAGGATCTCTTACTAGACTGTTCTTAGAAGGGATGGAAGGCATATAAATAGTATTGTTTGTGAAAAACATTATTCATAGTGAGTTGAATTGGGAGGGTGTTGGCTGCAAGAAACAGAATAGCTTAAACAACAAGGGGTTTGTTCATCTCATATAGCAAGAAGGCTGGGAGTAAAATATTTTCAGGATCTGATAGTTCATGAATTCTTTTAATCCTCCTTTCTCTACTTCTCTTATGTTATTAGTCTTGCTACTAAGTTTGGTGAGTGACTGTTGAAGTTGCAGGCATAGTATGACGGCATAACGTCATGACAATGTTCAGAGGAAAAAGAAGGCTATTCCTTTTTTGCATTGTCTCTTTGTACAGGTGGCGACCATTTCCCAGCAGTTCATCAGCAGATTGCCCCTCTTGTCTCACTGACTAGGACTGGGTGACATACACCTGTTTCAACCAATCACTGGCAAGGAAAATAGAATTAATGATTAATCAAGGTCCCCTTGCCTGGGTCTTCTAAGAATAGGCCTGCCTTTCTTGAGCATGTGGCTTTGGAGAAGGGTAGTTGAGGGGAATGAATATATGGACGAAATTGGATGCTCTGCTATTGTGGAAAGCTAGGGTGAAGATTTGAATAGATCATCAAAAGTGTCTACTTTATGAGTCAAATAAAGAAGGATCTTTGGATGGCACTTTGCGAGGTCACCTTCTGTTTTCCTTTTATTTTGTCTGTGTGACTTTTTGTAATTCAGAAGGTAGCCATTGTGGATGGTTTGGCTGATGACTGAGACAGCTTTGTATAACACTTAAAATAACATGCCTATCACCTGTTTCCTTTTTTTATTATGAAGTGTTTTACTTTTCTCTTTTCCTTAGATTTTTTTTTCTCTTTTCTTTCTTCTGTTATCTCTTGCCCTTCCCATCAGCTACCAGGCCCCATATGATAAACAGGATGATTGACTTCTAGTCATCTGTGCCCCTTTCCAGTAGAAATGATGTTCAGAAGGAAGATTCCTGTCATATAGTCAGATTCCAAAACTTTGTGAGGCTCCACTCATAATTGTGTACTGTGTTTGATGGCTGGCTTTTCAGAATAACTTAATCTTTCTCCCTTACCCGTCTAAACTTGGCATGTCAAGATTCCTAACAATAGCATAGGAAGCATCCTTTTAATAATCCAAAGGAGTTAGTTGTCGCCATTGATTGGTCATCAAGAGATGAAAAGACATTTGGTTAGAACCTGAACCCACTAATATAGGGTGACAAGGATGCCTGTTAAATCCTCAGTAAAGGAGACCTGCATAGCAGCAGGGCCTGGCAGAGGCACCAACGAAAGAGGAAGCAAGAACAAAAACAAAAAGAAACAAATAAATGATATTATTGTTCAGTTCTGGTGGTTTTGAGCCCAGCCCCTTTAGTGGGCTTGGTCATGTCCACTCTTTGAGATCCTATGGACTGTAGTTCCCCCAGGATCCTTTGTCCATGGGATTTTTCAGGTAAGAATACTGGAGTGGGTTGCCATTTCCTTCTCCAGGGGATCTTTCTGACTCAGAGGTTGAACTGGCGTCTCTTTCATCTATCTCCTGTATTGGCAGGTGAATTCTTTACCAGTAATGCCACCTGGTAAGCCTGTCAATTCCTTTTATAGGTGAATTAGCCTGAGCCATGGGTTGACTGAGGACTCCCTCTGCCTCTGGACGAGAACGAAATTAGGACAAGAAGCCTCCATTACCTCTTAGGTTGTCGACTGAGATCTTACCTATTTGCTGGAAGATGCAGAGAAGAAGTGAATGTGAGAAAAAAAGAATATTTTTCCTTAAGAACATTGCCCACTCAGACCTAGAGAATCAGACTCTCCCAGGAGGAAACCTGAAATCTGATTTTTTGAAAAACTCCCTGCATAATTCAGGACATCAGACAGGTTTGGGAGCCACTGGCCTAGAGTGACTATCTCAGACCTTGTAATAATTAAAGGATTTGCACAGTCTGACTTCTAGGGCAGTGAAGGGCTAGCAGTGGATGACCAGGGTGGTGCAGAACTCTCCCTGTCACCCCACCTTCAAGCTTTCTTCAACCACAGCAGATGCATTTTGACTCTTTTTCTTTAATCACACTTCTTTATAAACTTTTTTTTTAAAGACTTATTTATTTTTGGCCATGCTGGGCCATTGCCGGGAGGGCTTTTCTATAGTTGTGCTGAGTGGGAGCTCTCCTCGAATTGTGATGCGTGCACTTCTCATTGCAGTGGCTTCTCTTGTTGCGGAGCATGGGCTCTTAGCACGTGGGCTGCAGTAGTTGCAGTTCCCAGGCTCTAAAGCACAGGCTCAGTAGTTGTGGCTCATGGGCTTAGTTGCCCTGAGGGATGTGAGATCTTCCCGGATCAGGGAGAGAACCCGTGTCTCCTGTATTGGCAGATGGATTCTTAACCACTAGACCACCAAAGAAGTCCCTTATAAACTTCTTTGAACAAAGTTTTCCCTTCACTCCCCTTGCCCCACCACGCAAACAAACAGGAGCAATCTGCTTCTGGCCCAGGACACAGGCTGGTACAACTTGCTGTAAACCCTTGTGCACGGCATCTTTGGGGGCCTGAGAGAAATCCTGTTAAGGCCTTGCAGGTCTGAGGTTGCACGAACAGATCATGAAAAGTCAGTGATGGCCAAGTAGAATGACCACAGCAGCGGGAGGGAACAGAGGCAGCCCTCGTCGTCCCCTCCCGCAGGTCAGCACAGTCCTCAGGACGGTCTCTCACCACCTGTTTTGACAGCTCCTCAGTTAAGCCATCATGCTTACTTTCAACTACCCAGAACCCAATTCCCTGTGATAGTAAGGATTCTGAAGAGACAAAGATAAAGCCTAAGAAAATAAGCAGAAACATCAGCTTGGTTGAACTGCTCCCGACCATGCCTAGACAGCAGCATTACTTCAGGGTGTGTACACTTTCAGCTCGATCTGGTGATTTTTTTACCTCCTGCATGCCTGCTTCAGTGTCAGGCCCTTAGTGGACTTGTCTTCCCAGGGCAGGAGGTTGAATAAACACATTTTGGAAATATTTTTGATCACAAGAGTAGGTTTAAAAATATTCTTTAGTTAATTTTCAGCTAATTGACAAAAGGAGATGGGTGTTTGCATGAAAATTGAGAACCTGAAGGAATGATGTGCTTGATATACTGTTCTAAGCATCTCTGATATGTGCGTGTGTGTGTGTGTGTGTGCACTCTTGCGTAAATGTGCTTCCTGCTTCCTTACCTTCTGGTAGACAGGATCAGGCAAGTCTATTTCTTTTTTTCTTTTTAATATCTATTTATTCATTTGACTGTGCTGGGTCTTAGTCGTGGCACGAGGGATCTTCAGTCTTCATTGCAACATATGGGACCTTTAGTCGCAGCATGGGAACTCTTTGTTGGGGTATGTGGGATCCAGTTCCCTGATCAGGGGTTGAACCTGGGCCCCCTACAATTGGGAGCTTAGAGTCTTAGCCATGGGACCCTCTGGGAAGTCCCAGGAAAGTCTATTTCTTATGTATCTTATTATTGATAAAAGGCGGGGCAGACTGAAAATGTCCACTATCTGCCTCAAAGACACCATCCTTGAAAACTGCCATACCTAAGTAGATTTCCTCTGTTACTCTTTCATAGAACTTACTAATTCCCTTTCTGGCACTTACCGTAATCTTAGTTGTTAGTGAGTACTTACTGCTTAATTGTCTGTTGCTCCCAGCTGGGTATAAGCTCGATAAGGATGGAGATGTTTTCTGTTTTGTGTATCACTATGTCAAGCACAGTGCCTGTCATATCCTAGGACCCCAGGGCATAGTTGTTGAAAGTTGTGGAAAGACTGATCACTCATGGACATTCGGGACCCTATTTCATTATCTGATCTCATCCTCACTTTGAGAGGATCAGGTATCTAATGAGATTTAATGGGATCTAATAGGGTTTCTTTCCCCAGGGGCTGCTGGATTAGGAAATTAGGCTGTGACCCGACTTTGCAAGAGCTTTGAAATGAGCCAAAAGAAAAACGAAACCACAAAGTGGGTAAATCTGAGAATGTGGCATTTAAAGTGAAATGCCATGCTGGAGTTAAAAAGTGAAAGGAGATGAACCCAAAGAATTGAAATCTGGCCAGACCTTCCTAGTAAGGAATCAACACTATAATCTTTGAATGGGCTTGAATAGAAGTAGTTGGAGTCCTCAGTTGTGGAGAATTATGTTGTTTTTCAGTTGCTAAGTTGTGTCCGACTCTTTGTGACCCCATGGACTGCAGCATGCCAGGCTTCCCTGGCCTTCACCATCTCCCGGGGTTTGTCAGATTTCATGTCCATTGAGTTGGTGATGCCATCCAACCATCCCATCCTCTGTTGCCCCCTTCTCTTCCTGCCCTCAATCTTTCCCAGCATCAGGGTTTTTTTCCAGTGAATCAGCTCTTTGCATCAGGTGGCCAAAGTATTGGAGCTTCATCTTTAGCATCTGTCCTTCCAGTGAATATTCAGGGTTGATTTCCTTTAGGACTGACTGGTTTGATCTCCAGTCCACTGGAGAGGGGAATGGCAAACCACTCTAGTCTTCTTGTCATGAAAACTGCATAAACAGTACAAAAAGGGGAATTATGTTAGACCCTGCAAAAATGTCTTTTCCTGATAGTGTATCTCATCTCCAGTTTCTGGCACAAACATTCCAAAAGAATTCATTTTTTAAAAACTAGGCTTTTTTCAAACAAAAATTTCACTGCCATCTTCAACATTTAAGATCAATGATACTGCTTTTACCTCCTACTCTGAAGAGAGTAATCCTGATGGAAAATGTTAGTATTTCAGAGATAGGCAGACATGAAATACCATGGTTGAGATGAGCTTATGTGTTATAAAAATATCAATCTAGAAAATCTTTTGTTCAGAGTCTTGAGAAACCACTTTGGTGTTTGATATGAAAAAAGGGTGCTGAATTGACTGAGAGTCAACAAATATACCTCCTTAACTATTGAAGGGAAAAAAATACAAATGATGTTGCCCTCTTGGAAGATTTTTTAAAATTTTGTTTTATTTAAAAATTTTTGTAATGTTGTGTTGGTTTCTCCCATACAACAACATGAATCAGCCATAATTATATATACATCCCTTCCCTCCCTAGCCTCCCTCCCCTCCCCGTATCCCATCCCTCTAGGTCATCACCAAGTGTCAGACTGGGGTCCCCGTGCTGCACAGCAACTTCCCACCAGCTGTCCATCTTATATGTATGTATGCAGCACATCTTCTTTATCCATTCATCTGTTGATGGACATCTAGGTTGCTCCCACATACTGGCTATTGTTATTAGTGCTGTGATGAACATTGGGGTACATGTGTCTTTTTCAGTTATGGTTTTCTCATGGTATATGCTGATCTTCCATGGAAGATCTTTACTGTTGGGCTTCATTAAAGATGCTTCAGAAATAGTGTCAGAGACTGAAGGAAAGTTTGGAAGGATTGTGGTTGGATTCAGAGCTATCGTTTCTATGTAGTTGCTCTCAGATTTAAGCTCACAGTTAAGGTGGCTAAACAGACTCCTTCCATGGGTCGAATGAAACAAAATGATCTTAAACTATAACAGCAGAAGTTTAGAAAAGAGCAGAAAAGAATATCCCAACAATTAACTGAGCAGTCCTGAGTGTCGTGAGATACGAAGAACTTAGTAGCCATGTGCCCAGGAGGGTTACTGGTTGGTACCTGGCAGAAGTAGCAGATTGATTTAATCAGGATTCATGATTTAAGACACAGCCTTCAGAGAAGTCTCTCCATTTTTTGAACCTTAATTTCCTAATTTAAGTGATCTCTCTGAGTCAAAAACTCTGACTCAGTCACTGTATGATGTGGTGGAGGAAGAGAGGCTTGGTCTGCAAAATCAGGAGTTTCACCTTGCAGGAACTCACTGAGTGACCTGAGTCATTTAGCCTTGCTGGGTCTTAGTTTCTTGTCTGATGGAAGGAATGACTGATCTCAGAAGACTTGCCTAGGTTGGAATCTCAGTGGGATAAAAGGTCAGGATCACCCTGCTGCCTCTTGATGTTCTGTTGAAAGCAAAAGGAAAAAGCTGGCCCTACAAGTATGTTAGCCTGGATTCTTTCATCTGACCCTGTGACTTGGGGGCCTGAGAAGATGCACACACATGTCCTGTTTGGCTTGGTCAGTAGACTCATTCGTAAAGAGTGGCCTTTGCAAAGCCAGCTGTCAAAACAGCAGTGATTCGCCTACAAAGCCTAGGAGTGAAGACGTTCACATGAAGGGATACAGGGAGGAAGAAATACAGGCACCCTCCTCAAGTAATAAATGGCTATTGCTTTAACTTCTCTATATCTCCTCTGAGCACCCTAGACCTGGGAACAAAGGCTGGAAAATCTTGAAATGTATAGTGTTAATTGTGCAACAATAGTAATTCCTTTCTGTTTTAAATTGAAACATTATTTGTGTGAGGTATGTAGTGCATTCATTCATTCATTTATCCTCTTATTTGCTTACTCATTCAACAAATTTGAATTTTTACTGTGTGTGGATCAGTCTGTTTCCATCTGCCTCCCCAACAAAAAGTCCCCTTATAATGAATTTTTAAGCCCAGATTTGGTTTCTCAGTGACAAATGAATAATATATCTTGTGATGGATATAACTGGTAGTATCTTAGGGATAAAATAAAAACAGAATTTGTTACACTTTAAAGTCATCTGGAATCCAAAACTGAGATACTAGCTACTCATATTCACGTTATTCTTAACCAGGATAAAATTATTTCTTCACTCATTCATTCAGTTGATTAATAATTACTGAAGCCTGCTGGGAATGCAAAGAGGAATAGAAATAGTCTTACCTTGCTGAAGTCCATAGTCAAGTAGGAAAGAGAGCCCTGTAGACAGACTCTTCATTCTGTGAACTGCAAGTACTTGGCAAGCTCAGAGCCCAAAATATGAGTTGGAAGGGTGGCCAGTGGGCGCCAGATCATGAAGAGTTGTACACATCACATACGAAGTTTAGCTTTTTTGTCTGCAGGGAATAGTTGGGAGTCTAGGGGAATTTTAAGGTGGGTGAGTTTCTAAGTGTATATGAGGAGGAATGTATATGATCAGTTTTCTATTCTAATAAGATCAGCTTAGCTTTTAAGTGTATAGGATGGATTAAGCCTTCTAAGAAGACATGTAAGTTTGTTAGGGCTGTCAACAAAATACCACCGACTAAGTGGCTTAAACAACAGAAATTTATTATCTCACAGTCAGAAGCCTAGGTGTCTGAGATCAAGGTGTCTGTGGGTTTAAATTCTCCTGAGACTTCTCTCCTTGACTTCCTCTGTGCATACACATTCCTGGTGCCTGTCTGTGTGTCCATGTTTTTTTCTTATAAGGACATCAGTCAGATTGGGCTAGGGCCCATCCTATGGTCTCGTTTTTTTTTTTTTTTAGTTTAGTTTAATTGCAGAATACTATTCAGTAGTATGGAGATACCAGTTTGTTTATGTATCTCCCATTAATAGACATTTGAAGTGTGCCCATTTGGGGCTGTTATGATTTTGTTTGTCTTTGGGCTGCTCTCTACAGCATGTGGGATCTTAGTTCCCTGACCAGGGATCGAACCTGTGCCCCCTGTAGTGGAAGTGCAGATGCTTAACCAGTGGACCGCCAGGGCAGTCCGATATGGTCTTGTTTTAATTACCTCTTTAAAGGCTCTATCTTCAGTCACATACTTAAGGTGGGAGAGGGCTTCACATGAATTTTAGGGGAACACAAGTCAGCTATAAAAGAAGCAAACCAAAAGGTAGAGGAAATCCACACCTTGTCAGAAGGCATGGATGTGTGTGATAAGGAACAAAAATGGACATGTATTTTTATATTAACAATTTAAGGCTAAAGAAGTATGTATTCACTTGACTTCAAATGTTCAGTAATAGGGACTCTCATAGAACAAGACCACCTGTGCTTTTGTCCCCCCATTTCAGTCTTGCTTCTAACAGTGTTCAACAGACAGAGTATGCTCTCCAGCTGTGGTCTGATTGTCTGGATTCCTTGAAATATTTAATTGAATTACTTAAAGGAGTGCTTTAAGAATATCTTATGTTTTAAGTATACTCCTTTTGAGAAAACAGATTTAGGAAGACACAACGCAAACTTGTCTCTTGACCTGTATTTTTAAGATGCTGAGGACTAGATCTCTTGTTGCTGTTCAGTTGTTCAGCCACTCAGTCGTGTCCGACTCTTTGCAACCCCAGGGGCTGCAGCACACCAGGCTTCCCTGTCCTTCACTATCTCCTGGAGTTTGCTTAAACTCATGTCCATTGAGTTGGTGATGCCATCCAAACATCTCATCCTCTGTCATTGTCCCCTTCTCCTCCTGCCGTCAGTCTTTCCCAGCATCAGGGTCTTTTCCGATGGATCTGCTCTTCACATCAGAGTATTGGAGCCAAAGTATTGGAGCTTCAGCTTCAGCATCAGTCCTTCCAATGAATATCGAGGGTTGATTTCTTTTAGGATTGACTGGTTTGATCTCCTTGCAGTTTAAGGGACTCTCAAGAGTCTTCTCCTGGAGAAGGCAATGGCACCCCACTCCAGTACTCTTGCCTGGAAAATCTCATGGATGGAGGAGGCTGGTAGGCTGCAGTCCATGGAGTTGCTAAGAGTCAGACATGACTGAGTGACTTTACTTTCACTTTTCACTTTCATGCATTGGAGAAGGAAATGGCAACCCACTCCAATGTTCTTGCCTGGAGAATCCCAGGGATGGGGGAGCCTGGTGGGCTGCCGTCTATGAGGTCGCACAGAGTTGGACACGACTGAAGCAACTTAGCAGCAGCAGCAGCAAGAGTCTTCTCCAGCACTGCAGTTTGAAGGCATCAAGTATTTGGCACTCAGCCTTTTTTATTGTCTAGGTCTCATTTCATTTCCAGTACATCAGTACTGGAAAAAACATAGCTTTGACTATGCAGACCATTGTTGGCAAAGCAATGTCTCTGCTTTTTAATATGCTGTCTAGGTTTGTCATGGCTTTTCGTCCAAGGAGCAAACGTCTTTCAGTTTCATGGCTGCAGTCACCATCTGCAGTGATTTTTGAGTCCCCCAAAATAAAGTCTGTCCCTGTTTCCATTGTTTCCCCATCTATTTGCCATGAAATGATGGGACCAGATGTCATGATCTTTGTTTTTTGAATGTTGAGCTTTAAGCCAACTTTTTCAGTCTCCTCTTCCACCTTCACAAGAGGCTCTTTTCTAGGTCTCTGTAAACTAGTAAGCTATAATATCTCAGTCCCTTCAGTCTGCTATAACAAAATACCACGGACTGAGTGGCTTATACACAACAGAAATCCTCTCCCAGTTCGGGAGGCTGGCCAGTCCAGAATCAAAGGCCCCACATGGTTGAGTCCTGGCGAGGGCCCTCTTTGTGGCTCATGTACGATGCCCTCTTTCCGTGTCTTCACATGATGAAAGCAGCAAGGGAGCTCTGTGGCTTCTCTTTTATGAGGATGCTAATCCCTTTAATGGGGTTCTACCCCCACTCTCATGATCATTAATCACTTTCCAGAGGTTACCCCTCCAAATACCATCACATTGGGGATTTCACTACATGAATTTTAGGGCTGAGGGACAGACTGTCACATAAGGGTAAAGAATTTAAATGCAGAATGTGAAATAGACCTCCACCTGCACTCCTTGGAACCTTGGGCCCCAGCGGCCATGATGGACTTTCCAGAAATCTTTTCTTCCTGAGAATCCATACTACTTACTCCATAGTGCTTCATCCCAGTGGGGAAACTTGGCGAAATTAGTCCACAAGGCTGTTCCCACCAAGAGGTCAGAGACTGTTGGAACTAACGTTTCAGTGAAACCAAAACCTTATCAGTAGGAGACTTCATGATTTCACACTGCCCAGGAAGTCTTCTTTGTAGCTTCTGATTATCTGGGGTTTTTATTAGTAGAAAATTTTACCAGTTGAGGGGTGGGGAGGAGGCAAAAATGGAAGAGGAAATGAATGTGACCTCCATTCTTTCCATCTCATCACTGTCACTATTGATCAAAATAACCTTCCCTGAGAGATTTCTTTTAAATTTTCACCCTTGGTAGGCTTCATTAAAATTTTGAATTATAAAATGGGAAAAGTCAATTTTATTGGATCTTAAATTTTGCTCTATGTGGCTTCCTGTCCAGAGTGCAAATTGTTAAAATTGACATAGGATGTATGTGCAAGGTAATATCTTTTTTTGTAGACTCTTCTAAATTTCTCAATATTCCATTGAGTGGATTAGATTGTATAGCAAGTGGGCACTCTGAAAAGAAAATAGAATTGTGAATTGATGCCTTCAGAAATATTATTTGATGGCAATAAAATATTCTCTGAAATTCCCTTCAGAGGGGAGAAAATGGAGTTTGTTTGCAGTAATTGCATTTTCTAGCATTTGCTCTCACACTTTCCAATATAAGCCGATTGGAACCTGTGATTTGGTTTTGCTTATTGGCAAAAGTACCATGTAAATTGATCTGTGATGCATTTAAAGAAGATGCTTTTGAAAGTTTGGAAATTGAGATGGTTCTTTCTTATTAGATTTCAAGAGTATTAAGGTTTATTTCTATATTTTAGTCTAATGTAATATTAGCCAAATATGTTCTTTTTCAATTTAGTTTTAATCAAGTTCTAGACCATTTTCATCTAGCCCCAGTGGCGCTGTTAAGGCAGAGATTTTATTTCCACTGTCAACCCTCTGTTCTGACTTCTGTGGACCAGCCGCTTGGAATCACTGCACACTGAAATTCTGCATTTCATCTTGCCTAAGCATTGTTTCAGCATGCAAAAATAATAATAGTTATTACAGAAAGATTTTTTTATTACTGTTTGTGGGGTAGTGCAGAGGGAATCTAAAAAGCTCTAAAATAGTTATCTTTTAAAGAAGATGGCCTTTATGCTAGCATTATTTTTATTTAATTTGATTTTTCATCATACTTAATGGTTTAAAAGGCAGGCACATAGGATTTGTATTTGGTCCTCTAATTATTCAGGAGAATAATTACCACTTATTTTATAATCACTGCAGGATGGAGCACCTTTTTCTTAGTTGGTTTTCTTAACAGTTTTATGGGAATCAAACCCCAATATACTGTTTTTCAGCTCACCATAGACTTTGTCAGTCAGCACTGCTAATTTATTACAGATTAGTTTATAAAAGATATTCATTGAATACACTTTCAAGGTGGTAAGAGTAAGAGATTAACCCCTTATCCCAATGAAGTTACAGTGCAGAACAAAGACAGGATAAAAATAATGATAATCATAACTGTTCTTTATGTGTCGGTTTTATGCTAGGTTTGTTACCAGTCTCACTCAGTCTCCAGGTCCACTCCATAATATAGGTTGTGCAGTTTCCATTATTTTGTCTGATGAGTAGTATAAACATTCAATTGCATGCTTTGAGTTTCACAGATAATAAGTGACAGAAACTTAGTCTCAAATCTGTCTGACCCCAAAGCCCATCAAGCCATTATTTCTACATACCAGTATGCTCCAGTGATATAAATATATGCACAGCTGGTGGAGATGAGACTTGAGAATACCATCACCACTTCTTCTTGCGACTGTCCAGTGAAATTCTGATTTGGATCCAGTTTTCTGAAACTTGAGGAAGTTGTTTGAATAGCCTTTAGGAGATTTGTTTCAAATCAAATTTGTTGTATGGCATATCAGTCTATCTCAACAAGCTAAGCCTGTCATTTGTAAGATAGAGGTTGGACAAAATAAACAATGAAGAGACTGCCCATGGTTCCAGTGATCCAGTCAGATGGATAGTCAAGTATAATTGGAGCCATGCTTCCTTGGACAGTTCCCACCACGGCTTCACATGTAGAATGTGCTGTGTTGATCTGGGTGGCAACTTAGAGATACTCAGTTGGGAAACAAGAGGATGTTGTCATTCATTTTTACTACCTGTGGTAATGAAATGTATGTGTGTCTGTGTGTGTGTGTGTACGTCACAGAAAGCTATGTTAAAGTAAGGTTATGGTTGAGACAGGAATGCATGGAAACAAGTTGCTGCTGAGAAAAGGTCAAATCTCTGAGATGTTTTCAGGTGCCTAATAATTATGGGTACTAATGGCCTGTTTCTTGTGCTTTACACTTCTTACTAGCTATATTACCTGCCATCAATTCCATATACTGGCAACCACTTGGGTCCAGAGTGGGGTCTTCTTTCCTGGATGAGGGATGGACTTTTGTCTCCTTTGTGTAGATTAAGGCTTATAACATCTCCTGTTGCTTCGTGGTTCTTTTTACGGAGGAGGCTGAAGAAGAGGAGGGAGTGTTTCAACTGTGGCTTCTTAGGCTAGGCCTAACTCCTGCAGCCAACCACTGAGCATTCCCTCAGCATTCCTTACTTTCTCCTGGGTTTCCGGCTCAGCCTTAACATTATTGTAATATAGTTTTCTGTGTTTAATATTTCTTAGACTTGGTTTCCCATTGCAAGCATGGAAGAAACCCTAATGCATGAGTTTCAGAGGAGAAGGTAGCAGTCTGAACCTGCTGTGTGGCTCCATCAGCAAGTGTGAGTATTAACGTTAGAGCTGTCAGGACTTGTGAAAATTAATGGAGCCTGACGGGGGACAGACTGAGGTCAGAGACGGAGCTTGCCCTGATTGAATGTTTCTGGTGGCTTTGCAACCCAGGCAAGTGAGTGCAAACCGTGGAGCCGAGAGGGAGTGCTGGAGGCCCGTTCATTTGTTTAAGGAATAGACGGTGGGCACTGACTAAGTGCCAAGCATTTTTCTAGGTGCTGGGAACACAGCAGGAAAAGATGGGTTGTGCCCGCTTCTAGCTTCAGAGCCCTGTTCCTGTCTTCAGGCTAGACCCAGCCTTCCTGTGCTATCAGTCCTTGGTAGTCACCTAGGAAGGAATTTTAATTTACTGCAATATAGTTGATTTATAATGTTGTATTAATTTCTGCTGTACAGCATAATGATTCAGTTATTTATATATGTTATATATATTCAAACATATATATGTATATATACACACATATGTGTGTATGTGTATATATATAACTGTTATATATATATGTATATATAACTGACCAGTTTTCAAGCCAAAGTTATTCTTATTTAGTTCTCAGTGGAATATGTATATATATATATGGCTTCCCAGGTGGCTCAGATGGTAAAGAATCTGCCTGCAATGTGGAAGACCCAAGTTCAATCCCTGGGTGGGGAAGATCCCCTGGAGAAGGGAATGGCTAACTGCTCAAGTATTCTTGCCTGGAGAATTCCATGGACAGAGGAGCCTGGCGGGCTGCAGTCCATAAGGCCACACAGAGTCAGACATAACTGAAGGGACTTAGCACACCGTCTGTATATATACATACACACACAAACATGGGGTTTCCCAGGTGGTGTTAGTGGTAAAGAACCCACCTGCCAATGCAGGAGACATAAGAGATGCAGGTTCCATCCCTGGGTTGGGAAGATACCCTGGAGGAGGGCCTGGAAACCCATTCCAGTATTCTTGCCTGGAGAATCCCATGGACAGAGGAGCCTAGCAGGCTATGGTCCATAGGGTCACAAAGAGTTGGACACAATTGAAGCAACTTAGCATGCATGGCCAGAGAAGGCAATGGCACCCCACTCCAGTACTCTTGCCTGGAAAATCCCATGGACAGAGGAGCCTGGTAGGCTGCAGTCCATGGGGTTGCAAAGAAGCAGCCATGACTGAGTGACTTCACTTTCACTTTTCACTTTAATGCACTGAAGAAGGAAATGGCAACCCACTCCAGTGTTCTTGCCTGGAGAATCCCAGGGGCGGTGGAGCCTGGTGGGCTGCCATCTATGGGGTCGCACAGAGTCGGACACGACTGAAGCGACTTAGCAGCAGCAGCAGCAGGATGCATGGCATGCTTCCCTGGTGGCTCAGACAGTAAAGAATCTGCCTGCAACCTTAGGAGACCCAGATTCCATTCCTGGGTCAGAAGTGAAGTGAAGTGAAATGAAAGTTGCTCAGTCATGTCCAACTCTTTGCGATCCCATGGATAGTCCATGGGATTCTCCAGCCCAGAATACTGGAGTGGGTAGCCGTTCTCTTCTCCAGGGATCAAACCCAGGTTTCCCGCATTGCAGGTGAGTTCTTTACCAACTGAGCCACCAGGGAAGCCTGGAAAGAGAATAGCAATCTACTCCAGTATTCTTTCTTGCCTGGTAAATCCCATGGACAGAGAAGCCTGGGAGGCTACAGTCCATGGACTCACAAAGAGCCAGACATGACTGAGCGACTAACACTTTCACTTTCATATAAATAGATATTCTTTTTCATATTCTTTTCCATTAGAGTTTATCACAAGATATTGAATACAGTCACCCATGCTGAATAGTAGGACTTTGTTGTTTATCTATTTGCTGTATAATAGTTTGCATCTGCTAAGCCCAAACTCCCAAACAAGGAAGGGATTTAAATGACGCATCACCTTAGTCCTTCTCACAGCCTCATAGTTCTTACATCCTAATAGCCATTGGTATTATTTTTTTTTCCTCCCATCCTCCTGCAAAATTTTCTGCTTGACCAGTTTTCAGGCCAAAGTTATTCTTACTTAGTCCTCAGTGGAATAAAGAACCTTCAAGAGTTTGAACATTTCCCTTTCTGCTGGAGTCATGATATTAAAAATATAATAATAATTTTAAATGGAAAAAAATTTCTTTTTTTATCCACCTTGGGGATATAACAAGGTCCCTTTATAGCATTGGCGTTAGGGAACATCTGCAGTGCCCCACGCAGACCAGAGGTTTCCGCAATGTGATTGAATTGCAAGATACCTCTTTTGTGTGGAAACACTCCCATGATGATAGGACTGTAGTAGTGATAGCATGACTACATATCTGTTTTATTCTTTTTAATCTCAGAAAGTTAGTTTTCTTTTCTTCCTTGCACATTGTCAAAGGAAAGTAAGCCTGAAGGTTGTGCCTTGTGAGTTGTATTTTCCTGGGCATCTGGGAGCCATTATAGATTCTTCTGACTTGCCATCTCAGTCTTGTTTGCTTCTTGTAATGTAGAGAGCTATATTCAATGTGAGTGTTAGGCCAGAAACATTTTTGGTTTCCTCATATATTTTCATTGTGGTTTCCTCATATATTTTCAAAGTCTAGAATTTAGGAGTACTGAGGAAAGTGGGCATAGAGATTGGAGATTTTGAAATTATTGTCACCTTTATATAAATAGGTTTTCTTTTAGCCAAGGGTGCTTTGGGGTGCTCTCCTTCACAAAGAATTACCATTGTACTTTGGGTTTTATTTCCCCTCTGGGTTTTTAGCCGAAATAAATAGGCAATCCCTGATAAAAATGGGGCATGAGGAAAGTGGTATTTGGTGTAAGTCACAACCTGATGGCTGTATTGGTTGTCTCTCTTCCCCATACTTCGCACTGATGAAGAATGAAGTGTTTTGAGGCAGGAGCCAGCTCCTAGTAGATGGAGGCAGATTCTCAAGAAAACAAAATATTCTGGAATTAACTTTGCATTTTGATCTGACCGGAACTTGAGTTTTCAAGAGGAACACATTCTATAATGATTAAAAAAAAAAAGAAGTTGCAGTTGTGTGATAATTTTGAGGGACATTAATTTTTTTATTGGTTGGGGTGCAAGCTAGCAAGGAACCTTTTTTGGCCAAAGTAGTGCTTATTTGTATTTATTTTATTTTTTAACTTTTAAAATATTTATTTTTGGCTGCGTCGGATCTTAGTTGCGGCACAAGGGATCTCTGTGTAGCGTGTGGGCTTCTCAGTAGTTGCTGCGCGCAGCTTCGGCGTCCCGTGGGCTCTGTAGCTGGGGCTTTGGGGCTTAGTTGTTCCACAGCATGTGGGATCTTAGTTCCTGGACCAGGGATCAATTCCACATCCCTTGCATTGGAAGGCAGATTTTTAACCACTGGACCACCAGGGAAGTCCTTATATATGTTTATTTTAAAACACTGATGCACAGCTGCCCTAGTCTTCACCACTCTCCATACCTTCTAACCAATTCAGCTCACATGTGTGTTTTACTTCTTTGGTCCCTGTAGACGTTTTGGTTGATTACTTTGAACTTCTGTTCTCCTGTCAGAGTCTCCTCTTATTTCTCATGATACAGCCTACAAGTTTTTAAATTCTGGGACCCTGCATGAAGATGGGCCAGAGGAGTTTCTTTCGCCTTCTCAAGTCTGTGACCTTCCTTTCCTTGGGTAGGCTCCCAAATTCTTCAGGGGGCTAGTAGATAAGAAATTACGCCCACAGCTACAGTAGCATTTGGGAAATGCCTGAATCGAGCCAGTGTGTGTTGTCATAGTGTGAGACTGACGTGGCTTCATGTCCCCTGGAGGAGAAATCCATGACATAGGCAGAGTCATGTAGAATGGAGAGTTCTATTTCATGATACAAACATAAGGATCATAGCTGCCCAGATCTAGAGAAAAGATCACTGTAGATGGAGGAGTGGGATGAAGAGGAGTCATGTAAGAAATAGGTCTTGAGCCAAACCCCAAGAAGCAGTTAAAAATTTGGTCTCACCTGATAGAATACTAGCAGGAGAACCAAAGAGCTTTTTTGTCCCACGTTTGAACCAGCTTGACCTGTGAACTTCACTTAGGAAGTGACAGCACCTCTCTGGTACTCACTTTCTTCATTAGTAAAATGGAATTGGATAGATCTGTGATTTTTCTTTTTAATGTTTTTAAGCCAGGGATGTTGTTGTTTAGTTGCTAAGTCATGTCTGACTCTTTTGTGACCCTGTAGACTGTAGCCCGCCAGACTCCTCTGTCCATAGGATTCTCCAGGCAAGAATACTGGAGTGGGTTGCCATTTCCTTTTCCGGGGGATCTTCCCAGCCCAGGGATTGAACCCACGTCTCTTAGATCTCCTGCTTGGCAGGGTAATCCTTTACCACTGAGCCACCTGGGAAGCCAAGCCAGAGATAACTTCCTTCAAATCAAATCTTTTACTAAATCATAAAGTAAAGAAAAGTAGCAGTGCGTGGCGGACACAACAGCAGTCCCCTTCCTCCCGCCCTTGTCTGTTCCCTCAAGTTGCCCTGCGCCACCCGGAGGATGCTTCTAGGCTCTTGTGCTGTGATTCATGGGAGCCACTTTCAGTGACACATGAAATATCCAGAGTTTGGGAAGGAAGGGAGGCTGACCTTGACACAATCTACTGTGTGTCTGCTTTAAAGCTGTTACAGCTTTGTCAGACATATGTATAGCTGAAGATCTTAGTTTTTCTGTTCCTCTCCGTACACTCATAGAAGAGTACCCTGTCTGATTCAGTGAAAGGTGTTAGGCATTATTTTGTTCTTTCTAAGGCCGAGTAAAATTCCACTGTATGTATGAACCATATCTTCTGTACCCATTGCTTTGTCAATGGACATTCATTTTTTTTTGTTTTTGTTTTCTCATTTTTTAAAATTAATTTTTATCAGAGTATAGTTGCTTTACAATGTTGTATTAGTTTCTACTGTAGAGCAAAATGAATACGTATATATATAGCTTCTTTTTTTTTGGATTTTCTTCCCATTTAGGTCACCACAGAGTACTGAGTAGAGTTCATAGTAGGTACTCATTAGTTATCTATTTTATACATAATATCAATAGTGTGTATATGTCAATCCCAGTCTCCCAAGTCATCCCACCCCCTCTTCCCTCTTGGTGTCCGTATGTTTAATCTTTATGTCTGTGTCTCTACTTCTGCTTTGCAAATAGATCATATGTACCCCTTTAAGATTCCACATGTATGTGTTAACAGATTCATAGATTTTGAAAACAAACTTGTGATTACCAAAGAGGAAACATTGCGAGAGGGAAAAATTAGGAGGCTGGGATTAACATACCCACACTGCTACATATAAAATAGGTAAGCTACCAGGACCTACTGCATTGCACAGGGATCTCTACTCACTATTCTATAATAACCTATATGTGTAAAGAATCTGAAAAAGAATGAATATATGTGTGACACTGAATCTCTTTGCTATACACCTGAAACTAACACAAAATTGTAAATCAACTATACTCCAATAAAATTTTTATTAAAAAATATATTAAAGATATTCCAAATGAGTAGTCACTCTTGACAGATAGAATCTAAGCCGTTACCTGTCACAGGTTGTACTATTCATTTGTTAATGAGGGACTGATCCTGGCGCTTTTTGGGGCAGTCAGTAAATGTTAGGAGAGATGGGTAACTGGATCATTGAAGGAAAAAATAAGTGATGTGTTAAGGGCACACATTTTCAGGGTTAGAAACATCTTGACAGAGGCAGCTAGGTTCGCAGTGTGTACAAGTTGAAAGTCTCCTGTGTCCACCCACCATCACCTCCAGATTCAGACATCTTAATGACCCCAGTGATACTTTTGTTAACTTGGAGGACACATTGCACCGTGTCAGTTTCAGCCTTTGGAAAGTCGGAGTTTTCCTTTTCATCCTCAGCTGCTCATCTTTGAAGACAGTGACATTGTGCAATGTGACCAGAGGGTGATCCAATTTGTGGACAAACTAGTATTTTCTTGATTGGCAACTAGGAAGCGCAATCATTATAATAATTATTTGAGCACAGCTAATACCTGTTTAGTGGAGAAGGTGATGGCACCCCACTCCAGTACTCTTGCCTGGAAAATCCCATGGACGAGCAGCCTGGTAGGCTGCAGTCCATGGGGTCACTAAGAGTCGGACACGACTGAGCGACTTCACTTTGACTTTTCACTTTCATGCATTGGAGAAGGAAATGGCAACCCACTCCAGTGTTCTTGCCTAGAGAATCCCAGGGACGGAGGAGCCTGGTGGGCTGCCATCTATGGGGTTGCACAGAGTTGGACACGACTGAAGCGACTTAGCAGCAGCAGCAGCAGTACCTGTTTAGAGACGATGAAGTGTTAGAAACTGCACATCTTTACATGCAGTAGATTATGTAATGTGCATCAAACCTTAAGGGTAGTGTGATTATTATCCCCTCCCCATTTATATTTGAATAAACTACAGTTTAAAAACAGTGTGTTGGAGATTATTTGGCTAGACTGGATTGGAGATGCTTCTTCATTTCACTTCTAAAATTCTGGAAAGAGGATTCCAGAAGCTTGCATCTGGTAGGCCAAATTCAGCTCACAGATGTATTAGAGTTGGCCCCCAACTGTGTGTGTTTGTTTTTAATTGAGCTTGCAATTCAAGAGGGCTTAAACTTGGAGGACAATCTGATACTGGCTTAAACCTTGTCATGACTCAAGATGACAAGCCCATTCCTGGAATTCTTTTTAGGAAGCTCCTGGTGAGTCTTGAAGGGATTCAGTCATTCCTTCAGTTGGTAAATGGTTGCTTATTATGTGCCTGCCATTTGGAAAGTACTGAACTGTGTGTGTGTTCAGTCGCTCAGTCATGTCCAACTCTTTGCGACCCCATGGACTGTAGCCCACTGGGCTCCTTTGTCCATGGGGTTTTTTCAGGCAAGAATACTGGAGTGGGTTGCCATTTCCTCCTCCAGGGAATCTTCCCGACCCAGGAATCAATGTCTCCTGCATCTCCAGCATTGGCAGGCAAATTCTTTACCACTGAGTCACTTCGGAAGCCCAAGGTATTGAACTAGTTTGGGTCAAACAGGGAACCACAAGCCACAATCCATGCCTTCAAGGATCGTCTAGGAGGAGATAAGTCACATGCAAAGGGAAAAACTAAACAAATGGAATAAAATAATAATTAATGCGCACTGATTATTTACTCCATACCATGCATGTGCTTTAGAAGCTCTATCTCATTTTATCTTGAATGCAACCTGTGAGGTGGGTGCAATTATTGTCCTTGTTTTTCTAAGACACCTTAGAGGATGTAAGAGCTCTGTCCAAGGTCATATAGTTAATAGGTGGTGAAGCCTGCAAAGCCTCTACTCTTACCCATGCTGCTGCCACAGTTTAATTTGTAATAAGACTTAAAAATTTAATCATAAAGAGTAGAAATGTGACACATGCAATAAAAAAAATACTAAATAATATTCATAGAAGTAACGATGAAGAGCAGAAGTGTAGCAAGTCAGCTGAGAATGAGAGGAGAGGCACAGGGAACCGAGAAAAAAGACAGGAAGGGATACCTTGGAGAGGGAGGAGGAGAAGGCAGAGTCCAGCATCACTAATCTAGGGAAAAGATACTTTATCAGACAGAGACGTTACTGCCGTGTGATCTTTGGAGATGAGGATGGAGGAAAAACCTCAGCTTTTGTTTTTAGGAGGTAATTACTGACATTCAGGGAAGCTTTCGGTTGAGTACAGAAACAAAGGGAGGTTGCGTTGGTTAAATCATCGGTTTTTTAAGTTGTATTCATTTATTTTTGGCTGCTCTGGGTCTCTGTTGCTGCGTGCAGACTTTGTCCATTGCAGTGAGTGGTGGCTTCTCTTCGTTGTGGTGCACGGGCTATAGGTGCAGGGGCTTCAGTAGTTTGGCACATGGGCTTAGTTGCTCCTCAGCTCGTGGGATCTTCCCAGACCAGGGATCAAACCCATGTCTCCTGCATTGGCAGGTGGATTCTTAACCCTTGGGCCAGCAGGGAAGTCCAACATTGGGTAAATTCTGAATAGCCATTTAAGTCTTTAAGTTGCTGATTCTAATAGTAGGTTAATCCATGAGGGTACACAAGCATGATAAGTAGGCCAGGAGTGAGAAGTAACAGAGAGTGAGGAGGTCTGCAATAGACTGGAGGTCAAAGTTGCCTGATTTTTGATCTTCCAAAAGAAGCCAGAAACCCTGGATTTTTAGTGCAATACCTTCAGATTTCTAAATGTTAGTTCAACTAAGAAAATAAAACAGTTGAGGACCAATGGTAATACATCTCTCAGCTGAATGTGGCCTACCAGCTGCAAACTTCTGGAAGCCTCTTTCCAGAAGTTTAGAAATAAAATGAAGATGCATCTCAAAGAGGAAATAATTCCAGGGATGGTTTAGGATTGCATTTGAGGTGTGTGTGGGGGTGTGTGTGGGTGTGTGAAGAGCTTCTTGTTTTTATCTTCTTGAGGTGAGTAAACATCAACTTACTAAAGCAGGAGAAATATAATAAAGACATCCAAAATAGTATAGAGAGATGTCTGAAAAATTAAAGGGCCAGTAACAAGAAAAGCATTGCAGCCAATTATTAAAAAGATGAGAAGATGTAAAGGAGCAATTGGGAAATAAAGAGAGCCTATCTTGGGGCTGCTGCTGCTGCTGCTGCTTCAGTCGTGTCCAACTCTGTACGACGCTATAGACGGCAGCCTACCAGGCTTTCCCGTCCCTGGGATTCTCCAGGCAACAACACTGGAGTGGGTTGCCATTTCCTCCTCCAATGCATGAAAGTGAAAAGTGAAAGTGAAGTCACTCAGTCGTGTCTGACTCTTAGAGACCCCATGGACTGCAGCCTACCAGCCTCCTCCATCCATGGGATTTTCCCAGGCAAGAGTACTGGAGTAGGTTGCCATTGCCTTCTCCATCTTGGGGCTAGAGGATAGGATTTTCCAGGCAAGAATACTGAAGTGAGGTGCCATTGCCTTCTCCAAGAGGATGTGTATTGTAAGCTAAGTGGGGAGTCAAATGGAGGCTGGAGCCTGGAACCTGGAAAAGTTTTGTGACGGCTGCTTAGGGAATAGACAGTGGCAAGCGTGTAGGATAATTAGAATCGTGGAGTAGCAGCCAAGACCTAGCTTACTTCAGCTATCCTTTAGTTTTTAAGTGAGCATCTATTTATATGATATAGTGAGGTAATACAGATACAGTACGAGACACGGTTTTGAATAAGACTTAATTGCTGCCTCCAGGAGCTTGTCTTACTTATTATCTGTAGCTCTTAACTGAACTGATAGGTGGACTAGTTTCCCAAATTTCATTCATTTGGTAGTCATTGCTTTGCCAAATCTTTGAATTATCTATATGATTATTTGCTTAGTAGTTTTCTTTAAACCATCTCCTGTTTTATATACAAAAATAGAAGAATGAAAATAGAAAAGATAGTAGAAAAATGAAGCCATATATCATTTACTTGTGTTGGCGTATTTTTTTCAAATGTGCATTTTTAGAACATACAAAGCTACTTTACATTCTGTCAGAAATTCATCTCTATTTCACCTAAAATCATCTCGTATCTTACCGGTAAAACATATACCATGTCTTGGGAGGATAGAACTGGTTAGTTGGTAGAATTCTTTAGGTCATTCAAAGCAAGGCTTTTCCCACATTAGAATATCTGCATATGGCCTTGGTTTTTTATTCAGGCAGGTCAACTTCGATGACCTGATCTGAATAAAATGGATAAAGGCAGGCACCTCTTTGTCTGACAATTTTAAAATCATGCTATTTGAATACCAAGAAGGTTGGAGCTTGACTGCAGAGCCTTCCAAATTAATCTAGTCTGGGAAAAAAAAACACACACACACACACAATGAAAATGCCATCAAGTAACAGGAGATTTGTCAGCTGCATTGCTTACACTTTTCATATAAAACATAAAGGTTGGCAGATTACAGATGAAAGGTCAGTTCAGCAAAAAAGAAAGCATGTCAGACAATCTCATAACATAGGTAACAGAGGATGGAAGTTGGAAACTACTATTGGATTCTCAGAAAGAGATGAGTTTGTTGCAGTGTGTAAATATCATGACGATTTCCACGGCTGTTCATTTTGGTGGCTACTTCTTTATGCTGAGTCTCCAAAATGTGATTTAAAAGATACTGAAGAGGCCTGTCTTCCTGAGAAAGATTTACTTTGCAGCAGTTTTGTTTTTTTTTTCTTTCACTGATCTGAAGGGGAGAAATGTACTTCCTTCAGGTCGCCTTGTTTCCCAGTCTCACCCATCCCATCCCTGAAGCAATGCTCTAAAATGGAAAAAGCAAGAAGCCAAGGCCTCTTGCAAGAGCAGTGGTGCATAAAGACAGAGTTTGCAGTGAGTCCATCATCATGAATCATTAAAGGAGAACTGGCAGCTAAAGCATGACTGGTACAAATAGAGTTGCTCAAAGATTCAATCAGGTAGCACCTGCCTTGGAGCAGATTACTGTCCAGGAAAACATATCAGACTGTTCTAGCCTTGGGAGGAGGGTGGGTCTGGGCAGGCAGTACTGGGCCAGTGGGGTCACAGAGCCATGATGTTGAAGTAGTGCAGAGTCTCAAAAATTTCTATCATGTACAGTGCTGGGAATTTTCAGACTCCTGAATACATCTTTTATCTGTATTTTAAGTGTAGGGAATTGTGCAAAATATCATCATTTTATCCAGGTAACTTGCAACATACATCCCAATCTTACTGCCTTATGCTAGTACAGATTATAAGCTCTGCATCTGTTTAAGAGAAGTTTCTTCTTTTTTTAATCTGTTTATTTACTTATTGGCTGTGCTGGGTTTTCGTTGCTGTTCGTGGGCTTCCTCTAGTTGTAGTGAGTGGCATCTACTCTCCAGTTTGCAGTGGGTGGGCTTCTCATTGTGGTGACTTCTCTTATCATGGTGCACAAGCTCTAGGGCGTTCGGATTTCAGTGGTTGTGGCACACAGGCTTAGTTGCCCCGCTGCATGTGTAATCCTCATGGACCAGGGATCGAACCCAAGTCTCCTGCATTGGCAAGCAGATTCTTAACCACCGGGCCATCAGGGATGTCCTTGAGAGAGGCTTCCTATTTTTTTGGAGCTCTTCACCACAACGTTTTGAATAACTGAGGCCAAAGGCATGTCACACAGTTCTGTGGGCCAGTAGTCAAGGATATCCATTGATACTTAGCCACCATGTTTTCAGTTTTATCTTCCTGCAGTATTATTTTCTGCCTGTTTTCATCTCTCTCATAAGTCTCCCCATTAGCCCACATTCTGTGTATCCAATTTTAATACTGTTTACAATTTGCATTGGTGAAATCCAACTGGACCTATGACAAAAACTTGCCCTCCCCCCCAAACATAATTCTGTCTCAGACTGTAAGCTTCATTAATTGATTCATTGACTCTGGCTTGCTGGTAAGGATGAATTCTTACAACAAATATATCCAATTCCTGCTAGTGGTAACTTTCATTCTTCGTGGAATAGCAGGAAACATTAATTTTGCATTGGACCCGGGAGTCTCAGGAAGCTGGAATTATAGGCACCGTCTTCCCACCCTTTTCCTCCTCAAAATAAAAATGAAATAAAATAAAATGAGCAGCTGCCCAGTGGTGAGGCTTGAGGGATGCGCAATGACAAAGAAGAGAAAAGGGCATTAATTTCAGGATGGGGACAGCTGCTGGGCACTATCTCCCTTTGGATTTTGGTTCTTATAGCATCACGATGAGTTATTAATATGTATGATCTGTACTTTATTCAAACATTATAAATCTATGCAGAAGTCTGGTGTTTGGGTTTTCCTTTATAGCTTTCATTCTTCTTCCCAGAATTATCTCATTTTGATCGGGAAACTTTTGCATAAAAAGCACACACTGGCGAACTCACATTTCCATACCATAAATATTAAAAGGGGGTTAAGCTTTACAGTTTCTTCTCCCATCCCAATGGGAGGAAAGTTAGCCTTCTAATCAGGGGGTCATTATTAATCTTTTTATTCACAAGCCAAAAGGTAAACTTTAACTTGCCATACAAAATTGTACTGTGTGCTTCCTTTGATTTATGCAAATTGTGAAATGCGTATGCTGTGTCTTTTGTACTAAGGTGATACTAAAAATCTAGCAGGGAACGGAGTTGTTACAAACAGTTGGTCAGCTTATTTTTTAAGGATTAAAACCAAATCTAGACCTTTTTTAAGGCTTATGACTAAAGTAATTTTTGCTGGATGATTCTAAAGTATGGATCACAGTATGGATTTATCACAGTGACACTGTAGCAAACAGAAAAGGGAAATGGAACTAGAAAACTTAATGTCTCCTTAGTAGCTTTTAAGCTTCTGAGTGGCTTCCTGTCTCCCGTTTATTGTCATTTTTGTTAGCATAAAGGAGTAGTCATAAATTTTGGTTCCCATGGAAATATAAGGGAATGTGTGATCTGTTTCATTTGGGGATACTGTCTGATAATCACGCAGTCATGGCTGTTGTACTTCGTGATGGGAAATGAACGTGCTAATTGGTGCTCTTTTTTTTTTTTCGTATTTCAGGAAACCTGCCATATGAATATAAAATAGTGATTGCTGGGAATCATGAACTGACATTTGATAAGGAATTCATGGCAGACCTTGTTAAACAGGACTACTACCGTTTCCCCTCTGTGTCCAAATTGAAACCAGAGGACTTTGACAACGTTCAGTCCCTCCTGACGAACAGTATTTACTTACAAGACTCGGAGGTAACAGTGAAGGGATTCAGGATATATGGTGCACCTTGGTAAGTGTTCCTTCCAACAGTCTTCCCCTCTTTTTTTTTTAGCTCAATGCTGAGAAAGCATGGTGCCACCTTAAGTGTCTTAAACCAAAAAAATAAAGGTGAAATGAAACCTTTATGCTGTATTTCCAACAGAACATGAATTTTGGCACTGCTGCGAATTGTTTGTTGTGATGCAGAGTTCTTTAGGCGAGATCAATGGGGGCAGAGCTTTGGTACAGTAGATTCGCGTCTGTTTGTGTGACTGGGGCTGCACGTGTGTCGATGGGACACAGAAAAATTTGGGGGAAGGTCACTGTGTTACCCTTCACGCAGGTTCAGCCACTCTGAACATTCCATCAGCCTTAGGTGATTCTTTCCTCCTTGTGTTTTACATTGGAAACACTCATGAAATATCTTGCTTAGAGTTTCTCAAATCTTGCTGCACATGAGAATCACCTGATCAACTCTGAAGAAATATAGATTTTGAAGCCATAACCACCCCCCCAAGATGCTGATTCTCCTTTTTGAGGTGGAGCCCAGTGACCTGTATTTTTAAAGCTCCCCAGGCAAGACTGATTAGAGAAGGGAATGGCAACCCACTCCAGTATCCTTGCCTGGAGAATCCCAGGGACAGAGGAGCCTGGCGAGGTACAGTCTGTGAGGTCACAGAGTCGGACAGGACTGAGCAACTAATACACACACACACACACGCAAGGCTAATCTCCAGACAGTTTGCAAGTTACAGGTTAGGAGCTCAGTTCTACAGTTCTTGGTCCTGCAATTCTCAGCTCTAGAAAAGTTGAAGCTGGTGCATATTCTTTGGGACCAGATAAGGAAGCATGTTGATTTTGGCTTCGTCAACTGGCAGTTGTCTGGTTTTGAAGAGGTTAACTCATAGAGGATGAACCTCAGTTTCTTCATCTCTAAGATGGTGAAAATAATACCTACTTTAGAGGGTTATGGTGAGGATTAAATTGGATGATGTTTGCACTGAATTGAGAAGAGTGTCTGGTGGTTTGCTTAGAGCAATATTAATAATTACCACTTTTCAGGACTTAGCTCTGCTGCTAAGTGTTTATGTGAATTTAAGCAAGTCACTTAGGTTCTAGAGCCAGTTTTTGCGTCTTTAAAATGGGAGTGTGAGACCAGAAAATCAATAGTAGAGGAGTCTTGGATTTTTATCCATTTGCTTTCTTACTTTTTGAGAGCCCTATGTGTATATAGAGCAGAAAAACTGACCTTTACTTACGCAGCCTGGAAGAGTATCCTGGTCATGCCCTAGGAGTTGTGAATAAGGCTGGAAAAGGGCAGAGTGAATTCAGATTGGCCACCTCACTCAACTTCCCAGCGCTTCCCAGGTGGCGCAGTTGTAAAGAACCTGCCTGCCAATGCAGGAGACATAAGACATGCAAGTTCTATCCCTGAGTGGGAAAGATCCCCTGGAGCAGGAAATGGCACTCCGCTCCAGTATTCTTGCCTGGAAAATTCCATGGACAGAGGGGCCTGGTGGGCTACAGTCCACGGGGTCACAAAGAGTCAGACAGGACTGAGCATACACACACCCCTACTCAACAGTTTGGATTGTCTTCTGTAGAATAGAAAGTTGAGACATTTTCTGTAATTTTTTTCTAGCTTTACTAGTTAGTATCCAGAAGGACTGATTAGTGGATACAGGAAGACTGTTAGTCGTTCAGTCATGTCCAACTCAGTTCAGATCTTGCTGAAGATTTTTTTGGTTAAAATTAATATTCCCAGAACTGCTGTAATCTGAACGTTGATTTAGGAATGCTTACATCAGTGTTTCTGTACAGGGACAACAAGATTTCCCATTTCCACCCCTTATTCAGCTTTTGGACTTGAACTTTTCCCTGCATACCTCTGTGCCTCTGTTTTCTCATCTCTAAAGTGGGAAATAGCAATTTTACTTTTCTCTCATCGTTGTCGTAAGTGAGTTAATGCACCCGCAGCATGCAGAAGGCTTTCTGACATGAGAATAAGCACTTGATAAGAGCTAGCTGTTACTGGCCTAGTGGGGTTGGTGTTTCCAGTCTCCTTTGTACCCTTGTCCACCTTTGTGCAAAGACTGTTGCACTGGGAGTCAGATGCGCTGGGGTCTAGCCTTAGTTCAGTCTTTGGTGACTGCGTGACAAATCCATCAGCTTCTCTGTAAAACAGGGGCAATGAGGTCTGCCCCGCTTTCTCTCTGATGCCACCCACTTCAGTAGTCACCCAAATTAGAATATTCACAGGGCATGTATTTGTGGACATGCTTGATTATTTTAATATTTTGTACAATTTTTAGCCTGTTTCATTATTAACAATTTGATTGGAAGCAAGTTTGGGGGGATTTATACCAGAGCTGCTACTTTTATCCTGTCAGCAAAAAGGATTTTTCCATCCCTGGGATTCACAAGTAGGTGTATGCCTTCTTAGTAACCCATCAAATATTCCAACCCCAAAATAATGTGAACTGATTTAAGAATTTTTTTAACTTTTTATTTTATGTTAGAATATAGCCAATTAGCAATATTGTGATAGTTTTACCTGGACAGCAAAGGGATTCAACTATACATAGTTCTCCCCCAAACTACCCTCCTGTCCAGTTTGGCACGTGACATTGAGCAGAGTTCCATCTGCTATATACTAAGACCTTGTTGGTTATCCATTTTAAATATAGCAGTGTGTATATGTCCATCCCAAACTCCCTAACTCTCCCTTCCCCCTGGTAACCATAAGTTCATTCTCTAAGTCTATGAGTCTGTTTCTGTTTTGTAAGTTAGAATTGATTTAAGTTTGATTTCCATGCTTTCCCAATGACTTTTCCAGAGGAAATATTAAGTTCTGATTTGCTGATATTGTTACTGGTTTTAATTTAAAAACAGAAATCAAAATGAGAACCTTGATACTAAGGATTTCCATCATGTCACAGATTTCTCAAAAGTAATTGCCATCTGACCAGGGAGAGAGCTATTAACTCATTTGCAAAATGTGAATTGTGACTCAGTTTTGCTCTAAACAAGGTATATTAGCTCACATTCATTCCCTGTTTATAACTTGTAGCACCACTGAAAGCTTCCTAAAGACCAGAGAGAATTAACGCAATGTCTCCTGACTTACAATTTAGGAGGAATTTGTATGTGGAAAATAGCTTAAAACAATCCTGAGCCCTCGTGGGTGTTTGCAATTGGAATGCACTGTGGTGCTTATTAAATCTGCAAGGAAGAGGGTTTGGCTGTGGTTTGATGGGTCTGGGAAAATCCAGTGACCTACACTGAAGAAGTAAATGGGGTGCCTTGTCCTGGAAGAAAGATGTTTCCTTGGAAGGAAGGCAAGAGTTGACTATTCCTGAGAGGAGGTGGGAGGGTGGGCGGTGGGAACCTAGCTCAGGAGGCCTTCTGCCGGATTCTGTGGCTTCTGTGTATATATATACTCCCTCACCTCATCATTTTTCTAGGAGTCTTAAAGAAAGGACTCAGGTGTGATGTATTGTCACAGGACTAACAGTGCAGTTAAAGCTATTCTTAATTTCTCCTATTACCTTTTTCTCTCCCTCTCTGGGGGACAGAAGGAGAGGGTATTGTGAGGCCTGGTGGTTAGATCTGCCCAGGACTCTGCTCTTGTTCAGAAAAGCTCGTGGATTTCTTGCATCCCTCATGTTGTTCTTTGCCACCGAGATGGTTCCTAATCTCTTAAGATCACTTTCAGCTCTCGTATGTCTTTTGCAAATGCTGATCAGAGGAGACAGAATTCTAATCTGTCAGGTATCAGCCACTGTGCTAACTCACTCACTGCTTGTCTGGCCAGGATGGAGGAGAGGTGGCATTTTGAAATCATCTTTATATTTTTCGTTATTGGATCTGTAGCCAGCATTTTAGTGCTAGCAGATTTCAATAAATTCACTCATGGCACTTGGTATTTAAAAATTGACTAGCCTCTTCTTTTTTTTTTTTTTTTTTTAATTTCAGTTGTTCTTTTGCTACCAAGATGCTTATATATAAAAAAAAAGAAAAGAAAAAAATCCGGGTACAAACGGATCAGTAACCAAGCTGCAAAGAGTAAAAAGCCCATCTTGCTCTGACCTGAGCATGGCAGTTGTGTTGTTCGGCAGTGTAACTTGTTCCCCTCCTGAACAGAAATGCAGAGCTAGTCTCCCGTGGCTTTTAATGAAAATGAGTGGGGCTTTCCAATGTCCAGGAATTTGATCTCTATGCTGCCCAAGGGTCAGGAACAAAGAGCACACTTTTTCATGTTAGAGTAGACCCAGGTGTAATTTGTCAGATTTAGTAACTGTGGAGGAAGTGCCTTAACTTCTGCAGCCAGAAAATTAGATGGAGTCCCAGGCAGCGTAATTCTAAAATGGTTGAAATAGCAAGAGAAAGCCCATCAAGCTGCGTTTTCAAAGGAAGTGTGAGCAGGATGTATTTTTTCCCTTCTTCTCTCCCCCTCATTTTGGATCATCAATATGTTGAGTTCGTCCATGCCTTTAAATGTAATTTTCTCAGTGTTTTTCAGAGTGGGAGTTAAGTGTTGATTCAACTCTCTGCTGCATTTATACATAATTGTGTTTGCACACAAACAGCTACAAGGTTGCTCACATTTCCTTGTTCTGATCAGCACCATGGTACTTTACTCTGTCGGAAGAGCTTCAGATGTTTTTATTTCCAATTATAAGTTTTGTGATGCATCATGGATTTTGCTGACAGTCTTCAAGTTCTGGCAGTAGCGAACAAATTAAGAGCAGATATTGAGTGAGAGGATTAGAAAACCAATGGGCAACTCATATGATAGAATTCAGATACAGGGATGGGTGGAATGGGCTCATTTATTTTATTTTCATAGTCATACTTTGTAATTAACTTGGGCCAAAAAAAAAAGAAGAAAAGAAACATCTCTACATTCAAGAGGAAAGTCCATGGATGCTAAAGAACAGCAATGTAGGAACAATATTGTTTCTGTACCACCGTCTCAAGGATTCCAGCTTTTATTCAGGAGGGTTCAGGAAGGTCTTGGCACAGAAGAAGGTCTGTGTATGTGTGTTAAACAAATATGCACTCCGCTTCTACATGATTCTGTTTAAAGACCCAGGCTAACATTTCATTTTTTTTGGCCCCGGGCCCATGGACTCTCCCATTCTGAAACCTATGGTGGGTCTGCCCTGCTCTAGAGTTTCAGGCTCTGTTTACATTTTCGCCTGCTTCAGAATGCAGCTGACTTGCTCTTAAAGCTGCACGGGATCAGATTCACTTCTGGTTTAACAACTGCCTTGTTTATTTGGAAAAGGAGAAAGCAACACCAGTCCCCTGGCTTCCTACCTCCCATCAGTGGCCATGTCACTAAAATACCATGGCAGAAGCTGGTGTGTGTGGAGTTTGGGATGTTGGATCCAACTCGTACTTCTCTGCCCGCTGGGTGCAAACCTTTAAAACCTGTCATGTGCTTTTATGGGTTGTATAAGTGAATGTGGAAGGAGATATATATGTGTTCTTTGGCAATCATTTATGCTTAATATCAGCACTGGGCATGATTTAAATTTTTACCTGCAAATTCTGAGAGACCAACTCAATTAGCCAACAATGATAAACATATTTGGATGGTATATTTCACTTAGGGAACTTTCATATGTGTTCATTTGGGCTTCAAAACAATTCTAAATAGTTAAAAAAATTTTTAAATTTTAAACAATTAAAATGCAAAGGGTGTATATTAATAATTATTAACAATAGCCAGCTTTTGCAAGTGCTAGTATGTCATGAGAAACACTGGGCTGGAAGAAGCACAAGCTGGAATCAAGATTCCCGAGAGAAATACCAATAACCTCAGATATGCAGATGATACCACCCTTACCACAGAAAGTGAAGAGGAACTAAAAAGCCTCTTGATGAAAGTGAAAGTGGAGAGTGAAAAAGTTGGCTTAAAGCTCAACATTCAGAAAACCAAGATCATGGCATCTGGTCCCATCACTTCATGGGAAATAGATAGGGAAACAGTGGAAACGGTGTCAGACTTTATTTTTTGGGCTCCAAAATCACTGCAGATGGTGACTGCAGCCATGAAATTAAAAGACACTTACTCCTTGAAAGAAAAGTTATGACCAACCTAGATAGCATATTGAAAAGCAGAGATATTACTTTGCCAACAAAGGTCCGTCTAGTCAAGGCTATGGTTTTTCCAGTGGTCATGTGTGGATGTGAGAGTTGGACTGTGAAGAAAGCTGAGCGCCGAAGAACTGATGCTTTTGAACTGTGGTGCTGGAGAAGACTCTTGAGAGTCCCTTGGACTGCAAGGAGATCCAACCAGTCCATTCTGAAGGAGATCAGCCCTGGGATTCCTTTGGAAGGAATGATGCTAAAGCTGAAACTCCAGTACTTTGGCCACCTCATGTGAAGAGTTGCCTCATTAGAAAAGACCCTGATGCTGGGAGGGATTGGGGGCAGGAGGAGAAGGGGATGACAGAGAATGAGATGGCTGGATGGCATCACGAACTCGATGGACATGAGTCTGAGTGAACTCCGGGAGTTTGTGATGGACAGGGAGGCCTGGCGTGCTGTGATTCATGGGGTCGCAAAGAGTCGGACACGACTGAGCGACTGAACTGAACTGAACTGAGTATGTCATGATGGTGTTGCCTTCATTTGCCAAAGAAGACCAAGACTGAGTTTTTGGCAGAGAAGGTGACGGGCCGAAAGTTAGTCTGGGAAGAGACAGGACTAGAATCAGGGCTTGCCTGGTGGCTTTGGCAGTAAAAAATCTGCCTGCAATACAGAGAGAATCCAGAGACTCAGGTTCGATCCCTGGGTCAAGAAGATCCCCTGGAGAAGGGAATGGCAACTCACTGTAGTGTTCTTGCCTGGAGAATCCCATGGATAGAGGTGCCTGGGGCCTACAGTGCATGGGCTGCAAAACGTTGGACACGACTGAGTGACTAACACACACACACACACACACACACACACACACACACACAGGCACACACAAGCACGCACACGCACACAGCCCTAGAATCCAGTGTTACTTTGAGGAGCTCTCGAGGCTGAGGGAGAATATCCTAGTAACTGCAGATGTCACTATACTCCTTGACCTGAGGCAACTCAGGAAGTGGCCACGTGGAAGTCTTGACTGTTCTGTCTGGTTGTAAAAAACGACACACAGAAATCCAGGCCAGTCTTTCCAGGAGCTCTCAGGCTTCAGTGGGGAGGTGTTTGAGGGGGGACAATGGGAATGTTGAGAGAACAGGAGAAAAGAATGATCCAGCCTCTGTTGCATGATATGCTGCAGAATCTAGGGTTTCAAAGATGGGAACCTAGACGGCAGTCCATCCCAAAGGAAATCAGTCCTGAATATTCATTCGAAGGACTGATGTTGAAGCTGAAATTCCAATACTTTGGCCACCTGATGCAAAGAGCTGACTCATTAGAAAAGACCCTGATGCTGGGAAAGATTGAAGGCAGAAGGAGAAGGGGATGACAGAGAATGAGATAGTTGGATGGCATCACCAACTCAATGGACATGAGTTTGAGTAAACTCTGGGAGTTGGTGATTGACAGGGAGGCCTAGTGTGCTGCAGTCCATGGGATCTCAAAGAGTTGGACACGACTGAGCAAGTGAACTGAACTGAACTGAATACCTCAGTGTATCGTAAGACGTGGGCCAGTTCCTCTGGTCCTTCTGCTTCACGGGGACAACTTCCATGTCCTTCGCCAAAGAGCTGCTGAGAGAGACGGTATCCCTGGGCACATGCACCAAGAAGGAAGTGCTGGCCAAATGTCCCCACTGAAGTCGGGATCGCGTGGACCCATGCACTCTGCTCCAGGCAGACTTGGACTTCCACATTGAGACCCCGGCGCTGGCTACTGGGCATTCTTTCATTTTTTTCATGTCACACTTAGGAAACTTAGTCTAGGAAAAGAGTCACCCTGTATGTGTATGTGTGTGGGGCAGGGGAGAGAATTTTTAAAAGCAAACATTGTACAGTATTTTTTGCACAAGTTGCTAATGATCTGGATAAGTGGAAACCATTTAGGAAAGGAACCCATATATTGGCAGCATGTGATCAAAGGATGTGGAAGAGTAAATAGATGTCTGTTAAATGAAGACATATGGGGTGTTTTAAGGTCACTTACATGGAGCGTCATTTTAAATGTATGAGTAACATTGGGTACTGCGTTTTCACCCAGAAAAAATAAAGGTGATCTTGGATGGGAACTATAAATTGAACATGGAATGTTCCGTGAGGGTTCCTGAAACAGGAAGTTAGTGGCACACTTTGAAAGCCTCTGGGTTAGCAGAATGTGTCTGCATTCCTTAAAGAGCAGAAAAAATGAGTTGCAAACCTGCTTTAATTCAGGGGGAGATGCAGGAAGACTGTTTTGCATGAGTATTACAAAAGATCCGCTTGGTTAAAGTGTAAATATAATAACTGTGACTAAAGTGTCTAAGTATGAAATTTGCAACAAAAAAATGAAAAATAAATGAAGAGAAGCACCTGGTTTATAAAAGCCTAATGTCTGGCATGGTGGATTTTGGATGGATCTCTATTTTTTTTTTAAGTGGTGCTAAAATTTCATAGAACCTACAGTAAATCAGCATTGAAGACTAAGTAAAACCAATGCTGAGTGTGTACAGGGGGAAAAAAATCAGAGCTGACAGACTGATTTTCCGTTTTCTCCCCTAATTTGTTACCAGCTTCTTTTATATATGATGTACAAAATGATGGAACATAAAAAGAAATACCTCTGATGCCTGTCTGGCTTCATAAACTTAGATGACTATTTCTCTCACTACATTTCAAGCTGCTGTATGTATTGAAATGATGGGACAAATCAGTCCTAACTCTGAATCCAGTAAGGAGTGCTGACTTTCAATGCCAAACAAGGCTTTATAAGCAATAACTAGCTTGGAGCACTGTGATTCCAGAAACAGGGTTATCAAAGACAGAAACTAGGGAGAAAAAGTTTTTATTGTCTTAATGCTTTAAAAGTCCAGTCCCTCCAGCTTGAATGGCAGGAGAGTTTGGAAGAGAATGGATACATGTATATGTATGGCTGAGTCCTTTGCTACCTGCTTGAAACTATCACATTATTAATCAGCTATAGTCTGATATAAAGGACTTCCCAGGTGGCTCATTGGTAAAGAATCTGCCTGCAATGCAGGAGACATGGATTCAATCCCTGGGTCGGGAAGATCCCCTGGAGAAGGAAATGGCAACCCACTCCAGTATTCTTGCCTGGAGAATCCCAGGAACAGAGGAGCCTGACATTCCCTAGGGTCACAAAGAATTGGACACAACTGAAGTGACTGAAGACGCATGCATGCCAGTAGAAAATAAAAGGTTTTTGTCAAAAAAATCAGTTGACCAAAAAAACCCAAAAATGGCCAGCTTCTTAAATCACTAGTTGTAATTGGGGCCTATATTCTGAATCAAGAATCAGTAGAAGAAAACCGTCTTGCTTTGATCTTTTCGAAACAAAGTAAAAGATGCTGGATTAAAACCTAAGCAGAAATTGTTGGAGGTAAAACTCTTAATAGTTGGAAATAAGCTGTTGGGCTATTATCAGCCAATCCCTACTTTTCTATTTTCTTTATGGGTGTTATGATGAGAAAATTTGTGGAAAGGACATTTGTTTAAGAAATTCAATCTGTGAGTTTTGTTTTTACATTATTTAAATAAATTAATACATAGGAAGCTCTTGAGATTGAGGATTTTAAGCTGTGTTTATGATGCCTTTGTTACTAAACATTTTTTAATGCTTACCGTTTTTCACAGCGAAACAGCCAAGACTTAAGTTTTTTTTTTTTTAACCTCAATTCTGTCTCTCCCTTAAAAAAAATGTCATAATTCTGTAAGAAGTACTTACCTGTAGCTCCAGCAGAATGAATAAGAGAGACAGGAGACCTAAGTGTGTTTGTATAATGCTGGCCCTGACCTTTGTGCTTTTAAATAGCTTTTCCTGGAGGCAAATTCTGTGTGGTTTGCTGGCTTACAGAGCAGCTTAGGAAGCAGGCCCAGGAGAGGTGAGGGAATTTTCAGGGTATTGACTGTCTGCCTGCATTCAGACACACCATATGTGCAGTTCTGTACCACTCGTAAAGGGAAAACCTAATATTAAGGGGGGGTATTGGTTTTTAAGGTTATTTGCTCTAGAAATTACCTCTGTAGTTTGAACTATGTTCTGAAAAGTCTGAAAGGAACAGGATTATTTCTTTGGAAATTTTGGAAGTTTGTCTAGCTTGTAAACTCATAAGCCTTCTCTAAAGTCAGTTCTGAGGTTTCGTAACTGTTGATGTTTATGATTTTCATTGTAAGTGTGTTTTTACTTTGTGGATTGTCGCAATCAACCAAATCATTGGATTATTAATAGAATAAAATACAAATATGCCAGAGAAAATTCATTTTGTTTGTCCATTGATTCAAGTATTCTTCTTGTGAATGAGACCAAAAAAATGGTTTTTCTGGATTTCTACAAGTAAGAACAGAATAAAAAAAAAAAGTAAAAGGAAAATACTGCAGAATATCAAGGTTAGGAATCATACAAAAAACAGACATCTCAATTCCTAAAGATTATGTTTCTCAAGCTGTGTAAACTGTCTTCAGTTAACCAGACACGCACATGGATGAAAGCTTTGCAATTGCAGTAAAAAAGTTCACCCACTCACCTGGTTTTTCTCATTCAAGAATTGGCATCAGACATCAAGAGGTTCATGGTATGTGTTTCTTCTTAAATTTAGCAGTAAGCTTTTCAAAAGCCATGTGCCCGCCAAAAATACACAGAGGTGTATCAATAGCATCATGAAAATGTATATACAGAAAAGGAAGACTGAAAGGTAATAACCGCAAGTATAACATTGGTTTTCTCTTATGAATATTTTTTCTTTCATTCTACTTGCCTGAGACTTTATATGTTCTTACAGTGGGTAGGTTTTATTTTTACAGTCAGGAGAAAAGGCCACATTCTCTAGTTGTAAAACGTATGCCAGGGTAATTTGGACATTGACTCTCTTATTTTTTTCTAACTTCATGCCCCTGGTGTGTATCTAGTTCTTGCGTGATTGTGGGCCTGCTCGTATGCGTGCACTCCCAGGGTGACCTGTGTGACAGGCCATTGGCAAAAATGGGAAGGTGGGTGTGTCTGTGTTCATCAGCAAAGGCTCTGTGTGCCTTCTGAAGAGTGGAAGGACTCCCTGAAAGCATCAGAGCTGTACCTCATTCGGCTGAAAATTCTTCCTTCCTCTTTTAACTCAGACAAGCCCACAGAAGGTGGAGCCCAAACGCCTCATTTGGGGCTGGGGTGACTGATGGAGCCCCGCTCTCTTCGGTGCCGCATTTTGCTTCATCCCTGAGTGTCATCTGGGTCTGTGGGTCTGGCTGTACAGGATGCGACTTCCCTCAGAGAAAGCCTGGTGCCTACCTTTGCTTATTTGTATTCCAGTGCTGTACCCTCCCCTCCTCTCCTGTGTCTTTGTTCTATTAATCTGCAAAACAGGGCTCGACTTGTGATTAGTCCTTGGAGCTTGTTTCTATTAATCAGCCTGCAAAACAGGTCGACTTGGACGCTTTTGTTCCAGAGCTTAATGTGTTCTCCTTGTCAGGCTGTGGTTCAGGCTGCGCGGTTTGCCTTAAACGGGACCAGGCGGTGAAATTTGTTTTTTATATACTGATTGCATTGTCAAGAGAGAAAACACCTTTGGAAAAGACAACAGGAAAATGCTAATGTAGAATTATTGAGATGTGTTTCAGGAAGCAGAAAAGTTTATGGAAAATATAACTTGCGTCCCCCCGGGTGTGTTGTAGAATGCACTGCAGAGTGCAATAGACTGGAAAAGAAAATAAAGCATTATTTATGTTATATAGCCGAGAAGTTTGATATCCAACAAAGGTTGCCTACAGACAATCATTTTATGTGTATTTGAAGTGTAATTTTATTTTGATGCTTAAGTGGAAATAGTGTCATTTTAGCTACAATATTGAATAATTATAAACAGACCAATACAATTGTGTGCGTTTCTTTGCTTTTTTTTCTTTCCATTTTCCTTTGACTGAAAGACCTTGCCACAGATTAAAATTCCCCTACCTGTTAGGTAGGAGGAAACTCTGTGTCTCAGTTTTGTTATCTTCATTATCAGGGGACAAGCATTGACCTGACTGTGTGAGATCGAGTATCGGTGAGCTGAGTGATGATTATAAATTGCTTCGTAAAATGGTCATTATCACCATTTAAAAAATTCTGCTAACTCTAGTGTGCGAAGGCTAGGATTGCAGAAAAGAATTTTAGTGCGTAACTTTTCCTAGTGATAGCAACACTGTGGCACAAACACTATTTTCTATGGGAAGTCATCTTTTACATCTCTAAAAATTTCTTATGAAATAACACCCCCCCCCCCGGCAAATAATAATAAAGAAATCTGTTGAAGTATATGCAAGGAGCAAAATTGTCAGAGTCCCAAATTAAATTTGTCATCAGTGATAAATTTAGTGCTGTAAGATACTTTAATAAGTGCTTCAGCTTGATTTATTGGTTTTGTTAGTTAACAAGAGTATATTATGTCTTGTACAGAACTTAGCAGAAGCAATTTCTGACTAGGGCTTCCTTGATTAAAAAAAAAAAAGATGTCTCATTTTAGTCGCTGTGGTAATTATTTTAGTGCCAAATTGGAAGGTAAGCACACTGCAGTTCTGTCATTAATATAAAAAAAAGAAAAAGAAAAATGTCAAAATGCAAAAGGGAAAACATTTGAGCGGTTCCAGTTCTTTATTTTGTGCATACTTTATTTCCTCCGTGTGTATATAGGGTGTCTAGGCTGTTTCCCTGGTTGGGACTAAGTTGCAGCCTCTACATATAGAGTCACTAATGAGTGTCAGGATTCAGCTGCTAATTTGAAAGGCCTTGTGGCTCTTTCACCCCAGACACTAGCAGCTTCATTAGACTCTGCTTTGTCCAGACTGACCTTTGCTGGCCTCTAGATCACAGCTAAATACCAGCGCTACACCAACACCCTCCCATTGAAGCAGTCCAGACGTGATTCCTTTGGTGCCTATCGTATCAGAATCTGCTACTGACATAAACTTGGGGCCTCATGCTGCATAATTACGATTACCTTCCCCTGAAGAGGCCCTGTGTCCTCACACCCATGAGAGTGTTCACTTGATTGGAGCTTTGAATTTCAGAGCAATTAGCATATTCCTCTGTCCTTTTTTTTTTAATGGACTCTTTATAGGCATAACTTTGAAAATGTGTCTTTATATGAAAAGCAACAAAAAGGTTTTTTTTTCCCCCCTTGAATTGGGTAAGGAAAATACATACTATTTATTATTAATGGCATCAAATAAGGAAAAAAAAGAAAATCTAATGGTATTTTTTTTTTCTTTAGAGGTTTGTCTTTGGGAGTACACTCTTCTTCAAATGAAACCAGTTAGCAAGCAGGTAGAGAAGAGCTTTCTGTTTGTTGTGAACTTTTAAATATACTGAGATGTAAAACATTGATATGATTCGTCAAGCTTTAGGTTGTTGGGAAGGAGAGCCTTTATTTCTCAGCGTCATTTGTTTGTAGATTCTCCGCCTGCTGATCCCAATTCCCAGAGAAATTATTCTGTGTAAGTTTAAAATTTACCCTATATTTGCTATAAAGCAGTAGTCAGGTGGAGTAGTCCTTTGGCATAGACTGTGATTATCAACCAGGAAAATAAATCCTTATAAACTTCTGTCTTATCAGAACCAGTCTTCCAAGCCAGGTCTCCTCCGGTGATCTTATTTTGAAGGGGTTTGAATTCTCCTTCCTTTTTTAAGGAGAGTCATAAAACTAGTGATGGGCAGGAGCTCTCTGATTGCATCACTTTTTCCACCCCTTTGGCCAATGGCTCCCCTCCCTCCAGCATATTCCCTGGTGTTCCATTCAGCCTTGGTTAAGAACCAGAGAGGCTTCTTATTCAGGCCCCCTGGGAGAGTGTTCCACGGCCCTTGACATGTGGATATGCTTTCAGGCACGTGAGCTGAAGTTTTCTCTTGTTTTAAAAATGTTCTTACCTTCAGTCACTCTTATTTCTTGACCCACAGGAACTTTTCCTGTCTCAGTCAAACAGCCTGTATGTATTGTGAACAGAGACACAATCCACACGTCTGATTTTGTGTTTTTATCCTCCTCATTCAAAATGGCAACATTATTTAGGGAGTTTTCTCTCTATTAACCATGTGTTTGGGGGGGAAAAAAAGGCAAAGTGTTAGTCGCTCAGTGGTGCTTGACTCTTTGTGACCGCATGGACTGTAGCGGACCAGGCTCCTCTGTTCATGGGATTCTCCAGGCAAGAATACTGGAGTGGGTTGCTGATTCTTCTTCCAGGGGATCTTCCTGACCCAGGGGTCGAACCTGCGTCTCTTGAGTCACCTGTATTGGCAGGAAGATTCTTTACCACTTGAGCCACCTGGGAAGCCCATAGGATCTGGATGAAGACTCTGTAAAGGTTTGTTTCTAGATGGACAAAATTAAATGTATCCAAGTCCTTGGTTCATGACATACTGTTATCATGAGTTTCTGCATATCCCTTATTATTATTGTGTTATTTATCCATTTATGAATAACTTAGTGAACGTCCATTGACGCACACCGCACAGAAAACTGCCTATGACAGTAATTCGTGTTTGTCTATGTGCTTTCACCTCTGTTACTGTTCTGTCATCCTTCTCATGCATACATTAATTTGAATATTGTCTTTGCAAATATATACAGGAAAAGCTTTTGAATAATTTCAACATTCATTCATAAAAACTCAGCAGTTAGGAGTAGAAAGGCGCCTCATCATCTTATACATGGTCACAACCTACAGTTAGCATCAGAGTTTATGGTATAGCATTGAATGCTTTCAAACTAAGATCAGGAAAATGTAAGGCTTCCTGGACTCATAGATCTAGTCACCAATTTTTGGAGGCCCTGAACAGCATAATAAAGCACAAAGAAGAAATAGAAAGAATGAAGATTGTAAGGGAAAAAGTAAAATTTTCTCTTTTTTGCATGTGACATGATTGTTAATTTTGAAGAGAAAATTGGAAGGAATCTCCAAAACAACAAAATTGTAAGCAATTTATAAGAATTAAGAAGTAATAAGTAAATTTAGCAAGGTTACAGAATAAAAGACTAGTATATAAAAAAGCAACTGTTTATTTATGTACTCAACATAAAATTGAAAATGAATTTTTAAAATCTTAAAATACAGTAGTACCAGAGCTTCCCAGGTAACACGGTGATAAAGAATTTGCCTGCTAGTTCAGGAGACACAGGAGACTCAGGTTTGATCCCTGGGTCAGGATGATCCCCTGAAGGGAAATAGTAACCCACTCCAGTGATCTTGCCTAGAGAATCCCATGCGCAGAGGAGCCTGGCGGGCTATAGGCCATAAAATCGCAAAGAGTCAGATGTAACTGAACACACACAATAGTATGAGAACCATGAAGTGCAAAGGGTAAATATATTAATAATAGAAGATCTGAGTGTGTTTCCACTGATAGTTAAACAATATTTCTGAAAGGATTAAAGAAAACTTAAACAAGTGAAGATATACAATGTTTGTAGACTGTTGAGTTCTCCCTAGATTGATCTATAGGTGCAAACTTAGTCTACCAGCTGACTTAACGATTTTTGGAAATAAACAAGTTTGATTCTAATATTTTTTTGAAAGTGAAAAAAGATCTAGAATAGCTGAAAGAAATCAAAAAATAAAAGTTGGTGGACTTACATTTTCTAATTTTCGGACTTACTATAAATCTTTTAATAACCAAAACTGTGATAATGATGTTATGGTATGAAAGATAGACACATACATGGTCAAATGAGGTTTGACACAGTGCCAAGGCAATTTAAAGGGGAAATAGTAGACTTCAGTCATTGGTGCTTGGAAAAATAAACGTCATATGGAAAACCTTGACTGATACCTTACTCCATATACAAAAATAAATACAAAATAGATATTACACTGAAATAGGAAAACTAATTCTATAAAACTTCTAGAAGAAAACTTAAAATATTGTGATCAGCAAAGATTTCTTGGGACACATAAAAAGCATGAGCCTAAAAGATGAAAAATGACAAATTGAACTGTATCAAAAGTAAAAACTTTGATTAAAAAACACCATTACAAAAATAAAAAAGGCAGTCCACAATCTGGACATATTCTCAGTATATGAAGCTCACAATTATATAAATCTCTATTCAGAATATCTGAAGGACTCCTGTAACTCAATAATAAAAAAAATAACCCAATAAATGGTTACAAGTTTAAATTGACTGTTCATAAAGAGATACATGCAAATGGCCATTCAGTTCAGTTCGGTCACTCAGTCGTGCCCGACTCTTTGCAACCCCATGAACCGCAGCACACCAGGCCTCCCTCTCCATCACCAACTCCCAGAGTCCACCCAAACCCATGTCCATTAAATCGGTGATGCCATTCAACCATCTCATCCTCTGTCGTCCCCTTCTCCTCCTGCCCTCAATCTTTCCCAGCATCAGAGTCTTTCCAGATGAGTCAGCTCTTCGCATCAGGTGGCCAAAGTATTGGAGTTTCAGCTTCAACATCAATCCTTACAATGAACACCCAGGACTGACTGGTTGGATCTCCTTGCAGTCCAAGGGACTCTCAAGAATCTTCTAACACCACAGTTCAAAAGCATCAATTCTTCGTTGCTCAGCCGCCTTCACAGTCCAACTCTCACATCCATACATGACCACTGGAAAAACCATAGCCTTGACTAGACGGACCTTTGTTGGCAAAGTAATGTCTCTGCTTTTTAATATGGTATCTAGGTTGGTCATAACTTTCCTTCCAAGGAGTAAGTGTCTTTTAATTTCATGGCTGCAATCACCATCTGCAGTGATTTTGGAGGCCAGAAAAATAAAGTCAGCCACTGTTTCCACTGTTTCCCCATCTATCTGCCAGGAAATGATGGGACTGGATGCTATGATCTTAGTTTTCTGAATGTTGAGCTTTAAGCCAATTTTTTCACTCTCCTCTTTCACTTTCATCAGGAGGCTCTTTAGTTCTTCTTCACTTTCTGCCATAAGGGTGGTGTCATCTGCATATCTGAGGTTATTGATATTTCTCCTGGCAATCTTGATTCCAGCTTGTGCTTCCTTCAGCCCAGCGTTTCTCAAGATGTACTCTGCATAGAAGTTAACTAAGCAGGGTGACAATATGCAGCCTTGACGCACTCCTTTTCCTGTTTGGAACCAGTCTGTTGTTGCATGTCCAGTTCTAACTGTTGCTTCCTGACCTGCATATAGGTTTCTCAAGAGGCAGGTCAGGTGGTCTGGTATTCCCATCTCTTTCAGAATTTTCCCACAGTTTATTGTGGTCCACACAGTCAAAGGCTTTGGCATAGTCAATAAAACAGAAATAGATATTTTTCTGGAACTCTCTTGCTTTTTCAATGATCCAGCAGATGTTGGCAATTTGATCTCTGGTTCCTCTGCCTTTTCTAAAACCAGCTTGAACATCTGGAAGTTCACGGTTCATGTACTGCTGAAGCCTTGCTTGCAGAATCTTGAGCATTACTTTACTAGCATGTGAGATGAGTGCAATTGTGCGGTAGTTTGAGCATTCTTTGGCATTGCCTTTCTTTGGGATTGGAATGAAAACTGACCTTTTCCATACAGAAGGATATTCACCATCATTCACCATGATGAACATATGGACTGAAACCACACAGAGATACAACAACACACTGTGTAGAGTGACTGAAGTTTCTAATACTGAGAGTTTCAAGTATAGAGCAACAAATAGAGTTCTTATGCACTGCAGAATTAATATAAAATGGTAGCCTCTTTGGAAAACTTTTGGCAGTTACTTAAAAAGCTAACCCACACGTACCATATAATAGCCTTCTGCTCCTACATATTTATGCAGACAAATGAAAATATGTGTTCAAATAAAGATTTGTACACAAGCATTTATAGAAGCTTTATTAACAATAACAAAACCCAGGAAGCCTTCCATACATCCAATGAATAAACAGTTTTGATATGGCCATGCATTGGAATACTACTGCTGCTGCTGCTGCTGCTAAATCGCTTCAGTCGTGTCCGACTCATACTATTCAGCATCAAAAAAGGAATGAATCATGCAATAATATGGATAAATCTCAAAATGTTATACTGAATGAAAGAAGCCAGACCCCAAATAGTACATAAAGTTTGGTTCCATTTGTATAAAATCCTAGAAAACACAAACTGATTTGACAAAAAATCATCAGTTGCTTACACTGGGCACAGAGGAAAGGGAAGACTGCAAAGGTATGAGGAATATTCAAGGGGGTGGGTTGTGATGGAGATTTGGTGTTGTGACTGTGGCCAAGTTTCATCAACACAAATATGTATACATATCAAAAATTCCACAAAATTGTGCACTTTAAATGGATAAAACTTGTTTGTAAATTTTTTCCAAATACAGTTGACTGTAAAAAGACGTTAGGTTAAATATAGTCTGCTGAGGCTTTCTTACTTCATTCAACATTTATTACTATGTTTAAACAAATATTTGAGGAATAAAGGAAGGAATTAATGAGGTATATTTATGTCATTTCTTTCATAGTAGAGAACAGAAATATGGGAAAAAGTTCAAGTCTTAAACAAAACTCAAATTCTAGATTCCATTATCTGTCCATCTTAAATATGAGAGAATGGCCTTTCTAGAATCAAGTTTACCAGTAACTTACATCCCAGGGCTATTGCTGCTTTTAATAATCAGGAAAAGGTCAATTTGTTTCAACAACATTCTTGGTCAAATTATACGGTGTTTTTTTAATTTGTTTTTTCATGTTGGAGCAGCAAAGCAAGAGGAAGGTATTCATTAAAACTCTTTGGAGTACATGTAACAGAAACCTATTCAAAATAACTCAAGCGAAAATAGAAAACTGTTGACTCATGTAACTTAGAAGTCTGTGGGGATAATGACATCAGGCATGGTTTGATCCGGATGCCCAGGCATTATGATAGGAATCCATCTCTATTTCTTGGCTAGATCTTTAGGTGTTGACTTCATCTGTAAACAGACTCTCCCCTTGTGATGGCTGCTGACACTTTCAGCTTTATAGTTAATCGAGACAGTCTAATGATCTCAGCTTGATTTACATGGCCTTCCTAAAACCAGTCATTGTGGGAAGGAAGATGAAACACTCCAATTGACTTAGCCTAGTCATACACTCTGGAGAAGGCAATGGCACTCCACTCCAGTACTCTTGCCTGGAAAATCCCATGGATGAAGGAGCCTGGAAGGCTGCAGTCCATGGGGTAGCTGAGGGTCGCACACGACTGAGCGACTTCACTTTCACTTTTCACTTTCATTCATTGAAGAGGGAAATGGCAACCCACTCCAGTGTTCTTGCCTGGAGAATCCCAGGGACGGGGGAGCCTGGTGGGCTGCCATCTCATATGGGGTCGCACAGAGTTGGACACAACTGAAGCGACTTAGCAACAACAACAGTCATACACTCTGAGGCAGGCAGGGGGTGGGGTGAGCCCCACCTGCACCACTTGAATTAACAATGAAACCGAGGTAAGTTTTACAGGAAAATTTAACATGCGGTTTTGCAGAAGAAGGTGGAGTAAATGTTCCACAGACAAAATAATAGTTCGCTCGTCCAAACACACACTCACACACACACAAGATACCTGATGTGGTTAAGAAAAGGAATTATCTTCCAGTGATAAAATTTTTAATGTTTCTTGTCCTGTTTATCTTGCAGCCTATTTTTTCAAGAACCATGATCATTTTTTCATCCCAGTATCTTTGCTTCTGGTACTAGTTGCTAGAGACACTTTCACCAGTGGGTGGTGGCGATGATTTGAATTGAAAATACTGAAATAGCAAATGTCTTTATTTGTATTAGGCTCGGCAATCTGAGATTGTAACCTTGCAGCTGTAGTGGTTATCTATAGCTGTGTAAAAACATCACAGAATTTAGTTGCTCAAAGAATAGACACCTCTTACAGTTTCTATAAGTGAGGACTGAGGTACAGCTTAGTTGGGTCTTCTGGCTAAGGGTTTATAGACTGTATAATCACAGTGTTGTCCAGAGCTGTGTTCTCATTACCAGAGTGGACTTGGGTAGAATCCACTTCCAAGATCACTTCAGTGGTTGTTGATAGGGCTCAGTTCCTTGCAAGTTGTTGGACTGAGAGTCTCAGTTTCTTGTTGTTTCTTGCTAACTGTTGGCCAGTGGCCTTCTTCCATTCCTTGCCATGTGGGCCTCTCCAGAGTTAGCTCACAGCTTGGTTTGAATCAGAGGGAGCAAGTAAGAGAGCAAGACAGGGCCAGCAAGATGGAAGCCAGGGTCTTTTGGTGATCCAGTCTCAGAAGGAACAGCCTGTCGGTTTACCGTACTGTTATGAAGCACATCACTAGGCCCAGGCCATTCCCTTACCCGAGGGGGAGAAGATAACACATGGGCATGAATGCCAGGAAGCAGGATCATTGGGAGCATCTTAGAAGCTGTGCATCACAGTGCCACTGGCAGTGGCTGTAGAGGAAGGGATTTGCCCATCTCCCTTCTTGCCATTGAAGTTTTCTTTTGAGAGCTTTGAATGGTGGCCTGTGTACATGAAGTAGACTAAGGAAATTCCTATAGCAGGGTGAGAGCTTTGGCAGGAGGGGTTTCATGTTTATGGTTAGAAGTTGGATTATAGGGTACAAAAATGATGACAGAAACAAACTAAAAAAATAATCGCATATTGAGGTGAAATAGAGATGCGTACACAGAGGTATGTTTAAGAATGTTCACAGAGAATAAGCAAAAAAAAGAAAAAATAAGGAAGGGCAGAGAGAGGGAGGGAGGGAGGAAGGAAATGACTTAGATGTCTAAAAGCAGAAACTGATTTAAAAATTGCAGTATATCCTTGATAGAATGTCCTGTAGTTATTAAAAATAATTTTGGGGAACAGTGGTGTTAAACTGTTTTGACCACAACTCACAATAAAAAAATCTGTTTATACCAAAACTAAATATACACAAACTTTTACTTGAAAATAAAAGTTCATAGAACCTGCTTATCTTTTGTATATAAGATGTACTTTTGTATTTTTTACTTTATTTGATTTCATAGTCTAAATTGTGGCAAAATATACATAACATACAGTTTACCATTTTAGCCACTTTTAGTTGTACAGTTTAGCAGCGTTCTGTGCCTTCACATTGTTGTACAGTCATCACTACTGCTCATCTTTGGAACATTGTCATCTTCCTCGATTGGACCCTGTATCTATTAACCATTAATACCCTTTTCCCCTTCTCCCAGATCTGGCAACTACCATTGTACATCCTGTCTCCCTCCATGGATTTGACCATTCTAGGTACCTTGTACAAGAAGGATTGTAAATATAAGTGAAATATACCTACATATGTATATACAGTTCTCTCATTCTGTGACTGGCTTATTTCACTGAGCATCTTCAAATTTTATGTATGTTGTTGCATGTATCAAAAGTTTTTCCTTTCTAAGGCTTAATAATATTCCACTGTAAGGCAATGGCACCCCACTCCAGTACTCTTGCCTGGAAAATCCCATGGACAGAGGAGCCTAGTGGGCTGCCGTCTATGGGGTCGCACAGAGTCAACACGACTGAAGCGACTTTGCTGCAGCAGTAGTACGTATATGCCACATTTTGTTTATTTCTCCATCTGTCAAAGGACATTTGGGTTGATTCCATCTTTTGGCTATTTATGGGCTTCCTTGGTGGCTCAGACAGTAAAGTGTCTGCCTGCAATGTGGGAGACCCAGGTTCGATCCCTGGGTTGGGAACATCCTCTGCAGAAGGAAATGGCAACCCACTCCAGTATTCTTGCCTGGAAAATCCCATGGACGGAAGAACCTGGTAGGCTAGTCCATGGGATCGCAAAGAACTGGACACAACTGAGTGACTTCCCTTTGGGCTATTTTGAATAATGCTGCCGTGAACCTAAGTGTATAAATGCCTGTTCAAGTCCCTGCTTTCATTTCTTTGAGGTATACTGCTGGAAGTGGGATTACTGGATCATGCTATATTTAATATTTTGAGGAATTGCCTTACCAGTCCATGGTGGTTACAGCATTTTATATTCCCATCAGCCACGCTCAAGGGTTCCAGTTTCTCCACGTTATTATTATTATCATTTCAAAGTCTTTATTGAATTTGTTGCACTTCCAAGGTGGCTCAGTGGTAAAGAATCCGCCTGCCAATGAAAGAGACACAGGAGATGTGGGTTCAATCCCTGGGTCAGAAAGATCCTCTGGAGGAAGAAATGGCAATCCACTCCAGTATTCTTGCCTGGAGAATCCCATGGACGGAGGAACCTGGTGGGCCACAGTCCATAGGATTGCAAAGAATTGAACACAGCTGAGCACGTTGAATTTGTTAAAATATTGCTTCTGTTTTATGATGTCTTAGTTATTTGGCCTCAAGGCATGTGGAATCTTAGCTCCCTGACCAGGGATCAAACCTGTACCCCTAGCATTGGAAGACAAAGTCTTAACCCCTGGACCCCCAGGGAAGTCCCCCTAGTTTCTCCACATTCTTGCTAACACTTTTTTTTGACCTAATAGTTATCCAAATGGGTGTGAAGTAGTATCTCATTATGTATTTCATTTTTAAAATGCTGGTCACTAAATTATTTTCATGACCTGCTAGTGGGATATAATCCTCCGTTGGAAAAAAAAATTCTCTCATGAGATTGTTTAATGCAAAAAGTCAAATTATGATCCCAACATAGTGGTAGGACCAAAAAAGTTTATGCAGAATATTAAGACTGTCTCCAGCTAGTAGGATTGTCTATGATTTTTTAAATTTTCTTTGTGTCCTTCCAAAATTTTGGAAAGTGAAAATGTATTTCTTTTCTTAAATAAAAAAGGGAGAGTTTGTTCCTGTGTGTGATGTGATCTTGTAAAGACACTGTAAGAATTAGAAAATTTAGGAGAACATACAGGAACATGCATATTCCCAAAGAAATGAATCCCAATGGGTCAGTGAACAAGTATTTACTGAGTCAGACTCTGAAACTGTGATAATGAGTGAAAGTGTTGTGGCCCTTCCTTTCTGGAGCTTAGACTCTTTAATGCACAAAAATAGATGCATTCAAAGTAGGTTGAATATGACTCACTTAAGCTGTTAGAATGGAGAAGGCAATGGCAACCCACTCCAGTACTCTTGCCTGGAAAATCCCATGGACGGAGGAGCCTGGAAGGCTGCAGAGAGTTGGACATGAGTGAGCGACTTCACTTTCACTTTTCACTCTCATGCATTGGAGAAGGCAATGGCAACCCACTCCAGTGTTCTTGCTTGGAGAATCCCAGGGACGAGGGAGCCTGGTGGGCTGCCATCCATGGGGTCGCACAGAGTTGGACACGACTGAAGCGACCTAGCAGCAGCAGCAGGCTGTTAGAGACTAGGAAAATGCGCTTGGTGTGCTAAGAGGAGGATTCGGAGATTGTGTGAATGTACTGGGAGCAGAAATATGAAGCCTCCCCATGAGCATCCAGTTAAAACTCTTGCTGGCTGACAGTATCCTGAACTGTCCTTGGGTTCTTTCCTCTGGCTTTCATGCTTCACCTGAGAAGCTTAAACACAGTCCGTACAAGTATCCACAAACAGTCCACAAATACTTGCATTGTATCCGGGAATAACAAGAGTCACACTTGACTTTACCATCCTTGAAAAGAAAAATACTTTTGATTGCATGAGGTTTCTAGAGATTATTTGATTTGCATGAGGTTGATTTGATTGCAGAAGGTTTCTAGAGATTATTCTGAGTCTGTGTTTTAAGTTGATTCGTTGTCCTTTAGAGATCCTTGGATTCTGGGTCCATGAGAGAAATAAAGCAAATTCAGAAAGACGGATATTCTCAGAGGATCCTTCTAGAGTCCGTACTCGGTAGTAAAACTTCTTTTATGATGCCTTGGGTTTTGTTTATTAACTTGGCTAACATTTGTTGAGTTGCCTGCTCTGTGTAAGGCATAGTGCTAGGTACTGGGAATATGAGAATGAACAAAACAAAATACTGACCCTTACTAAAGAGAGGGCAAGTTGCTCATTTAACAGCCAAGTTTCACAAGCTAATTTTTTAAGATTCCTATAGAGATAGACATGATAAGCACCCAATTGAGCTTTGGGTGGGTAAGGAAATCCTTCAGGAAGATTGAGACGAATCTGTAAGAGAATATTTCAGGCAGAAAGAGCCACACATACAATGAATAGAAGCAATTCAGAATTTAGGATCTGGAAGTATTATAATTCTGTTGCAAGAATGCTGGGTGTGGTGGGGTAAGAAGGCCATAAAGGGCCAGAAGAGCTGGGTGGAAGAGTTTGGACTTTATCTTCTGGTTCTGGTGAGCCATGAATTCAAAGTGGGAGAATGATTTGACTCTGTTGGGAAGAACTCTAACAGCAGTGTAATGAAAATGAAGCGAGCAGGAAAGGAAATGAGACTAGGAACAGTAGTCAGAAATGTTGTTAATTGTCCAAGAACAAGCTTGGGAAGAGAATCTTCCTTCAGATACTGTCTGGGGGTTGGGGTGAGGGGCAAGGATGAAAAGGACAGCAAGCCTCCAGACATGTTGAGAAGATGGTATTGAAAGATATAGGACTGATGGACCAACAGTAAGGGAGAAATTAAGATTAGATTTTGGCTTGCCAACTAGTATTAAATAATTCCAGAAACCTGATAATAGACCATTGACATTAACTGAGTCTTTTTCCAAGGAGTCTTATTTTGAGAGATGTTGGATTTTTTGACTCGAATATAGCCAGGTGCTTTCATAACTGGCACATTCTGCAAGCTTTCTTCTTTCATTGTTTTTGGAGGCTTATTCATGGGGAGTCTTAGAGATCAGAAATCTATTGAGGATGACTCCAGGCAAATAAGGTGGGAGAAGAAGCAAGGAGAGAAGCATCCACTGAAAACAGGCCTTGGGTGCCCAGTGTTGGGCTAAAGTAGTAGCAAAGTGAATGTGCAAGAAATGAGCTCCAGGCCCTCAGCTGGGAGAAGTGGGAGGTTTTTGGAACATGGATACAAGTAGCTCAGAGCATGGGTGATTTAAATAAGGCTGTGAATGATTTGAAGATGTGAGCACTCTACTTTTAACTGGTGCCTGCTGCTGATCACGGGGGACTTGCTGGCTTGAAGGTTCAAGCTGAACCAGTATGGTAGGAGACAAATGAAGGGAGAATGTTTTCTGAAGTTTCTTGTGTTTGCATCAAGAACTTTTGTGTTCAAATCACTGTCTTCCCACTGACCTCTGCATGCTGTACCATTCTACTTATACCTGAAAAAGAAAATATTAAATGAAGTTAAATAGTCAAGTTATATAAAGAAGCATGCTAAAATAAAAATAGAGTGGTTTAAATGAACAGCTGAAAGAATTCAATCACAGGCACAAGAATAACCACTCATAGGTAAGCAAGACTCTTTGAGTTGAAATGACTGCCAACCATACTTCGAATGCTGCTGGTTAAGGGACATGGTTCTTGATGGGCTCAAGGCACTTCCTGTGGAGTTCTCTGGATGCTTTCCAGGGCACCATGACCAGGAAGCTCATTTTCTTGGAGAGAGTATAGGGGTTAGATCATGCTCTTTGCATTGAAATTTACTTGATTAATATTATATTTAGAGAGAGAGATAAATGGTTATCTTCATAATCAGTGGAGGATATGAAAGAAGGAATGATGGTGATGATGGTGATTATGCTTTGCTTTTGAGGGCTTACTCTGTGGCCAGCAGAATCTGAAGGACTGTACACATCTCTCCTTTAGTACTCATAGCAACCTGCATCTTAGATCTCCTCACACAGGAGGCCAGGAAGAAGCGATGCTTATGGAGCTTTCAAGGAGATATACATGATATTTGGAGAAGCAGGGCCAGACTTGGATTTCTCCGCTATGCTATCTTTACATCTCTAATTCTAAGTGTCCTTGTCTATGAAAAAGGAGTAAAAGTAACCATGCAAGGACTTCCTTGGTGGTTCAGTGGTGAAGCATCTGCCTTCAAATGCAGGGGACATGGCTTTAACCCCTGGTCCGGGAACTGGTAGCTTCCCCAGTGGCTCAGTTGGTAAAGAATCTGCCTGCAATGCAAGAGACCCAGGTTCGATCCCTGGGTCGGGATGATCCCCTGGAGAAGGAAATGGCAGCCCACCGCAGTACTCTTGCCTGGAGAATTCCTTGGCACAGAGGAGCGGGACAGGCTGTAGTGCATGGAACCGCAGAGTTGGACATGACCGTGTGACTCACTTTCACTTTTCCAGGAACTAAGATCCCTCATGCCAAGGGGCAACTAAGCCCACACACCACATGTAGAGAGCCTGAGTGCCACAAAGTACAGAACCCATGTGCCACAGCTAAGACCTGAGGAAGCCTAAAACAAGTAAATACTAAAAACAAAGAAAAGAGGAACTGCATCCCTATTCGGTTACTTGTTGTGCAGATTGGATGAGTCGGTATGTGTAAACTTCCTAGATATGTGTAAACTTCCTAGAACCATGCTTGTCATCTAGTAAGCGCTCAACGAATATTAGCCATTATTGTATATTATTATGTTGTTGTTATTCTAAGGAACTAAACTAAAGAAATGGCTCAGTCGTGTCCCGACTCTTTGACTTCATGGACCGAAGTGCACCAGGCTTGTCTGTCCAAGGCGATACTCCAGGCAAGACTACTGGAATGAGTAGCCATTCCCTTCTCCAGGGGATCTTCCCAACCCAGGGATTGAACCCAGGTCTCCTGCATCTCAGGAAGATTCTTTACCTTCTGAGCCACCAGGGAGCTTTTAATATTTTAAAAAAGACCATATTTTAAGGAAAAAAAAAACACATAGTCAGGGGACAGAAATATGCAACACACACAGCCAGGGAAAACTCACTCCTTTTGCTTCCATCAAAAGCTATTAAAGTTGGAGAGCCTGCTAGTGTATGTTTATTCAGACATCCATCTTCATCAGCCCCTTTGCTACTTTGGCGGTAAGGGCATTGTAATTCTATTTTTATCGGTTCCTTCCTGTGCACCAGACATTCAAAATAGCATGAGTAAGGATCAAAAATATCTTAATGGATTTGGTTCCCAGAGATATCAGTGACCAGAGGAAGACTTTTGCAGAAATTTCTTCCTGAGCTGATAAGAGAGGTAAGAAGGGAAGGGTGGAGGGAAGACTGGCCGAACAGCCAGCTGGGAGCCTCTGAAGAGGCCAAGATCCAGTGGCCAGGGGAGCTACAGGGGAAGACTCGGGAGGATTAGAGCATAAATGCTTCCTATTTCCAGGTTTGTGCTTGGGACCAGCATTGTGTAATTGTTCAGGATAACACTGGCCCTTTGCAGGGCAACTGTGTTTTTGATAAACAGACTTCCTGGTGTGCATGCCTCGTTCACACACACATACACAAATGAGAGGTTCCGAGTCTGTTTCAGTTTGGATCTCTTGCCTGAGCATCTTTAACTTCTCTCTCTTCTTTTTTCTTTCCGTTTCTTTCCTCTCCCTCCTCCTTCTGTCCCCCTTCTTTCTCTCTCTCTCTCTTTGTTCCTCCCTTCCTCCCTTTCTCTCTCTCTCTCTCTCAGTCATTCATCATTAGAAAGATGTGAAAGTCGGGAGACTGGGATTGAAGGGAAGACAAAAGTGTGATCAGAATATCCCAAACAACCATACCTCTTACAAAGTGGGCCAAGTTATGCCACTGAGGGCTTCCCAGGTGGTGCTAGTGTTAAAGAGCCTGCCTGCCAATGGAGGAGACATAGGAGATGTGGGTTCAATCCCTAGGTCAGGAAAATCCCCTGGAGGAGGCAATGGCAGCCCACTTCTGTATTCTTGCCTGGAGAATCCCCTGGACAGAGGAGCCTGGCAGGCTGCAGTCCATAGAGTCTCAAAGAGTCGGACATGACTGAAGTGGCTTAACACGACACGAAGCATGACATCATCCCAGGCAGTACACAGATGAACGTGTGTCCTTTAGTAATTTTGTATTTATGGCATGCATATTGAAAAGTGAGTGTGTGTGGGTGTGTGTGGTGTACACCAAACTTGTGATTAAATGGATGTTATTTTTTATGGTGAGGATAAACTTCTTTAAGTATTAAAACTGAGGCCATATGCAGAGAAATATTTAGTAAATATTAGTTCAGGTGGTACACAGATGTGGTGAATGAATCATGACTCGAATACATGAGGAGTGAAGCTTGGGAAACCCTGTTGTAATAGACAGCATCTTTCACTTGTGTCCTCTTCTCTGGAGAGATTATGGGGTTGGTCCTTTCTCAGTTAGTCTCCGGGACACCCCTACCATCTTACCGTGGTTCTGCTGGACTATCAGCAAGTCCATCTCCGAGGTAAGATTCTGAACAGAACCCACCCCTTCTCACACCCGGCAGTTCCACAGCTGCATGTGCTGATGAAAGCCCAAGGCGTGAGCAATAACTCTGCACCAACAACTTGAGTTTTTAAACATTTAAACATGTGTAGCAGGTGTGAATGTTATTCCACTAGGATACACAGATGCAAGAAATTTCACATCAGCTTATCTGTTTGCTTGTTTTTAGAGTTGGAGTAAATTAGAATTAGAGTTGGAGAAATTAGATCTTGCTCATGACTGAGGCTCCCTTTGCCCTCACTCCCAACCAGGGGCCTTGGAGAGAAGAATGAGACTTTCGGAGGGAGCCCTCTGGACTTCAGTTCTTTGGTGGCATTGCATGGTCCCTTGAAAGCAGGTGATGATTGTGTTTTCCCTGACTCAGGCTGGGGGATCTCTGCCCAAGCTGGGGGTGAGGGCGTGGTTTGGCCTCCTGAGGGACCTCACACAGTGGTTGCTGCTGAGGGCTGGTCACTCCCCCACCCACCATGCCCCCTTGGCAAGAATTCCAGCTGAGTCCCCACTGCTCCACACAGGCCTCCCATTTCATGTAGAGAAGCTCCCTCCCCAACCTGCTGGTAAACCTTCACACACACACAGACACACACACACACACAGACACACACACACACAGACAGACACACACACAGACACACACACACAGACACAGACACACACACAGACACACACACACACACACAGACACACACACACACACACACTGCACCCCAACCCAAGGGCACTGACCAGGCTTCCCTCCCCAGGGTGTTGACCTAGCCTCAAGCCCTCAGTGAAAACAAAAGCCAGGAAGGGTGGGGGTAAGGGCTGTTTCTGGCAACTTCCACTTAAACCGGTGATATACAAACACCCCTTAGGCAAAGCAACACAAAGGCCTTCTTGGAATAAGGGAGAGAAAGACAGAGGAAAACCAAACAGAGATTAAATATTTCTGTTAACTATTCTGTCATGTGTAAAGGTAAAATATTTGAAATATGTATATGCTGAAAGTATCTGTTATAATATTTCTTTTTCTTTCTCTCTCTGTCTTTCAACTCAGAGACTCAGAAGTATTTCAGATATCTATAGTATTAAACATGGCCTCCCAGTCTTACCAGTTTGCTCAGGAGAATCAGAAAGATGTGGTCTTAATAATTCTCTCTTTCAAATGTGGTTTAATCCAAAACTTTAGTAGGTTTGAGGCCCCAAAAGTACTGTTTGTGTTCAGTTTGCAAAAGCCTTTAAAGTGGGGGCAGATAACAGAACAAGTTCAGTGCCTGACGTCTGGTTAGATCCACGCAAGTCATCGCCCCTTTGGTATTATAGCTCACAGATCATGCTGATCGTTTGTTCTTTGCATCAGATCCATTCTCTGCCCTTGCCCTGCTCCTGCCCTTGCTCTGGGTCACAGGGTGGACCAACTGCTGCCAGCTGGGATTCCAGATTCCTTTGCCAGAGGCGCAGCTTCTGCTGGGTGAGCCTCGGTTGTTGGGGTGGGCCTGACCACTGGCAACAGTACCCTCTCTTTTCGTCACTCCAGCTCAATGGGAGGGCAGTCGCATCCTACAGTTGCTAAATCCAAGTTCCTCTTAAGCAGCTTTGAAACAAACTCTCCATATTAATATTCATCCCATTATTGAATTACCTGGCTACTGTACATTGAGCACTTTGTGGAGTCCTTATTCAGAGGGGAAGATAAATCTGTTAGATTTCAGAAACTAAAATTCCTAATCTGAAAGTAATGATTCTGTGTAGAAATCTGCTGGATCAAATCATAACTTTCCTTTAGTCATTCAACAAATATTGGTAGAACACCATCTTCTGCTGGTCTCAGGAATAATGCCTGTGGTCTCATAGAACCTTCATTCTAGCAAGAAACTGGCAGATCAAAATAGAAATAACGTAAGAGAAGAATATGAGAGACTGTTAAGTGTTGTGCACAGGAATAAAACAGACTGATGTGTTAAAGGGAAGTTACTACAAATTTAGGTGTAGCTTTCTAAGACGTTCCATTCACTAAAACATTCTCCTCTTCACTATCTTGCCAGATTCTACCCGCCAAAGATCCGAAACTAGGAATTAGGGCTACATTTGGACCCCGAATGTGTTGTTTTCTAGGTACGGCATTTTGCTTAAGCAAATAACCAAAAAGTTCAAGGTCTTCTGAGGTCCATGCCATAGGTCCCTTCACTTTTTCCAATTGCTTTCATATTCCAGCTTCACCTACTTACCACACCTACATGAACTATAAATGCAATGGCAGCCTGAAACATTTGATATCCTTTAATTTGCAGAATATCACTCTTTCTGTTTGACCGAAAACTTACCGTGTGCCAGACATGGTGCTGAACATTTTATTTCATCTTTACAACCTGGTGAGAAAGATACATTACCCATCACTGTACAGACTCCAAAGCCAAGACCCACAGGTGACTTGCCTAAGGTCATAGAGCTAGTGACTAGCAGAAATAGAAATCAGATTCAGTCTGCTGAATAGCATCACTTAGTGCTTAGCTGAGTGGGATGGTATCAGAGAGTCTGTGAGGTATCAAGATGCCTCGGGGGTGTTCCTGTAGGCTCCCCAATCCAATAACTTCCTTGAAAAAGTGAAGTCGCTCAGTCGTGTCCAACTCTTTGCGACCCCATGGACTGTAGCCTCCCAGGGTCCTCCGTCCATGAGATTTTCCAGGGAAGAGTACTGGAGTGGGTTGCCATTTCCTTCTCCAGGTATCTTCCCAACCCAGGAATCAAACCCCGGGTCTCCCTCATTGTGGGCAGATGCTTTACCACCTGAGCCACCAGGGAGAAGTTAACTCCCTTGAGCACGTACCTAAATTTTTGCATCCTCGCGATGGAAGGTGGCGCTAGTAGTAAAGAACCCTCCTGCCAAAGCCGGAGACGGAAGAGATGGGTTTGATCCCTGGGTTGGGAAGATCCCCTGAAGAAGGGCATGGCAGCCCACTCCAGTTTTCTTTCCTGGAGAATCCCATGGACAGAGGAGCCTGGCAGGCTACAGCCCATGGGGTCGCAAAGAGGTAACTCAGCATGCATGCATGATAGAAACGTAAACATAAATTATAGGATTATAATTTTATAAAATTATTAAATCATAAAAGTACATTGAAGGTGAGCAACAGGAAACAGCTTTGAATATTCATGTGTTTTTCTCTAAACCTGATCAGAGACTTTCCTCATAGGCAAAACAGTCTCAGATTAACAGGTTTCCACCCAGTGGCATAGAAGAGACTCAGAAAGTGCTGTTTTTTCAGACAGTTTAGAAAGAATAGTCTGAATTAGTGAAAAGCCTGTTTCAAAATGGTTAATTAGAGTTACATGTATGGAAGAACTGAAGTAGACTTTCCTGGAGTTGTTATGACCGTGAGAAAGACAGAGTGTTTGTGTGTGTCATGTTTCATTGTATGTTATCAGCTTTTCTTGAGAAGGACTGTTCTTTATCCTGGAATGATGTTCATCCTACATTTTAAGTTTATTTTTTAATGAAACATAGTAGATGACAGTCAAGTGTGGTGTGTGTGTGTGTGTGTCCATGTTTGTGCTTTAGTATTTTTTTCATGCTGGCTTCCCAGGTGACACTGGTTAAGAATCTGCTTGCCCATGCAGGAGATGCAAGAGACATGGGTTCGATCCCTAGGTCAGGAAAATCCCCTAGAGGAGGAAATGGTTACCCTCTCCGGTATTCTTGCCTGGAAAATCCCATGGGCAGAGTGGTGGCTCAGACGGTAAAGCGTCTGTCTACAATGCAGGAGACCGGGGTTCGATCCCTGGGTCGGGAAGATCCGCTGGAGAAGGAAATGGCAATCCACTCCAGTAGTATTGCCTGGAAAATCCCATGGACAGAGGAGTCTGGTAGGCTACAGTTCATTGGGTCACAGAGTCAGACACGACTGAGCGACTTGACTTACACTTACTTACTCACTTAGAGGAGCCTAACAGGCTACCGTCCATGGATTGCAAAGAATCAGACATGACTGAGCATGCACGCACATCCTTTCATGCTAGAATAAAAATTAACAACTTATTAGTACCTTAAACATTCCTTGAAATTGTACACATTTATGAGATCCAAAAGTCTGGTTATTTCTGGCCTTTTGTGATTAAAGATAAGTCAAAGAGGCCAATATATGTTTATCTCACTTCATTTATTTGTCATGACTATTTGCATACTTGTTAAGATAGCCTGAACTTATCAATCTAACTAATCAAATTTTTACTGAATGCTTACCGTATATCAGCTTATAGTCTACTAATTTAAATGTTCTCTTTGAATCTTGTCTTTTTAGACATTGCATGGGTAAATTTCAACCTAGCCCTTCCCTAACTTATATTTTTAAAAAATTCACCAGCATGGGGTACATGTGAATGATGTTTTATTATATTGAAATATATATTATAACAGTTTAGGCATAGCAGTGTATCAATGAGGATTTTAATGTTGCAAGCCAAATTGGCTTACATTTTTAAAAAATTTAAAGTACATGAGGCTTTGATGATGTTGTTGTTGTTGTCATTTAGTCACTAAGTCGTGTCTGACTCTTTTGCGACCCCATGGACTGTAGCCCTCGAGGCTCCTCTGTCCATGGAATTCTCCAGGTAAGATACTGGAATGGGTTGCCATTTCCTCTCCAAGGGATCTTCCCAACCCACGGATCAAATCCATTGAGGGCATATTCTTTACCAGCCCAGATGTGGCTTTGAAGAAGTGAAATCGCTCAGTTGTGTCCAACTCTTTGTGACCCCATGGACTGTAGCCCACCAGGCTCCTCCATCCATGGAATTTTCTAGGCAAGAGTACTGGAGTGGGTTGCCATTTCCTTCTCCAGGGGATCTTCCCAACCCAGGGATCAAACCTGGGTCTCCCACATTGCAGGCAGATGCTTTACCGTCTGAGCCACCAGGGAATCATGGCCTTCAGTTCAGTTCAGTTCAGTTCAGTTGCTCTGTCATGTCCGACTCTTTGTGACCCCATGAATCACAGCACGCTAGGCCTCCCTGTCCATCACCATCTCCCGGAGTTCACTCAGACTCACATCCATTGAGTCAGTGATGCCATCCAGCCATCTCATCCTCTGTCGTCCCCTTCTTCTCCTGCCTCCAATCCCTCCCAGCATCAGTCTATCCCAGTGAGTCAACTCTTTGCATGAGGTGGCCAAAGTACTGGAGTTTCAGCTTCAGCATCATTCCTTCCGAAGAAATCCCAGGGCTGATCTCCTTCAGAATGGAGGAGATCTTCTCCAAGAAGATCTGGTTGGATCTTCTTGCAGTTCAAGGGACTCTCAAGAGTCTTCTCCAACACCACACTTCAAAAGCATCAATTTTTTGGTGCTCAGCTTTCTTCACAGTCCAACTCTCACATCCATACATGACTACTGGAAAAACCATAGCCTTGACTAGATGGACATTTGTTGGCAAAGTAATGTATCTGCTTTTCAATATGCTGTCTAGGTTGGTCATAACTTTTCTTCCAAGGAGTGGGCGTCTTTTAATTTCATGGCTGCAATCACCATCTGCAGTGATTTTGGAGCCCCCCCAAAATAAAGTCTGACACTGTTTCCACTGTTTTCCCTTCTATTTCCCATGATGTGATGGGACCGGATGCCATGATCTTCATTTTCTGAATGTTGAGCTTTAAGCCAGTTTTTTCACTCTCCTCTTTCACTTTCATCAAGAGGCTCTTTAGTTCCTCTTCACTTTCTGCCATAAGGGTGGTGTCATCTGCATATCTGAGGTGATTGATATTTCTCCTGGCAATCTTGATTCCAGCTTGTGCTTCTTCCAGCCCAGCGTTTCTCATGATGTACTCTGCACAGAAGTTAAAGAAGCAGGGTGACAATATACAGCCTTGACATACTCCTTTTCCTATTTGGAACCAGTCTGTTGTTCCATGTCCAGTTCTAACTGTTGCTTCCTGACCTGCATAATGGCGTTAGAGGAGGTTTCAACATGATGCTAGACATGTGACTGCCGCACTGTCTCTCTTTCCATTTCCTAGGTTGGCTCTGTTCTCAGGCATACTGTCTCTTCGGCTTTCAGATCAGCTGCCAGTGGCTTTGTGAGACTGAAGGGAAAAGAGACAGCATATAGGGAAGACAGACTTAGTAAAATCCAGAAGCTGATCCTGCTGGCTGACTTGGGCCTATAAGCCCAATCACCAGGGCCAGAGTGATGAAAGGCACTCCATCCTTAGCCTAAGCTGCAAGCTCTGTCCCACTGGGCCTGAAGAGGAATCAGCTTACCCTGGATGCTCAGGTGGAAGCTGGGGCTGTGGGACAGAGGAGCGGAAGAAGGAGCATGGGAAAGCAATTAACAGATGTCCACTCGAAGCTGCTTACTGGGGGCGGGAAGTGGACAGCTCCCCTTTGAAGCTCCTTTCCTTTACATAATTACAATTCTTTGGTGTTTATTTCTTTCAGTGGTTCTCAGTAGTGTATTGGAACTGACATTTCAAAATTGGCCTGAATAGATAGCAGAGAAACATTTCTTAGTGACATAAACCTGTACCAAAAAAAAAAAGATGTTAGGATTTTTTTTAACCTCTTCTCTAAGTTTACCATTTGAATAAAAATGGACAAATTCAATGCCAAAGTCACTTATTTTTTCTTAACTATTGTATTTCCTTTTTTCCAAACCACAAGCTCTTGAAGAAATTCCTTCTTTCTTTCCTGCAACAGTTAAAACTCTTTCCTCTAACCAGTTCCCTTTTGTATGATTCTTTTTTTTTTCCCAGATTTAAAATCTCTTCATATGTGCCTTTTTAGATTTCTTATTAAACTTTCCATTCATCAAATAAATGCCAGATGATAGGAGCTGTACCCTTTTCCATACTTTTTGCCATGTGGGTAATAAATACATCTATTTATTTCAGTTTCCATCAATTAAACATACTACAGTGGCTTTTTATTTAATCAGTTATATGGACATTAGAGTGGATGGGAATGGGATATTATTGGATTCCTTGTTTGCAAGTCCTTGGACGTTAGTAAACTTCTCTTGGAGATCTAGTCCAAGAAAATAGATTGAGGGCCAGAAATAGAAACAGGATTTTTTTTTTTTTTCAGTGTTAAATGAAGGAAGTCATTGTTTAAAATTATACTTAAAAGAGAGCAACTTCCCTCTTCCTTTTAAAAAATATTTGTGAGCATACTTTTAAAAGATTCTTTGTATCTTTACATTAAAGAAAAATAATTTGCATTATTTATGCCATGATTTTTATGCAGAGCATACATTGAAGTCTCGTTATTCCTTCATGCCCAGGCTGAATCTGTAGGTTGTGGGTGATTTTTTTTCCTCTTTCCAGATTTGCCAAAGAATAACATAAGTGAGTTCATGCTGGTGGTTGATGCTTGTAGTTTTTCTTGTTTGCATTCTGCTTTTTGATGTTTTTGATTTCTTGTTAAGTTAATGGAATGTTTATATCTGTGATTATTCCCTGGTACAGGCATATCTTTACCCTGGAAAGGGGGGTAATGAAGAACAGGTGTTGCCTGTGAACTTGGAGTTTTATGTTCTCAAAACCATGCCCAGATCCAGGGCAGAGCTCTCTGAGTTCTTTACTGCAAATCACTTTGTTGGTATCCGCAGTATTTCTCCCAGCCTCCCCTAACTTCCCCACTTCCAGACTTCTGGGTCTAGCAATACCTGAAGGGAACACATAAACTTTTTGAATTACAGTTGGTAAGTTCATCAGATGCGTTTATGCCGGACAGTGAATGCCCGGCATCTCTGCCTGAATGTTTACACAGGATCATCCCTTGAAACACAGCAGAGTTCCTGTTTGTTATAGGAGATGTCTGATGCTTACCTTCAGACTCTGAAATAAGACCTAGGAAAAAAGTTGTAGAGATTAAGTTGTCGAGATGATTTTCACTTACATATGTGAGAGCCAAAAGAATGTTTACTCCTCATAAAGATTTAGCCATTGTGATCAACTCTCAAAGCATGTTTTCTCATTTTTAAGGTCCTTTTTATCCCATCCCTGCCTCGTGGTGCCAGACTTTGCACTACCAGTCATTTGTGCATGGTCAGTCATGTCTGACTCTCTGCAGCCCCATGAACTGTAGCCCACCAGGCTTCCCTGTCAATGGAATTTTCCAGGCCAGAATACTCGAGCAGCTTGCCATTTCCTACTTCAGGGGATCTTCCCGACTCGGATCAAACCCGAGTCTCTTGCGTGTCCTGTCCTGGCAGGCAGATTCTTTACCACCTGGGAAGCCCTTGGGTCCTGTGCCTCCATTTCTTTATCCCATAGTAAGCCTGACAATCACTGGGGCTTCTTCTCAGGATACTGATACTGGAATATGATTTACAGAAGGTAGAGCATCCTTTCCCCTTGGTGCTAGACTTTGCTGTGGCTCAAATGAAGTCCTGAGTCCCATTCAGTGGTATTACTGGTGCAACATCACGTTTTTTCCTATCAGAGCATTTTGGGTTTTTTTTATTATTATTATGTTAGTATACATGACATAATTTACCATTTAAACCATTTTAATGTACAGTTCGGTGGCATTAAATACATTCGTATTGTTACGTAACCACCACCACCACCACCTCCAGAACATTTTTATTATTTCAAATGGAAACTCTATAGCCATTAAATAATTAACTCCCATTTCTCCCTCCCCCGAACCCCGGCAGCATTCTACTTTCTGTCTCCATCAGCTTGACTATCTGGGTACCACATGTAAGTGGGAATCAAACAGTATGTGTCCTCTTGTGTCTGTTCATTTAACATACTGTGTTCAGGTTTCATCCTGTTGTAGCATGTATCAGAATGTCCTTCCTTGTTAAGGCTGAATAATATTTTGTTTTATGTTTATGCCTCATTTTGTTTATTCATCCATTGATGGACACTTGGGTTGCTTCTACCTATTGACTAGTGAATCATGCTGCTAAGAACATGGGTGTACAGATTTCTGAGTCTCTGCTTTCATTCCTTTGGGGTATATAGCCAGAAGTGGAATTTCTGGACTCTATGATAATTTTGTGTGTAATTTTTTTGAGGGGAAAAATATCATTTCCATGGTAGCTGCACTGTTTTACATTGCTGCTAGCAATTTCCAGGTTCTTTTTAGCACGCCCAAGTCCCACGCTCCCTACCCCCCCCAAAAATGTGATATCTGTACACAACTGATTCTCATTAGTAAAGGTTTTCTCCATTTGGGAATGGGCATGGGAATGGGAATTGGACTCCACATTTATATTATGGCCAAGGGAAGCAGAGGTGTATTAAAAAAAAAGCAAAGAATAGAATGTTAAAACTATGGCATAATAAATGCAGAGAAGCAAAGCCAGCTTTCACAAAGAATACAGGAGCCTCTAGATTTAAACAGAAATGCTGTAAATAGGGTGTGAAACTCTCATGTGTCCAGTGCTCCTTCATTTTAGGGTGCCCCTGGTCTTGTGTGTATCAGATACAAGGTGCCCTATGCGCCTCCATAAGGACCAAGCCTGCGGTGTCCTCTCTCTAGCCAAGTGTCCATGTGGACTACAAGGTGAAACAGACCCAGCTTGACTCCCTTGCTGCTGTTTGCCTCCATATGGTTCAAACCATGTCCTTTCATTTCTGGAAGTAGAGAGTGTCCATGGCCTTCTGAAAGCAGTTTCCGCCCTTGGGCAAAACTAATTGTCACAATGCGCATGTTCCGCTCAGGATTTCCAAAAAGAGAGACACATTTGACACCGGTATATATTCAGTCCAACCTAACCAGCCACACATCTGGCAGGTTTGTGTTTGGGGATGGAGGTGGTGAGGGAGCAGGAGAACATTACTTCACATTTCATGTAACTGTTAGCTTGCAGTACATCTTGGAATAATATGACCCGGAGAAAGAGCTTCTGTGTGAAACTTTGTGGATCTGAGCTGCTTTACTGAATATTTTATGATCTTCTTGTCAAGGCCTCGTCTTATGACGTGACCTCCGGGCGCTACAACGGCTCCTTTCTTAGGAAGATGTGAACGTTTCCAATTGCAGAAAAACCTCAAGAGATGCAGCCTTTCCAAAGCCATGGTTTAGGGTCTATTTTCTCTGCTGGGATGTTTGTGGATTTTCTTATTATCAAATTAGAGTTGTCATAGCGACTCTATTTCAAACCAGATATTCCACTGTCCCATAAAAGTCCCACATTAGGTGATTGGGTTTATTTATGAATGTGCTGACACTGGGCACGGAAAGTAACAGTTCCCTGATAAATAGGCATCTGTGATAGGGTGGTTGTATGTGTGTGTGAGCTCAGTCACTCAGTCGTATCTGAGTGTGGTTGGGTATGTTTAGATTTCTCAGGATTAAGCAAAAAGGCTCTTTTATTTCAGTACCTTTTGGAAATTGCCCTAGGAATTTTAAGTCAGGGTCATCTAGTGTTTCCAGGTGACCATAATCAACAGAATTTTATTGGTCCCACTCATCTAGGCTCAGAACACATGGTTCCTGAATACAGGTCTCAGCCTTGACCTTGGTTTCTTCTTAATCGAGTGGCTAGGTCTTGCCTAGACTTGAATCAGAACCTTTGACAGTGGGACGGAAATCTGCACTTTAGCCCCCAGGGTGATTTTTATGCCCCCGAAAATGTGAGAACAACTGGCTTTGCACTTACACAGTTATTCGAGTTGGCTGTGTATTTATTCCTCGAATTTCTCCTTATGAACCGACTCCCGATTAGGATATATTTTTGTCCTGTGAGAGTGTTAGTAGCTCACTGTAGCCCACCAGGCTCTTCTGACCATGGGATTTCTCAGACAAGAATACTGGAGTGGGTTGCCATTTCCTCCTCCAGGGGATCTTCCCAGCCCAGGGATCAAACCTGGATCTCCTGCATTGCAGGCAGATTCTTTACTGTCTGAGCCACTAGGAAAGAGGACAAAATAAATTAAAGTTCAGTTAACTCAGGGCTCTGGATTGATTGGGATATGGATAATTGTGCCTTTTATTGACTTTTAAAAAATCTCTTCCTGTTAGATGTTTCATTTCACACTTGTCCTCCTCTGTGTCATAGCAGAAGGGTTGCGGCTATGACTCAGGGAACCCACATTAAATACATGGTTCACTTTCTAGTCATGGTAATTTTGGGTGTCACCTGTCCCTTTGGCCCTTACTCTCTTCTTGTAAAATGAAAATATTGCTTGATCTCTAACTGATCTCTGAGTTCCTTTCCATCACTAACATTTTATGGTTCCTAACATGTTATGGACCCACTCCAGTGGTCTTGCCTAGAGGATCCCAGGGACGGCAGAGCCTGGTGGGCTGCCGTCTGTGGGGTCGCACAGAGTGGGACACGACTGAAGCAACTTAGCAGCAGCAGCAGCAGCAGCAGCATGTTATGGTTCCACTCGCATTTTATTTTTTCACTTTTTCTCTCTCAACCGCATAACATTTTCTCATGCATGGAACTGGAAAGGAACTCTGAGATCATCTAATCTTAATCGCTCATTTAGCACCAGAGAAAACAGACTGAGAAGCAGATGGGAGGTGCTGCTTTGGAGGAGCCAGAGCCCGATCGCAGGGCTTGTCCCACTGAGACACTGTGACATGAATGGTGTGTTACAGGAAAGGCTCTGTTTCTTATGCTCCAGGAACACCTCGCATGTATTATATTAGGTGCTGCCTCATCAGAGTTTGCCCTGGACATTTGGCTAGGAGGAACTGAATGCAGATTGGTTCATTAGTGTCATTTCTTTTAAATTGAAGTACAGTTGATGTACAATGTTATATAAATTATAGGTATGCAACATAGTGATTCACAGTTTTTAAGGGTTATACTCCAATTAGAGTTATTTTAAAATATTGGCTATATTCCCTGAATTGTCCATTATATCCTTGTGGCTTATTTATTTTATACATAATCATTTGTAGCTTTTAATCCCATACTTCTATCTTGTCCCTCCCTTCATTTTTCTTCCCACTAGTAGCCACTTTTTTGTTCTCTATATTTGTGAGTCTTTCTTTTTTGTTGTATTCACTAGTTTTTTTATATTCACTAGTTTTATTTTTACTTATTTTTAAATATAAATTTATTTCTTTTAATTGGAGGCTAATTAGTTTACAATATTGTAGTGGTTTTGCCATACATTGACATGAATCCACCATGGGCGTACATATCTTCCTCATCCTGAACCCCTCTCCCCCAACCTCCCTCCCCATTCCATCCCTCTGGGTCATCCCAGTGCACCAGCCCCAAGCACCCTGTCTCATGCTTCAAACCTGGACTGGTTTTATTTTTAAAATTCCACATGTAAGTGATATCATATAGTACTTGTCTTTCCCTCCAAGTCCATCCATGTTGTTTCAAGTTGCAAAATTTCATTCTTTTTTTATGGCTGGGTAGTATCCCATCAGAGAAGGCAATGGCAACCCATTCCAGTACTCTTGCCTGGAAAATCCCGTGGACGGAGGAGCCTGGTGGGCTGCAGTCCATGAGGTCGCTAAGAGTCGGACACGACTGAGCGACTTCACTTTGACTTTTCACTTTCATGCATTGGAGAAGGAAATGGCAACCCACTCCAGTGTTCTTGCCTAGAGAATCCCAGGGACGGGGGAGCCTGGCGGGCTGCCGTCTATGGGGTCGCACAGAGTCGGACATGAGTGAAGTGACTTAGCAGCGGCAGCAGCAGTATCCCATAGTGTGTGTGTACACACATCTTATCTATTTATCTGGTGATGGGCATTTATTTCTCTTCCGTATCTGGGCTATTATAAAAAATGCTGCTATGAACTATGGACATTGGGGTGCATGTATCTTTAAATCATATATTCATCCTAAGAACCTAGATTCTGGGGAGATTCATGTATAAATGAACACCCAAATAGGACTATGGCAATCCACAAGTAAACCCAGATGACTTGCCAGGACAGCATAGACTGAACAGTTTATTGGAGCCTCTGGTTCATGAGAAAGAGACTTAGAATTGTATCTGAACCCTGGCTCAGTTACTTACTAACTGTGGGATCCTAAGCAGATCACTTAACCTCCCTGAGCCTCCTCAACGTAAATGTTATGAAATAACTGATTTGCAGATTAAATGCAACCGCCTATGTAAAGATTGCTGGAATTTAATGGGCACTGAGTAAATGCTAGCTTTCTCTCATGGACCTTTATTTACCTTTTGGTATCATTGTATGGGTTAGTTGCTCAGTTGTGTCTGACTCTTTGCAACCCTATGGACTGTGGCCTGCCAGGCCTCTCTCTCCATGGGGTTTCCCAGGCCAGAATACTAGAGTAGGTTGCCATTTCCTTTTCCAGGGGATCTTCCCAACCCATGGATCGAACCCAGGTCTCCTGCACTGCAAGCAGACTCTTTACCATCTGAGGCGCCAGGGAAGCCTTTTGGTATCACTTTATAAATCTGGGGCACACATCAACAATTTGCAAATGCCAAGGGGTCATTTTAAGCTTCTCAGGTAACTTAAGCAGGATGTCACTTTTTAGCAATTGGAAAAGAAAGGACCATTCTGAAAACCTAGAAGGTCAAAATGTCTAACCACTATATGAGTGAGAAACTTCTTTTAAACTGTCGTATGGGTTTGGGACTTCCCGGATGGCGCTGGTGGCAAAGAGCCCAGCTGCCAATGCAGGAGACGTAAGACACACAGCTTCCCTCCCTGGGTCGGAAAGATCCCCTAGAGGAGGCCGTGTCACCCCACTCCTGCACTCTTGCCTGGAAAATCCATGGACAGAGGAGCCTGGTGGGGTACAGTCCATGGGGTTGCAAAGAGTCGAACACACCTGAAGCAACTGAGCATGCATGCATGCACATTATCAATTTATGTCGTCATTAAGGATCTAGCCTCTATGAGAACCCTGTCCCAGACCGGAGCAAAAAACCTCTCTATCCTTCCACCCCCACCCCCTTTTCCCGTTCTCAACATCTCTTTAGAATGGGTCCAAGGAGCAGAGCTGGATGAGTCTTCCCAGAACATGGTGGTTTATTCCATAGATACTGATGAACTGCTTTCTCAGAAAGACTGGAACCTTCTGAGTGAGCTCCTTCTTGTTAAAGGACAGAGAATAAAATTTACCAAGCAGAGACTGGAAAGTCGGACCCCACCAGGAATTTTTTCCTACCACTTATTCCTCTCACTAAAGTATTCATTTTTTTTGAAGTATTAATTTTTAACAGGAGTATAGATCACTGTTTTTTCAAGTGTGAGTTAACTCCTATTGCCATATGTTTGTCAGTCTAAACAATTTTTGTTCATGCTGCTAGTTGTGTGGTTGCCTGAATAATTAGTGCTCACAGAGTATTTGAAGTGAAGTAAATGGCAACTCACTCCAGTATTCTTGCCTGGAGAATCCCATGGACAAGAGGAGCCTAATGGGCTGCAGTCTATGGGGTCGCAGAAGTGTCCAACACAACTTAGTGACTAAACAACAAACCTTCCTGGAAAGACTGTGCTGGTGTAAATGGTCTTAAATATGAGGCTGTTGTGACACTGTTTAAGCAATTGTCAAGGCCCCATGTAGATACATTGTCCCTGTGGAGAAAAGGGGAGCTAAAAAATAGGAAGCTAGCCATTTCTTTTCATTCCTCTTTTCATTTGATTTTTAGGATGACAAAATTTCTGGATTGCAACATTCGTTAATGTTTAGGTAACCATCCAGAACCTTTAAACAGTTCTTAACACAGGAGAGAGAGCCTTAAGAATGAGAATGAATGAATTCATCCGCTATCAGCTTGATCACCCACGTAGTATGAAGGTGTGGCCAGGCCACCTCTTACGCTGTGTATGGTCAGGATTGATTTTGCTGGTTGCGTGCTGGTCCCCCGTCCCCTTGCACTGCAGCCCCTCTGTTCCCCTCACCTAAGGGTCACTAGTCAGGCAAAGCTCTATGTTCTCCTTCGATCGAATCCATGTTTGTCTGTGTCTCAGTGCGCACATCAATTCCTCAGATAGTCAAAGGAGATTCGGTGTTTTCCTTAAGTGTTGTCTCCTTTCCAGGTGAATTTTCCCCCAGATTCTTGATTTGCCCCTCATTATTGGGGATGACAGCAAAAACTAAAGGAACTGCTGCAGGATCCCCTCCATCACTCATCCTAGTACAGGTTTTCTCTGCAGAAACAATATTTATAAAGGACAACTCAAGTCATGCCTGCAGAGAGTTTTCAAATTTTAGACATTATGTTCGACTTCAAAAGTAAGACACAGAGGCTTTGAGTTCAGGATGAAACATTACCCAGGTCAGCATCCTGTCTGCATTAGAGTGGGAAAACTCTAATGCAGAGCTATTGAGCGTCATGGTTAAAGCATCAGAAAGTCAGTCTCAGAGGACTGAATGGCTGACAGGTTAATGAGTTCTGGTTATGCCCAAAGACTGTTGTGATCTGGGCAGGACTGTCCAGGTGAAGGATCTTTACCTTTGTGAGTGGGGGTCTCCCGTATCCCATCATGCTAAGCCAGGCTGATCTGCAGAGGGACGACTTCCTGGAGGGGACAACGGTGCTTACTTGACTTACACTGTTGATGAAGCACACAGCCCTGCCTTCTGATTACCTCCCATCCCATATGGGGAGGAAGGCGTAGGTTGTGAAAGCTGCCTTTTGGTATTAAAAAGAAGAAGGGGGGGAAAAACAAGACACTGGAGTAATCTTAGGATATTCCCTTAGCGTTTTCATTTTTGTAACACTATGAGACCTAGTTTTATGGAAAATGAGTGTTCTGTTTTAAATGTATATTCTCATAATAAAATTAGAGTTATTGCCAAAACTCACTCGGACGGGCAGCATTTTGTTCTTAAAGCACAAAGAGGAAAAGAGACAGAGATCATGTCCTTTATTTTCAATAATACTTGTTCATAGTCTCTCCTAATTAATTGGCCTTTAGAGAGGGTCACTGTCAAAGCTCTGAGTCCCCTTTGGCAGAGCTGCTTGGTGGGACAGAACATTCACGGAGGCCCCGAGGGGAGTGGGGCGGAGGATCTTAAGCTGCTTCCTAGGCCTCTTTGCTCTGAGCTCCGGCTAAGCCAGGTTTGGCTTTTGCTCACCTGTCACTCCAGCAATAGATAGTGACATTTCAAACTGCTAGAGTGGAAACAAGGTAAAAACTGCTTGGGACATCTGGGAAATTTCATTTAGACAGAGTGTCAGACCTTGGTCTCCAGTGTAAATACTAGAGGCTTTGCTCTGTCCAGTTATGCAATAGCACTTGGTGTGAAATTAAATCAGAATCCAGTGAAAACCCGGATGGGTTCTAAATGTGTCGAATGTATTTGAGTTTTTTCTCCCCTAGGTTAGGAAACCTTCTGCTTCTCCACCTTTTGGCCCCCTCAGGTATCTGGAAGAGGCCTTCACAGTCTTGAATATGAATGTGGTGATTAGATGCTCTATCTCAGAGAAAAAAATCCAGAGTTTATAGACTTTCTGATTTTTTTAAAGATTGCTTTAGAATCTGGCTTGGCACTAGTTTCTCTTTCTTTTTTAATTAAAAAAATTATTTATTTATTTTAATTGGAGGCTAATTACTTTATAATATTGTGGTGGTTTTAATTTGCCCAGCAACCTAACTCAAAATCTCAAATAAGCAAGTGAGACTTCAGTTTCTAGAAGGGTGAGCTGTGTATATAAACAAGCCATTCTCTTCATTTTTCAGATATAGAATTTTTGAAAAAGAAGAATAGGGTCATTCTGAGTCTATTGCCTACTCTTTTTATCTTTCAGGGATCAAATTATCAAATTTCAGGAAAATTTTTTTAAACTAGGTCATGAATTTCAAAGGTCATCTTTACTCTCCTTAGCAGAAACATTAAACTTGTAAAAAAAATTATAAATTTCCCTCTAGTGACTTTTTCTTTTTCTTTTTTTTTAAGCCCCCAGCACATACAAAAAGCGCTTGGGGAAAATCTTTGCCTTCACTTCCTGCTATTCAGCACTGTGCATTGTTAAACTGATGCTGTGTTTATACACATAGTGGTTATGGCTGAAACCCGGCTATTGTTGAAGAATGTTAGACAGCCATTTATCACGGTGCGCCAGTAAACCCATTGTAAAAATGTCCTACTAGTTAAATGAGGCTTAGATTTAATGAGGCTATAAGAATGGACCGGGTTTTTGTCATACTGTAAATAAGGTTCCTATAGCAATGTCATGGGATGAAGGTGCAGATTCCTTTTGTTTTCGAGCAACAATAGTCTCCTTGCCAAGGTGAAAAGGAGCCCCTTCCTTTTTTTAAAGGAGTCTTTTGAAGAAGTTGTTGCTTGCTCAAAGGAATGCATGAAACAAAGGTGTGTGGCACAGAGACAAGATCTGGGATGACCTCTTTGGAAAAGAAATGACACTTCCCTAACCTCTTCTGTGTCCTACAGCAGCCCCGAGAGCACCGGAAGTTCCCTTTTGGACACCAGCTCCATGCAAATGCCATTCAGATGCTGTCTTGGTCCCTCCTTGGGGAGGGCAAAGCCAGCCTCACAGAGACCAGGTCTGAGACTCCTGGCAGCCTTTGAAGGGAGTAATCAAGTTAGACGTAGCAGGAGGGCATCTGCTCCTATGAGCCAAGTGGCGAAGCTTAGGAGAGAAGAAACCGTTTCCTTTGCTTGGTTTTATCCATGCACAATGAACTGTGCCATTTTGAAATCACAGAGCAAACTGTAGAAAATGACCAGAAATTTTGGTGCACTCAATTTTCCCCATGGGAAGGGAAACTCAGTTATTTTCCTAATGCCTGAGGAAAACAAATTCAGTGAAAACGTCGCCACACAGCCGGAAGCAGGTGTGCAGGGTGTGGTGTTACTGGTGGGGCTGCAGTGCACTATTTACAAAAATAGCCAGTCTTGAAATTGCCCTATGGGAGAGAAATTTGATTGTCTCAAAATAAAGTAAAGTGGTCTCCATCTTCATTTTGCGAGGGCCCCTGCAAAGCCTCAATTCAAAGAGATGGGTTTTCAGGAAGGCTAAATGAAAGGATGCCGAGGGACAGTGGGTAATAGAAGCAGGTCCTCCACCTCTGCAGGTCCCAGTATCTGTCTTGGCCTGGAATGCCTTCCAGGCATGGAGCTTTCTACGCTGGAGCCTGTAGCTGGACCTGACGGCACACCCCTTTGGGCTTGGACCCTAAATCTCTCTCTCTTTTTTTCATTTGCAGTTCTTTTTTTATATATATACTTTTTATTTCTTTGTTTTGTTTCTGACTGTGCTGGATCTTCTTTGCTTTGCCAGCTTTTCTTTCATTGTGGTGAGCGGGGGCTACCCTTCATTGCAGTGGGCTCGAATCTCGTTGCGGTGGCTTCTCTTGTTGCAGAGCACAGGCCCTAGAGCACGAGGGCTTCTGCGGTTGCTGCCAGCGGGCTCTAGAGCACAGGCTCAGTAGCCGTGGCCCATGGGCCTAGCTGCCCCTTGGCATGCAGGATTCTCCCAGATTAGGGAATCAAACCCGCGTCTCCTGCATTGGCAGGTAGACTCTTTACCACTGAGCCACCAGGAAGCCCTAAATTCTCTTTTCAGTGAAGACATCGTCCTAGGGAATTGCTTCTACTTTAGTAGAACATAACCTCACAAGCGCCTACATTCAGGCTGCACATCGTTTTCACCCTTTTATATTTATCTTGCCTCTATTTATATGAAATATAAATATATATATAAACATCTATGAGGCTTCCCAGGTGGCACTAGTGGTACAGAACCTGCCTGGCAAAGCAGGAGACATAAGAGATGCCGGTTCAATCCCCAGGTCAGGAAGATCCCCGGGAGCAGAGCATGGCAACCCACTCCAGTATTCTTGCCTAGAGATTCCCATGGACAGAGGATCCTGGCAGGGTCACAAAGAGTCAGACGTGACTGAAGTGACTTAGCAGCATGCATAAACGTCTATAAATTTGTTTTCTATTTTTAAATTTATTTGTTTCTGGGCAGAAAAAAAGCTCAGAGGGGTTTGTTTCCTCTCAGTGCCCACAGCACATAACTGAACTGATGGAGCATCCTTGCAGGGAACTCCAATCCATCCTGGTGCTGACTCCACCAGGGAGTCACACTTGGACAACGGCCAGTGCGTGCTGGGCATCCTCAACCAGGAGGGCCTCCTTTGCAAGGCTGCCATCTGCAGCAGCTCCCCCAGCCCAAAGTCCTTCTCTCCCAGATTTTGTTTTAAGCTCCTGCCGTCATTTTTGCAGAGCCATGTGGAACAGTGTTAGCAAAGAAACATGGCAGTCTATCTGATCTCTTTCATCCTAACAGTGGTTTTTATAGCCCCACTGCTCAACAGAATGTGTTTCTAGAGACATCTCAAGGCAACACGTCTTCATGCCAAACCCTCAGGACAAGAACTGCACTTGCCTATATCCTAAGGGCATAAGTGATTTATTCACTCACAAATGTTGATTGAGTGCTAGGTGCCAGGTACTGTGCTGAGCTCTGGAGACGCACAGAGAATCAAGCGTCTTGCCTGCCTCTTGAGAGCTCATGCACTAGCCCAGTGGTTCTCAGACTTCATCGAACTCAAAACCTACCCGCCTCCAAAGGTGTGATTCATTGAGTTTGAGTGGGACCCAGAAACCTTCATTTCTAAGGAGCACCCCAGGTAATCCTGATGCGAGGACCACAAAAGAAACACTGATATAGTGAAAGGAAGGGAACACAGAAGCATCATTAGTTACAAATCTGCAGAAACTGCCTAAATGAAGTTCCTCACAGAGGGCTGTAGGAGCAGAGGAGAAAGAAGGTGGTCGTGCTGAAGATGGGCCGGGGCAGGTTTACGGGCCCAAAGAAGGGGTCGGGTTTAAGCCAGATCTTGGAGGATGACCCAGCCACGGCCACTTGGCAGTGCTAGAGAGGAAGGATCCTTGGAACAGAAGATAGAAGAAGCAAGGAGACTGAGGTGAGAGAGAAGTGGATGCAGGCGAGGATTCTATGTGGGAGCTCACGGATCTGAGGTTTATTCTTAGCTAATGAAAAGCTTGTAAAGGATTTTAAGCAGAGAACTGAAATACTCTTGATTCTGCTTTTCTGCTGTAGTGATCAGTGGCGGTGATTTTAGGCAGCGTGAACGTACAGAAAGGGCAGAACGAGAAGAGCAGGAAATGGGAACTGGCTCGTGGCTCCCTTCTGCTTTCGCATTCCTTTGAGGCAGGCTTAATTGGTGTGATTCCATCCTCAATTTAAGAAATCAAGGTTAAATGACTTGCCCATGATTGCGCTGAGTTACAGGGAAAGCAGGAACTGGGGCACAGCCCTCCTGCCTCCAAGTCTCCAACTGGATCCCTCCCTGTGGGCTGTCAGTCAGGGAAATTGGAAAAAACAAAAAACAAAATCCCACCCCCATCCGTTTAAATTCTGTGATAATGAAGCCCACTACCAAACCAGCTGTGTTCTTGGGAAACTTCCTGTAACATTACAGGAGGACACATAAAAATGGTAAAAGTCGAATCGACGTTTGTGGTGATAGGCTTCTGAGAGAGATGGGACACCAGCCCACCTGACCTGCCTCTTGAGAAGCCTGTGTGCAGGCCAGGAAGCAACAGTTAGAACTGGACATGGAACAACAGACTGGTTCCAAATAGGAAAAGGAGTACGTCAAGGCTGTATATTGTCACTCTGCTTCTTTAACTTCTATGCAGAGTACATCATGAGAAACACTGGGCTGGAAGAAATACAAGCTGGAATCAAGATTGCCAGGAGAAGTATCAATAACCTCAGATATGCAGATAACACCACCCTTATGGCAGAAAGTGAAGAGGAACTAAAGAGCCTATTGATGAAAGTGAAAGAGGAGAGTGAAAATGTTGGCTTAAAGCTCAACATTCAGAAAACGAAGATCATGGGATCTGGTCCCATCACTTCATGCGAAATAGATGGGGAAACAGTGGGAACAGTGTCAGACTTTATTTTTTGGGCTCCAAAATCACTGCAGATGGTGACTGCAGCCATGAAATTAAAAGACGCTTACTCCTTGGAAGAAAAGTTATGACCAACCTAGACAGCATATTGAAAAGCAAAGACATTACTTTGCCGACTAAGGTCCGTCTAGTCAAGGCTATGGTTTTTCCAGTAGTCATGTATGGATGTGAGAGTTGGACTGTGAAGAAAGCTGAGCACCAAAGAACTGATGCTTTTGAACTGTGGTGTTGGAGAAGACTCTTGAGAGTCCCTTGGACTGCAAGGAGATCCAACCAGTCCATCCTAAAGGAGATCAGCCCTGGGTGTTCATTGGAAGGACTGATGCTAAAGCTGAAAGTCCAGTACTTTGGCCACCTCATGTGAAGAGTTGACTCATTAGAAAAAACTCTGATGCTGGGAGGGATTGGGGGCAGGAGGAGAAGGGGACGACAGAGGATGAGGTGGCTGGATGGCATCACTGACTGGATGGATGTGAGTCTGAGTGAACTCTGGGAGTTGGTGATGGACAGGGAGGCTTGACGTGCTGCGATTCATGGGGTCGCAAAGAGTCGGACATGACTGAGCGACTGAACTGTACTGAACTGAACATTAAAACTGGAGAGGAAATGGCAACCCACTCCAGTACTCTTACCTGAAAAATTCCATGGACACAGGAGCCTGGCAGGCTACAGTCCACGGGGTCACAAAGATGCGGACACTTCTGAGCGTACAACATTAAAATGACATCGCCCTCCCCTGAGTAGTGGGAGGTTTCTAATAAGGTTCTATTTTTGTTTGTTTATGTATTTATTTTTGGCTGCACCCAGTGATATGTGGAATCCTCGTTCCCCAGCCAGGGATCAAACCTGCACCCTCTGCATTGACAGGTAGAATCTTAATCACTGCACCACTGGGAAAGTCCCCTGATAAGACTCTAAATTTCTCACCCTAAAGTAGATTCCTTAGTAGCAAAGTCCCTGATTCAGTTCAGTTTTAATATGAGACACGAGGTATGAGGAATCCCTGTTATCCATCATAACAGCCGCTGCCTGGGGACGAAGACCACTGCCTCCCTGAGCCCCTGCTTACACTCTGCCCGAGGGACAGCTCAGCAGTGGCCACTGTGTTTCTGAGACCTGACAGCCAAGGTCCTTAGTCCTGAGGCCCCACCCTTTGTCACATGCAATTCCCAAGTGTTACAAAAGCAGCTGAAGATGAAGAAGGGAAGCCGAAAAGGAGAAAGAAACAAGGAGTGAGGTATGGCTTCCTATGTGTCAGAGCTGGAAAGCAGCCTATAGATCGCTGTTATCAGGGTCCCCATCCTCGTCTTGCTGGGAAGAAGCGGAGCCCAGAAAGGGGAAGGAGTTCATTCAGACCCCAAGGCCCATCAGTGGTGAGGCTGGAATGAAGAGCCCAGGTGGCTCCTGCATCACACCAAGCTGCTGCTTGCTCTTCTGTCTCCTGATCCTGTGCCTGCCACCCAGATTGTTTTCCAGTGATTACAATTTAGAAGCTAAGGATAGTTTCCAAATCCTTTACATGAAGAAAATAAAATGATACTGGGGACCAGAGAGCCTCTTCTCTGCCTCTTACCAGCTGTGTGACCCTGAGCCAGACCTTCCCTGCACCTGTTACCTCTTCTGGTCAAAAAGACATGCTCTCCCCTCCTGCAGAGTTTCTCTGAGAGGAGAGTGTGTAGTTTTATGTCGATGTTCTTTGCAAACTGAAAAACTCCATTAAGACATTGCCATTAAACTCTTGGCTGTAAAACCTGGATGTAGAACAGGAGAGGAAATTCACGTATGGAGGTAATATTTTTCTGTGTCTGTTTCCTGGGTCTTTTAAAAGTACCTGGGGGTGACCCTGTTTTGCTGATCCTAGGAATCCAGGCTTTGGAGTCAGGTCTCACTGGTGTCAAACCCCAGGTTCCCCATTTGCCCCTTGCTGACCATTGGCTACTTACTTCATCCTTTCAGAGCTCAGATCTTCATCTGTATTATGGGACCATCAACAGCATTTCATTTATGCCATAGATATGAGCACTCATGAGATAATATATGCAAATTACTTTGTGTAATCTGAAATATAGGAACAATTTAACACCTGTTATTACTAATATGGGCTTCCCTGGTAGCTTAGCTGGTAAAAAATCTGCTTGCAATGCAGGAGACCTGGGTTCGATCCCTGGGTTGGGAAGATTTCCTAGAGGAGGAATTGGCAAACCACTCCAGTATTCTTGCCTGGAGAATCCCCTGACAGAGGAGCCTGGCAGGATACAGTCACAAAGAGTCACAAAGAGTCAGACCCAACTGAGCAACTAAGCACACCACCACATTACTAATATACTTCCAGTTGTTTTTGTTGTTCAGTCGCCAAGAATTGTCTGACTCTCTGAGACCCCATATGCCAATCATTATATTTATTATTTATTCTGTTCTAGACAAGGAGTGATACCGTGGAGCTTTGTACAGGCCATGTCAAGTCTCTCTTGGTAACTGAATCCCTAGGTTCTAATAAGGGCTGGCAATATTAGATGGCCAATGAATATTTTGAAGTAAAGGAATGAGTTCATATTCAAGCAGAGTAGAAATGTAAGATTCATGATACTCTGATTTTATTTTCAGTTGAGCTTAGGGACATACGCATCCATTCATTCATTCTGCAAACATTTATTGAGCACCTACCAGGCTCTGTGTTTGGCAATGGACATATATTAGGCATAAAATAGATCAAAGAACCTACTGTGGTGACCTTAAAATCTAGTATGGGAGACTAAAGAACAAGCACGAAAACAGATAAGTTAAAACAAATACATTCAGTCTTCTTTCTTTCTTTTTTTGTCTGTGCCGGGTCTTAGTTGCAGCATGCAGGGATTTAGTCTCCTGACCAGGGATCGAATCCAGGCCTGCTCCACTGGGAGCACAGACTCTTAACCACTGGACCATCAGGGAAGTCTCTGTCCAGTGTTGAATTAGATAAGTGCTGACAAAGAAGATTAGAGAGGGAAGTTAAAAATCAGGAAAATACATGCAAAAAACAAGAATTAACCCTTTGCATTTCTTCCATATTGATGAAAGTTGTCTAAAATGATTTAATCCATGTTCTAGTCATACATTAAATTGGACACCTAGCAGTAGCTTCCCTGAAAGCTGTTGTAAGAATCAATGCGATAGAGCTGTAAACCTTTTGAGCACATTGTGATCATCTGGAGCCCAGGAAACCATCGGAGGCCTTCCCAGGTGGCTCAGTGGTAAAGAATCTGCCTGCCAAGCAGGAGAAGTGGGTTCGATCCCTGGGTCAGGAAAATTCCCTGGAGAAGGAAATGGCAGCCCACACCTGTGTTCTTGCTTGGGAAATTCCATGGACAGAGGAGCCTAGTGGGCTACAGTCCGTGGGGTCGCAAAGGCTTGAATATGACTTAGTGACTAAACCAGCAGCAAGCCCTACCCAGAGGTCAAGAATGGGGCTGCCCCATGGGAGTCTGGCATCTGTGCCAGGCTTATGAAACTGCTCAAGTGCAACTGCTGTGCCCTCAAGTCTCAGAGGTTCCACTTGCTCCAGGAGCTGTTGATTCCTTTGCTGGCTAATGCCTCTGAACATTGTGGCTATTCTTCAGTAACAGGTGATGCTGCAGAAAAGAAGATGGGGTTCAATGTGAATGGTGTGAAGATAATTGTCTTTTTCTGATAGAAATCCTGTTATGAAAATGGTGCCCTGTGGTGTGTCTCCTTCTTCCCACTGAATGATGCTCATTTGCCTCTGAAAAAAATACTCCCTCGGGGACTTTCATGATGATCCAGTGGTTAAAATCCACCTACTAATGCAGGGGTCAGAGGTTCGATCCCTGGGCTGGGGAGGTGCAACACAGCCCGTGTGCCACAACTCCTGAGCCCCTAAGTCGCAGCTCCTGAAGGCTGATTGTCCTACAGCTCATGGTGTGCAACAAGAGAAGCCACTGCAGAAAGAAGCCCGTACCGTTTAACCAAAGAGTAGCCCCCACTCGCTGCAACTAGAGAAAGCCTGAGCGCAGCAGTGAAGACCCAATGCAGCCAAAAGTCTGTATATAAATATATTTTTAAATAACCCTTCAGTAGTAGATGGTGACAGCAGACAGGAAACTCTTAAGATGGAACTCCCCTCTAAAAATGCCCCTGAATGGGCTTCAATTCTTTAAAACCCCTGCAATTGTATGTTAATTCTGTGTCTTTGATGTAAATGTGAATTTTCTCTTTCCAAGGTCTGTCACTTTCATCACTTTCTTAAGGGAATCTGCTTTCCAAAATAATAAGCCCGGCAGGTAGAGGTAATAGCTTGTGCATCTTGGCATCACAGCACCCAGCCCAGGACTGGTGCAACCAGTCTGTGGATAAATACTGATTGAATGAAATAAGGATTCATGTCGAGTATGTGTGTGTATGTGCTTTTAGTTGCTCAGTTGTGTCCGACTCTTTGCGACCCCGTGAACTGTAGCCCAACAGGTTCCTCTGTCCATGGGGACTCTGCAGGCAAGAATACTGGAGTGAGTTGTCAAGCCCTTCTCCAAGGGATCTTCCTAACCCAGGGATTGGACCCAGGCCTCCCGCATTGCAGGCAGATTCTTTACAATCTGAGCCACCAGGGAAGCCCAAGAATGGAATGGATACTGGAGTGGTTAACCTATCCCTTCTCTAGGGAAACTTCCTGACCCAGGAATTGAACCAGGGTCTCCTGCACTGCAGGTGGATTCTTTACTGGCTGAGCGACCAGGGAAGCCCTATGTGTGTGTATGTGATATATATGTGTATATATGTATGTATATATATATATATATATATTCCTTCATATATATGAGGGAATACAACTCAGTCATAAAAAAAAAATGAAATTCTACCATTTGCAGCAATGTGGATGGACATAGAGAATACGCTTAGTGAAATTAGAGAAAGGCAAATAATATGTATCACTTATATGTGGAATCTAAAAAATAATACAAGTGAATGTATATGCAAAACAGAAACAGACTCATAGATAAAGAAAATGAAGTTGTGGTTATCAAAGGCAAGAGGGAGATGGGGAGGGACAATTAGGGGTATGGGACTAAGAGATACAAATTACTATGTATAGACAAGCAACAAGAATATACTGTATCACACAGGGAATTGTAACCATTGTCTAGCAGTAATATATAATAGAGTACAGTCTGCAAATACTGAATCACTTGTGCTATATACCTGAAACTAATATTGTCAATCAACTGTACTTCAATTAAAAAAAAAAAAAAGACTCATTTTCAGGCCAGCCCTTTCAGCTGTCAGCAAAAGACAGAATCTGCACTCTGCCTTTTCTCCCTGGCCCTTGCCTAACTGCAGACCCCTCTTTGCTCTGCCACCCTCTTTGATATGCCCCTCTGCACCAGGCTTCCTATTTATCAGCTATCAATATCCGCTGAGTGCTGGCTCTTGTCAGTCTAATTTCGACTTGCTGCTGCTGCTTGACACCTCGCACTTTATCAACCACACACTGCTTGGCTCCTATTACCACTGATCTCAGCATTGCTAATAAACAGCAACACCAAGCCCATATTTTCTGGTCCCTGTCAGGCCGCCGCTTTCCTGGGTGAAATACAAGTCCTATTAACATGCTCCTCCTCATTGCCTCTGACAGTTTGATTAATTAGGCCTCCTCTTTGGATGACCTCTGCACTAACACGACAAGGAGGTGAATGTAAAATGAATAGTTTGCCCACATAATGGGCTACTGTGGCTTTGGGATTTTTATCAAATCAGACTGTCAGAAGTTCCGAACTTGTTTGAGATTCCATGGCAGGTAACAGCCTAAGAGGGTAGCTTCTGGTCCACTGGGCTGTCACTTAGAGATGAGACTTCATGCCCAGTGCTCTGGGGCAGGAAGACCCCACCTGAACAATTTCAACCTGCTTGACTAGAATGACCCATTGTTGATGCAACCCAGGATGCAGAGTACAAAATCTAGTTTCTCAAATGCTATCAAATAAAATGACCTTTCGCTTTCAATAGCTTTTCTCTGCCTCAGTCCCTCCCTCCCTGCTAGAAAACACAAAAGTTTGTTGTGGCTTTGCTTTGCAGAACCGTTACAGAAGAGCACTTGAGCCAAATGTCCACATTTTCATTATAACTCGGTGTTTTCAAGGAAATCAGTAACTTGAACAGAAAAAGTCATTTTAGACCAAAACTTAGTATCTAGGGTCAGGGGTGGAGAGCTCTGACAGTCTTGGCAAGTAAATTGGGCTGCTTGTTTTCCATCAGGGGAGTGTGGAGGGAGGTCGACTTGGAGGGATGCTCCTGTGGTGGTAGGCACTTCTTTAGTGATGGAATGGCTTGTGAAGCCATTAGCCGGATTGAAATGTATGCGGGGCTCTCTAACTGCTCTGCCCAGCAGGCTCCATAGATGTTTTAAATCCTGCCTGCAAGGAGGAGTGGAACAACCCGGCCGAGTGTGGAGGCTGCAGGAGGCCCCAAAGAGGGACAAAGGAGATGGAAGTGTGCTTGTTTCTTCTGCACACTTAGACTGTTTTTCCGTTCCTTTGCAGTGAGTTAATTTATTCCTTTAAAGTCACAACTTGTGACAGCTAGCACTTTTAAAAACATGTATTTCCATTACATTGTCTTCCGAACAAAAATAGTTTAATTGATGCTGAGATCCAGCCAGTGAATACCTAGCACCAAGCTTGGTGCTTGCTAAATGCTCAGTAAGCGGTTGTCAAGTGAACTGAATTGAGTCTGCACCGGATAGATTTCTCGTGGGTGAAAGGCTAGGAGCAGAGAGTAGGGGAGGGAACTTACAGTATCCTCTAGCACCTTCATTTTTCTGTACACAGTTGGCATTCCCAGGGCCAGGAAGGAACTTGCCACCTTTGACTTTACCAAGCTATTCATTCTGCGGCAGTCTAAATTTGGGCTGGGTTAACAGCTCTCCGAAACCAGTTTAGTGAAATACTGGATGTTCCATGGAGAAATGATTGAACTAGTAGCAAATGGGGAACTCAAGAAAGTATGTATCATTATACCATCTTTTTGGGAATGATAATATTGACTGTGAGAAGGGGAGAGGTTGCTGGATTAAAGGTTACACGAATTCAAACAGATATCTGTACATCCATGATCATAGCGGCATTATTCACACTAACCAAAAGGAGGAGGATGTCTCATGACAGATGAATGGATGAACAGAAAGTGAAAGTGAAGTCTCTCAGTCGTGTCGGACTCTTTGCGACTCCATGGACTGTAACCCACCAGGCTTCTCCATCCATGGAATTTTGCAGGCAAGAATACTGGAGTGGGTTGCCATTTCCTTCTCCAGGGGATCTTCCCGATCCAGGGGTCGAACCCCGGTCTCCTGCATTGCAGGCAGATACTTTACCATCTGAGCCAAGGGGAAGCCCAATGTATATACATAAATGGAAGGACATTAAAAAGGAAGGACATTCTGACATCTGCCACAGCATAGGTAAACCTTGGAAAGATAATGCCAGTGGAATAAGCCAGACACAAAAGGATAAAGATTCTGTAATTCTATTGAGATGTACCTAGAGTACTCAACGGAGAAGGCAATGGCACCCCACTCCAGTACTCTTGCCTGGAGAATACCATGGACAGAGGAGCCTGGAAGGCTGCAGTCCATGGGGTCACTAAGAGTCAGGCACGACTGAGCAACTTCACTTTCACTTTTCACTTTCATGCATTGGGGAAGGAAATGGCAACCCACTCCAGTGTTCTTGCCTGGAGCGTCCCAGGGACTGGGGAGCATGGTGGGCTGCCGTCTACGGGGGTCACACAGAGTTGGACACGACTGGAGTGACTTAGCAGCAGCAGTACTCAAATTCATAGAAACAAAAAGTAGAATGGTGATTGCCAGGGGATGAGGGAGGGGGCATGGGAAGCTGCTCATTGATGGGTACAGACTTCTAGCTGGGGAGATAAAAACGTTCAGAAAGTGGAAGGTGGTGAAGGTTGTACAACAATACGAATGTACTTCATGTCACCAAACTGTTCTCTTAAAACTGGTTAAAATGGCAAATTTTATGTTATGTGCATTTTATCACAATAAAAAAAAGTTTCCATTAATCAGTGGCAGACTGGACTGGAACTCAGGTCCCAGGTCTCCTGATCTCTAGTTCAGTAGTGGAGTGGAAAGATTTTTGGCTAGGAGTCAGAAAGTGTGGGATCTAGGCCCATGTATTTGTGAAAGACCTTCTAACAGGTGACGTCAGCCCTGTGAGCCTTATTTCCTGTCTATGGTAAGGGCTTTCTTGGTGGCTCAGGGGGTAAAGAACCTGCCTGAAGTGCAGGAGACCTGGGTTTGATCCCTGTATTGGGATGATCCCCTGGAGAAGGGAATGGCTACCCACTCCAGTATTCTTGCCTGGAGAATTCCATGGACAGAGGAGCCTGGCAGGTACACTCCATGGGGTCTCAAAGAGTTGGACACAGCTGAGGGACTAACACACAGACACACACACAGTATGCAGGGATTGAGCGGTACTCCTGTACGCCAGCCTTACACACCCAGGGCACTTGCTCGCCTGCTGACTTCCCCTGCTGGATATTTTAATGAGGCCAGCCTGGCTTTGGCTCTGTATGTTTTCTCTTTGTTTTGGGTCGTTCAGGCAATGACTGAACACCTAGACTAGGTATTGTCAGGGGAACAGTAAAGACAAAAGCTTTATAAAGGAACTGTTTTGTCTCCCCTAAACTTAATTTCACAATTTCCAGAGAGAAGAAAAAAAAAAAAAGAAATTAACATGGTTGCTGTCAAGAAACTGCTGTTCTTTCATTCCAAAGTGGATGATCAACTAACTCCCAGAGATCCTGACAAATCAGTCAGAGTACGTGCTGAAATTTAATTAAGGTGGTCCAGGGTCTGGTTCAATGTCATACACAGTTATGAAGTTTTAAGAACATAATGTTGTCATGAGTGCATCTGAGATTGTTTAATGGTTTGGTGCATTACCGAATAATTTAAGCATTTTTTAACTAAGATAAATTAAACAAGTGGGAAAAAATCAAAACAAAGGGGAAAGTGGAATGGCGCAAGATTACAACATATTTTTTTTTAAAGTGAGTTACTTTGTTTATTCTTGCTAAATCTTAACTTGTAGCATTATTTAGGATCACAGTAAATGTGTATTTTATTTCTTCTGTCAACCCTGAGGTGAGTTTATTTGAAATGTTTATCTGGAATGTTTATTTTAAACAGATTTAGCCATCGTGGAAGTTAGGTCATCTTGGAAAAATGTGTTCCGTCTTAAAAAAAAAAAAAAAAAAGATGGCGTGTTGTGTGTTTGAGAGTAATTCAGAAACCACTATTAATTTCCAGTCTTGGTATGGACTACTTCAGAAAGGCAAGTGCATTTGATATGTTTGAAGCACTTTGTGAGACAAGCAAAACAATTTGGAGCAATTGAAAGTGACAGCCCTGCCCCAGCACATGGCTTTATTTTCATTAGGTTGGAATGCAGGTGGAATGCAAATCATGCCTCTCATCAGTTGCCTCTCTCAATTTCATACATTCTACTTTTCTGTGCTTTGAGGACAGAATTTTCATCTCACACTACAGTTACACCCTGTTTGGTTTCTTTTTGGCTTTCCCAGCCATTTGGCCTGGTTACTTGTTTTTTTAACTCATTACCAAAACCTTGGGGCTTCTCTGGTGACTCAGTGGTAAAGAATCTACCTGCCAATATGAGAGACGCATGTTCCATCCCTGGGTCGGGAAGATCCCCTGGAGAAGGAAATGGCAACCCACTCCAGTACTCTTGCCTGGGAAATCCCATGGACAGAGGAGCCTGGAAGGCTACAGTCCACTGGGTAACAAAATAGTCAGACAGGACTTAGCTAAACAACAACCACCAACAGCTTTAATCAATTTCCTTTACAAATAATTGTTTTTGCTTTAACTCTCAAGAGATGGCAAGAAGACAAGCAGACGTGTATTCAACTTTCAAAGAAGTGCTTCTTCCAAAACATCTCATGCCCCTTCGTAGTCTGCATTCATCCACGTAGCAAAAAGGGAGAAGCATAAGGAGGGCTCATCCCTGCTGAAGATGAGAGTTGCCTGTTGATTATAGTGAGACAGGCTGCCTGCTGGTGAGAAGCGTCACTGATTCGTAGTGTTTTCAAGCAGACAGAATTCCATCCAGCTAGTTACTGATCATTCTCTTGAGACAAAAGACCCCCAAGAAGGGATCTTACTGTTTATTACCCCTGACTACATGCAAAGCATTGTGTGTGTGTGTGTGTGTGTGTGTGTGTGTGTGTGTGTGTGTGTGTGTGTGTGTGGGCATGTGCACACATGCTCACTCCTGTCCAATTCTTTGCTACCCCATGAACTGTAGCCTGGTAGTTTCCTCTGACCATGGGATTCTCCAGGCAAGAATATTGGAGTGGGTAGCCATTCCCTTCTCGGGGATCTTCACCACCGAGGGGTCAAACCCATGCATCTTGACTCTCCTGAATTGGCAGGATTCTTTCCCACTGAATCACCTGGGAAGCCATTACCTCTTCCCTGAATCCATTCTGTAGAGGCAAGATTGGAACTCACATCTCTCTGGCCACAAGTCTGGGTCCCTTCCAGTCTCTGCTGCCATCTCCAGGAAATGCTTGGCCTCTCTCTCTTGCCTGTCTCCTTTCATTCTGTCTCTCCTCCAGCTTCTCTCTTTCCCTCCCCACCTTCTGCCTCTTCTCCCTCCTGCCCTCCCCTCCTCCCACAATGTGAGAGGAGCTCACTGAGACAGGACCCTGACCCTGAAGTCAGGCAGACCAGGGCTTGACTCCCACACAGGCCACGTGACCTTGGACAGGTTATTTAACACTGCTCAGTCTCAGATATCTTTGCTGGAAGCAGAGACAATACGGATACTGAAAAGTCGTAATCTTAAGCTCTGGCTTGTAAAGCACTCTACCTAGTGCCTGACCCAGAGGAAGCTCTCACTAGTGCTAACTGTTTTTACTGTCTTCTCATCAGAAACGCCGGTTCCGTTTTATGACTTTTTCAAAATATATTATTTCCTGCTAGATCCCCAGCAGAGTGGATGGGGAAGCAGGTGTGGAGGGCTGGTTTCAGGAGTCTGTGTGTCTGTGAGCAAAGGGATATATTAATACTGCAGCTGAGAAATTTCTCATGTGATGCACCCAAAGCAGATTGGAATCCAAGTTTAATGGTAATATTTTTAGAAAAAAAAAAGCCCCAATGGATAGTCTGCTGAATTATCCCCTTGCACGTGACTTTGAGAGTCTCCCAGTGGAAGTGGTCGTTTCAGCCTCTGCATGAGTGTAGAGTGCCTGAATGAGTGAAGTAATGTGACTTCACTCATTGTTGTGTGTCTGAATGTGTGAAGTACTGAATGGATGCCAACACTTTTCACATTGTTTTAAAATATTTTCAGGGACTTTCCCCGGTGGTCCAGTGGTTAGGACTCAGAGCTTCCACTGCAGGGGTCCTAAGATCCATTCCTGGTCTGGGAATTAAGATCCTACAAGCCATATGGCACAGCAAGAAAAATAAATAAGTAAAAATAAAATATTTTCATATCTGGTTCCCTTATCAGACCATGAAATTGGTCGCATTCAGAGATGTCTCTTCCCCTCTCCCGGCCACGCTGACGTAGCGTGCCATTAGCCCGTGTTTCTCTGTCGATTTTGTAGGCTCTTTTCCTATCACAGACTCTTCTGAAGACAGCCATGACTTCATTTGACTAAGTTTCCACATCATACATCTTAATTAGTTGGGCCCTGTTTCTTTTTTTCTCTAAAACACCCCTGAAGTGTTTCTGTCTAGAGGCGACTCTTCTGTTTTTCTCCTCTTCCAAAATGTCAGGATTTTCTTAAGCTGCCATGCTTGATGGTTGGTCTCCTCTTCAGACTCTTCCCACTTTCTTCCACAGCTTCCCAACAACTCTTGTCATTGCTGTTCAGTCTCTTAAGTCCTATCTGACTCTTGCCGACCCCATGGCCTGCAGCTGTCCTTCAGTGTCCTTCCCCTGTCCTTCACTGTCTCCCAAAGTCTGCTCAGGTTCATGTCCATTGAGTCGATGATGCTATCTACCCATCTCATCCTCTGCCACCTCCTTCTCCTTTTGCCTTCAATCTTTCCCAGCATCAGGGTCTTTTCCAATGAGTCAGCTCTTAATATCAGGGGGCCAAAATACTGGAGCTTCAGCTTCAGCATCAATCCTTCCAATGAATATTCAGGGTTGATTTCCTTTAGGATTGACTAGTTTGATCTCCTTGCTGTCCGAGGGACCCTCAAGAGTCTTCTTAAGTACCACGATTCAATTCAAAAGCATAAATTCTTTGGCATTCAGCCTTCTTTATGGTCCAACTCTCACATCCGAACATGACTACTGGAAAAACCATAAACTTTGACAATTGTTATATTTCTACTCAAACTAGATAACCTTGAATGTATATGAAATGCTCCCTTCCTGCTATCTTGGAATGACTTATTCCAATGACTTATTCCAATGAGCCAGAGATCAGCAGAAATACTTGCTTAGCATCTAGGTGCCAGGCACTAGACTAGATGGTGATGATACAGAGATAAATAGGATCTGCCTCTTGGGACTTAGACTGTAATAATGAAGCAATTCAAGGGTGATGAGTGTTGCAGAGTGCTATGCTGAGAATAGGAGGGCAGCCTAGCCTAGCTCGAGGATGGGGTTCTGACGACTGTCTGACAACTGCCATGTTCCCACTGGGGCTCAGGAATGGGGAAACAAACAAAAAAAATGAAAGGGACTAAAGAAGAAAGGGGACAAAACCAATGCAGGCCATAGCATTGGAACAGCATTTGAGGACAAAAGCTTTAGAAATTTTTCCCACTTTCCTAGTTGGGATTGACTTAAAGGACAAATTAAAGGACAAAAATGGGAGAGAAATACGAGATTGAACCACAGAATCACAGATCTGTTGCCAGGCTCCTGGAAGGAGGGGGGCATATTTTTTTGGAGGCATAATTAAGCTATTACTGCAAGATTGTAGTCAGTTGTAAGTACTTCATACATTACAGATGTTTCTCAAAGTGGTTGGTCTCATAGAGAGGGATTGTGGCAAATGTCGTATAAAAATATGATCTCTCACTTGTTCCATTTCTGATTTTCCGCATGGAACAGATGATCTGGATTGTCTCATGGTCAACCCAGAATTATGAAAGTCTAGGAAGATTAGAAGGAGCATAAACTGCTACTTAAATCTTTTCTCAGCAGCATTGGAAAGCATGTGTTTCTAGTAATAACTCCTGGGAACTATTTGGTCAGTAAATGCTTCAGCTGTAACTAAAAGGGCATTTCCTTGGTTTTAATTTCTTTTAATTAATTAAAAAAATATGTCATCTGGGTATGAGGAGGTAGAGTCCTTCCTTAGAAACAGGGAAACAATATCTCTGAGGCCAAATAAAAAAAGCAGTATTTCCCAGAGAATGTGCTGAAAACCAGCAGTCCTGCTGGCTGACTCATGGGAGGAAGAGGGAGAGGAGGGATTGACTTGGAAAGTGCTTCTCTCTGTGTCCTCTTGGAGCACCCCAGTGTGTGCTGATACAGTGAGGGCTCTTAAGTCCTGCAGTTCCAAGTCCTGAAACTTCTTTAGTTTCACTCAGCCTTTCACAAATGTGCTTGACTATGGTACCTTGCTTTTAACCCAAGACCTGTTGTCATTCCACAGAACCCACTTTGGAAAGCAGGGCTGTTGTGGGATCTCTTAGCATCCTCTGGATGCGTCCTTGTGATGACTCCATGCTGGCGGGGCTTACAAGTGGGTGTCCCTCACACAGAACTCGACGGCAGGACTCAGTCTTGACGGTTTATCATGTTCTAATGAATATGTCAGTAGAATGTAGTGGGAAAACAGCAGGCTTGGAGGCAGATGGTTGGGGCCTCGTGTGGGCCCGACACTTCCTGGCTTCACTATCTTAAGTCAGAAATGTAAACCTATTGAGTTTTTTGTCTCTTATCTGTGAAATGCTGTAACAGGTACCTGGTCTTCTGTTCTCTGAATCATTATTTACCCAGTGCTCTAGAGTCTAGAACAGGGTAGGGGAAACTAAGGGCTTATATAGTAAAATATCTTAGACTTTGTGGACTATATGGGCTCTGCTGCTACTGCTGCTGCTGCTAAGTCACTTCAGTCGTGTCCGACTCTGTGCGACCCCATAGACAGTAGCCCACCAGGCTCCCCCGTCCCTGGGATTCTCCAGGCAAGAACACTGGAGTGGGTTGCGCATTGTCTTCTCCAATGCATGAAAGTGAAAAGTGAAAGTGAAGTCCTTCAGTTGTGTCCGACTCTGTGCGACCCCATGGACTGTAGCTCACCAGGCTCCTCCATCCATGGGATTTTCCAGGCAAGAGTACTCTGCTGCTGCTGCTGCTGCTGCTAAGTACTCTGCTCTGTGCCTTAAATCTGTCACTGCAGCGTGAAGCAACTGCAGACAATATGCAATAGGTATGGGTGTGTGCATGTGAAACTGTGTACAAAAACAGTCACCACGTGAGATTTGGCCAGTAGACCAGAGTCTACTGATCCATGGTCTAGAGTCTGGCAAGGGCTTTACATATCTTGCTTCCAATTAACCCTGAGGGGTGATACAAGTAATACCTTGATTTATACCTGAGAACACTGAGGAGGAGAGATGCTAAGTAACTTGCTTAAGGCAGTTAAATAGTTGATAAGTGGGATTGAGAGTTTTGCTCTTACCTTCCATGCTAAACTCCTCTCCTTATGACATCACAAAAACAGGTCCTGAATTACAAAAGCATATTCCTTTCAGTCGGACATGAATCGAAGCGGCTGAGCACACACACACTATCTGAGAAAATTCCTTTTACTTGGCTATCGCAGGCAGTTCACAAGGAAAAGCATGCATTAAATAATAAGCTTACCATTTCCTCTTCTCTTCTGTTGCTGCTATACTGTGTCCTGTGTGTGAGTGTGTCAGTTGCTTAGTCGTGTTCAATTCTTTGTGAACCCCATGGACTCTAGCCTGCCTGGCTCCTCTGTCCGTGGGATTCCCAGGCAAGAATACTGGAGTGAGTTGCCATGCGCTCCTCCAGAGGACCTTCCGAACTCAAGCATAGAACCCACGTCTCTTGCGTCTCTTGCATTGGCAGGCAGATTCTTTACCAGTGAGCCTCCTGGGAAAACCCACTATGTCCTAGGCCCCACATACTCACCTCTTCTCCTTGAGCAGTGACTGGGATTTCTAGGACACCACAGTTGAAAGAGATTGCCTTCTTCTAGAAATTATAGTCTATTGAATGTACTAATAATAGTGACCCTGCAAATGTGACTGAAACTTCAGATATCAGCGTATCAGGATGCTAACCAGGATTGTAAACCAAAATCTACAATAGGAGCTTAGAGTTTCAACAAATTCAGACTATTTCTTAATAAAAAATAACCCCGTGTACATTCATTTATATTTCTCTTCCTAAGTGGAGTAAAACTAGCCCTAGAGTCAAGTTTGAAATTATTTCCATAATTTTGGGTAATTAATACACTTCCCAGATCTCATTAGCAAGAGCCCAAAATAGAATAATTGCCATATAATTAGTGATTGGCAAGCCTTTAGAGGGTTAGAGAGTTTGTTCTTCTCTGAATCTGGAAGTACAAGGGCCTAACCTGAGTTTATCTGAAGCCAGGATATTTCTGAATCAGGAAATATTCCTTGCCCAGTTTGTTTTAGGCCACTTGAGTTGTTCTACCTAACTTCTTATCCTTCTGCTATTTCTTGGATACATTTTGTCATTTTTTACTTAAATCTTTCTCCCTCACTGGAATTCTGTTACTGAACAACTGGTTAGTGTGTTCCTTCTCTGTGTCTTGTGTAGTCACTAAGGCGTGTCTGACTCTTTTGCAACTCCACAGACTGTACCCCACCCGGCTTCTATGTCCATGGGAGTTCCCAGGCGAGAATACTGATGGGTAGCCATTCCCTTCTCCAGGGGATCTTCCCAACCCAGGGATCAAACCCAGATCTCCCGCATTGACAGGCAGCTTCTTTCCCACTGAGCCACCTGGGAAGCCCCTCTCTGTGTCTAAAAGCAGCCATAATACTGTAGGGTTTCGAGAAAAGGGGAAGATGCTGTGCCTGCCCTTAGGAAGCTTTCCACCTGGGTCAGGAGGTAGGACTGCACCGTAGCAGCTCAAGAAAGACAGGGTGATAGAGCACGCCACCAAGGCGGTTGTGCTCTGAGGTTTAGAGCTGGAGCATCCGACTTTTCTCTAGCATCCCAGATGCTTCTCAGGGCTGCCCTGCTTATTGCTGTTGATCTCACACTAACTCTACCTGGCACTGCAGGTAGATCACAGGTAAGCACTGTATTACACCTGGAGAAGCTGGTGCACAAGGGAAAATGGTAATTGCTCCAGAGTCATACAGTTATGTATAGGTTGAAAAAAAAAAAACGACTGTCTCCTACCCTCTGGCTCCACCTGGTTCTCCCAGGATGCAGGGCACGTGGCACATAATTTCCTAGCATCTCACGCCTGTATCTTGTCAGGAGAAAGAGCATGAACTTTGAAGTCGGGCAGCTCTGAATCCAAATCCTAGCTCAGCCACTTAGTTGTAACTAGTAGATCAGTGACTTAAACTTCTCCTTAAGTCTCATCTTCATAAGTAATTTGATACTGGAATTCCTACCTTTTGCAGAACTCTTATAAGGATTAAAGAGAGGACAGATGTAGAAAGCACCTAATAGGTGCTTAATAAAAGGAAGTTGTATTTATCCTCCAGCTGGAGCGCATCACTCCACACACACTTGCACCACTTCAGTTCAGTTCAGTTCAGTTGCTCAGTCGTGTCCAACTCTTGCGACCCCATGAATCGCAGCACGCCAGGCCTCCCCGTCCATCACCAACTCCCAGAGTTCACTCAGACTCATGTCCATCGAGTCAGTGATGCCATCCAGCCATCTCATCCTCTGTCATCCCCTTCTCCTCCTGCCCCCAATCCCTCCCAGCATCAGGGTCTTTTCCAATGAGTCAGCTCTTCGCATGAGGTGGCCAGAGTACTGGAGTTTCAGCTTTAGCATCAGTCCTTCCAATGAAATCCCAGGGCTGATCTCCTTCAGAATGGACTGGTTGGATCTCCTTGCAGTCCAAGGGACTCTCAAGAGTCTTCTCCAGTACCACAGTTCAAAAGCATCAGTTCTTTGGCCCTCAGCTTTCTTCACAGTCCAACTCTCACATCCATACATGACCACTGGAAAAACCATAGCTTTTACTAGACGGACTTTTGTTTGCAAAGTAATGTCTCTGCTTTTTAATATGCTGTCTAGGTTGGTCGTAACTTTCCTTCCAAGGAGTAAGCATCTTTTAATTTCATGGCTGCTGTGACCATCTGCAGTGATTTTGGAGCCCAAAAAAATAAAGTCTGACACTGTTTCCACTGTTTCCTCATCTATTTCCCATGAAGTAATGGGACCGGATGCCACGATCTTAGTTTTCTGAATGTTGAGCTTTAAGCCAACTTTTTCACTCTCCTCTTTCACTTTCATCAAGAGGCTTTTTAGTTCCTCTTCACTTTCTGCCATAAGGGTGGTGTCATCTGCATATCTGAAGTTATTGATATCTCTCCCAGTAATCTTGATTCCAGCTTGTGCTTCATCCAGTCCAGCATTTCTCATGATGTACTCTGCATAGAAGTTAAATAAGCAGGGTGACAATGTACAGCCTTGACATACTCCTTGTCCTATTTGGAACCAGTCTGTTGTTCCATGTCCAGTTCTAACTGTTGCTTCCTGACCTGCGTATAGGTTTCTCAAGAGGCAGGTCAGGTGGTCTCATATTCCCATCTCTTTCAGAATTGTCCACAGTTTATTGTGATCCACACAGTCAAAGGCTTTGGCATAGTCAAGAAAGCAGAAATAGATGTTTTTCTGGAACTCTCTTGCTTTTTCAATGATGCAGCAGATGTTGGCAATATGATCTCTGGTTCCTCTGCCTTGCACCACTTACTTCTTCCCAAGTCTGTCTCCTTTAAGAGACCATGAACTCCTTAAGAATAAGAGCCATTTCTTGGCCATCTGCGACATATAGCAGGGCTCAATAGATTTTATTCATTTAATGAACAACTCACAATGTGTCAGGCAGCATTCTAGTTTACTTTTTTTATTTTTTTTTTTTGCTTTGAGACTACATTGAATGACAAATGCTCGTGAACAAAAAAGGGAGAGTCATCCCAGTGGATTGATCTTAATGAGGGCAAGGAGTTTATTTATTTATTAAAAAAAAAAAACTTTATTTTGTGTTGAAATATAGCCTATTAACAATGTTGTGACAGTTTAGGGTGAACATCAAAGGGACTCAGCCATACATGTCCATGTATCCATTCTCCCCCAAACTCCTCACCCATCCAGGCTGCCCTGTAACATTGAGCGTGATTCCTTGTGCTATACAGCAGAACCTTGTTAGTTATCCATTTTAAATAGAGCTGTGTGTACGTGTCCACAGTGTATGACATCCCTTAGATGTGGACTCTGAAATAATACAAATGCACTTACTTACAAAACAGAAACAGACTCACAGACTTAGAAAATGAACTTACAGTTGCCAGGTAGGAAGGACGGGGGGAAGGGGAAGTTTGGGATTTTACATGTTTGCACTCAGCTTCCTTAGGCAGAAGCACTATCATTCTGCTTTTACTGATGGAGACACTGAGGTGTGAGGGGGGTGTGTCAGAGTTCACCCAGCTCACGAATAGGGAACCGGGTTTCGCACCCAGTCGTGTGGCTCTCGAGCCCCTGCTCCCATCCTGTAGTGCTGTCGGATGGGCTGGGTGGCCAGCCCTGTCAGCTCCGTCACATTCCTGCTCCTTGACCCCGGAGGCCCGTTTTGTTAACAAGTCAGAAATTCTCCCATGAGGTCAGATGCCCTCCAACTGCCTCCCTTGTTCTGCTCTTGATCTCTTGATCTTGAATAGCAAGTGAAGACGACAGCTGAACCCCAGGCCTAAATTCCAGTGCAGAATCCAGAGGTATTTTGAATAAAGAGGGAAGGCTGTTCAGAGGCCTGCTGGCTGGAGGAAGGCTGGAGACTGGACTCAGTCTAGAATGCGAGTGAGTCTTCATGGAGAAGAGCCCCAGATCACATAGCCCAGATAACAGGGCAAGTTCTTATTCTTCTAGAAGGAGAAGACTTAGTTGGAAACAGAGAGCAGCCCTTTCCAAGCACCCTCATGATTCTAGGGTTGGACTGTGACGGAGAAAAAAGGGTTTTTCAGGTCTCACTTAAGAGAAAGTGGCAAACAAAAATTCCATCTCTCGGTCTTAATTTGAGCTTCCATCTCAGGTAAGGTGTGCAGTCGTTTGCAAAGGTGTGTAATCAGTATAATAGAATCATAGAAAAGCTTGAACGAACAGGGAAAGGAGCATATTAAAGCAAACATAAAATAGTAAAGACAAGATCCATCCTGAGTTGTGGATGGGTAACTCAGCATTTAGGCCTACTTTTTTTTTTAATTGCATCATGACACGGTGAGCCCAGCAACTCTGAGGTAGGCCTGGTGATGACAATATCCATTAAAGTTAATTTCCTGATAGAAGCTGCTTAAATCTGATTGTTGTTTAAATTTGTTTCACTGCTGTTTTCCTTCAGCTTCAATAGAGGAAGCTCTCTTCACTTCCCACAGCCAGCCCAGGTGGTCTCAATAAGGTGATATCCGTCAGAATCCATCATGGCCTTGACCATTGGACCCTTGTGGCCACACTCTTTAGGCAGAAGACTTATCACTGTAACTGGATGTTGGCCTAATTTGGGAAATATAGGTGCTCACTTTAAACGTCTAAAGGTCTATTGATGTATTAAATGAGAAATTATCCGTTACTCAGCATAGGTCCAAATCCATATAGATCTTCATGGGGGAAAGCTGGTCCCCGGTCACGTGCAGAATAACTATTGAGGTAAGAGCCAGGCTCTGCAAATTGTACATTCTCCTTTTGTTGTTGGAACAACTGATATAAACACAGGCTAAAAACATCAAAGCAGGAGAGAAAAATCTCCCGATAATAATAGCAAACACAAGGTTTTTGAAATACCAGGTCCTGTTGGAAGTATTCTACACACAGGAGTCTTGTGAGGTAGGTTTTTGTTGGGATCTGCATTTTCATAACTGAGGAAGCTGATGTTAAGAGAGATGGAAGAAGTAAATGGCCAGGATTAGAATGAAGAAAGTCTGCCCCGGAAGCTAGCTCTTGACCATGACACCAGAGGGTCTCAAGATCTGTATCACCAGCAGCACCTGGGAGCTTGTTGGAAGATGCACGCTCTCAAGGCCCACCGCAGACCTCCTGAACTTTTAAAGGGGCCTTGCAAGATTCTCATGCACCCTTAAGTGTGCATGACACGCTGCTGCACAACACCATGCTCCTTTGTTCTTGGATTCCATAAATATTTCTCAAGTATCTTATAAGGGATGAGCACTGTTGGAAATACAGCAAAGATTAAAAAGTGCCTTCCCTGGGACTTCCCTAGTGGTCCAGTGATAAAGAGTCTGCCTTCTAATGAGGGGGACACAGGTTTGATGTCTGGTTGGGGAACTAAGATCCCAGATACTGTGGGGCAACTAACCCCATGCTCCACAACAAGAGAAGCCCACATCCTGCAACTAGAAAAAAGAAAAAGCCTGTGCACGTCAATGAAGACCCAGTGCATCAAAACAAACAAACAAACAGTGCCTCCTTTCATAGAGCTGACAGCTGAGAGAGTGAGACAGACGCTAAAGAAAATCAGGTGATTGATATACCAGGCTCTGTGCTCACGGGTTAGCAGATTACATTGTTAGATAGTGCAAACCATAACATGTGGAACCTCAACCCTCTACCCACTGATGAAGAAACAACTGCTTACAAGGGTTTAGCCACAGACGTCAGGTGACAACGACTATTTATCATTCAGAGGCAGGTTTAAGACCCAGGTCTCTTGGTTCCTGCCTGGAGAGGTTTTTTTGCAGTGCTAAACTGAAAGTGCTTTCCTGAGCTCCTCTGTCCTGCGTCTTGAAGTTTAAGACAGGCTGTTGTTGTTACTCACTAAATCGTGTCTGTCTCTTTCGTGACCCCATTGACTGTAGCCCACAGGCTCCTCTGTCCAAGGGATTTTCCAGGTAAGAATACTAGAATGGGTTGCCATTTCCTTCTCCAGGGGATGTTCCTGACCGAGGGATTGACCCCACATCTCCTGCATCAGCAGGCAGGTTCTTCACCTGCTGAGCCACCAGGGAAGCCCACTGACGGGCTGGCTTGAGACCAGATACCCACTCTGCTGCCTCTGGATCCCACGTGATTTAACACGGGGACTTTGACCGTTTTTGTAAAGGCAGAGCTGGAAATTCAAACCCCAAGTTACATCTCTCGCACAAAACTGAAACTCTAGTGTAGGGGAGAGATTGGAATGATGGGCAGGCAGGCTCTGCTGGCCAGCGGGAGTCACAGCTCCTGGGCTAAAGAATGTCCTGTCCTTCCTGGTTGTGATGGTTTGGGGAAAGACATTTTTCTCTCTTTCACCATGTGGTATGCTTAGGCAGCATCCATGTGTGTATCCTGGGTATTCGTCCACATGTGGAGCTGCCGTGACTGGCTGACACTGCCACTCCTGGCTCAAAGCTTTCTGTTTTAGGGACAGTCAGCAAAACTCTGGGCTTCCCAGATGGTACTAGTGGTAAAGAACCTGCCTGCCAGTGCAGGAGACATGAAAGACACAGGTTCAATCCCCGATTCGGGAAGACCCCCTGGAGGAGGACATGGCAACCCACTCCAGTGTTCTTGCCCGGAGAATTTCATGAACAGAGGAGCCGGGGGGCTGCAGTCCTTAAGGTCGCACAGAATCGGACACTACTGAAGCAACTTGGCACACGCGCACAGCAAAACTCTAATGCTTGAAAGTTTCCAGATGTTGAAAAAGTCAGCACCGTTTTTATACTGTTTTTTAAAAGACTTTGAGAAGAAGGGGTTTGACCAAATAGAGGCTGGGGCCATTTCACACAGGGGATGATGTATTATCAGAGTGAAGTGACCTCGGGAAAGTGTGTGTGAACACCAGTTCTGGTTCCCTAACTCTCTGAGACACTGGCACCCAGAAGGAGGTACTAGGGAAGCCTTCAAACAAGAGCCCCTTAGGAACTCACTTGGAAGCTCTATTCACTCTGATAAGTCGTGGTTGTGAAATGCTCTGTGGGCCCCGGAGGAATAGGAGCCACAGAGTTGGAGAGAAGTGGAAATGTCGTAACTGTGGACTCGAGGCAGAGTTGGGGTCCTGACTGCCAGTCAGATGTGCGACCCTGTGGAGTGATTTAAACACTGTAGACCTCGCCTCATCTGATTGTCTATAAAACAGAAAAAAGAGTGTCGTGGCTCATAGGGTGACTGTGAGGCTCCAGGGAGGCGTGTATTGAAAGCATCTGGTAGGTGACTATGCAATTGTTTTGGTACTGGAATAACAACCACCAAATTGAATGGTTACACTTCACTGAGAGTTTCTGTGTGCCAGGCACTGGTTCAGGCACAGCATAGGTACTGAGTTATTTAATTGTCCCTAGTACCATTGAAGGTAGATGGTGTTATGCACTCTGACAACCAGGAAGATTTTTAAAGTGTTGTGTTTCAGCAGAACCAAAAATATGCCTGTACTTGTCATATTATGTAAATACTGATTTCAATTTTAAAAATCTCGACATTGGGACTCCCTGGTGGTCCAGCAGTTATGAATCCACCTTCCAGTGCAGGAGATGTGGGTTCGATTCCTGTTTGCGGAACTGGGATCCCACATGCTGTAGGGCAGCTGGGCCGACACGCCACAATGAGAGAAGTCCACGTGCTGCAGCTGCTGAGCCCACGTGCTCTAGAGCCCAAGCTCCCCAACAGGAGAAGCCTGTGTGCCCCACGGAAGACCCAGTACCGCCAGAATAAAATAATAATAATAAATAAAATAAGATAAAATGTAAAAAAAGTAAAATAAAAATCCCAACGTCTTTAAGGATGCACAGCTCTGCCTTCCTTTTTCATCTCCCCTCTGCTGTTCAGGGGCCATTGCTAGCCAAGCTAATGATGGTGAATGGGGTAAGTGAGGAAGGGAAAGACCCCATGACCTTGTCCCTTCCCCCTGCTCCTGCAGCAGGAATTCAGGGCCCCAAATGACTCCCCATCTCCTCCCTCCTGGCAACTCCAGGTCCCTGTTTTCCTCTGCAGCTGCCCAGTAGTTCAGTGCAGTGTTGTAGGCAGATTAAGGGGCCCCCAAAGATGTCCACGTCCTAATCTTCAACACTGGTGAATGTCACCTTACAATAGCAAAATTGATTTTGTAGCTGCGATGATACCAATGGCAATGAGCTGGGGAGATTATCCTGGATTATCTCGGTGGGCTCAGTGTCATCGCAGGGGTCCTCACAAAAGAGAAACAGGAAGGTCAGAGGGAGAGATGTGGTCACAGAAGCAGAGGTCGGAGTGATACAGGGCTAGGAACCAAACAATGCGGTGGCCTTTAGAAGCAGGAAAACGCCAAGAAATGGATTCTCCCTAAGAGCTTGCAGAAAAAGCTGCTAGCACTGCCAATAGCTTAATTTGAATCAAAGGAGAATGATTTTGGACTTCTGACTTTCAGTACCGTGAGATAATAAACGCATGTTGTTTTAAGTTTGTGGTAATTTGTGATAGCAGCAGTGGGAGGCTAATACACCAGGATAAAGTAAACCTGATTTCCTCTGAAGCCTGGATCTCTTTTGTGGATAAAGATTGTTAAACTTTGTTTCCATTGCAAACTTGTAGAGGGAAACTTGGAACCCTTAGAAAATGTCCAAATCCTGCTTTTTAAAAACTCCAAAGCTGGGACATGTGAGTGAGAAACTAATGTAAGGAAGGAAAGGGCTGACGGGTCATCTGAGGGAGCCTGGACCTGCCCGTTGGACAGTGTTTCCTAAAGAAGGCTTTCAAGGAGATTGGTCTCTAGGGTTGACTAGGCATGGTCATGAAACACGGGTCTCTGTGTGCCTTTGGGAATCTGTCACCTCTCTTTGCCTCAGTTTCCACATCCATAAAATAAGGTTAATCTTAGCATCTGCTTCAGAAGGCTGCATGTGTGGGCATTAAGTGAGCTCATGCATGTGAAGTGCTTAGATCAGTACCTTCCACATCGTAAGCTTTAAATAAATGTTAGCTGTTAGGAAGATCCCTGGAGAAGGAAATGGCAACCTACTGTAGTTTTCTTGCCTGGAAAATTCCGTGGATGGAGAAGCCTGGCAGGCCCCAGTCCATGGGGTCACAAAGAGTTGGGCACAACTGAGTGACACATTATGTATAGGCATCATAGAAGAAAAGTGGGACAAGATTCACAGGGGCCTGTTTGGAACATGTTTGGAACATGTTCAGTGATATAAGGGTAAACATTTATCTTCCACTTGGCTTTCTCAGAGCTTTACTATGGCAGCATTCATGCAATTGCCCCCAAGTGGAGAGGAAATGCAAGTAGCATTTCTCAGACTTGCTTATCTCTAGAGCTCTTTGTGATCCAGAATACTCTCAAACGCTCTCAGTGGATCAGCTCTCTTGGACCTAGTATAGTAAATACTGCCCTGGAAAGTTACATCAGGAAATCTCAGTTCACTTCTGTCCAACTCACAGTCTCTGCCCCTGGCCCCAGAGTCACCACTGAACTGGACATGGGAGAGCCCCCATCCCCACCCCAGGCCGTGAGAAATGGGTCCCTATAGCGTCCAGAGCTGAAAAGTGGGCTTTTCCCCAAGTTCACATTGTTCTAATTGTTGATGGCGCTCTTAGCATTAGCTTTATCATTGTCTGTCAGTCATGAATTAGCTGGGCTGCTGGGGTCTTCCCTGGGAACGTGGCCCTATTTCCACAACATGACCCTTCAGTTCCAGCCAGGCAACCTAGAGACAGTTTGGAACAGAGTCCCTTCACAATCCGGGGACCAGTGGGTTCAGCTTCAGAGTAATGCTGTAGGTTTATGAGCAGATAACCTAAATTCATATTTTGAAATCATCATTGTACCCCTCAAAGGGAGCGATTTTCAAAGAGGAATTGTGAGTACTTTATAGGGTGGAAGAACAACATTCAGTTGTGTTCATTCTGGGGCAGGTGTTTAAAACAAAACACCATGGTGTCTGAAAATAAAAACCACTTTGGTGTCATTACTTTACATAGCCACACCTTGTATAAACGTAGGAAATCTAATTTCTGGGTAATTTCATTTCCAGAAATCAGGTCTGGCTAACATAAAGATGCCTTTTCAAAATAGAAATATAACACATTTAGTTAAGCTCAGGCTTTCGTGTTTTATTTTGAAAGCTATAAAGAAATAAATCGTAGCCCTCTTTATTTTTAGCAGACACCTCTAGAAAACCTTGAACAATGTTCTATTTATAAAACAAAGAGTCTGTTTTCAGGCAAACTTGCTTAGTCTCTTATTAGAGAAAGAACAGGACTGAGTATCAAAAAAATAAAATGTTTCTTTTTCTAGATTTGTTGACTTCCTCAGCAATTCTTTGAGAAACAACAAAGCAGTTGACCTGGTTTTGTTTCTGACTAATAGAAGGTCACCTGGAGATTAATAGTGTTTAGTATTCTAAATAAATTGGAGCGGAACGAATAATATACTGGGGAGAAAAACTGGAATTTGACATGAGAGTAAGCTTGGCTTTTTTAAGAGTTATGCTGCTGAGTGAGAGACAGCAGACCTAAATACTTTTCTGTTTAAATTATTTCACTATCACATTATATGGAACATTTACAATCTCATCATCCTTCAAGGCATTAAAAGTAAAAAAGAAGGTGAAACCTTGGCTGAGTAAATTCAACAGCTATAAAAGATTCTAAAAACTGAAAATAAGTGAATAACACAGCCAGAATAGTGTTATGAGCATGCAGGCTCCATCCTTCTATTTTGCTGTCCCGATCAACTAGGTCATACTATTCCTATAACCTTTACAGTAAAAATAGCGAAGTCCGCACTTGTTGTATAGTTGCTGTGGTGTCTGAAGGCGATGGCACCCCACTCCAGTATTCTTGCCTGGAAAATCCCATGGATGGAGGAGCCTGGTGGGCTGCAGTCCATGGGTCGTGAAGAGTCGAGTCGGACATGACTGAGCGACTTCCCTTTCACTTTTCACTTGCATGCATTGGAGGAGGAAATGGCAACAACCCACTCCAGTGTTCTTGCCTGGAGAATCCCAGGGACGGGGGAGCCTGGCGGGCTGCCGTCTATGGGGTCGCACAGAGTTGGACACGACTGAAGCGACTTAGCAGCAGCAGCAGCTTTTCATTTAGTGCTTATTGTGGATAAGGCATCCTGTGAAGAACTTTAGTGGATTAGTTTATTTAAATTTCTGAGCCATGTACCGATGAGGTAGATACAGTCATTGTCTCCATTCTACAGACGGGCAAACTCAGAGAGGGAGCAGCAGGAGGTGGTGCAGACATGGGTCTAACTCTAGACACCCCGTTCCTCTTTGAGCCAGCCGTGTATACCTGTCCAGGACCAGAGGCTCATCTCCTTTCTGTTTTCTTATGGTAAAAAAAATCCAAGAAAGCTTGGGAACTCAAGTAAAAAATCCATACCATTCCGACCAAAAGAGTAGCTTGCTTTTTTTTCCTTCCCATTTTTCCCCAGTCATTGCTCATCCCAGGAAATCTTATGAGCTCCTTCAGAAGGCCTTCTCACCTGTTGTATTTTCATACACCATTATTTGGTTTTCTTAACTATTATTTTTTTACGGAGGTTTGAATATACTTGCTTCCAATATTTTGCTCTTATAAGTAACACTGTAGTGAAAAACTTTGTGCATAGCATTTATACTTGCTTTTAGGTTATTTTATTAGGATATAATCCATAAATAGGGATTACTGAATCATAGTGTAAACATTTGTGTGGCTTGTGATAGCACTGTCCAGTACAAATATAGCATGGCCCAATATAAATATAGCATGAACCACATGTGTAATTTTAAAATTGCTGGTAGCTTCACTAGAAAGTAAATAAAAATTAAATCCATTTAAATAATATATTTTATTTAGCCCAGTACATCCAAACTGTTATCATTTAACATGTAACCAATGTAAAAATTATGATATTTCTCCATTCTTTTTTTATGTGAAGAATCCAAAATGCAGTGTGTGTTTCACATTGATGGTACAGCTCGATTCAGACGACCCACATTTCTAGTGTTTAGTAGCCACATAGTAGCTAGCATATTTGGCAGCACAGATCTGTAAGATTTATAATCCAGTATCTTTAAATGGCCTTTGTTTTTCAAAAACCCAGACCTTCATCTGTCTTGCCCCAGTCTAACCTCCAGACACACATATTACTTGGATTACTCCCTTGGGCCCTTATTCTAAACTCCTTTTGCTTTTTTCATTATTATGAATGTTTTCCTGACATCTGTCATATACCAGGTACAGTGCTAGATCTTGGGGTTCCCGGTATAAATAGGACAATCCATTGGGGAATACAGAGACCTTCATGGCACAAATTGGATTCACCTGCTTATTGGAAGTAGGAAATAAGTTAACACACACACATACACACACAAGCAAGGGATAATGCAGAGTGCAAGAAATTCCCCAAATGACGATTAAAGAAAGTGCCGAGGGGATCAGGGCAAGCTTCTTAGGGAAAATACGAGTTGAGCCTTAAGGGCTCAGTAGAATTTTAATGGGCAGAGATGGGAGGACAGTCTTGCCTGTGACTATCTCGTTATCCCAACCAGATGGCAGGTTGGGTTGGTCTTGCATTGTATGTAGATCCCTGGAGGCCTTGCCAGAGCCTTGCAGTGGAAGGTGCTGGATAATGCTTGCTGAGCCCAATTAATAATATATGGTTGGCTGGCGCACAGTGACAGAGACACCGGGTCTGTCTACTCGCTTTAACCTCTGCATTGAAGGGGCAGCTTAAGCTTCTCACTCATTCCTCTGATTGTGTGTCCTGCCAGTTTGCGGTCACAGTTTTCTCACTTTACTAAATCGGTCTGGATTGAAACCAGTCATTTAGAGCCAAAATGGTAGATAAATGGAGGCCAGCACTTTAACTTACATCTGACCTACTTGTCACTTACTCTGGTTCCTCTGAACTTTTCAAACAGCATGAGCAGGCAACACGGACAGCCAGTGACATGGGAATTCCAAGGCACTTCATCAGAAGGCACTTTTTATGTAGTTGCAACTCGTTTATGTAGGCATTTGTGTGACAAGCTTGCAAGTTTCATCAAAGTCGTTATCCCCTTTGCAGTTATGGAAACAGGAGATCCGATAGGTTTCTTGCTCAGGGTTTTGTAGCAAGTAAGTTGGAGGAGCCCAGACTAGGGCCCAGATCTTCAGACACCAAGTCAGTGCCTTGCCGTTGGTTATCTAAAACTGGTTCACCTGGACTCAGATGGCCACTCATTGCTTTACAATAGATCTACTTATTTCCTTGGTACCTATAGTCTAAATCTGAGAAATGGAGAGAGAGATACACTTTGTGGGGGTACAAAGAAGGTAAATTAGGAAACAAAAACCAAAGGGTTGGTGATACCAATATTTATAATGGTATTAGCTTTCATAATAATGGTAAGAGCCAACAGTGAATTCTTAATATAGGGCAGACACACTGCTGAATGCATTACATGTAGGATGACAGTCAGTGCTCACAGCAAACCTGCGTGGTGGGTCCTGTCATCTCTGCTGTAGAGATGAGAACTCCGAGATCACACGGTAAACTTCAAATCTTCGGACTATAGAATTGTGTGCTTGCCACCTCAGCTATAGGTGACCTTGGCAAGTTGCTAAAATTCCTGTTTCTGTACACCATTTTCTCTAAAATTAATACCTGGCCCACCACTCGGGGTTGTTGTGAACTAATAAATGAGAGAATGATTTGTAATGAGTAGAGTGTATGCAGTTATATGTAACGTTACCTACGTGTGTGAATGCACGCTCAAGTCGCTTCAGTTGGGTCTGACTCTTTGCAACCCTATGGACTGTAGCCCACCAGGCTCCTCTGTCCATGGGATTCTTGTCTTGTCATGGCAGGGACAAGTGGATTGCCATGCGCTCCTCCAGGGGATCTTCCCCATCCAGGCAAGGACTGAATCCTCATCTCCTGCATTGGCAGGCGGGTTCTTTACCACCAGTGCTGCCAGGGAAGCCCTACAGTCAGACTAAAATCCCTCTATAAGTTGAACCACCCCCAGCAGACTGGCACCTGGCATGTAGCAGATGCTCAGTAAATGTGTATTAAATTCAGTTCAGTTCAGTCACTCAGCCGTGTTCAACTCTTTGCGACCCCATGAACTGCAGCACACCAGACTTCCCTGTCCATCACCAATTCCTGGAGTTTGCTCAAACTCATGTCCATTAAGTTAGTGATGCCCTCCAACCATCTCATCCTCTGTTGTCCCCTTCTCCTCCTGCCTTCAGTCTTTCCCAGTGTATGGGTGTTTTCCAGTGAATCAGTTCTTCACATCAGGTGGCCAAAGTTTTGGAGCTTTAGTTTCAGCATCAGTCCTTCCAACTGATTTCCTTTAGGATTGACTGGTTGGATCTCCTTGCAGTCCAAGGGACTCTTAAGAGTCTTCTTCAACACCATAGTTCAAAAGCATCAATTCTTCAGTGCTCAGCTTTCTTTATAGTCCAAATCTCACATCCATACACAACTACTAGAAAAACCATAGCTTTGATAGATGGACCTTTGTCAGCAAAGTAATGTCTCTGCTTTTTAAAATGTTGTCTAGGTTGATCATAGCTTTTCTTCCAAGGAGACTGGCCATAGCTTTTCTTCCAAGGGGCAGTAAATATGTATTAAATTACTTGAGTAATTTAAAAAGACTGCTGCTCAAGACACCTTTCCATCCCTACAAGTGGCAATGAGGAAGGGAGAAAAAGAAAGCAAGCCCTGTGCCAGCTTCCTGAGCACAAGTCCCCTAAATCCATCAGTTTCTTCACCCTCTGGAAGAAACTGCTTTGCAGTCTAAGTAGATTACGGATCCTCCAAATCTTTCCATCCATGCTCAACTTGCATTCGACTATATGGATATTTTAGGTGTAGTCACAAAATTGTATCCAACACTTTGTGACCCCATGGATTGTAGCCCGCCAGGCTCCTCTGTCCATGGATTTCCCAGGCAAGAATACTGAAGTGGGTTGCCATTTCCTTCTCCAGGGGATCTTTTTGACCCAGGGATTGAACCCGCATCTCCTACATTGCAGGCAGATTCCTTACCAGCTGAGCCACTGAGGAAGCCTGTAGTCATTTCACACTGGATAAAAAAAATTTTCCCCCCTAATGATATTCAGTATAGAAAAAGTAAAGAATAATAGACAAATAGAAGGGAGAAAAATCATTCTTGATTTATCTGTAGCCTTTGAGATTACCATTTAGCATGTTGATCTGTTTCTTTTTTCTAAGCATATTTTTACGTCCTTGGATTCATCCTGATCTGTAAATTGGCTTTTCCACTGACCATCAGGGAATGCACATTTTCTCATGACGTTACAAACACCTCATGAACACTCATTCTTAGCTCAGTTCAGCTGACAAATACTTAAGTTTCTGCTCTGTGCCAGGTGCTAGGGACGCAGTGGTGAATCAGGCCAAAGATGTCATTGAACTTCCAATCTTCCTTGTTATGTTTAACAAGTGGCTGCCTAGTGGGTTTTGGCCCTCTGATCATTTACTCTCCTTGGGCCTCTTTCTTAGGGTCAGGCTTTCTTACCAATGCAGTCCTCCCCCTGGTGCCCTCAAATATAAAATTATATAAAAAGAAACCAGCAAAAGCAAAATGTATATGTGACAAAACACACTCAACACAGACATGTTCTAAACAAAACACAATAAAATACTGTTTCATCCTCTATTTGGGAGCAGAGATTTTATCAGTTCATCCCTGTCTGTCAATATCAATTCTTAAGAGTTCATTATGTAACACGATCATATCCAGCTAACCCCAAAGCCACCTTTCCTCGTTTTCTTACTCTTTGGGGAAACCTAAGCTAGATAAAGACTCCCTTCCCACTAGGTGTCTGTGACATGTCTGCAGGATAGTGGGGTGGGGGCAGGTGCTGTCTGCACACTTGGCTGAGTACCTGGCAGTCTTCCCACCTCCTCCCCTGTCCTGTTTGTCCTGTGCTTTAGAGCCAGCCAGGCGTGTGACACACACTGCCCTGCCAGGCTCGTTCTCCAGTAGGATGTGGTTCTGTTTCGTGTTTCTGGTATTAGCCCCGGAGTCTTCCTAAGGGGTGGACGTGGAAGGAGACACCTCTCCCCAAAGTCCTGCTTGCTCTGCCCCAGGTCCCCTCCTGTCCAGTCTGCCCTTGAAATTGCTGGATTCATCCTCAGATCATTTTGGTGTTCCCCCACATTCTTCAGAAATTAGGTTACTTAGGAAAGAAGATCAGCATTTAAAGACTTCTAGTCCAGGGCAACTTTACCTATGAAATGGCGAGCCATGGGTTTATCCTAGAAACTGTGTTTAGTTCTGTATTCCCAGCAATGACCTTGCCAGAACCTGGCTCACTATAGGCATCCAGGTCATGTCTGCTGAATGATTAAATGCCCCAGAAGGACCATACCGATCCCATCCTCTGAGCTTTTAGCCCAGTATCTGTGCACTTACTGCAAAAAGGAACTCAGAGTTGTCATCCTTGATGTCTTATGGCCAAGCTTAGTGCCTGGCACATCCTGGACTTTCAGAAACCTTAGATGAAAAAAAAAAAAAAAGAATGCTGTATACCCATACAGTGGAATTTTTTCAGCCATAAAAAGGAATGAATTTCTGACCCATGCTTCAGCTTGGATGAATCTTGAGCATATGATGCTAAGCAAAATAAGCAAGACCCACAAGGACAAATACAGTAAGATTCCACTTACCTGGGGCACCTGAAGTGGTCAGATTTGTGGAGACAGAAAATAGAATGGTGGCTGTCAGGGGCTGCGGGGGAGGAGAGACAGGAAGCTATTGTCAGTGGGTCACATCTGCTATCAGGGATGTGAAAAAGCTCAGGAGATGGACAGTGGTGATGGTTGTACGACATTGTGAATGTACGTAATGCCACTGAATTAGACACTCAAAAATGGTTAGAATATTAAATTTTATGCTATATATTTTTATTTTACTACAATAAAACTTAACTGGAGAAAATGAGCCCTGCCTTTCTTTTTGCTACTTCTCTCTATCCATTGAGCCTCCTTTTTCTTTCAAACTCAGCCGTGATGCCCCTTTTTGAGGAATTCTTCCTGCTGGGGATTAGATGTCAATGAATACAGGTCGCATTGGGGGTGCTCAGATCAAGGCCCCTCCTGGTCAGGCACCCTGGTACCTGGTCCTCTGATTTCTTCGTCAACAAAACCAAGAGCCATGTCTGGAAGCATCAGGGCATAACCCTAAGGCCGCCTCACCTACCCACCAAGACAGAAGTCCTGCCACGGTCTTTCCTTTCCCCTGTCAGATTCTTTCCTTGATGGATGGGAATAGTCTCCGTCACAGCCCAATGGGAAGGAAACCGATTGAAAATCTTTCTCTTCCTGCTGTGAACTTGTTTTGAAGATTAAAAGCAGGTATGCTTCGGAGGGCCTGGCAGCTGCTGTAACATTATTTTTAATAATTCAGGGCACACCAAGTTCAAAAACAGGTCAGAGTGGGTTTTTTTTTTTTTTTTTTTTTCCCTTGGCTCCTAAAGCAAACTCTGCTTACATCATGTCCTTTCCATCAAGAGAGGAACATGGTAGCAAAGGCTTAGTTCTGACACTTGCTCCTTATTATTTACAAAAAGAGGACACTGTCAGCCTGTTTGTCAAGACAGAGGTGTGTGCTGCCTGGGATTACAGAACCTCTACTTGTAGCTCATGGGCCTCAGGTGACTGCCTTGGGTGTGAATTGCTCCTGTCCTGTCTATGGCAACCAACCATGTTATTCATCCAGGCCTGCCCTTTATCAACACAGTATCTCTTTTCATCCCAAGGACCTCATAACGAAAGGCGAAGCTACCAGGCCATAGTGAAGTGATGGGATTAGACAGCTGGTGTGAGAGAGGCCGGCCCTGCCCTTTGGAGGCAGCTGAGCCCGTGGTTTGGGTAAGGCAGGCTTTCCAGGCAGCTGCCCAGGGGTGTCAGTCTCCCCCCGAAATTCAGCTTTGCGTCTCTCTTCTAGCGATGTCAGTTACCGCGTGCGTCCCTTTGCTGCACGACCTTCCATGGGCTAATGCAAGACAGCTTTTTAATTGCATGGGAGAGTAACTTCCAGGCTGCCAAGTGGAGGGACTTGGGGAGGGAGAGGGCTGGCTTCTTAAACAAACTCCAAGCTGCGGAGAGAAAAGGAAGCAAGGAGGGGAGCGGGGCAGGTGTCTGCCTTTCATCTGGATATTCAGGATGACACATCTGGGGCCAGGGAAACTGCTGTTTCTAACTGACGGGAAGCTTTGCAGTCAAGGGAGGGCTAAGCTGTCAGGTGAGCCAGAGATCAAGAATTATCATGACAGCTTCATGGCATGTGAAAGGCACTGTGAAGTGCGGTGTGATTTTAACCAGCGGTGGTTAAATTAGCTTCTCTCGGACCTGATGTGGTGTGTAGTCAGAGGGGCCGATGGTAGCCGCGAGTGCCCGGTGTGGAGGAGGTTGCGATTCTGAAGCTCCACCGTTTAGAAAAGAAAGGCAATGTGGAAACTGGCTCCTGGTTCCTGAGTTTTGCTTCACAGAGGTGCCAGGCGGCAGTGATGGCTTTAATTAGTAGCGTGTCAGTTCCTCCACGGAACCTCTCTGAGCCCCCTTATTATAAATATTCCAGGGACCCAGAGCAACCCCTTTCCTTGAACTTCCCCAATTTAAAATCCTGTCAAAATCTAGCCACCTGTACTTGCCGGCTAAGCAGCCTTGACTAACCGTTTTGCCCTGTGCTCTCACATTCCACGGGATTGTCTATGCAAGACTAAGCCAGCCAGCAAGCAAGGGAGTGCCTTTCTGAAAAACTTCCACTCAGAAGTGAGCTGAGGAAGTGCCTTTTAATAAGTAATCAGCCAGAGGAAATCAGGCACTATCTAGCCATCTAGTAATGCTTGCCTGTGCACTGGGGACTTTTCCAGAGTCTGGTGCAGGGGGTCTAGGGTTTGATGAGCCGTAGCTTGGGAAATTCTAGAGAGAAAAAAATAACGTGAGCAATTATGTGTGTGCACATGTGTATATATACATCTCACACACTGTCGGTATATAGCATATATAAATTAGAAGCTACGCATTAATATTCTCTGGCAGTTCTCTGCCAAAAGTTTTACATAAATTACATCGTCTCACTTTATCTACTTAGGCAGATATTCTGTTTCATTTTGAAAGTTGAGGAAACTAAGTGGCAGAGAAGCCAGCCAGTGAACAGACCTGGGACTTGAATGTGTATTGTACCTACTGCCTTCGAAACAAGAATGGCTAACTTTTACAAAACCCCCAGGTTCTTGTAGTTTTAAGTGGCACAGCCAACCCTCCAGCTCTTAATTAAATCCGGGTGTTCCCTGAGCTTGCACTTTTCCCCTTTACAGCTTTCGTGCAGAATCCCAGCAGATCCCACCTATGCTTCCAGCCCTAATCTCTGCAGGGGGCACCCAGGCAACTGTCTTCATTAAGAATCCTAAAACTTGCTGATGCACCCTACCCTAGTCCCATGGCCCTTGAGGAATTGTTGGCACTGCCCAACACCAGGACTGTAAACCTGAGTAGCCCACCTGAACTGAACAAGTACCAACTGTTCGTTTCCAAATCCTGCTTTGCTGGGGTGTGCCCAGCCCCCACTGAAGTTGGTGGGGGAGTGAATGGCCATTCACCTGTCCAAACCTGGGATTTATGCTCCAGCAGCTCCCTTCCGCCCGCCCCACAGGATTGTGTATGGCAAACACACATGACCTTTGCAGCGATTTCATCTTAGCCTGCTTCCAGAGAACAAACCTGTTTTGTATTGACATTGTTCGGAACAAGTTCTGCCTCTGTGAACTCCCATAGCACCTGCCCCTGGACTCTCAGCCCAGAGAGGCCAAGTGCCTGTAATTCTGAGAACAAGGGGGAGGGTGCCTTGACAGCATCTCCAGCATCCATCCATCTGAGTCTTCGGTCCACTGGCTTCAGGCAGCTGAAGTCCTCCCCTTCCTTCCAGGATTTTCTGATCCCTGTCTAGGAGGGGCAGTCGCGGGCTCGGATTGGCCCTTGGCAGTGGGGTGCTTTGTGGGACATTTTCTTACAAGTCGGTTCCCATGTGGCATTTGTTAGTCACAGCTAATTGTTAAGTCCTTGGCCGAGGCAGTAGACGTTGTTCCTGTGGATTCTTCCCTCCTCCTCCTCCTCCTTCCCCCTCTTGCCTCCCCATTGCTACAGAACAAAACTCATTGTGGGCCACTGGAGATTGGCTGCGCACACATTTTCCAGTGAACCCCTGATGGGCTTAGTCCTGGGGTTTCGTGTTTCAGGTTGAAACTCAACTGGATAAAACATTATTCATTGATGCTGACACGGTCAGTCTCCACTCTGTGCGGCTATTTCTCCCACACTGGACTTGGTCCCTTACAGGCAATTTAGGTAATTCATTGAGAGCAATTTGCAGCATTTACTCAGAACATAGATAGGCTGCAGAGAGTGATAGAATTTGGTGGTTTTTAGATCACAGAAAGATCATCAAATGCCAAGTTTTGCCAGCTGTGTTCAGAAGCGTAGGTCAGAAAGGAGGAGGGGGCTGAGGGAGTGAGCAGGTTTGGAGCCCCTTCCTCCCCAGCAAGAACACCCCTGCCTGTACCTGCTTTGGGTCTGGGGCCTCTGCATAACATTTCTGCAGCCTAAAAGCAATACTGGAGTGGGTAGCCATGCCCTTCTCCAGGGGAATCTTCCAACCCAGGGATTGAACCCAGGTCTCCTGCATTGCAGGCAGATTCTTTTACCATCTGAGCCACCAGGGAAGTCCAAAAGCAGTCCTGAACTCCTGTAATGGCATCCACCCTCTTATTCTTTGCTCAGATGAAGAAACTGGCCCGCTGAGGTCCTTTCTCCTATCTAAAGGTCTTGTGCCTTGGTGAACTGATTCCAGAATGCGAATGAGCACACAGGTCTCCCACTTCTACATGTCCCATTTATTGTACCATGTTGGTATAATTCTAGAGCTCATCACTGGGCTGCTTTTCCCATTTATTGGTCACTGTCTTATGGAAAAGGCCTGATCTGGAGGATCCAGAAGAACAGAAAGCATCCAGCATTGTTGAAGTCACACTGAATTTTCACTAAGAGCCACCTCCATCACAGTGCCATGGAGCCCTCTGCAGTTACGCAATGCACAGCCTCAGAGACTGTATTGATCAGCCTTGTTTATATATGTGAAAGCCAGAATGAAAACTGGGCTGCAAGGTTTCAGTTCTGCATTGTGCACAGAAAGAACACAGGCTTTGAAGCCAGCAGATCTGGGTTAAAATCTTGGTTCTGCCTCTTGCCAACCCTGGGAACATGAATAAATAACTGGGCATCACTGATCATCAGGCTTTTTATCTAAAAACAGAGCTGATAATACCTAAGGATTATCAAGGATTATTTTTTTTTCGATATCAAGGATTGTTGATACCAGTATCAAGGACTGTTATAAGAAATTATTAATAAATATACTAGTCTATGTAAAACCAGACCCCTACGGAAAGCATATTTCTTTATGTTCATTCAGTTGTGTCCAACTTTCTGCAACCCCATGGACTGTAGCCCGCCAGGCTTCTCTGTCCCAGGGATTCTTCAGGCAAGAATACTGGAGTGGGTTGCCATGCCCTTCTTAAGGGGATCTTCCCCACCCAGGGATCGAACCTGGGTCTCCCACAGTGCAGACAGATTCTTTACTGTCTGAGCCACCAGGGAAGCAAGCATATCAGGGACTTGATAAATGTTCATTTTCATATAACTTAACCTCTCTCTTGCTCTTGTGCACATACAGGTTTGAATCAAAAGAAAAGCCAAACATTTTCAAAGTTTACCCTTAACTTGGAACCATCTGGATTTTGTCATAGGCTTAACATTAACCAAATAAAATTTAAGGTATCTCTAGACCATGGGCCTGTCTTAATCTTTTACAGAGCCCTTGTAAAACTGAGCATTTCCTGGGGGGATACGGCTGTGGGTTTCTAAGAGAAAATTCTATGAGGAAAAACTGGAAAGAGTGTCCCATTCCTTTGACTCTGGAAGCTGCTGGGATACCCTGGGGGTTCAGGGGCTGACTGCCCTCGGACAGACTCCGGCAATGAAGTCAGAGCCTCCCATTGTACCAACGACTTGGGTGTGCTTGGGACTCTTTCAAACCCTTCTTTATTCACCATTCAGACAGGACCCATCGGCCCAGAAGCTTGTTTTCAAAATCTAGGAAAACAGATGTTTTTGCTTATTTTCCTCTCTCTCATGCCAGAATGCGCACTAAGTCTTCACTGGGTTCTGAACTTGCCTTTTTTCTCTCTCTCTTTTTACTTTTAAAACAAATCTGGGAAGCGGGTCATTATTGTATAATAAAGGGGAAAGATGGGCATCCCAAACTGGCAAAGCTCTGTTTTAGACTCTAATGAAAATATTGAAGATCCTGAAGACAGGGTAGTCCCAAAAGTCGAGAGAGAGCAAGGTTGGCTCATTAAGGTCTGGAAGGGTCACAGACAGTGTGGTTATGGAAGGACTGTTGATTGAACGTACACTGTGTACCAGGTGAGTCTCAGGCCGCTCGTAATCCTTGGATTTTTTTCAAGTATATTTTGTTTATTTGTTCATTTATTTATTTGGCTGTGCTGGGTCTTAGTTGCAGCCAATGGAATCTAGTTCCCTGACCAGGGATCGAACCCCCCTCCCGCATTGGGAGCACAGAGTCTTAGTCACTGGACCACCAAGGAAGTCCCTATTTAGTCCCTAGATTTTATAACCAGACAGTTTGATACTCTGTTAGTTTTCTTTTGCTGCTGTAACAGATCATCACAAATTTAGTAGCATAAAACAACATATATTTATTTTTAATATATTTTAAACTGCAGTATAGTTGTACAATATCATTTGTTACAGGTATACAATATAGTCACAATTTTTAAAGGTTATACTCCATTTATAGTTATTATAAAATATTGGCCATATTCCCCACATTGTCCAGTACATCCTTGTAGCTTATTTTGCACCTAACAGTTTGTACCTCCTGCTCCCCTCCCTCCGTATTGCACCTCCTTCCTCCCCTCTCCCCTCTGGTAACCACTAACTTGTTCTCTATATCTGGTGAATCTGCTTCGTTTTTTGTTGTTGTAACATTCTCTAGTTTGTTGTATTTGTTAGATTCCACATTTAAGTGATACCATACAGTATTTGTCTTTCTATGTCTGACTTATTTCATGTGGCATAAAACCCTCCAAGTCCATCCATGTTACTGCAAATGTGAAACATTTACTCTTTTTCATGGCTGAGTAGTATTCATTGTATATGTATACCACATCTTCTTTATCCACTTACCTAAGCCAACACATATTTATTACCTCTCAATCCGTTGGTCAGAAATCTGACAGCGGTCACACTGGGCTGAATCCAGGTGTCAGCAGGGCTGTATTCCTTTCCGGAGTCTCTGTGAGAGCCTTTGTTTTCTCCCCTTACCTTCTCCAGCTTCTTGACACTGGCCACATTCGTTAGTTTGTGTTCCTCTTCCTTCCTCTTCAAAGCCAGCCACAGCAAGTTGATTGTTTCTTACACGGCATCACTTTAATCTCATTTGCCTGCCTTCTTCACTTTTAAGGACCTTGTGCTTTCACTGACCCACCTAGGTAATCCAGGATCATCTCCATAGTTTAAGGTTAGGTCCTGAACTCCATTGGCAGACTTTTAATCCCCCTTTGTCATGAAAAGTAATATATTTATAGGCTCCAGGGATTAGGACATGGATATCTTGGGGTGTGGATAATGATTGCCAGTCACAGATACTCAGGTCATTTACAGGGCTTCTCTGATAGCCCAATCGGTAAAGAATCCACCTGCGGTGCAGGAGACCTGGGTTCAATCTTGGGTCAGGAAGATCCCCTGGAGAAGGAAATGGCAATCCACTCCAGTGTTCTTGCCTGTGAGATCCCATGGACAGAGGAGCCTGGAGGGCTACAGTCCACGGGGTCTGAACTACAGTCCAACAAAGAGTTGGGCACGACTGAGCAATTAACACTAATGACTAAACCACCACCACCACCATGCTAAACACAATAGCTGCATATACTAGAACTATTTTAGTTGCAAGAAACAGGATCTAACTCAGACTAATAAGAAGAAAAGGATTTTGGTGCCTTATATACTTGGAAGAAAAATGTGGTTTCCTGTGACAACAAGATCATCAAGGCACTCGCTTCTTGGCTTGGCATTCTTTGTGGTGGTTTTTTTTCAAGCACAAACTGTCTGCACAGTGTAAAATAGCTCCCGGGCAATACTAGGCTTCCATACTTCCTCAAGTTAGGATCCCAGAGATGAAACCACGACTTGTCTTTAGGTTGTTGTTTAGTCAGTAAGTTGTGTCTGACTTTTTGTGACCCCATGGACTGTAGCTCGCCAGGCTCCTCTGTCCATGGGATTGTCCATGGACAATTGTCCATTCTTGCCTTGTCCAAGGCAAGAATGAGTTACTGGAGAAGAAAATGGCAATCCACTTTTTACAAATGAGAAAGAAGAACCTGCCTCCCAACGTCGGAGACATTTCCTTCTTCAAGGGATCTCCCCGACCGAGGAATCGAAGCCCCGTCTCCTGCATTGGCCGGTGGGTCCTTTACCACCTAGCCACCCAGGGAAGCCCTCTCTTTAGGCAGCTCCAGCAAAATCCTGAGGATGACTTTCATAGGCAGAAACCATCCCTGTGTACTTCAGCATTTTATGGCTGGATTTCAGAACCATGCAGTTGATGTACTATTCTGGTTCAGAGCTTATTTGACTTCAAGCAATAAGACACTCAAACTTGAAAGAATGCAGAGGGAGGCTTACTCACGGCAAGAAGTAAGTTAATCCAGATTGTATATGAGAAGGAGAATTGCATGGTGATTAAGAGGCTTGGTTTTGGAATCAGACTGCTTGGGTTTTTGTCTAGTTCATTGCCTGTGTTTACCTGACCACTCTGTACCTCAGTTTTCTCATCTGTAAAATGTGCTTAATAAGAGCACCTATCTCATGAGCTTGCTGTGAGCTTTGAACGTGTTAATACAAATAAAGTACTTAGAGTGGTACCTTGACATGGAGTGAACACTCACTAAATAATAGCTTTAATAATGATGATTGTTACTGTATAGCTATTGTTATTACAAGTACATTTTCTGAGGATAGCTTAGGGCCTTGGTTAGGAACCAAGTCAGATATTTCCTTGGTTTCTCTTTTTCTAGCTGAGGCCACACAGTCTGTTATCTCTGAAATGTACTCTCAGCCACCTCAGGTGTGGTTCTCACCTATAAGGTGGATCTTCACCGGGCTGCCAGGTGCCATCCTTTCACCTCTGGCCTTGACCTTGCACGTGTGTGTGTTGAGTCACTTCAGTCATGTCCAACTCTTTGTGACTCTGTGGACTGTAGCCCACCAGGCTCCTCTGTCCATGGGATTCTTCAGACAAGAATACTGGAGTGGATTGCCACGCCCTCCTCCAGGGGATCTTCTGGACCCAGGGATCGAACCCATAACTCTTATGTCTCCTGGGCAGGCAGGTTCTTTATCACTAGCGCTACCTGGGAAGCCCCTTGACTATGCACGCCCACCCCCAAAAGAATGATGGTTAAGTGTTTCTGAGTGCAGAGTCTTGAGAGTCACTGATTAGTCTAACCCATGACTGGCTTTAAATAGTCATGCCCCTATTGTATTAGCTGTGACAAACCAGGTGCCCTTGTACACAGGGTTACGTCTCTCAGTGGGCATGGACGGGTCAGCTTAAGCTGAAGGGAAAAGTTGGGCTTAGCCAGGAAACTGACCAACTTGTCTTTGATGTGTATACCCTAGTAAATTAGAATTTTCCTGCAGCACAAAAGAGAATTGGTTTTGAAAAATAATGGTTACATCTAGATATTTGGGAACAAGACAGCACTGGGCGCTGTTTGGTGCTGATGTGATTTAGCCTGTAGTACTTATAGAAGAAAAATGATCATTCTCCCATTGTTATAAATGATAGAGACATTTTCAGCTCCAGTTAAAAATCCTCATTGGATGGACAAAGACACCATCATTTCAATGTAGAGCATCAATCTCAGAAACTCATTCCTAGAGCAGACATCCCTGAGAGGGTGGAATGCATGCATTTGGTGTCAGGAGAATGGATTCCAGAGTGACCAAGTATGTCCCCAGAAGTCTTCCTTTTGCTGATGGGGGAAAATTCCACATTGAGTTTTTGTTCCCTGTGTCCCTTCTCCCCTTTCAGAGACCCCCGCCTCCCAGCTCTTTGCAGCAGTCTCAGTCCAAGATGTTCAAAACATCTCATAAGTGCACAGGTTTCTGCCTTCAGAGTGCTTGTCTGTTTCTCCAAGAATTTCAGTAAGAATCTTTCTGGTGAAGCCCTTCCATAGTGATGGTGAGAAAGAGGGGAGACTGGTGAAATTTCTTAGCCCTAAGCACTATAGCAAAAGTGGACAGGCTTCAGATCTGGGTTGGGCATCTTTTGGAAGCACTGAAATTTGGGGAAAGACAAAGCATTGTTAAGATTTTGATAGAGGTTTGCTGGGAAAGTCTCCACTGGAAAGGCTCTTGTGCCCCTTTCTAGTTGAACATTCATAGGCTCCACACTGGCTTTCAGATGCGCTGGTTTTGAAGCAGTCAACAAAAAAGCATCCTGCTGCCAGGGCCAACCATCAAAAAGAGAAAAGAGAGCAATGCAAACCGTAGGGGAATGAATGTGTGAGAGAGAAATAGTATAGAGCGGACATGTGGCTCTGCTGGCCTGATACCATGTACATTGTCTCCCCCAAAGGACCCCGTGGTTTAATGGATGGGGCTTTAACCTGCCCAGAGGTCAGTCTCTGCTGGACAAGTGGAACCTCATCCCCGAGGGCATTGACATACTCATGACACACGGACCTCCTCTAGGTAAGTGAAGCAAAGGTGTCCTTTCGTTATCTGTGATGCCTTTTTTTCCCAAGCATAATGACTAATGCTTCAGGGACATAATCATTTTCCTCAAAAAAAAAAAAAAAAAAGTGATCGAAAAAAGAAAAGTCAATGTCTTTAAAGAAACCCAGTATGATAATTAAACTCAGCAGTTCTGCTGGGCTTACAGGTGTTCTTGAAATTAAATTTTTTGATTTAGTCAACTCAGGAAAAAATCAAATGAGCATAAAGCACCACAGTCCTTTGAGCTTGATCATTTATTTTAAGAACTGTATTCACTTTGGAGTGAGGGGGTGGGGTGGGGACCTCCCAATCACAGGGCTTTTGAATGGTAATGAAATGATGGAATCTTTCATTCAGAGTAACTCATTTTCCTTTTCCATGTAATAGTGGAACCTAGGAGATCTTTAAAAGTTTAACACTGAGCTAATTATACAGGAAAAGAATCTTTTTTCTCTCTCTTTTTTTAAGCTGAAGTGTTAAGTAAGGGCTCAGATGGAAAAAAAAAAAATTGCCTGTAATGCGGGAGACCTGGGCTCGAGCCTGGATCTCCTGGAGGAGGGCATGGCACCCCACTCCAGTATTCTTGCCTGGAGAATCCCCATGGACAGAGGAGCCTGGTGGACAGAGGAGTGGACATGACTGAGCGACTAGGCACGGCACAGTGTGTTGCACCTTGCTTAAAGATGCTGGATCTTACAGATAACAGTGAAGCTGCATCCCGCTGTAGATTGCCAGTGTGCACCACAGCTACCTTCAGTTATCCAGACTGTGGGCCGGAAGATGATTATTCGATTTATATAATTATCTTCTAATGATTCATGTGCTTGTTAGTGGTTCGGTTTAGCCACAGAATATTTTTCAAACAGGTTGTTGTTGTTTAGTCGCTAAGTTGTGTCTGACTCTTTCTCCACCCCATGGACTATAGCCAACCAGGCCCCTCTGCCCCTGGGATTCCTCAGGCAAGAATATTGGAGTGGGTTGCCATTTCCTTCTCCAGGGGATCTTCCTGGCCCAGAAATTGAACCCACATCTCCTGCTTGGCAGGCAGATTCGTTACTGCTGAGCCACCTGGGAAGCCCCTTTCCAAACAGGACCACCACCCTGATCCTCCCATCTACTGAGTGTCTATTATGCTGGCACATCCTCGTCAAACGAAGATATTCTCAGACAATCCAGATGTTTCCTTTATAGTAGGAGAGTTTCCTTTTTAGAAAAAAAATTGTATTCAAAACCAGAAACATGAAATCTATCGTCTTAAATTGTTAAATGTTCAGTGCTAGGAAAGTTTTCTTGATCCTCTTGGTTTGGAGAGAGGGGGAAAGCAATGCAAAAAGAAATGATTTTTGTAATTTTTTCCCTGTGGTTTGGGGTTGCTGTCCATGTCACTTCGCTCCTCTGACAACCTGAAAAATAAAAAATACCTAATGCACATCCCCTAATGTGAATTTAATCTTCATAGATGTTACCCCCTCCCCACCCACGCCGCTTAGTGCTGCCTTCCTGCCCTAAGAAACAGCGGAAGGGAGGACCAGGGCATGAGCCACGGTGGCACATTTTCATAAAGAGGAGTGAAGGGAAAACAAGACAAGGAGCCAGTTCTGTGCAGACATGGAATTTACACAGACTTGCACAAGATCAGCACTTCCCGACTTTGCAAAGCTTCAGAATCTCCATCCCTGTGCTTTTTCCCCACCCTACCCCCACCTCCTCCATACGTTACACAGTTATACTTATCAGTAACCTTTATCAAGTCATAAGTAATTAATTTCCCTGCTTTACAATCATTGGAGACTAAGTCATTCAATTGTTGGCTAAGTATTCTGCTCAGCATGAGTTCAGTAGAGAGACACTGCAGAAACCAAATCCTAGCCAACTCCATCCTTTCCCTGAGTTACCTAGTTAGGTCTGGGCTTGATCCTCTTAAGGCTGTTTACTGTCAGGGACTTGGGCATCCTCAGCATAGAAATGTTTACCTGCCTGAAGTATTATCTGGAAAATAACTTTGAACAAAACAATTGATTTGTTGTTAACAAAGTCATTAGCTTTGGTACAAAAGCAAGTGGCAGTCGGTCTGAATTCTGGCCTCCAAAGAATTCATACATTCCAGGAACTCTTTTTTTTTTTTTTAATTAATTTTATTGGCGTATAGTTGCTTTACAATATTGTATTGGTTTCTTCTGTGCAACAAAGTGAATTAGCTACACGTATACATCTATCTCTTTTGGGGGAGATTTCCTTCCCATTTAGGTCACCACAGAGCATTGAGTAGCATTTCCAGCAGGTTCTCATTAGTTATCTATTTTAGACATAGTGTCAGTAGTGTATATATGTTAATCCTAATCCCCCAATTCATCCCACCCCCATCTGGGAACTCTTAATAAAGAGGCTGCCATCCCTCTCTTTGTAGTAAAGTTGGAGTAACCTAGAGAGCGGCTGGGCATGTAGCAGGGTAAGAGCTACATCAGAGAGTTCCAAAATGTTAGTGAAAGGAAAAGTCGCTCAGTCGTGTCTGACTCTTCGCGACCCCATGGACTATACAGTCCATGGAATTCCCCAGGCCAGAATACTAGAGTGAGTAGCCTTTCCCTCTTCCAGGGGGATCTTCCCAACCCAGAAATTGAACCGGGTCTCCTGCATTGGAGGCGGATTCTTTATCAACTGAGCTATCAGAGAAGCTCTGTTAATAAAAAGTCAGGCAAAGTTTTCATTAGGTAAAGCTGAACATTAATCAGTATAGTTAACTGGGAATTCTTGTGAATATTCTGGACTAGGAGGTAGGAGGTGAATGTGGGGATGGGCCTTGAATCTTTTCCTGTTAAGAAAGGAACCATGGCACATGGGACTTCATTATTATGATACAAGCAAGACACTTTTGAGATGTTTTCCCTCTTCCAAAAAAAAAAAAAAACATCCATGAGGGAATATGCCAGTCACTGTGGGTTAAAGTTTTTCCTCTAATTAGCAAAGTTTTGAAATCTCTGATTGAATTTTTTATAGGGCCCCTTGCTTGTAGTCCACGCTTTTCCATATTCTCTGTCCATTCCCCAGTCAGCATGTCTTTATAGAGATGTTAAAACTTCATTTCTACTGTTTTGCCAAACAAAGTGGAGTGAGCTGGCCTCTCCCTTTCTGCCTGATCAGTTCTGAGTGGTAGAAATCACCTAATGGAGCAGTGGTATGTGTTCCCACTGATTATGACTTAGCCTTTTGGCCTGTCTGCTTTCCTAACACCCCACCCCGCTGAGGCGATTGGATTCCATTCTGGGCCATAATCATTCAGATAGCTGACTTTTGCTATAATTGATGTCAGTTTTCATGGATTTTCTGCATTAGGCATAGAACTAAGTGGCTTTTCCTTGAAGGCAGTCCATCAGCCCCAGCTTACTGCATGCCACCACGGGGTCACCATGGTTGCCCCGTTGCTAGAGAGGAGACCAGAGGAAAAGCTCGGCATTCCCAAGCTTGGGTCATCAGGAACCACCAAGGGTTAAGGGTTGACGTGTTTAAAGTGAACAGGGACTTCCCTGGCGGTCCAGTGGTTAGGACTCTGTACTTCCACTGCAAGGGGGCATGGGTTCAATCCCTGGTCAGGGAACTCTTAAGATTCCATACGCCACACTGTGCTGCCAAAGATAAAAAATGAAAATGAAAATAAAATAAAGAGAACAAGCTATCTTGTGGCCAGTTTATAGGAAGTCCCTCCTAGCCCTTCTTCTTTAAAGTCTACATCTTGGAAGTAGACTGCTCTAAGAGAGCTATAATTTAAAAAAGAAAGCAACTGAATTGAGAGAAAAAGAGAGAGTATGGGACTGCCGGGAATAAATGTCATTGGGCCCGTGAAGAAGATTTGAAGCCCATGGCTGAATAAATCAAATCCCTCACAGGGAGGGGAAAAAAAAAAAATGTTAATTAACAGAAGAAAAAAAAATGGAAACCAAAAAAAAAAAAATTTTTCAAGATCCTAAAGAAGACAAAGTGACGAGTGAAAAGTTCCTTAAAAGCCATTGTAAGCTTTAATGGGGAGGCTAGGATTACAGATAATGTAATAAACCTTCTGTGAGTTATGGCTTCCTGAAAGTCTAAATGAAACCTTACCTGAAGACAGAAAATTAAGAGTATTGATTGCATTTTACCCTTAGGTTTTCGAGACTGGGTTCCAAAGGAGCTTCAGAGAGTGGGCTGCGTGGAGCTTTTAAACACAGTCCAGAGGCGAGTCCGGCCCAAACTACATGTGTTTGGTGGAATCCATGAAGGTAAGACCAGAAGAAAGGGGTTCACAACATTATGAGTCATTATGCATGATCTCATTCCACAACGGAGACCTTAGTTACCGGGAATAACTGGAGTGGTGGTTGCCAAACTCTTTACCTGTGGAATGCTTTCAATGAGATGAAATGTTATGAGAAACACTTGCATATAAAGCTGAGAAGTATTTTGTGGAGAACTGCTCTCTTTTAAGCAGAATGTGTGTGCTCAGTCACCAGTCGTGTCCAACTCTTTGTGACTCCATAGACTGTAGCCCACCAGTCTCCTCTGTCTATCGGGGTTCTCAGGCAATACTGGAGTGGCTTGCCATGCCCTCCTCCATAAAGAGAAAGAAACCAAATTTGGTCTACCTTTTGGGAAACCCGTCACTAACCCCGGATGACTTCTGGAATCTCAGGGCTCTGATGAAGAGTGTTTGATAACCACTATTGCAGAGCAGCACTGATGGAATAAAGGACAGATTTTCTCTTTAAGACCATTAGAAGACATGGCCTGGATTTTAGACTAAATAATGTCCTTGGCCTCTTCCTACCTATAAATATTATAATTCATATGGAATATACACAAGACAAGACTTTCTCCAAAAAATATTAATAACTTTGCACATGCAATGAAAGATACAGAACTGAAGTGGTGGAACCTACACATTTGTAGGTAGGCTTTTCCTTACTAAGCTCAGAAAACCATTTCAGACTTCTCAGAAATCATCAGTGCTTTTAGTTGGGCCTGAGGTTAAACAGCATAATTAAATCTCCCCTAGATGGGAACTGGTCAAGTTGCTATTTTCTGCCTTTCAGGGTAAGCTGTGAAGTCAAGTTCACAGAATCTGAAAGCCTCGCTGGAGGCCCTAGATTTTGCCTCTTGTCACTTTTTCAAACCAGGGGTCCCTGAGCCTTGGGACAGACAAACCTTAGGTTTTGTGGTTGCACCATCATCTCCTGGTTACATATGTTTGTGTGCAATGAGTGTGTGTATGTGGGCAGCCTCCATATTCACTTGCTTATGGCTACTACTCTGAGTTATTTATGAACCCGCAGGTGAGGAGTTTAGGCCTGGCACTGCAAAAAACCATTTGCTTTGCAAAATCCTCAATCCAGTGGCTTCCTGGCTAGGTGGGTAATAAACAGCATATTGAAAATCATCCTACTGGAGCCAGAGAAAATCCAGCTTGCTCTGAGTGCAGGCACGAGCTGTGTGGATGGAGAGCAGGGGGCCAGCTCCCTGAGAGCAGATATCATCCTGCCCTGACTTTGAGCCACACTCTTTGGAAAGGAGGGCACTTCTCTAAGGCCTGATACAGGCTGGGAGTAGAAGGATGGAAGATCATGTCTAAATAGCGTTTCTGGGGAGCAGTTATGAATTTCTGCATCCTCACCTATAAGTTTGCATTTTATCCTTTTTAAAAAAAGTCATTAATTAGCTTTAAAGTAGCCAGACAATTGGGGAATTCCACTGAAGTCCCCAAATAATAAACTTGCTTAAAAGGAAGGAGATCATATTCAAATAAACTTGTCTCGCTTTTATTCGTTTAAGACAGCTAAAGAGGGCAAAGAGAGGGCAAATACCAGCCTCCTGATGGAGAGAGATAACAAGACTTCATGACCCCAGAACGAAACAGTGCACATTTTAAATGCTTCTTTTCTTTTCTTAAGAGATTTTTTCCATTGACCCTCATTAAGCTCTCCACAGGCTTATTTAGAGAAATTTTAGCAAATGGAAGGGGGAAAAAAAAGCCTTATCAGTTATTTGTATAAGTCCTGATAAATTTCTTTTTTCATAGATGTTGACTTGTGTGCCATAAGAACCTGATACCGACATAGAATTACAAACTTAATTACAGAGGCTGTAAGACAAAATATAAGGTATCCAGGGACATGTGCGAATCTACAAACGTGCTAAAAATTTCAACATGTTGAAATTTGTAAGAGATATGAATATACGGACCAAAGGCCCAGAGAAACTTGCTTAGCTTTCTTCTCATAGGTCACGGGAGATGTATACCACCTATGGGAAGTGTTTTCACTTGAGCCAGTGTCCCGTGGTGTAGGAAGTGTAGGAAGCAGTGTCCTATATGGTATCTCTCCAGACCACTTGGACATTTGATTGTTTCTCGTTTAGTTCCTAAGTTGTGTCTGACTCTTTGCGACCCAAAGGGCGGTAGCCCACCAGCCTCCTTTGTCCATAGGATTTTCCAGGCAAGATTACTGGAGAGGGTTACCATTTCCTTCTCCAGGGAATATTCCTGACCCAGAAGTTGAACCCAAGTCTCCTGCATTGCAGGCAGATTCTTCACTGCTGAGCTACCCAGGAAGACCCCAGATATTTGATTACTGATTCTTTTGAATAAAATGGAACTCAGCATCAAAGTCACACAATTCAAGTAAGAAAATGTTGACTAAAAAGATGCACAACGTGAGAGTTTTGAGTTAAGTTTTACTGGGGGCAAAATGAGACCTGGGAGCAGCCTGGGAGACAGCACCTCAGATAACTGAGAAACTGCTCCAAAGAGGTACTAGCGGAACGTCAATATGTAAGATTGTGCTGAAGGGGGCGTTCAGTGCAATCAAGCATTTACTTCATAAAAGCTTTTCTGCTAGTCACGAGGAGCTGATGTCACCATGAAGGGATTTAGTGCTTTTCTAGATATGAAGAGATGCAAGGGTTGGGGTCCATATAGTCAAAGCTATGGTTTTTCCAGTAATCATGTACAGATGTGAGAGATGGACCATAAAGAAGGCTGAGCACTGAAGAATTGATGCTTTGAAATTGTGCTGTTGGAGAAGACTCTTTTGAGAGTCCCTTGGACTGCAAGGAGATCCAACCAGTCCATCCTAAAGGAAATCAGTCCTGAATAGTCGTTGGAAGGGCTGATGCTAAAGCCCCAATACTTTGGCCACCTGATGTGAAGAGCTGACCCATTAGAAAAGACCCTGATGCTGGGAAAGATTGAAGGTGGGAGGAGAAGGGGAAGACAGAGGATGAGATGGTTGGATGGCATCACCGACTCGATGGACATGAGTTTGAGCAAACTCCCGGAGATGGTGAAGGGCAGGGAAGCCTGGAGTGCTGCAGTCCATGGGTCACAGAGAGTCGGACTCGACTGAGCGACTGAACAACAGAGGATTGGGGTCATGAAATCAGTTCCTGAAAATATCTTAACTATCTAAAGACCTGTTCCACCAGTTTCCCTGGAGCACAGAGTGCCTCACTCTCCATCCTGACCTGCCTTCAGGGCATGTCGAAAGTCAACAGCTACAGCAACACAGGATTCCGTCTCCACAGAGGCAGATGGCAGATGCCCTTGGCAAGCACCAATTTATAGTTGACAGTAAGATCACTTAGTGTTGGAATTTCCCTGATGGTCTAGTGGCTAGGATTCCAGCACTTCCAATATAGGGGGCCCAGGTTTGATTCCTGGTCAGGGAACTAGATCCCACATGCCACAACCAAAGATCCTGCATGCTGCAACTAAGACCCAGTGGAGCCAAAGAAATTAATTAATTTTGAAAAGATAACTTACTGTTAACTCTCACTGGGGGCAGTTTAGAGCTTATTTTATAAATAAGGAAGCTAGATATTCATGTCTCTCAACTCCCGGTGCAATACCCTATGTGAGTCTTACCTGTCTTGAAGCCCATTTGGGGTTGAGTGAAGGATGTGTTTGCCCTTGAGGAGTTTATGTTACTCATCTTCTTCCCTGGAACTCAATAGTTAATACAGGGCTTTGAAATGAAAATCATATTTGAAGAAAGAGGAAAAAAATGTTTTTTCTTTATCCTCACTAGTAAAGAAATCACAGCCTCTCCTCGACAAATCGAGTGTTGAAATAAATTAAAAGAAATCACTTTTCTTTGAAATAGAGGATTCCCCCTTTAAAGAAAATAAAATCGGGAGGCAGCTTCTGAAAGCTGTAACATCCAGAGGGGGCTCCACTGAATTTCATCTCACTGCCCACTGGCAAAGACTTTTTTGTTTTCCTTGTCTGATAGTCCTGCACTGAGTCACTATCATTTGTATATTTCACAGTAAGTGTGGCACTCTCTCTCCACAGGTTACGGCATTATGACCGACGGTTACACAACGTACATCAATGCCTCAACGTGTACAGTCAGCTTTCAACCGACCAACCCTCCAATTATATTTGACCTTCCAAACCCACAGGGTTCCTGAAGCTCCAGACACCCAATTGGAATGTGAGGGAAGGTCTAAAGAAACTGCCATTTTTCTAATTACAAACTTACATTCTCTTCCTTGTTTATTTCCAGATCCTGTGAGTTCTTTTTGTAAATTGCTGGAACACAAATGATGCTAGAGGTTATGCTTCTTCTTCCTCTTTTTTTTAAAATGGGGCATCCATTTGGAATCAAAAGAGCATTGTGAATTTGTAAAATGACTTCTGTTTTCTCAAAGGCCACGCCATTGTAAATTGTTAGTGTTCGCCAAAGGACAGCCAAGCTTTCTTTTGAAAAGGTGACAAAAGTCTTATTTTAATATGCTTTAAGCTGGAAAAAAAAAAAAAATAAAGCAGGTAGGCAGTGTTTTAAAAACTACCCAGATTTGCACAACAGTTTAAGAGTATTGTTTGAAGTATTTTATTTTTATGATGTTTGTTGTTGTTGTTGTTTTTCTTGGGAATGCTTCTTTTTTGCAGACGTGGCCCAGATTTAGAGCAATCTTTGCAACAAAAGTAGGCGTGGAAAAGACTTCCCTTCACACTCTCACTATAAAGCAAGCTGTGTCAAGGGAAAAAAACAACTCTTGTTTAGAGGATGGCTTAGCTAGTGAGATCCATATTGTGGTTATACAAGGTCTCATCGTTTGTTTGTTTCTTTTAAATTATTTTAGCTTTAAAAATATGGAAATGGAATCTGTCAAGAGCAGGTATTTCATGCAGTTTTAAAAAAAATGAGCGTGCAGACTCCTTTTCAATATGGGTTTATATATATAAATATTTTTCGTGTATTATGACTAAGTTAGGAGTTTAATATTGCCAAGGACAGTACAACTGTAAAGGGGTGCTTGATAGTGGAGCATCAGAAGTCCGAAGGAGCTGACGCATGTTCTCAGAACTCAAGGTCTTAAAGAGCTTGAGTTAAATCTAGGTACACTCGCAGGCGTGTATAGATTTAAATGGATGCAATGGAAGCTAACTAAAATGAGGCTTAGTTGTCCTTTATATTTAAATACCCTGAACTGTCTTCTTACGTCCTTCTCCCTCCCCACCCCCCCATTTTGCACTGTGTGTCGATGCAATCTTCGCTAGCACAAAATATTGTCGCTAATAGTCATTTCTGTTTCCCCATTGTAAATGCTGTTGAGCTTTATTCTATTTTATGTTATCTTGTTAATGAAATTTAGGAAAGCAGTTGTTTCTTTAAATTTATTGTGATATTCTATATCTAGCGGCCTTTATATGCAAATAAAATTGCAAGATTTTTAAATCTGTGCTGTTTGGAGGGTTGGCTGGTGGGAGGATGGTAGTTTAGTCTTGGGGCAAGAGGGATTTATTCATATGCAGCATTAGTACTACTCCCTTTCAGAGGAATTAGAATAAGTGACTTCTTTTTTCTAATTTTTAATAAATTTTTATTACCTTCCATTCACGGGCTGGCAGGTAGATCGATAAGGCACTCAGTGTACTCTTTCCTTCCATCACACTGTCATCTATCTTGCTGTAGATTTCAGAGGGTGAGGATTTCCTCTTTAGCTATTGTAATGTCTATAGGAACAGAGGGACTGTTGTGGACATGTGTGTGGGAATGAGAGGACAAACCAGTGGGTAACAGAGTAACCCCTTCATGATCCCTTTTGTCCCCAGGAGCAGTCACCATCCCCCCCCCACTTTTTTTTTATTAATAAGTAAGGTCCACCTCTAGAATCCCTGGAAGAGGAAATGGCAACCCACTCCAGTATTCTTGCCTAGGAAATTCCATGGACAGAGGAGCCTGGCAGGCTATAGTCCATGGAGTTGCAGAGTCAGACATCACTTAGAGATTGAGCACGTGCACCACTAGAATGTTGTAGCAGTCAGGAGGCAGCAGGGGCCCGGTGGGGAAAACCATATTACATTCTTTTAATTTTCTCTGGAAGAGCCCTTAAAGAAAAGCAGCCTGATCTTGAATCTGCAATATACCCCGTACGTCTGCATTCCAGTGCCTGTTGGATTGTAGCATTCTAACACATCTTCCTCCCTTCCTACCCATGAGGCATCCTTTGGTATAATCCACAAAAGGAATTCTTTGATTTCAGTACCAGCAAATTACAGAGAATGTCTTAGGCCAGAATTCTGGCTCAGAGTCATACTGTTAATACTCATGAAGAGTCTTAGGTGGCCACCCAGAGCCAGAAGTGGTCTGTGACCTTGGTAGCTGAGATGTGCTGTGGAGGTAAACCATACTTCCTTGACCTACTGCATCAGCAGAAGAGGGTGGTGATTTCAGGCTCATTCCCCGGGTGCTGAACTGAGCATGGACCAAATGGGAATTTCAGCTGGTTACAGTGTAGGGAGTTAGGCCCAGCCAGACTTCTGGAAAAGCAGGCTCTCCAGAGACAGGTGGATGATCGCGATGACAAGTGTGCGTGCCCAGCCCTTGAGAGCACGTCTGGACACTAATTAAGCTAAGCACTTACTAAAATTGCTTTCCATTGTGTGGGGGCAGGAAGCAGCCCAGTCTGTTAATCTACGGGGTGGACTGGCTCAGACAGAGCTTCCTTCAGCCGGTCCAGGTTCACCATTCCATATGTGTGAACTGCCTCCGGGGGTCCAGGATGACTGTCCCAAGGCCAGACGTTTTCTCTGCTTGGCCTTATAACAAGGAAACATCGGAAATCGCTTAGACATCATGCACTTTCTATCCTTCTGTCACCAGGCACTCTGCTAAGTCGGTTTCCTATTTTGTTTTTGTTGTCGTTATTCAGTTACCAACTCGTGTCTGACTCTTTGCAACCTCATGGACTGTAGCACGGCAGGCTTCCCTGTCCTTCACTATATCCTGGAGTTTGCTCAAATTCATGTCCATTGAGTTGGTGAGGGTAGCCAACCATCTCATCCTCTGCCGCCACCCCCTCCTCTTCTTTTGCCTTCAATTTCTTCCCCAGCATCAGGGTCTCAGAATCCTGGGAGAGGTTACCTAAGCCCCACTTTTTAGATAGGAAACTGAGACTCCAAAAATTAAATCACTTTCCCTAGGAAAATGGAAGCTTCAAATTCATTCCCTAGAGAAATGGAAGGTCTGTTTGACTCTCTAGTCAATACCCTTTTCATCACCCTACCTCTAGGACAGAAAGGAGAATGCCGTCCAAGAGCTGATAGAAGACTGATGGGTCTGGGGGTACTCCCTTGTCCCTCACCTAGGGGCCTGCTGAAGCACACTGCACAGGGCTTTATGACCGCAGCCGGCTGAACCACGTCCTTCCCACTTGAAGCCTAGCACAGTGTGGTGCAGAAGAGCACAGAGCCTAGAGCCAGCGCCTGGCTCCCCAGCACCTGGCTCTCCCTCAAACTTTGGCTGGGTACTCACCCTTCCTGTAAAATAGGGGTGATGGTGATGATGATGACGTCATTGTACATTGTTGGTCTGCATTACATGATGTGGAGATCACTGCCTGGCATCTTAGTAAGTGGTAATACATGCTTGATAAACACCGTCTCCTGTGCTGCATTGAGATTCTCCAGGCAGGACCTGCCGTCGACTTCTCACCTACAAGAGCATTTTTTCCGAGAAAGTGTGTCTGTTTGCAGTCATTGGAAACCATTTATGATCCCTCTTTATAAGACTATGTCTTCTCTGGAGAAATGTTCGTTTAGGTATTCTACCCATTGAGCTGTATGAGCTGCTTATATGTTTTGGAGAGTAATCTTTTGTCAGTTGTTTCTTTTGTAATTATTTCCTCCCATTCTGAGGGCTGTCTTTTAATCTTGTTTATTGTTTCCTTTGCTGTGCAAAAGCTTTTAGGTTTCATTAAGTCTCATTTGTTTATCTTTGTTGTTATTTCCATTATTCTAGACCACCATGTGTAAACTAGATAGCCAGTAAGAAGTTGCTGTTTAACACAGGGAGGCCAGGCAGGCACTTTGATGATCTGCAGGGCTGGGGTGTGGGGAGGGAAGGGAGGTGATATATGTGTAATTATGGCTGATTTGCATTGTTGTATGGCAGAAACCATCACAACATTGCAAAGCAATTTTCCTCCAATTAAAAAATAAATTAAAAAAAAGAACATGAAGAATGCCAAGGGCATTTGCTAGAGGCAGATCAGGGAGACTGATTTTTCAGTTTGGATATCTTAGTTTGCAAAATCCCATCTAATCTCAGAACAGGAAGGGGGCTATATTCTTTCAAGTCGCATTAAACGGCACCCATGGATCTTAGCCTCTCTTGCCCTTTGGGTCTTTACATTTCATCTCACCATCTTTTTTCAAGCTCAATTAGTGAATTTTTTCTCTACATTTTCTCCCCAGCTCCTTTTGTCTTATAAAGATGCTGGGGGATGCCAAAATCCCCTTAAGAGGCAGGTCACTGTTGTTCTGACAGGTGGCCAGCGTTAAGCCTGCCTTCATCTCCATCACTTAAGTAAATAAATACTGTGACCCAGGTCTTAAGTAGGGAGAAACAGAAGCTGGGAGGATTGGGGACTTGTCAATTGCAGATAAAACACTTGCTGTGCCCAGAATAATCCCCCTTCCCCCAACCCTCATCCAGCAAGAATGTGCTGCTTTGATAGAGTTAACGTCCACATGGTATTTTGCTTTTCCAGTGTCTTTTCATGCCCTTCTCACGCCTTCCCAGTCCCACTTGCCTAAAAATTTTAAGGTACTTTTTGTTTAATTATTAAACCAAAGTGAATTCAGAGATTAAGTGAATTTTGAGAATTCGGCTCTGAGCTGAGGCATTTAGAAATACTGCTGGGCATGGGGCAGGAGGTCATTCGAGGTGGGGAGGGGTCCTGGACTGGACAGTCTTAATGAGTGGTTTCATAGAAGGCTCTAAGCCCACTTCTGGCTGTCACCTTCTTAACACAAAACGTTTTTTCTCCTACTCTGCAGTGAAGAAGCAGGATTGCTGCATGTATGACTCAGAAGTTTAAAGCTATTTTCTTTTCCTTTGCAAAATGTCACCTCTACCAATGTACTTCTGTCCTTCCTTTCCATGGAAGAGAAAAGCATGCTAACTGAAAAGCCTCTCTGAGAAGCCTCTCTGGATGACTGTATAAAATCACTTGTGCAGCTCATGAGAAGTTCAGAGAGTCAGTGGCACCATCATGCTCACACAGCAGATTCAAAGAGATAGCCCTGCATTGACATTCAGACTCTTAACTTTGAACATAAACGGCTCTCTCAACTTGACATTCAGGAATAATCGAAGATGGGGAGATGAGTTTGGCCAGACATAATGTAATTTTGTAGCCAAGAACAAGTTGCCTATATGGGGCTTATTAAACCAGATTACTTGAAAAAAGCTCAGAATCTGACCCCCAAGTGTTCCCATGAGTGTTCACTTTTTTCCCTTCAACTTGTCCAGCTACACTTTCTCTGATGGGCAGCCAGTTCCTTCTACTGGAAGAGATGCATGCCTGTTTCTGCCTTTGCTCCCTCTGAACTTGGACTGCTCTCCATCATGCATTTTGACATGCATGCACATGTCCAGTCTGGAAGACACTGGGTAGGGGTCAGAGCCCCCAACTTTGGCACCAGACATGGTTTTTCCATATTCCATTGGCCATCTGGGTAGCCAATGACACCTCAGCCTCAGGCTCCACACCTGTGTAATGGGAATGCTTCCTACCAACTCTGGCAGTGGACTTGTCAGAGCTGATAATAACATCATAGGATCCTGGGCCCAGTGAGCTATTATTTAAAAATGGAAGACTTTATTCTGCCAGCCATCATACTTTTTTACAAATGCAGAAAGAAACATGTAGCTTGTTTTTCTCTGTTAGAGCCCTTTACATGAGAAAGCGAATTCCTTGAGCTGGACTGAGTCAGGTTAAAGGAGCTGCAAAGCCCAGCCACCCATAAATCAAGCTCTTTAAATTCCTGTCTCTCTCTCTCCCTCTCTGAGCTACCTGACAAAACATTTGTGGTAGGTTCTTCTCGACCCCTTCTTATTTCCTTCCTGAATTAGGGATGCCTTACAAGACAAAAATCTTGAGGTAAAAGGTCTTTCATATCCGAGAGCATCTATATCTGGGTAATGGTGAGAGAGAAAAATGCATTTCCATTAGGAAGCATGGCCACAGTGGTACTAAAAGCGCGAGTAGACTAAACATACAGAGCGGAGAGCCTGTGCCCATCAATCAGCTTTGATTTTTATGAAGCCACAGTTACCATGAGGTGCATCTGAATGCTCTCAGAGCCCACTTACCAAGGGAAAGGGCCGTGATTTCATAGCCTGTTTCTGCCCCGACCTTAGTGGATGACCTTGGAAATCCAAGGCCGAGCTTTTCAGTAGGAGCTCCAGAAATAGCAAATGACTTGGAACCCGAGTGCTCCATGCTTGAGCTCACCAACATGCCCTTGCACATACTGGCAATAATGCTTCAGTAGCAACAACTTAATCCTCATATTTCCTGGAAACTTTTCTGAGTTTCCTTATCCTTACCCAGAACACCCCCCACCCTTGATACCATCATAGCCACCCCCTCACCCCACACACACATACTTCAACCTGTAGGACATTCTGATTACTGCTTGTCTGCCTGTGAGCTTCCTGAAATCAGGGACAAGATCTGTCTCTGCATTCCCAGCATCTAGATCCAAAGACATGCTTTCTTAATAAATTGTTTGGCAGAAAATAGCCAGGTCTGCGAGTAAGATAGGAGAAGTTAATCACAGATCAGATCAATAAATATTTACTGGACACTGTAAGCCCAGTGATATACCAAAAAGCTTCTTTTGTAAGACCTAGTTCTTGCCATGAAAAGTAATTTTGGTCCCCAAAAAAGAAAAAAAAGATATTGACACATGAAGTTAAACAGCAATAAGAGATTTAAATAATAGTTCAAGACAATAATTAAAAAAAAAAATCAGAGTCTGTGATGCACAGTTTTCTCCAGTTATATGAGTGGCCATCATTCTGGGGAAGTGCTCACCGGGGTTTAAGCTCCAGACAAGCACAGACAGCTACCCCAGGAAAGGGAGTCTGAGTGATAATGTCAGTCCCATGCAGCTTCATTCCTGCAGGAGAAAAACCAGTCTGACCAGTGGCAATTCCAAATGTGTCACGTAGCTGGTTTGTTTTCTTAATTTACTCTAGGAAATGGTTTTCTCTAATGGCATGCCATTGACAAAATGCACCATAATGTCTTCATCCATCACCTCCAAGTGCCTTTGCATGCATCAGTTGTTGACTTGTTTTCTCCCGTTCAGCACATAAGTGAAAGGAATGATTTATCCAAGGCCACAAGTTACTTTTATATGGAATCTGAAATAGCTCCCTGGAGAAATACTGCCCTAGCACATGTTCCTTTATGCTGCTCTGAACTTGTATTGAAAGGTGACTTTGGCCTGGACTGCACTGATATCCTCCTGACCAGTGTTTCCTGGGGAGCTGATCCAGGGGTCTATTGTGGTTTTTAACTCTCAGATATAAGAACTCGCATTCCTGTGAGTGTGACCATTTAGGACTGGGTTATGGGGGGTGGAAACTAGGACTTGGCCTTTGATGCTGTGTAAGGACATTTGAACATGTAATGAGGTTCCCCCATGAGCTCTCTTGAACTCATATTCACCAGGAAGAGAAAGGGTATGACATACATGAATACACTTCCCTTTCTTCTTTTAATTTGTCCCACGTCCCTGAACTTCGCTCCCCAGGCTGGAGACAGTCTGGCCCTTGATCCTTCAGAGTTTTGCACATCATTGATGCAGAAATGGGAGAAAAACAGGAACATCAAGATAATTCTTATTAGATCTGAATAGACATTTTTCCAAAGAAGACATACAAATTGCCAACAGACACATGAAAGATGCTCAACATCATTTATCACTGGGGAAAGGCAAATCAAAACCACAATGAGATATCACCTCACCTCTGTCAGAATGGTTATCATCAAATAGACAACAAGAAGCAAGTGTTGAGCAGGGTGGGGAGAAATAAGAACTCTTGTACACTGTTGGTGGGAATATAAATTGTTTGGCTATTATGTAAAACAGTAGGGAGGTTCCTCAAAAGAGTAAAAGATAGAACCACTATACAAGCTACCAATTCTACCTCTTGGCATTTACTTGAAGAAAAAAATACTAATCTGAAAACATACCTACACCTCCATGTTCATGGCAAGCATTATTTACTATAGCCAAAATATGAAAGTACTCTAGATGTCCATTGATAGATGAGTGGATAAAAAAGATGTGATACACATATACACACAGTGGAACATTACTCAGCCATAAAAAGAATGAAATATTGCCATTTGTAACAATATAGAGGGGCCTAGGGGGTATTATGCTAAGTGAAATAAGTCAGAAAAAGTCAAATGCTATGTGATTTCACTTATATGTGGAATCTAAAAAAGCAAATGAGTAGACATTACAGAAATGGACTTACAGAGAGCAAATTGGCAGTTGCCAGAGGGGAGAGGAGTGAGGGGCTAGGTGGAATACAGAAAGCGGATTAAGAGGTACATACTTCCAGTATAAGTCACAGGGATGTAATATGCAGATAAGGAATATAGTCAATAATACTATGACAATTTTGTTTGGTGAGAGATGGTTACTAGACTTTAATGTATTTAAATGTCCAATCACTGTATTGTACACCTGAAACCTAGTAATGTATGCAACTATACATCGATTAATTTTTTTAACAAAAGATCATTTTTATCTGCTAAAGTTTCTTTGAGAGAAGGCAGAGAATGGCATTCTCAAAATCTGACTTGGTACTGACTCAGACATTGCAAAGCTTTTGTCTGATGGTGATCATAAAGATTAAACATTTGAAGTATCTTAGAGTACAGAGATCCTGGAATGTTGAACACAGTACTCCTGTCTGCAGTGCTAATAACTTGTGGCAAGATTTGAAATAACATGTTTACATTATCTCAAAAAATTGAAAAATAGAACTTGGAGGGTTTCTTTCACCTGAGAAAATGTTGGAATCAATTTTACGGCAATAGTGCTAATTGTCACACTGTGTTTCTGTATGAAAGGAGGGGAAAGACAGAGACTGTACGTCAACAATACTACATCATGTATGTAGCAAATTAACCCTTTTCCTTGACTGGCTATATTTCTGGATACAAGTGGAATTGAAATAAGGTGTACAGAAGGATAAGAATTCCCTCGCATTGTTTTCGAAAGGGCTGCATAACCAAAATAAAAAATCTGGAACTAATCATAAGACCACTGATTGTAATGGGAGCAATGTGTTGGTTTCACATCTTATAAGCAAAAGCTGTATGTTCTAGGAAAAGTCAGAATACAATTGGGATTGTATTTCTCTGGCATTTATATTGAATAGATCATCTTCCCAAAGAAAAATGAAGTCTCCGGGTACAGCATCCAGAAATAGCAATACAATATGCTTGAGTTCAGAAATTATGCTGAGAGATGTGTTCAATAAAAAGGTGAAGTAGGGGTCAAGAAAGAAGAAGAAGGAGAGAAAGCAAGAGGCCTAGGTCCAAAACTCAGTCAACTTTAGGATTTCTGAGACCAGTAGGTGTGACTTGCATATGTCTTTTGCTCACTTTCTTTAAACTGAATTGACGGATTTATCTTCTCTAACGTTAGGACATCTGGGTGTTGCATTCATACGAAGTCTGCTGGCTTTTGTAAGGAGACAGGGAGAGCTGGACCTCTCCTCTACTGCCCCTGCCATCACAGTCCATATGATGGGTTTTTCCAACACAGTCAACACAATGGAACATGGAAGGCTGTTTTGTGAGAATGTTACTTTTTTTTTTTTTTTTTTACTTTACAATATTGTATTGGTTTTGCCATACATCAGCATGAATCCGTCATGGATGTACATGTGTTCAGGATTGAGAATGTTACTTTTAACGAAGATTCTTCCCATGAAATAAATTATGTATCTCCAGTCAGTTCAGTTCAGGCAGTTCAGTCGCTCAGTCGTGTCCGACTCTTTGCGACCCCATGAATCGCAGCACGCCAGGCCTCCCTGTCCATCACCAACTACCGGAGTTCACTCAGACTCACGTCCGTCGAGTCGGTGATGCCATCCAGCCATCTCATCCTCTGTCGTCCCCTTCTCCTTCTGACCCCAATCCCTCCCAGCATCAAAGTCTTTTCCAATGGGTCAGCTCTTCCCATGAGGTGGCCAAAGTATTGGAGCTTCAGCTTTAGCATCATTCTCTCCAAAGAAATCCCAGGGCTGATCTCCTTCAGAATGGACTGGTTGGATCTCCTTGCAGTCCAAGGGACTCTCAAGAGTCTTCTCCAACACCACAGTTCAAAAGCATCAATTCTTCGGTGCTCAGCTTTCTTCACAGTCCAACTCTCACATCCATACATGACCACAGGAACAACCATAGCCTTGACTAGACGGACCTTAGTTGGCAAAGTAACGTCTCTGCTTTTCAATATGCTGTCTAGGTTGGCCCAGTGAAGTGACAAGATGCAGGCTCTTCCAGCTCTACTTGTAGATTCAGCAGTATCTGATTTATTGATATCAATATTTATATCCATACCAGGTGTGCTGTGGTTGTTTGGTGGTATTTGCAGTGAATAGCTTGGCTGGGATGCTAAGGACATCACCTACTGTTGTTAAAACTCAGCATTCTCAAAGCTATTTAAAGAAGCCCTTCATCACCAACCTCTTTCTACCAATGTTAAAAGCAATTCAATAGAGGCATTCTCCTTTCATAGTCCCCCAAGTAATTGTTACTAAGAGGCATTCTTCAGGGAGACTTTTGTTGGCAATTTTTTTCCTTTTATGTAGTTCCTTTTCCTCTGAAAGTTTTGTAAGACTGTAAGTGTCACTCTTTAGTTGAATCTTTGTATCGTTCTTTCAGTTTGTTAGAAAATGTTTCTACTCCTTACCTAAAGTCAAAAAGATTCTGTTTTAGACCTCATTTGAGGAAGGAGGTTTGGAAGTGGCATACCCAGTAGATAACTTTTTGGGTGTTAGTGGCCAGTAAGGTGCACTTGGGGGATGTTAGATGGAGGGCAGAGACGCAAATCTGTACCTCTGTAGCCAGGCACCAGGTCCCTAATATTATCTCATGGGGCCACTTTTCATCAGGCACCATATTTAGCATAATATTGAGCGTAGAATTGGGCCAAAGAGAGGCTGCAACTGAAGCCTTAACCACAGTGGTCTAACCTGCATCAGAGCAAATGAGCAAATGAGTTTTTCTCCAAGTGACCAGCATCAAATCAGTGGTGCCATTCCCTTTTCTTCAACACACTGTCACACGCAATGGCACCCCACTCCAGTACTCTCGCCTGGAAAATCCCATGGACAGAGGAGCCTGGTGGGCTGCAGTCCATGGGGTCGCTAACAGTCTGACACGACTGAGTGACTTCACTTTCACTTTTCACTTTCATGCATTAGAGAAGGAAATGGCAACCCACTCCAGTGTTCTTGCCTGGAGAATCCCAGGGATCGGGGAGCCTGGTGGGCTGCCGTCTATGGGGTCATACACAGTCGGACACAACTGAAGCGACTTAGCAGCAGTAGCAGTAGCAGCACCATTTTCTATTGTGATTTTTGCAGACCATGACTTATTTCATCACTTTTATTTTTTAGCCATGATGTCTATAAAGAGGAAAAGGTACCAGTACATTCATTTATTAGTGTTTGATGACAGTTCAGTTCAGTTCAGGCAGTTCAGTCATGTCCAACTCTTTGCGACCCCATGAATCGCAGCACGCCAGGCCTCCCTGTCCATCACCATCTCCCGGAGTTCACTCAGACTCACGTCCATCGAGTCCATGATGCCATCCAGCCATCATCCTCGGTCGTCCCCTTCTCCTGCCCCCAATCCCTCCCAGCATCAGAGTCTTTTCCAATGAGTCAGCTCTTCGCATGAGGTGGCCAAAGTACTGGAGCTTCAACTTTAGCATCATTCCTTCCAAAGAAATCCCAGGGTTGATCTCCTTCAGAATGGACTGGTTGGATCTCCTTGCAGTCCAAGGGACTCTCAAGAGTCTTCTCCAACACCACAGTTCAAACGCATCAATTCTTCGGTGCTCAGCTTTCTTCACAGTCCAACTCTCACATCCATACATGACCACTGGAAAAACCATAGCCTTGACTAGACGGACCTTAGTCGGCAAAGTAATGTCTCTGCTTTTGAATATACTATCTAGGTTGGTTGTAACTTTTCTTCCAAGGAGTAAGCGTCTTTTAATTTCATGGCTGCAGTCACCATCTGCAGTGATTTTGGAGCCCAAAAAAATAAAGTCTGACACTGTTTCCACTGTTTCCCCATCTATTTCCCATGAAGTGATGGGACCGGATGCCACAAACATGTTTTATTGGAGAAAGAAATAAATACGAAGTAATTGACCTTTGGACCATGTGGTTAGGAGTGCATGTGTGTAAGCTGCAGTGGTCTGGCTAATGTTAAATCTAGGAAATTAAAGTTTTCAGTCTTTTAAACTTTTGTTGTTTGGATGATACATCTTAAAACAGGCCAATGAGTGCACTCTTTCTTCTTCAAGGATTTAGAACTTCTCTGGCTAATATTAACATTGACGTCTGCAAAGTGAGGTTGAAATGGATACCCAAATAATGAGGAATAGAATATCTCTCTCGTGGGCTAGGACTACTTGAAAGCTTTGGGGGATTTCTGAATTTTCCTACAGTTTTAGGGTGTCTCCCTTTTATTCCAGGTAAGTCAGCCAAAAAACTTCTCTACAACTTTCTCTGGTGGTGGTTTAGTTGCTAAGTCGTATCTGACTCATTGCTCCCCCATGGACTGTAGCCCACCAGGCTCCTCTGTCCATGGGATTTCCCAGGTAATTCAGTTAAAGAAAAAATAACAAACTCAAGACTCTAAATATTTATTCAGTACAGTACTGAGTTCTGTGACTCCATTTTTCAGGCTGATATATTGTAGATAGATAGGTATGTAGATATAGATACCAAGATAGATACATCTGTTTAAAAATATATACCTGTTTAATATATATTCGTTTTTTGTAGAAATTTTGTCTGTTCTGTTTAAAAGCCATATCTGAAAGTTAGAGATTATGGTCATAATGTGATATCCACAATTTATAATCTCTAACTGGTAGTGCAACCATTTTTTGTTTGAGACTCTGTTGAGGTCTTCACTGGAAATGAAGCCTCTCTAATCTTTGCCCATTGTCCATTTACACATGAGTAAATATGTTAAACTGCTCATAAAATGATAAAATAATTCTGAAGATAAATGCAAAATGACTTTTACAAAGACACGAAACAGTACATTACATTCTACTCTGGGGAATGCTTGCCAACATTCCACAGGCCAGAGATTTGATAAAATACCAATTTAAAGGATGGGAAAAAAATGATTCCTTGAGTGAAGAATTTTAGTTCCCCAGGATGGGGAGTCTCATTCTTGAAGAAAGGAGAAACATATAATTTTTTCTTACCTATGAAATTCAGCAATTCTTAAGCTAATAAATTAGAGCAAGTGGTTAGTCTGAGACATGGAGAAAATTGGATACAGTATGAAAAATTAGCAACAGTGTTAATGAGAAAATGGTTGACATAAGTTCTGTGCTTCAGTTTAGTATGCTGGGTGATTAGGTCTTCATAAAGTTGTTTATTAAAAAAAGACAAGAGTATTTGATCCTTTTTTAATGTTTCCAGATTCTGCCAAGGTCAAAGAAGACAGTCTCTGCTCTGTCCCATTTTGTTCTGGTGTAAGGGTTGATGGTTTAATGAAATTGTTATAGAAGAGCCAGCAGCCAGTGAACATCAGATTTGTGTGTGCCACAGAGAGAGCATCTTTCACAAACAATTAGCTCTTTATAAGACATATGACAGTCCTTACATTTACCACATATGTTCCATGCCTCCTGAATAAAAACACCATTTACAACCCACCAAAATTAATCTGGGCCCCCCTGAAGAGAAGGAAGTCAACTCCTTAGTTCTTTGTGGGCAAGTTAACTCTTTCAAGTCTGATACATACCATTTTATGCTTTTTAGCTGATGGATCTTTACCCATTTATACTTCCAAAGAGTTGTTTCTGATATTAAAGAAAGTTTAAAACATCTCTCTTGTTCAGATTTTGATTGCAGGGAACCAAAATTCACTCTGATGCACTCAAGAGTTTTTTATAGGATACAGACATAATAAATGGCAAGAAACTAGTAAGCCTAAAGAAGAAATGAACCAAGAATTTCCAGGCACCTCAGTAGCAGTTGTTCATGAATCTTCTATCTGCTGCTGCTGCTGCTGCTAAGTCACTTCAGTTGTGTCCGACTCTGTGCGACCCCATAGATGGCAACCCACCAGGCTCCGCCATCCCTGGGATTCCCCAGGCAAGAACACTGGAGTGGGTTGCCATTTCCTTCTCCAGTGCGTGAAAGTGAATTCGCTCAGTCGTATCTGATTCTTAGCGACCCCATGGACTGCAGCCCACCAGTCTCCTCTGTCCATGGGATTTTCCAGGCAAGAATACTGGAGTGGGCTGCCATTTCCTTCTCCAGGGGAATTTCCCAACCCAGGGATCGAACCCAGGTCTCCTGCATTGCAGACAGACGCTTTACTGTCTGAACCATCAGGGAAACCGGTAGGAATCAGTATTACCATGTTTATCTGCAAGGACAATGACTTATTAAGAAATCCCAAGCCTTGTTTCCTTTGTTTCCTACAAACTGGAGGAATTAATTGTCCATTCTCAAGGAATTAGTTGATCAAGATAAGCTATGAAACATCTCTTGTAAGATATTTAGCCCTGCCCACATAAAAGACTCCCAATAGACTGATTTAGTTACATAGTTAAGCTACCTCACAAAGTGTGTGGTTGAAAAGATGAATCTGAGATGGTGAATAGCTCACATTTTTAGTTTCAAGGTTGGAACACTGGATTTGGAGTAAGGTCTGGTTCAGAACAGGATTCTACCATCTACCTGTAAGATTTTAATCAAATGATTTAATCTCAGGACCTCAGTTCCCTCATCATTAAAATGCAAGGGCTAATAGTATTCATCTCACAGGATTGTTGAGAGCAGTGAGAAAAAGGATGTAAAGAGTTTAGCATGGTGCCTGGTATACATGCACTACCATTATCAAATTGTTTGATTAGACCTTCCAAATTAATACATGTTAATTCTTGTTTCATGACTTATCTCCCTTGCAGTTTTTTACACTCTCTAAATGTAATTTTAAAGAATAAGTAAACAAAAAAGACCATTCAGCTAATGATTGAAATGAAGATAATTCTATTCTGGGCCCTTAAATCAAAATATTAAAGTAACAGTAGAAGTTGATCAGATGTTAGAAAGGTGTGAATTTGATCTTGCAAGTAAACCTGGGATTTCCTTCAATAAATATGGTTTCCACTTTCTTGTCTTGTTGAGCTGAAATACGGAATTAGAAGGCACATATTCCAGGTCAGGTCTGCCAAGCAAACCACCAACCACTTGCAAGACAAATTTATAGCACCTATAAAATATATGGTTATGTACAAGCATAAGGAATAAGCAGTCTAGAAGATAAAAAATTTAATAAAAAATTGCAGCTACACACAGCTAGCTGCTAAAGGTTGAAGTGGGAGTATTTTCAGCAGCGGATGTATGCTGCCACTGAATGCTTGGATCAATGCAGGCGCTGCTGCTGCTGCTGCTAAGTCGCTTTAGTCATGTCCGACTCTGTGCAACCCCATAGACGGCTGCCCACCAGGCTCCCCTGTCCCTGGGATTCTCCAGGCAAGTACACTGGAGTGAGTTGCCATTTCCTTCTCCAATGCATAAAAGTGAAAAGTGAAAGTGAAGTCGCTCAGCCATGTCTGACTCTTAGCGACCCCATGAGACTGCAGCCTACCAGGCTCCTCTGTCCATGGGATTTTCCAGGCAAGAGTACTGGAGTGGGGTGCCATTGCCTCCTCCGCAGTGCAGGTGGGGCATTCAAAAAAGCTTCCTCGGGGTCAGGTTGCTCCAGGTACTTTGTAAGGTCATAGTGTCCATGACTGAATGATTTTGCAGAGGAGAGTCAGAGGACAGAGTACTCTCTTAGTCCCCAGGGATTCTCATCTGTTGTGACTAACCAAAGCCCCAAGTAGGAGGATGGGTCAGAGGTCTGAAATTCAGAGCCTTGCTGGAACGCGTTGATCCTTAGAAGTAAGCGTCTCGGTATGATAAATACGAACTCCTCAAGCCCGTTAGGGAATGGAAATTTAAGAACCAGTTGGGTCAAAGATCAGGAAATTTATGACGATTATCTGTGGTTACAGTGTAGAGTGTTTGAGGATGGTTTAAGCCAAAGAGTCCAGTGCCTGTAAATCTTGAGTGATATTAATACCTCTGTGAGCATGTGTGTACAACGTTTCTGGAAAGATTAATTGCAAAGGCCAGTTCCCAGGAAAGACAAGCAGGTAATTGGCATTTAATTAATGAGAATAAGTTATATTAAATTAAAGACTTATAATCCTTGATTATTTATCTTCCTGTAGCCAGTGTGACAATCTACTCTTAGATTATTAACTGGGCACTGTTTTTTGAGAGGCCAAACTAAACCTTCTGTTCAGACTGTAAATAAGAATACGCTTGCATATCAACCATGAGAACAGAACAACTTTTGGAAAACCACAGGGGTTTTTCTTTTTAACATAAATGATATATTAAAAATTCAAACCAGCAGAGCATCCAAGGTCTTCTCAGGCATATTCCACACCTCCAAAATCCAGAGAAGTTGAATGACTGTTGAAGAAAGGGCATGAGCTTGAGGGTTGGTCTGACATGGGTTAAGTCCTAGCTTTGACTCTATTAATTCTGTGGCCTTGGGCATGTTATTAAAATTCTCCGAGGTTCAGTTCTCTTATCTTCATAAATGGGAAAATAATATCTACCTGGAATATATTGTTTTAAAAATTAAATTCCCATGTTCCAGTGCATATGACCTGGACAGTGCTCCATAAAAGTTTCTTCTTTTTATTTTCTCCTTCTTTTTTAGCACAGGATGACAGAGGTTAGAAAATTATTCCAAAACAAAATTGAAAGACTCATTCTGTTTGATATTGACAATTACTGTTCGTGTATGCTAAGTTGCTTCAGTAGTGTCTGACTGTGTGTGATGCTATGGACTGCCTGGCTCCTTTGTCCATGGGATTCTCCAGGCAAGAATACTGGAGTGGGTTGCCATGCCCCTACTTCAGAGGATCTTTCAGACCAGGAATCAAACCTGTGTTTCTTACCTCTCCTACATTGGCAGGCTGGCTCTTTACCACTAGCACTGCCTGGGAAGCCCCAAAATAGACCCACATGAGTACAACCAATTTTTTTTTTTTTTCAAGTGCAAAGGCAATTCAATGAAGAGAGGCAGTTCTTTTCATCAAATGGTGTTAGGACAATTGGACTTAATATGCAAAAATAAATAAACTTAGACATAAACCCACATATCTTATACAAAAATTAACTTGAAATAGGTTATTGATCTAATTGTACAACATCAGTCTGAAAGGTTTTCAGGAGAAAGCATGGGAAAAAATACGCACAACTTGGAATCAGAAAGTTCTTAGAGATGATACCAAAATCACAGCTCATAAAAAAATTGGTAAGTTGGACTTCAAAATAAAAAATTCAGCTCTGTCAAAGATACTGTTTGAAAAATGGAAAGACAAGCCACTGGGAGAAAATATTTGCAAATCACATTATGACTATGGCTAGAATATATTAGAATCTTAAAATTCAATCAAATTAAAAATGGGTAAAGGATTTGAATAGACACTTTACCGAAAAGGACATACAGATGGTCGATAAGCACAAGAATAGATGTTCAACGTTATTAGCCACTAGGAAAAGGAGATGACCTCTACTTGTAAATTAAAACTACAGAGATACCACTATATACCTATTAGAGAGACTTAAAGAAATGCACAAAATGAAAATCTGATAGTATCACATGTTAATGAGGATGCAGAACAACTAGAAATCTCATGCATTACTGATAGGATTATAAAATAGTAGCACCATCTGGAAAACAGGTTGGTAGTTTCTTATGAAATTAAGCATACATTTACCATATGACCTAACAATCTCACTCTTGGGTATTTACCCTAGAGCAATGACAACTTAGATTCACACATACCAAAAAAACCTGTACAAAAGTATTGATCGCATCTCTTTTCATAAGCACCAAAATCTGGAAATAATTCAGATGTCCTTCAGTGGGTGAATGAATAAGCAAACTGTGGTACATTCATACAATGGGATACCACTTGGCAATAAAAGAACAAACCATTAAAACACATAACATGACGTATGACATGAAGTTGCTTCAGTTGTGTCTGTCTCTGCGATGCTATGGGCTCTAGCCTGCCAGGCTCCTCTCTCCATGGGATTCTCCAGGCAAGAATACTGGTGGGCTGCCATTTCCTTCTCCAGGGGATCTTCCCCCACCTAGGGATCGAACCTGTGTCTCAAGTCCCCTGCATTGGCAGGCAGGTTCTTTACCACCAGTGCTACCTGGGAAGCCCTAATAAAACCCATGACAACATGGATGAATGTCAAGGGCGCTATGCGGAGTGAAAGAAGACAGTCTCAAAAGGCTATGTTCCATATGAGTCCATTTATGTGATATTCTCAAAAAGTCAAAACTATAGCAATCAGTGGTTCCCAGGGAATAGGGTGGAGGTGATACATGACTCCAAGGAGATCCAACCAGTCCATTCTGAAGGAGATCAGCCCTGGGATTTCTTTGGAAGGAATGATGCTAAAGCTGAAACTCCAGTACTTTGGCCACCTCATGCGAAGAGTTGACTCATTGGAAAAGACTCTGCTGCTGGGAGGGATTGAGGACAGGAGGAGAAGGGGACGACCGAGGATGAGATGGCTGGATGGCATCACTGACTTGATGGACATGAATCTGTGTAAACTCCGGGAGATGGTGATGGACAGGGAGGCCTGGCGTGCTGCAATTCATGGGGTTGCAAAGAGTCAGACACGACTGTGTGACTGAACTGAACTGAACTGAATATGTGACTCCAAAGAAGCAGCATGGGGTGGGACGGAGTTTGGGGGGAATATGGAATTGTTTTGTGACTGTGGTGGTGGTGGTGATTGTTACACACATCTACACATGTGCTAAAACTCAGAACTACATGCCAATAGTGTCAAATTAACTGTATTTTTTAAATAGAGTAAAAAGAAAATGAGTCCATTGAGAAATTAATCTGACATGATAAATAAGACATAATATCCAGGAACTCCAAGACTCTTTTTGTAAGTATAATTTATTCATTTATTGGAAAAATGTTTCTTGAGCACTTCCTATGTGTCCACAGTGTTTTAGGTGCAGGAACTGAAGTACTAAATATAACAAAAATTCATGGGAGCTTTAATCACAATAAGTAATAACTATGTGGTATGTCAGATGGTATAAATACTATGATAAGAGAATAGGAAATTGGGGAAAGTAATGTTGCTATTTGATAGAGGGTGGTGGTGGAGAACAATTCATAGCCACAAAGGAAGAGGAGTAGAACGCTGTGCAAATATCTTGGGATGAATGTTGCAGACAAAGAGAATAATCTTAGGAAGAGCCCCAATCCAGCACACGAGACTGATCAGAATAGAGCCACTCTTCTTGAAACTAAGCGGGAGGTTCACAGAGAATCCTGTGCAGAACCCTAGGGTTTGGATGGGGAACACAAAGTGACATTGACTAAGCCAACCCATCCCTGCAGAGCTTATTTGGCTTGAGGTCAAGAAGAAATCTCTCTTGGGTAAGAAAAATCTCTTCCCTAAGGCCAAGATGGAAATCCTGTCTAAAATCCCATCAGGCCTAAATATGCTTTAGGCCTAGGTGATAAAGCCAAAGTCACCTGAAAATCACAGACTCTCTCCAGGGTGTGGTGAGAGCAGGAATCAGTTTGTCTATTAGCAAGGACAGAGGGGAGGAGACTGGCCACTGGTATCTTTCAGTGATGTTATGGGTACTTGACAAGTATGACAGAGAATCAAGACTCCAGCCCGATGATTCATAATTAACCTGAGAAAGAGAAACAACCATAGATGGGAGATGATCCCCAGACTGGCTTCAAATTGAAGGTTTCCAGCTCATGGCATAGATGTTCAGAGAGGTAGAGCCTGGGAAGAAGCCTAGGGTTGACAGAGGCCAGCAGGAGGGACAGAGAGCAGACTAGGGCTAAGTCAACAAAGTGCCACGAACCCAGTAGAGATGGCAAGATGGTAGATAATGTGACTGGAAAGAAGTTAGTAGACATACTGAGGACTGTGCCTAGAGCAAAGCTGAAAATAGCCCTCAACATTGCTTCTTTTCTCTTCCAAGACTCAATGGCCACTCCTTGAGTTCATCTTGAAGTTGGGCAAACCTAAAAGAGAGGAGCATGAAAATCCCCTCCCATCTGCCTGGCCATTACTATCTGACCATCTTCCTGGGCTGCAGTTTAGGAAAATCCAGAGGAACCCGTCCCCTTTAAGAACCAATGGCTTACAGGAACTGGCTTCCTGCCAGTGTGGAAAAGTAGAGCGGAGACATTTAAAGCCCTGTTTGAAAACTGTCATTTTTCCAACGGCCTCAGATGGGGTGATTAATCAAGAAGCAATTCCGGAGAGAAGCCATCTTCTTTACCTACTTAAATCTCCCAGGTTAAGTTGTATTTTAAGCCCTGGCTTATTTTTAGACAAGTTTGTTGCTGTTGCCTAACCCTATGTTAAAGCAATTATTGTCTGCGAGGGTCATGCAGAGTTCAGTAGAACTGAAAAACTCACAGCCTTTAGTATTAATGGGGTGAGCAGCTTCTTCAGGGTCTTTTCCTTAAAGGCACAGAGCAGTGAGTGAGAACAGTCCATAATGACAAAAATGCACTTGATGTTTCAAGAGAGGGGAGGCTTCTTTTGGTGGCTTCTGGCAAAAGACCCCCAAAACCAAATAAAACAAAAAAATGGTTTGAATCAAGTTCCATCCTGTAAAGACCAGTGGCCCACCACCCTGATATTGTTGAATTTGTTATTTGAACTCAAGTGAGGAATTATAAATTCAAAAAGGAGACAGAGGAGAGCTAATTATTTCAAGTGTCTATTATGTGCTAGTTGTTTCACGTAAGTTTACCTTAATTCTCACATCTACCCCTTTGATGTAATTGTATATGATGTAATGTATATGCTATTATTACATGTACTTTGCAGATGAGGAAACTGAGAGAGCTAAGTATTCTGCTCCAGATTACACAGTAACTGGCAGAACCAGGATAAGAATCCAGGTTAATCTAAGTACATGGACCCTTTCTTACTACTCCCTCCCAATCTGTGTTAAATGTCAGGATAACTGGACAAGTTGAATTTTTTCTTTGTTCTTTTAGATTCCACAAACATATTAAGACAGTTGTTCCAGACACCTACCTCTCTTTCCTTTGAATTCTGTGTCTTTGGAAAATAATGAGAACTAATATGTAATATTGAAGACAACATATGCCAGATATTGAAGACAAACGGCATGGTCTCATTAAATCCACACACAACGCATATACACACACATGATTAAACATAAAAGATTTAATAATCATCCCATTTTACGGAGGAGAAAGTTGAGGCTTAGAGAGTTTATATCTCTTGTTTACATTGCACAGCTAGTGATAGAGCCAGGTTTCACAGCCAGGCCTTTTGATTTGAGGATCTACTCCTACCTGCGGTTTTGTTCAGGCACTGTGGCTTTTTTTTTGGTCCTCCCCTGACTGATAAAGCTGAGCATCTGGCCCAGATTTCCTTGTGAAGATACTAGGGGCTGATTAGCAGCCTCACCACAGGGTGTCTGAGCCTTTCGAGAGAAAGTGCAAGAGGACAATATGGAAAAACGGTGCCTCTTTAGCCTCTGTGTCTCAAGCTGCTTGGCCATATTGCTACTAAGCTACCCTCAAAGGGGCAGCCACTCTCTAAAGGGAGTGGGCCCCAAACCACAAGGCCTGTGGGTCAGACTCAATGCCCCCAGCTTCTTTGAAGGCTCTAAACATTCCCTTCTCCCTCGCTTCTGGAAATGGCAATCCCTCTGTGGCATCTCTGTGGTAATGTAGTTTAATGACTGCAGATTCCTTCCATTCCAGTGTCCAGGGCCCTGTGTACTATAATTCCGCGCCCTTCCCTGTCCTGGAGGACAGTGTGTTTCTCCACCCTCTTCAGCCTGGGCAGTTAGGACTTGCTCTGACCTATCAGCTTCCACCTTCTTTGAATACTGTCCTGAGGCCACCACACAACGAAGCTGACCCAGCCGACTGAATAATGACAGGCCAAATGGGAGAGAAGTGTGGCACCCCAGCCGACAGCCAGCACCCACTGCCGCAGAGGCCAAGGGCACCCGCCCCATCCTGACCTTGAACCCAGCTGACCCTCCCCTTGAAGGCAGCTGCTTGAGTGAACCCTGGCAAAACAGGCAGTGTAACCTTACTGCCAATTCAAAGAATCATGGGGGAAAATATATATATATTGTTTTTAAGCCACCTTTGGGAATTGTTTGTCACCCAGCAAAGACTGACTGAAACAGTGCTCCTTTGAAGTTCGGGGCACTGAAAGGGTGCATCCTCGGTTGACACTCTTCTCTGGAACACTTCAGAGGCTGCTGCTGTGTAATCAAGGAAAGTGATGCTCCCCGCAACCTGCCTGCACTACTGTAAATTCCTCCAGAGAATACTGGATGTTTCAGGACTCTTATTCTTCAAGGAACATGGGCAGGACACTCAACATTACTAAACTGACAATATTTGAGATCTGAAAAAAGAAAATATTGTACCAATATTTTAAAAGAACACCAAAAATCAAAATTAATATTTTGTTGGGACTTCCCTGGTGGTCCAGTGGTTAGGAATCTGCCTTCCAATACGGAGGACATGGGTTCAATCCCTGGTTGGCGAACTGGGATTCCACAAGCCACTGGGCAACTACGTCTGCGTGCCACAACTAGAGAGAAGCTCACACACTGCAACAAAGGATCCGGCATGCTGTAGCTAAGACCCAGTGCAGCCAATAATAAGTAAATTTTTATTAATTTTTCACTGAATGCAAATGTAATAATCTGCCAAGTAGTTGGCTACATTTTATGGGATTTTTTTCCAGGCAAGAATACTGGAGTGGGTTACCACTTCCCCCTTCAGGGAATCTTCTCAATTCAGGGACTGACCCCATGTCTCCTACATCTCCTGCTTGGCAGGTGGATTCTTTACTGAGCCACCTGGGAAGCCCAATGAGCTTGAGTATCTTGGGTGTTTTGTGTGCCGATGGACCTGGGTACTCTGTGTATTCACTTTTTAAGTTCCACCCTGATGCCCCAAACTCTGGCTGAGTTATACTATCCTGTCCTTGGGGAGAAGATTAAGTAAGGATTTCCTAAAACAGGGTACCCTGTCTATCCAAGTCAGTTACCAAAAAGACTGCCTCAGCCAATCAGAGGCTGCTTTAAGGCACATCAAGGCAACTCCATTCAGCAAGGAAGGTATAGAAAAGCAACAGAGTGCTTTCTAGAGAAACAGCATTGTGGGGGCACAGTGCATGATGAGGGGTACAGAGATGAAGCCAGTAAATTCTTCATTAGCTAACTGAGAATTATTTCAAACCTCAGTCCTTCTTGAGAAAAGAAAGCAGGGAGTTCCTGAATTTCTGTCAGAACCATGAGCACAAACACACATTTTGATGCCAGAAGCCAGTGTGAGGAATCCCGCCCGTGACAAGGTCATGAGGAAGGAAGCTGACATACGCAAGACGTGCTCAGACTTCAGGGGCCCCTCTGGAAATTCCTAAGCATGTACCCCAACAAAAATCTGCCGGCTTTTGTGCTCTGCTTTTCCACTCTTCTGACATTTTCTGGAAAAAGTCAATTCAGGGCTTTAGTCTTCTGCATTTGAAAGAGTGTTTCAATCCAAATACCCCTCTGATGGCTTTCTAACCTGCCTGCAGGACTCGTACAGCTGCGTATGTGATTGTTTGAGGCCTCCTGACCGCAGGAGGCACAGGAAGCTTAAAACATCCTAGGAATGTAGGAGCTTCCGAGGAGTCAAAATCTTTAGAATAGGACTGATTAAAAGTTTCATTTGTTGAGTCAATGCTTGCTGCTGAATTTTCATATCCTTTATTTTTAGATTAGTTGGTATATAAAAAAACAAGTAGTAGACCTGGTATTAGCAACATTAGATCTTTGAGTTAAGTACCTTCTTTGTTATAACCCACTGCGCCTTTGTTCTAAAGAGATGTAACTTTAGCGCTTTAAGGAGATGCAGATTAAAGAAAAACACTTCAGGAGAAACAAAATTAACATTCATTAAGGAAGAGAGCCAAAAAGTGTTAACAAGCCTCTTGGCCAGAAGATAATGTAAGTCACCTGAGACCTTTTGTATACAAAATGATGTATAGAAAGAGTCTGGGCTGCGAACGTTACATAATTTTGTGTTGCCCATTGATCTCCATGTTTTATCAAAAGTATAAAAGGCCTTCTGAACAATAAAGGATGGGACCAGTTTCTCGGACCAGCTTCTCGGACCAGCTTCTCGGACCAGTTTCTCGGACCAGTTTCTCGGACCAGCTTCTCGGACCAGTTTCTTGAACTAGTCTCTCGACCTGGTTTCTGGGGAATCTGGCTCCCCCCGTGTCTCTCTCTCTCTCATTTTCTCTCCCTTTCCCTCTCTCTGCTCTTTACTTTAATTTCAGGCTGAATTTTCATCTGGGGCGCGGAGGCTCGCCAGGTCTACTTACTTGCCGTGGTTGTTAAGACCCGCGCGAAAGGGAGCTTAAGGCGAGGCACCCTTAGATATTCAAGCGGGCACCGGTGGCCCAATGTAGATGGTGCAAATTCCTTGTCTGGAATTTTATTGGTCTTCCGCGTAAACCAAGTTATTCAGCCCTCTTTCTCCACTTAATCTTCCTACTGCACTATAGTTTCTTAATCTAATCTTATATTAATAAATAAACAAGTCTTTCCGCGCCAACACCGTCCACCCTTCGAATTCCCTGGATCCACCGGGGCTGGACCCCGGCATTTTATGAAAACACAGAAGCAAAAGCTGGCATAGCAGCTCAGCAGGGGGATTACAAAGAGCTCTTATCAAGACATCAGCCCACGGAGAATTGGTGGCACCCCAGGTGCCATTTTCAAAGCTCTGGATTAGCCTCTTCTGCCTGAGTGGGGTTCTCAGTCTGGTTCTGCTAGTGACCACACACCAGGTTTATTTGCATACTCTCTCTCTTATTTGGGAATATACCCAACTTTAGTCAAAGTTTTCCAAATCCAGTCTGTGTAGCCTAAAGGCTATGTGGGAGGAAAGGGTCAGCCTTACTAGAGGCCATTAGGATCATAAACTAAACTCATGAATCACTCCTGCAAGGCAACCGCTTGGTGGAGAGGCCCCGTCAAAAGCCAAGATTGCTCTTAATTTAATCTAGTGCAGTCAGTCCCCTGGAGAGGTGCCGAGGGGTGGTTTATGAGAATGGGGAAGTAATCAATATACCATCAGAGAGGGAGCCAAATAATTTAGGTCATGTTCATCTGAAGGAGGGCAGACCTTGTAGAAAGGGCATCTATAACCGTAGTTGAGGAAGGGAGAGGAAGAAAGGGGGGAGGAAGGAAGAAACAAAGAAAGAATGCATTAACAAGGCGAATTTGAACATTTTCATCCTCATCAGGACAATGAGGAAAAACCTGACAGTTTTTTTAAAGATGTGTCCTGCCAGATCCCTTATTCCTCCAACAGAGGTTCAGTAAATGCCTCCTTGGTTTGTTCACACCCACAGCTGTACATTCAGGAGCAGACATTGAATTCCTGTCTTACATCTTCCAAGCTTCTCCTCCATAGCTTCTCAGCTCATTGATGGCAACTGACAAATTCCAGTTCCAGCCCAAAATGTTGGTCCCCATGGACATCTGGTACTTTTCCTTTTTTCTGTTGCAAATGCCTTTGGGCAGACACAGCCCATGGTTCTAGATCGTGGTCAGAGAATAAGAGGAGTAAGATCAACCTGAGCATGAACTGTTTATTTATTCTGGCTTTCAACAAATCTCTTTTCACATGTGCAAGTGTAATTTGTTTCTGTCTTTTTAAAAGGTCATATTCACACATGCTAAAATTTTCAGCTTTATAGGGGGTTTAAAGTGTAAAATCAGTCTCCCTCCCACCTATCATAACCCCCTTCCAAGCACTCTGCCCATAGGCAGCTCTTACCACCAGTATTACTTTTTTTTTTTTAAACACAAGTTAACACTCTTGGCACTGGCACCTTGCATTTTTTTCTCTTACCAAAATGCTTTTGGATTTCATTCGTTGTGAATACGTGTAAATCTGCCTTAGTGTTTTCAATGGCCACATAGGATTCCATTTTATGTGCATTTAGGTTGCTTCTAGTCATTTTTTTGGGGGGTGGTGGTAAATCTTTGGAGCATTTTCAAGAAAACTAACTACTAAAAGATAAGAGTATTTGGTCCCAGGCCTTGAAGACTCCTAGTCTTAGTGGAGGAGGCAAAGTCATTAATGGATGGTTTCATTAATATTTGGGCTACAATCCAGGCTATGAATCCAGGACTAGAGAGGCGTACAGAACACACATACATCTCCCTGGTGAGGCTGCAGGAGGCATCACAGAGGAGAGGGGCCAGCGATGCTGGCCAGGTGGAATGCAGGTAAGAGGGCAGGAGGAAACAGCCTGTGCCCAAAGTTGGCTTGGGCACCTATAAGGAGAAGTGGCAGGAAGACGGGAGAGACTGATCAGCCTCAGACCACCGGGGTCTGCAGATGGAGCTGGTGCCTCCTCTAAGCTCAGCATCCCCGGCAGACAAATGGTCCCTCCTGCTCCTTCTCTCCCAAGTCCCCCAAACAACAAGCAAGCCTTGGAAAGAAATTCCCAGCCCTAAGCCGGGCCTCCTGCACACAGTGTTTGAAGCCCTTCATGGGAGCCCTGCCGGCCCCCTTGGCCGTCCCCCTTCCCTCAAAGCCGAGGCGGTGGCGCTGTGCACCTGCCTCTGAATTGTGCCTGGCAGTTGCCGGCCGGGAGCTGAGTGACACAGCAGGTGCCTCCAGCCTGCAGACAATTCCATATTTCAATGGAGCGTCGCCACCAAAGCTTATTATCTAGGGCAATAAAGTTTGGGATTAGGGGGATTCGGAATGATTGTATGATTCTCCACAAAGCTTATCTTCTAATAGACCAGCTGCTTTATTAGGCCGCCCCCACCCGCACCGGGCCCTTCCCAAAGCATCCTGAGTCCCAGGCAGCCGAGGGGGGCCTCCAAGACGGCAGTGGCAGACAGCTGGGGGTATCGTATCACCCCCAGTCTCCATCTGCGAGTGTTAAATTACGGGCGGCTTCCAGCTGGGCACACCCTGGCTCCCACCTTCCTCCCACAAAAAGCCCTCCCCCACGTCAATGTCTGGCATCTGCCGAGAACACGATGTGACCGCCCCTCCCCTGCTGGTCCCCACCTCTGAACTCTGAAGGGCCAAGCCTGGGTATTGGCCTGATATCAGGGCATTGCTGTCATGGGGTGGAGTGCAGTGGAGGGCTGTGGAAAAGGGGGTACCTTGAACATGTCTGCTGCACATGGGGCTCTGCTGGAAAGTGGATGGGGTTTGCACCACAGAGTCACAAAGAAGCTGGTATGCTTAGCAAGTTTCTGAACATTTCCCCCTAAACAGGAAATTAATGCACCCTTGATTGTGATGGGGGCCATTCTCACACCTTCCTCCACCCTACTGCTCAGTTCCTTTTTCTGGCTGGAGCTGAGCATGGGACAGTGTCTCTTCAGTCCCTTGTGGTCAGCAGTGGTGGGACTAGTCTCATGCCCTATCCCTCCCTGAGGGGCTTCCCTGGTGGCTCAGCCAGTAAAGATTCGGCCTGCAATTCAGGAGACCTGAGTTCGATCCCTATGTCTGGAAGACCCCCTGGAGAAGGTGATGGCAACCCACTGCAGTATTCTTGCCTGGAGAATCCCATGGACAGAGGAGCCTGGCAGACTACAGTCCACGGGATTGCAAACAGTCAGACCTGACTGAGTGACTAACACATGTCCTTCCCTGAGACCCTCTTTTGTCCTGAGTCCCTGGCAGAAAATCTGCTCAGAGGAGGAGGATATTAATAAGCACTGGTAAGCATGCTGAAAGGAACAAGGGAATCTGCAAACATGTTTAAGACATAATGAATATGTGCCCTTGTTTTCCTATTCTGCAAAACAGAGTCTATCGCTTACTTTGCAGGACTGCATTGAGGGTTAAAAACAAACGTGAGACAAGTGTAGCGTCCAACATTTGGCACGTGCTCAGCAAGCGTGGTTGTGCTGATGATGATGTGGTTTAATTCTTGCTCTTGCTGTCATTATATATGACCTGTAAACACATTTATTAGCATGCCTTCTATAATGATCCTGCTAAGATGAATGGGGGCATTCATAATAATTCTTGTGGGCAAGAATTATTGATATGAATCTAGCACACTTAATCCAAAGAGCTTGAGTGTTGTGAATGAGCTTGAGTGCAGGACTAAGTACTTAAGCAGTGAGGAGAGTTACTGAAGTTCAACTAATCTGTGTTCTGTTCACTCATTCATTCAACAACCAAATTCTAAGCCCCTTCTGTGTGTTAGACACTCTTTTAGGTTAGGGGGAAACAGCAGTAAATGAGAACTTTAACGTCTTTGCCCCTATGGCATGCATATTCCTTTGGGAAAGAAAGAAAATGTACATGTAAGAAGAATGTCAAATTGTGATAGGCCCTATGAAGAAAATACCCAAGTGACGGACTAGAAGTCATTTGGCAGGGTGTGGTGAGCTGGGTGAGTGACATTAAGGAGGGAAGCCATGGGCAAGTCTCTGATGAGAAGACACTAGTGGGAAGACCTAAGTGATGAGAACGAGGATCTGGGAGAGAAGTGCTCAGGAAAAGGGAAAAGTGAATACAGAGCTTCTAGTAATAGAGAGGCAGGAAAAAAGGCCAGTGTGGCCAGAGCACGTGGGTGGGGAGTGCGGCAACGGATGTGGCAAGTGCAAAATCATGGAAGCATTTGCAGGCCCTGGCAAGAGTTAGGATTTCATTCTTTTTTTTTCCCAGCCCTATTGAAGTATAATTGACAAAATTGTGAGACATTTAAAGTGTCTATATTTTGACAATTTGATATACATTTACACTATGAAAGGATTCCTCCCCAAAAGTTAATTAACACATCCAGATATAAATATAGATATTGATGAGAACATTTAAGTTCTACTCTCTTAACAAATTTCAACATAAGGTTTTATTCTAATTCCCGTAGGAAGACCGTGGAAGGTTTTCAGTAGTCGAATGACATGATTTGGTTTATACACTGGGGAGGTCCCTCTGGCTACTGTGTTCAGCATCAGTGCACCTGCGTGAGTAGCCAGTCAACGAAAACAAAATGCCAGAGCCTATCACAAAAATTCAAAAAGCCAGGGCAAGAGAAGGCCTGAACAGCAAGAGACCCAGATTCAGAAACTCATATCAACTAGAAGCCCAAGGAAAGCCTGTACTGAGGACAAGTTCATATGAAGTTAAACTGTATCAATATCGCATTTCCTACAGGTTTCAAGACTTTTGCTCCATTTGAATTAATACCCAGGGCAAATGTAAAAGCTTAAGATCTTGAGACAAGCAATAACACCTGATTGTCTCTTGAATTGCCTATCATGTCTGTTGCTATTTTTCCTAAGTTCCCATCCCTTACACACAAATTGATAAACTTTGTCTCAACTCTTTGCTCTTCAGTGATTTGATATGAGCAGATTCACATAGGACAGCTGCCTAATACAGAAGAAGGCAAGCGGCTCTCATCCCTTATTTTGGAAAGCTCTGGAAATATTACACAGAGATGCATACAAGCCTCACCTGTATGCTTTATCATTCTGTAACAAGTTCTTGTGAGTCTGTGGTCTGGTGAGGAATACTTCTAGTCAGCAATCAAGAAAGGGGAGTTTTCTTGGCTCTGCTTCAAACTAGCAATGCAAGCTTAGACAAGAAATTTGTTCTTTCAGCCTCCGTTTCATTTCTATCATATGGATAATACCTCCTCTACAAAGAACAAACAAAACTTAGGTTTCCCTGAACATAATTGAGAATCAAATGCAACTTAAAATATCCTCCATAGGGGCTACCCTGATGGTCCAGTAGTTAAGATTCTGTCTTCCAATGCAGGGGACATGGGTTCTGTCCTTAGTTTGGGAACTAAGATCCCACTTGGCACCAGGCAACTAAGCCCACATGCCCTAGAACCTGTGCACTGGAACAAAGATCCCTATTGCCGCAACTAAGTAAATATATACATTATATATTTTTAAAAATCCTCCATAAACCTGGGACCAGATATCATTTAACCTACATACAAATAGGAGTACAAATTGGAGACTCCTTTCTACACCTGCTTTCTCATGTTTTACACACGTTGCTGCTGTTAGTGCTAAGTCACTTCAGTTGTGTCCGACTCTGTGTGACCCCATAGACGGCAGCCCACCAGGCTCCCCCGTCCCTGGGATTCTCCAAGCAAGAACACTGGAATGGGTTGCCATTTCCTTCTCCAGTGTATGAAAGTGAAAAGTGAAAGTGAAGTCGCTCAATCGTGTCCGACTCTTGGCGACCCCATGGACTGCAGCCTACCAGGCTCCTCCATCCATAGGATTTTCCAGGCAAGAGTAGTGGAGTGGGGTGCCATTGCCTTCTCCAACACACATTGCTAGTACACTTCATTATTGATTCCTAAACTCACTACATAGCATTACATTCAAAATGAGAAGGATTCCTATGTACTGTCATCAAAGACATATGATCCTATGATCCCTATGCATTGAGACTGTCATTTTTTTTTTTGAATCATTACATCTGGCATATAACAGGCACTCAATACTGATGTTTGCTAAAATAAAATGATGCTATCAATTGTTGCTGTTTTTTTAAGTCAGAAGACTCAAGAAGTTAAACAATTAAATAAATGTCTAGGTGAGTTAAGGTAGAGGCAAAGACCCTGATATATCTTGAGCTTTAAAATCACAGTGGTAAAATACACAGCAAAGTAATTGTCGATGATACAATGATGATCTTGTACTCTCAGGAAATATTAATATCTAGATTGTGGACAATACACTTTCTTTACAAAGGCAAGAAAGCCTTTTATACATTTCAGCGATAAACTCATACAGATTTTTTTAAAATGCAAACTGTCAATTATCCGGGCTTCCCAGGTAGTTAATGGTAAAGAACCCGCCTGCCAATGCAGGAAACTTAAGAGACTCCAGTTCAATCCCTAAGTGGGAAAGATTCCCTAGAGAAGGAAATGGCAACTCACTCCAGTATTCTTGCCTGGAAAATCCCATGGAGAGAGGATTATCCAGAAGATAGAAACATTTAGAATAAATTATTTGTTATTTATGTTTACACATACATTTATCGACAACTTACAATATACATGACATAGACAGGCAGGTTCTCTTGCCCTCAAGAAGTTTGCATTCAAATGACAGAACCAGAATATCAGCAAGTAAACACAGAGAAATACACAAGAAATTTACATTAGGAATCTTAGTGACTCAGGATCTCCTCTAATCTCATAAGTCCATCTAAGGAGCAATTAAGAAATTAAATGTGAATGTGCTGTAAAAGTTAAATTCACTCTCAAAATGTAAGTTTTATTAGTAATAAAGGGTATAAAGAAAAGTGTCAGTTATTAATGACCATCTTACTTCTATGCACCCAGATAAAAAAAGGAAGTAAAAAATCAGATCACAGTAGAGTATATATAGTATGTGATTTGACTCATAATTGTGCATTGGAAAAAAATTCTCTTTGAGGGCTTTCATTTTTAAAAACATTTCTATAATGTTTGATTTTATTTTACAAGGGACTTGTATGGCTGTTGCAATTTAAGTGTTTTTAATGCAGAAACAGTCAATGGAAAGTTCATGGGCCTCTATAAATAGGCATGTGTGCATTCAAAAGAATCAGAATGTGTGTGAGATGGTTGCCATTAAACATGAAAAGTCTCTGCTGTATCTAGCTTGGGTAATGAGGTAGAGAGAAAAATTCATCAAAATGAACTTGGAGATAATTCCTTTAGCACAGAAGGCAGAAACGTTAATTGATGGATGTGATGCCCACGCAAGATAACACTTTTAGCTCCCGAACATGACAGCTTCAGTTGGTCAATGTAAAAATAAAATGAAATGAAAGCCTTTTGAATTGGCGTGATGGAGGAGAAGAGGAGAAATGATTTTGCCATGCACCAAATATCTATTTTTCATTGATACAAGGACCTTGGTCCAATTAGGAGATCTTAGCCCTGATCCTCAGGGGTAGGACCATTCCTTTCTTTCCTTTTCCTTTCTTTCTTTCCTCTCCCTTTCTTGCTTTGTATCCTATTTTTCATTAAATAACTACTCAAAACGAAGTATAGAAAGGAAGAAAAATGTTTTACTTTTCAAGAGAAACAATTTCCATTGGAAGATACTACGCAAATCCATCTCTGTGTTTTCTTAGGTGGGTGGCTGGAGAAACAGGGTCGTGATTTTAAAGATCAGAGTCAAGGTGAACAAACATTACACTGAACTCACCCGAGCCTCACATTACTGCAGAAGAAAACAAATCTTCCTGATCCTGACAAATCCAAATTGAAGACTGCCTGCCTAGACAAATCCCAGCTTATCAATCAGGCTGCCTCAAGGAAACTAATCCCTAGCCCCGCTGCCTGCCGGGGCTTCATTGCTCACTTTTTTGCTTGATATTCTCCCCTCTGATTACACAGATTATTCAAATGGTGTGGTCACCCAAACAATTGGAAAGCAAACAGGCCAAGGTGTGAAGGATGCCTGGAGTGTTTCTGAGCAAGATTTAAGATTCTCCTGCTCCCGGAAACAACAATTTGCACTTACTTGGGGCTTCAAAAATGACCTTAAAGAAAAGGAGGGAGGCAAAGGCTCCCTCCAGTTCGGCAGAACTGGATTCAACTTCAGACTCAAATGTACACTAGCTTTGCAACCTTGGGCAAGTGACAAACTCCTGAAGCCTCAGCTTTCTCTCCTATATCTTGGAGATAATGATACCTACATGTCAAGGGATTAAGTGAGAGCATGCAAGTCAAGTATATGGCACATAGCCTGTCACACAGGAAGTACCTAATGTTTGAAAGTAGTAGTATTACCGAGAGAAAAAGCAGTTAAGTTCTGACTTGAGGCTTTGAAGGAAATTGATGTAACTGGCCAAGGAAAATCCTTGAATATGGAACTGTACCAGAATGGCATGCGTAGGAATGCAAAAATGGGTACTTTCATCTGGGCTGCTAAATCACAGTTCCGCAAATGTTCTGAAAGCTTTGGGTCAATTACGTAATTTCTTTAAGGTCCAATAGCTTTGTCTTTCTCCATGAGTAATATTCATACCCTAATTTTAATGAATTCAGAGATCTTGTCATTCTACCTCAAAGTAATGTCACATGTAATAATCACTGATTTCAACAGTCTGAAAGTAGTTGAAAAAATATTCTCGGTTTGGCCGGGCTTCTTCAAAGGATGTGACAGAGGATTTAAATACTTGGTTCACAACAGTGTTTATTTAATCTTCATGCTCTCCCATCCACTTAATTTACTCTCTGCAGCTGCTCTAAGCCTCTCTCCTCAAACACTCCTGAAAAACTATACCCTCTCTCACCCCATCACCATCAATAGGCATTTTCCCACCATTCACCCTCCCCTTCCTATCAACCTCTTATTAATTAGATCAGTGTTTAGCCCCTCTAGCAGCAAGAAAGACTCCTTCCTCTTTGAGAGGGAGCAGTAAGGGGAAAACTGAGATGAAGGTCACAGGTGTCCTTCCGTTAGTCTAAAAGTTTGTGCACACTAAAAGTGTTTCTTTGTTTAATCTGTTTCAAAAGGTTGTGAGAATTAAACGATAATTTATTTAAAATAAAAGGAGAAATTATTGAACATAATAAGTGTACAACATACATTGTACTATTCTTATTATTACTATCTTGAGGCTAAGTGTAGTCCATGTTCAGCAAAGAATATAAATTCGCATAAGAAACATGCAGCAAAATTAGAATGCACAGATCAGAGTTAAATCTTGTTCACAAGTATAGACCTTATGGCACTTATAGTTGACATCTTACCCATTTAGATCTGTTGTACCTATTTGCCCTTTCTTAGCTGACCTCCTTGGAAATGACCTTTTGCTTTCCTTGGGAGTCTAGCAGACCTTTCACTTCCCTGGCTTTCCCTGCCTACCCACCACCACAGGTATCTAATTGGGACTGTCACCCTGAAATCTAACAGTGTTCTATATTACATCATCATAGGTTCAGCAAAACTCTCTAATCTTGAGAATGTTCACATTGCTTGATAGTCATTAGATTATTCCATCATAAGAATAAAGAATATTTCCTGTCAAATCTCCTAGCTAGGCTTCCGTTAATCGAGACTTCTATTTTCTACTTTTAATAAAGTGAGTAAGTAATGCAGAAAGATCCAGGCTACTGCAGTCTGAAACAACATCCACAAGCAGCGAGCTGTCTACATGCAAACCAACCTCAGAACAAACCAGTATAATGTTTACCCATCTGCCATGTTTTCCTCTGAGCCTCTTCTGGTAATATTCTTGGGAACTTCTGGTCCCATAGGAATAGATTGAGTTGATTAGGGAACCTCCCTCCGTCTGCCCACACACAGACTTTTAAAAATCAAACTTTAATTTTTGCAGAGGCTTATTGATATTGTCCAGCTCTGACAACCCTAGTTCCACTACCAGACCTGTTAGGAGGTGGGATGGACTTAGTAATGCCTTCGACTTTCATCACTCAGCCAGATTGTGGAGTCTATCAATTATCCTAACATTGACAGCCAGTGAATTAATTGGTGCCTTTGACAAGGACAGCTATTACCCTATGTTGTTCTGACAGCTGGTTTTGATATCGGGAATTTGTCAACCTCCCCTTCATGGGAGCAGTGGGAGGACGGTTGAGTGAACCAGGAGAGGACGTTTCAGAATTTTCTCCCCACTCCCAACAGCTGCAGACTGTCGTCCTCCTAAATGGAGCTGCTGACGTTCTGAACCCGAACATCCCAACACATGTCAGACTTGCACGGCACAGTCTCCACTAAATAGGGCTGACAAAATGAGAAAAAGACCCAGAAAAGCTGACCAAGTTAACACTGAACCGGGAACCCTTTAGCAATTTCAGAAGCCATTTATACTCACTGTGCTCCACTTTTCTGGGCTTATCTATCTGACATGAGTGGAGGTCTCCTCCTGATCAGGAGATAAGGTAGCTTCAGTGGGTGGTCATTCATGTGGGAGGCCACACATGTGGCAGGTTCTAATCACCTTTATTTGAGAAGATGTTCAAAGCACAGAGATGCAAATACAAAATAACTTTTAAGGTCCCTTTCAACTTTAAGAGTCTATGATTCAGGAACTTCCCTGGTGGTCCTATGGCTAAGACTTCACGCTCCTGGTCTGGGAACTAGGTCCTACATGACACAACCAAAAGGTCCTGTGTGTTGCGGTATGTTGCAACTAAGGTCCCACATACCACAGCTAAGACCCTGTGCAGCCAAATAAATAAATAAACTTTTTAAAAAAGTCTAGGATTCCAAAGCTTTTTGTAACTTTCATAACTTCTTGGAATTCTCCTGACCAAGTGCAGGAGTTAGTGCAGGGAAAAAAAAAAAAAAAGAAACCAGAGCAAGATAACCTTCTGACTTTCTGTGTGCTCCGCAATGGCTCAGATGTAAAGAATCTGTCTGCAATGCAGGAGACTGGGGTTTGATCCCTGGGTTAGGAAAATCTTCTGGAGAGTGGAATGGCAACCCAATCTAATATTCTTGCCTGGAGAATTCCATAGACAGAGCACCTGGCAGGTTACAGCCCATGGGGCTGAAAAGAGTTGAACTCGACTGAGTGATTAACACACACTCTTACAGAAGAAGTCACATCTTTCTCTGGAATTCTATAACCTGCCTGTAAGATGGGAAAATGGCCATTCTACCGCTTTCAAATACAATTCTTCAAGATAAGGCAGCTAGAAAGACTGGGATAGAAATTTGAACTGTTTGGAAGATAAGCAAAGTTAACCCAAGCCATTACCCATTCATTCCTCCCGGGTTTTTGCTGGGTGGAAAAGAAGAACCAAAGTGCTGATTTCACTGGGCCTCGCTAAGGCCAGGTGTTAATCGCACTCTGCTACAGTCGTTTGGTATAACTGCTCTCAGACATTAACGCTGACCATGTGAGTTAACAACTCAGTAGGTCTGCAATTGTCCAGGGTTGAGCAAGAAGTGCTGAGCAGTAAATGTAATCCACAATCCATAAAATTAAGCCTGGTGGAGAAATGCAGCTCAAGGACATTTAAAACAGTTAAGCAAGAGGAAAAGCAAAACTGATGTTCAGCTACATTTTCTGGGTGGCATGTTGGGCACATGGTGTGGAAGTGACCCCGTGAAAAGGTTAATGGCAAAGCAAATGCCTCCACTGTTAGTGAGAAGCTGGGCCTTTCCCTTAGGACGTGATTAGGTCTTTGGGAAGCTTGTAGAAGGTGTTTCTAGAAACTGTCTGCTGTGGATTCCCTCTTGATGGCTGAACATGCCAGGCCATTAATCTCACTTCTGAGCCCTCAGTTCCTCTTCATAAAAAGGTTGCTGTGTTCCTTGTTTTCTGATCTCATTACTCTGGCCTGTCTCACTCCTCTCTAAAATTCTACTGTGAAAGCAGTGTTGCGGCATCAGAAGGGGGCCATAGGTACTACAGACAGGAAGAAGCAGAGAGTCCAGGCATCAAAGTATATCTGAAGATTTGTTACACCAAAACGGCCTTCCAAGTTCAGGCTACACTACAATGGCCATGCCAAGTGACTGTGAAACTTTTACTTAAATATCTCCACTGTCATGGAACTCACTATTCCTTGTAACTTCCCTCCTCACATTGGAAGGCTCTAAATATTTTTCTTCCAAGGAGTAAGTGTCTTTTAATTCCATGGCTGCAATCACCATCTGCAGTGACAGTCTGACACTGTTTCCACCGTTTCCCCATCTATTTCCCATGGAGTGATGGGACCAGATGCCATGATCTTCGTTTTCTGAATGTTGAGCTTTAAGCCAACTTTTTCACTCTCTTCTTTTACTTTCATCAAGAGGGTTTTTAGTTCCTCTTCACTTTCTGTCATAAGGGTGGTGTCATCTGCATATCTGAGGTTATTGATATTTCTCCCGGCAATCTTGATTCCAGCTTGTGTTTCTTCCAGTCCAGCGTTTCTCATGATGTACTCTGCATAGAAGTTAATAAGCAGGGTGACAATATACGGCCTTGACGTACTCCTTTTCCTATTTGGAACCAGTCTGTTGGTGATGGACAGGGAGGCTTGGCGTGCTGCGATTCATGGGGTTGCAAAGAGTCAGACACAACTGAACGACTGAACTGAACTGAACTGAAATATTTTTCTTAAATGACCTGACATCTGACCTCCTGCTCCTCCCACCATCAATTAAAGTTCTGGATATTTGGTACTCATGAAACAAACCATCTCTGTATTACAACACATTGAAAATAAATAAGCCAGCCAGGATGAGTCCAAGTCTTGTAAAACCTCAAGCTGATACAATTTCAGAGGCCGTCTTTCTTAAAAATGATAGAAAATTATTAACTTAAAGTTAGGTACAAAACTAAATATTTTGAATAAGAAAATAAATCTCAAAAATTACACATTGAAAAAGCTGATAATAATCCAACCATCACAAAGCCACAAAAGGAATATGATAATCTTATTAATTAATTGTCCAACCACTGCTGTGACTTTGCAATTTATGATAAGAAATATATATTTGGTCTACATCCCCATTCCTGGCACAGAGTTCTAAACGCCTCAGAATTGCCTAAGTGATGAGGACCATAAAGGTGTCTTTTATTATATTATGAGATGATTTTTGGAGTGCACCTAATGATGAGGACCAGTAGCCAAAAGAACCAACCACCTGATTAGAGGGTAAGAACTTTCAGTCCCATCTTCTGGCCTCTTGGGTCGGGAGAGGAGTTGGAAGTTGAATCAGTTGCCAATCACCAGTGATTCATTCTATAATACCAGTGTGACGCAGAGAACAGACTTGTGCAGCCAACGAGGTTGTTAATGGCAGAAACAAACCAACCAACATTGCAAAGCAGTTATCCTCCAATTAAAACAAATAATGCCTGTGTAATAAAGCCTCCACAAAACCCCAAAAAGACAGTGTTCTAGGAGCTTCCAGGTTTGTGAACAAGTGGAGATGCAGGAAGAATGTGCACTCTGAGAGCGATGGGAGCTCTGGGCTCTTCTCCGGGCCTTGCCCTGTGCATCTCTCCCCTCTGGCTGTTTCTGAGTTCCATCTTTTCATAATAGTCAGCGATCTAGAAAGTAAAATCTTTCTTTGAGTGCCATGAGCTGCAAATTAATCAAACCCAAAGACGAGGTTTCGGGAATCGCTAGTCTCCAGCCAGTGGATCTGAAGCCCAAGTGACTGCTTGGACGTGGGACTGGTGTCTGAAGTGGGATTGTGCCAGGGACAGTCTTGTGGGACTGAACCCTTAACCTGTGGGATCTGATGCTATCTCCAGGTAGATAGTGTCAGAATTGCATTTAATTGTAGGATACCCAGGTGGTGTCTGAGAATTACTTGGAAAAACCCTGTCACACACTGAAATTGAGGTGCTTAGAACCTTTATCTCTCTAATACTTTTTTGCTCCTTGCATTTTGGGGGATCGATAATCTGAATAACTCTTTATTTGACAACAATTTTGTAATATCACTTTCTAAGGATACAGGTAATTAAGAGAAATAAAGAGGAGAAAATAATTCAATCTTTCCTCGCATCAAAATTTGTCTTTCATTTTGGTAGACTAGGAAAGGCTTTGTGTGGGATGCTGTGCTAGGTCTTTGTTGCTCTGGTCGTGGTGAATGGGGGCTACTCTCTAGCAGCTTGTGGACTCCCCGTTGCCATCATGTCTCTTGTGCAGCATGGTCTCTAGGTGAGAGAGCTTCTGTAATCGCAGCTCTCAGCCTCCAGAGCACAGACTCAGTAGGTGCGGTACACAGGCTTAACTGCTTGGTGGCATGTGGGATCTTCCTGGACCAGGGATTGAACCTATGTCCCCTGCATTGGCAGACAGATTCTTAACCACTGGACCACCAGGGAAGTCCTAGGAACTTCTCTTTTTATAGCTACGTCACTTGAGATGGGTAACATCAGCGATGTTTTAGGATTGTTATCAAGTTTGGAAAAGCCTGCAAAAAAGTTCCTTTTGTATATGAGCTCTAAAATTTGGAATAATTTTTCATGGACCAATTCTTGGCTCTTTCACACCTTGCTTCTCTACCTTACCTATAAACATGTGATATCAGGCTTCCCTGGTAGCTCAGATAGTAAAGAATCTGCCTGCAATGCAGGAGACCCTGGATTCAATCCCTGGGTCAGGAAGATCCCCTGGAGAAGGGAATGGCTACCCACTCCAATATTCTTGCCAGTAAAATCCCATAGAGAAAGGAGCCTGGTGGGTTACAGTCCATAGGTCACAAGGAATAGGACACACCAGGTACTGTATGTATGAGAGTGCCATTCAGCCCCTGGCCTTGTATCTTCATGACGCACTTGATGGGTTAGCCAGCATAAATTAGTGAAAGGGAGATTCTAAGAAGCCATTGTTATCCCAGTACAGCTAGTCATACTCAACTGTACTGTATATAAAAGTGAGAGATCATTTCACAGCATAAGCACATGCCAAATCATTGTACTATATACCTGAAATTAGGTGACACCACTGTTATGGCAGAAAGTGAAGAGGAACTCAAAAGCCTCTTGATGAAAGTGAAAGAGGAGAGTGAAAAAGTTGGCTTAAAGCTCAACATTCAGAAAACGAAGATCATGGCACCTGGTCCCATCACTTCATGGGAAATAGATGGGGAAACAGTGGAAACAGTGTCAGACTTTATTTTTTGGGCTCCAGAATCACTGCAGATGGTGATTGCAGCCATGAAATTAAAAGACGCTTACTCCTTGGAAGGAAATTTATGACCAACCTAGATAGCTTATTAAAAAGCAGAGACATTACTTTGCCAACAAAGGTCCATCTAGTCAAGGCTATGGTTTTTCCAGTGGTCATGTATAGATGTGAGAGTTGGACTGTGAAGAAAGCTGAGCGCTGAAGAATTGATGCTTTTGAACTGTGGTGTTGGAGAAGACTCTTGAGAGTCCCTTGGACTGCAAGGAGATCCAACCAGTCCATCTTAAAGGAGATCAGTCCTGGGTGTTCATTGGAAGGACTGATGCTGAAGCTGAAAGTCCAATACTTTGGCCACCTCATGCGAAGAGTTGACTCATTGGAAAAGACCCTGATGCTGGGAGGGATTGGAGGCAGGAGGAGAAGGGGACGACAGAGGATGAGATGGCTGGATGGCATCACCAACTTGATGGACATGAGTTTGTGTAAACTCCGGGAGTTGGTGATGGACAGGGAGGCCTGGAGTGCTGTGATTCATGGGGTCGCAAAGAGTCAGACACGACTGAGCCACTGAACTGAACTGAACTCAACTCAATGTAATGTTATATATCTATTAAATCGCAATTCAAATTTTTTAATAAATAAATAAATAAATGAAAAGAAACACACAAAAAAGAAAGAAGTATGAACTACAAAAATATATCCCATTACACCCAAACTAAAGGTATTCTCATCTCAAGTTCTCCTTAGTTGAAGCTAAAGCTACCCATTGCTCCTCTAACACTCCCAACAAAGGGGCATGGGAGGGGAGACGAAGCCCATATGGAGACAGCGGCCTTAACCAGTTATAGCTACAGTATCTTACTTTTGCAGGTGTTATAAAAACTTGTGACCGTGGAAACATATGATCACCTCCTCCCTGGATTTTAGGAGGCAGCTGTGCAAATGAGAGGCCCTGAATCTTAAACTTCTTCAGCATCTTCTTTAACAGAAACCTGCCTCTGGGACTTCCCTGGTGGTCCAGTAGCTAAGATTCCATGCTCCCAGTGCAGAGGGCCCAGGTTTGATCCCTGATCAGGGAACTAAGATCCTGCATGTCTCAACTAAGAGCCTGTATGCTGCAACTGAAGATTCTGTGTGCCTCAACTAAGACCTGGCGTAGTGACATAAACAAGAACCTGCCTCAGCCCGAGTCTGAAAAGGAAATAACGCCCCTGAATTAAAGAGAGAGGGTCAGTGAGCAGTGAGAATGGCAGAAAACCAGTGCCATCAGACGGGAACAGGAAAATAGCCACTCATCCACCCTGTGGTGGCTGCGGCTTTGGACCTGGCACAAAGTGCCACGCCTTTACTGGCAACCTGACGGCTCCTTGCTTTTTTGGGCTATGGTGCTTTCTTCCGGTAAAAACCCAGGTACCCTCAAGGCATCAGCTCTGGAAAGAGAAAACGGGCATTTGTGTCTCATAAAGCCAGGTTCAGTGTCAGGATCAGCTTGACTTGGAGGGAAAGTGTGTGTGCCTGTGGCATGAAGTTTTCGTCGAGCATATAACTGATGAGCTTCCCATTTCTTGACTATGGCGAGAGAAGGGAAAGACTATCTAGAAACTTGGCCCTGCATTTCGACAAAGAGATGACACTGTCCTGCTTTTGCACCTGATGTACTTAGGGGACCATGCTGTTTGTCTGCTCGTTTGTTTTAAACAAAAGTATACTATCTTCCCATCTATGAGTCTCTCAAGGACAGGGTTGTGTCATATACTTAAAAAAACTACTTTTGTATCCTTGGCATTCTAGCGACCCCATGGACTGCAGCCTACCAGGTTCCTCCGTCCATGGGATTTGCCAGGCAAGAGTACTGGAGTGGGTTGCCATTGCCTTCTCCATATATTATACATAGCAGACATCAAACAATACTCCTCATCGGGACCCTTTTACATATATTTAGATTACTCAACAGAGTTTAACAATTGAAATGAAAATTAATTTGCATCTTTTTTCTCCTCTATACTTTCCCCTCTCGTTTTTCCTTTCTCTATCCTTTTTCTTTAATCTATCCTTTTGTTCTTTATCCTCTTATTTTCATTAAATTTGAAGCTTCAGGATCAGACATAAACCATTTAAATCCTGGTTTTTGCCACTTACTGGCTGTGCGCCTTTGGGAAAACGATTTAGCTGCTCTGACCTCCAACTTTACATCTATAAATTGGGGCTCATCAGAGATCCTCTCAACATCATTGTGAGGAACTGATGAAGTGATACGGCGAGTCTCAACCCTCTTAGAACAAATGCTGTAGTTCTATTGCAAATATTTTACAATGCTTCCTTTAATATCTTGAAATCAAATTCATAAATAGGATAACCTATATACATATAAATCAATAAATGGTCACATGCAATATAAAGAATATATCAAAGGAAAGTTATTTATAATAAAATAATTTGTAAATGCTGAGGTACAACTATATTAGACAATACAACAGAATGGTCTAACAATTGCACCTGTATTTTTCACCACATATGTCACAAGTACAAATGCAGACCGACACAGGTAGGTTGTGCTAGCAACTCAAGTACCACAGAGAACAAAATAAAAGTGCAGCCTTCCCTCAGTTAGTTGCGTTTCTGGAAAGTTATATATTTTTTATATTTATTTAAAAAACATAGTTTGTAAATAAGATGAAGTCAGGTTCTAGGTGCAGATCATTCTAAATGGATTTTCACCAGTGAGTCCTTTGAAAGTCATGTGGGAGGCAGGACAATTCCTCCTCCTCAGCACTGTGCCAGCTATGTCTAGCATGATGCATCTTTGGGTCCCACCTGAGCTGTTTTTTCCTTCCCGAACAACCACTTCCCCAATATCCAGTGTCCATCAAGTCAGTTCATTTCTGGCACTGACTATCCAGACTTAATGCAGATTCCACAGGTTAAGGGCTCAGACTGTCCCCACTTCAGATGCTAGCCACCATCTGAGGGATCAAGCTACCTACACTTCCACCCCCCTGACTACAGACTTGGAAGTCACCACCATCTCCCTACTCCAGGTTCGATAGACGAATGACTCACAGAATTCAGGATAACGCTATACATACTATTACTGATTTATTACAGAGGATGTAGCTTGGAAACAGCCAAATGGAAGAGATGCGTATGGCAAGGCATGGAACTGTGGAAGGTGCTGAGATTCCATGCCCTTCCTGGACATACCCCTCTTTTATTAATAAAATGAATTCACTAATGTATTCACTAACTCAGAATCTCATTGTTTAGGGTGTTTTTTGAGGTTTTATTATATAGACACCATTAATTTAATCATTGGCCATTGATGACTGGCCTCAACCTCTAGCCCTCTTCCTTCCACAGAGATGGGACGAAAGTTCCACTTCTGAACTTTCAGTGGGGCTGAAAGATCCAAACCTCTAATGATGGCTGGCCTTTCTAGCAACCACCCCTTTGTTGCTCAGTTGCTAAGTCCTGTCTATCTCTTTGCAGCCCCATGAACTGCAGCATGCCAGACTTCCCTGTCCTTCACTATCTCCAAGAGTTTGCTCATTGTCCATTGAGTCAGTGATGCCATCCAACCACCCTGTATCCTGAAACTTTCCAGGACTCCATATCTTTCCCCAAACTCCCTAAGAATCATCTCACTAGAATACAAAGGACACTCATCACTAAGGAGACCCCAAAGGATTTAGGGACCCTGTATGCGACCCCATAGATGGCAGCCCACCAGCCTTCCCCATCCCTGGGATTCTCCAGGCAAGAACACTGGAGTGGGCTGCCATTTCCTTCCCCATCCTCTTGACTAAGACTAAGAGCCACTGAGATACTATGCCTGTAAGTAGCTCGGCTAGTGCCTGGATTATAGTGCAGGTACAATCAAAGTTATCTGCTTTTCATTTGTCACTTCCACTCTTTTTTTCCTTCCCCCAGTTCCATGTACCCTGAGGCACTGAGGAATTGCCAAAGAGTAGAACAACTATATCCAAATCACCCCCTTTGGAAATAAGGCCATGAGCCAAACAAATATCAGTTAACTAGAAAAAAAATCCATTCCCATCTATGGAGCCCTTAGACTTCTTTTGGGTCTGGCTAGACATATGTACTCCATAAAGACACACATCCGCCTAATTAACTTCTTGGTTGATGTGAACTTCATCATGTTCAAATAATTTGGGGGCAGTTGCCAAAGGATTAGGGGACCCTTCTTGGCTATGTTTGCTTTGAACGATATTGAAAACAAAGGTAACATCAGACTTCCTTATGGGCATCTGTTTCACTTCACAGGGACACTGAAAACGCATTACTTGTGGAAGGAAAGCACATTTGGCAAGAGGAATTCCAGTGAGTACCTTCGTGGTACTGACGATAACCAGTGTCAGCTGAAGATTCCTGGTTCTACAGTATATGTGTCCTTCGGGAATGACCATGAAACTTTGAACTGGGGGCTGGGGGCAGGAAAGGGCTTTGGAGAGATAAGGTGATAATCAGTTGGGTTCATTAGAATTCTTTCTGGAATTTATTTTGATGTTCTTATCTGCCCGCTCAGTGCGCCTTAAGGATGTTAACTCCTTCATTCTCAAAATGTTTCTCTGAATTCATTTTGAACAGAGACATGATAGTATTTCAGAAGATAAAGTATTTCAGAAAGCCAAGAAGAGAAAAATTTTGATGAATGTACAGGTGAGTTGGTTAAAATTTCTCAGGTTCTCCACTCTTACAGAAGTGGTGAGGTTTCAATGAGATAACCTTGAGAATAAAATGTCAGACACATGTCTTGAAATGATATTAAATTGTCAGTTAGAATTCGATGTATTATATGTTTAATAATAAAAAATATCTCCAAGCATTGAAACAAGCATTTCAAATGCTCATAATGGTACATGGTAAGTTTTACCATCCCATTTTACGTATGAGGAAAGCTAGATTTTGAGAAGCTTAATGCTTTGCCAAAAATCTCACAGCTAAAAAGATAAAAGTGAACTAGTTGAGAATAGAATCCACCTGACTACAGGGTCCTTGAGTTTTCCACTTTCTTACTCTCAGGTTTAAAATATCCTAGAGTAAGTTCTTACTTTTCTTTGCCCTGCAGGAGCATCTAAGCCTTTCAGGTATGGCATAGGGAGCACATTTAAAAATAGGTAATAAAATATAGAAGTTACAAAAAGGTTTGATAAGTGTGATTAAATTAAACTGAAATTTTGTGGGGCAAGAAACACCTATTTAAAAATCTAAAAAAAAAAAAAAAGGGACAAACTAACCAGCTGGGAAAAAATATTCGCAACATATACCACAAAGGGCAAATCAACCTACTACATAAAGAATTCTTAATAATTAAGTGACAAAGGACCAAAAACATTATAAAAAATGTAAAAAAGACAGACAATTCACAAAAATATAAATGGCTCTTAAAAATATGTTCAAATCCACTAACCATTATTAGAGAAATGAAAATTAAACCAACACTCAACTTACTTACTTTTTCTCATCTATCAGATTGAGGGAAATTAATCAGCAGACAACACATCCTGTTGGCAAGTATATGGAGTAACAAGCATTCTCATACACTTGCTGATGGGACTGCAAACTGGTGCAACCATTCTTGAGGATAATTTTGCAATGCCCAGCAAAACAAGTGGGTTTCACAGGTGGCTCAGTGGTAAAAGAATCTTCCTGTCAATGCAGGAGACATGGGTACGATCCCTGGGTTGGGAAAACTCCCTGTAGAAGGAAATGGCAACCGACTTCAGTATTCTTGCCTGGGAAAGTCCATGGGCAGAGGAGCTTGGTGGGCTACAGTTCATGGGGTCACTAAAGAGCTGGACACTTCTTAGTGACTAAACAACAACAAAACAAGTACATATGTCCTTAGTTTTGACCCAGCAATTTTACCTGGAAACTATTCTGAAGATATATGTCCAATTATTTGTCAATACACATGTGAGAGGTTATTAATTTCAGTATTGGTTATAACTGCAAAATAGTAGAACTTAGATGCTCAAACATAGGGGAGTGGTTGAATAAACTATGACAGAATACATTGTAGTCTGTACTATACAGTACTCAACAGTTACTATGTAACTATTTTTTTAAAAGCTGGAGTGATTTCCAAGATATGCTGTTAAATATAAAAAAGCAACAGATAAGGTGCATTTATAGCACGTTACCCTTCAGGTAAGAAAGGAGATAGAGGAAAATATACAGGTATCTTCCCATTTGTACAAAAGAAATACAGAAAAGATAAACTAGAAACTAATAGAATTTGTTACTGAGAGGTGGAGGTTGGGAGTAGGATGGACAGACAGGAATGGGTGGGGGTAGCAAGGGTGAGGGAGAGTGACACTTCCCTGAGTATCTTTTAAAGTATGTAGCTCTGAGTCAGGTATATTTAGTGAATCATTAAAATAAATTTTAAAAAGTAGATCAACCTGTATGTCAGGAGATTTCCACATGGAGTACAAATGATAAAAATGAACCTAGCTATATGACAGATTAATAATAAATATACAGTTAGCCCTCCAGATCCAAGAGTTCTGCATCCATGGATATAATCAACCGTAGATCATGTACTAACTTGATTGTCCATAGTTGGTTGAATCTGTGGTTCAGAATCCAAGGTTCTGGATGAATAAATTCAGTGTGGGATTCTGGGATGGATCCTGAAACAGAAAGAACTGGTCAAATTCAAACGAATATTCAATCAGTGCTTTCAATCACTACACTGTGATTTTATAGGATGTCAATAAAAGGGGAAGCTGGGTAAAGGATGTATGACAACTTTCTGTACTATATTTTGCAACTTTTCTCTATCTTAGTTTGTTCTGGCTGCTATAACAAAACATCATAAACTGGATGGCTTTAAACCACAGAAATTCATTTCGCACAGTTCTGCAGGCTGGGAAGTCCCAGATCAAGGCACCAGCAAATTCATTGTCTGGTGAGGGCCTGATTCCTGTTTCAGAGAAATGGCTGTGCTAGCACAAAGATGGCTGTTTTTGTGATGTCTTCACCTGGCTAAAAGGATGAGGGAGCTCTGTGGGTTTTTTTTTTATGAGGGCACTAACCCCATTCATGGAGGCTTCCACTCTCATGACCCAATCATCTCCCAAAGTTCCTGCCTCCCAATGCTTTCACCATGAGGATTAGATTTCCACAAATGCATATTAGGGAGGCACAAATCAGTCAATAGCAGTAACTTTACAACTATTTTAAAATAAAAAGTTTAAAAATGTTTTCCTTGTAACAAAATCATTCTCAGTCGGTTCAATCACTCAGTCGTGTCCGACTCTTTGAGAACCCATAAACTGCAGCACACCAGGCTTTCCTGTCCCTCACCAAAGCCTGGAGCTTACTCAAACTCATGTCTATTGAGTTGATGATGCCATCCAAACATCTCATCCTCTGTTATTCCCTTCTCCTCCTGCCTTCAATCTCCAAGCATTGGGGTCTTTTCAAATGAGTCAACTCTTCACATCAGGTGGCCAAAGTATTGGAGTTTCAGCTTCAGCATCAGTCCTTCCAATCAATATTCAGGACTGATTTCCTTTAGGATGGACTGGTTGGATCTCCTTGCAGTCCAAGGGACTCTCAAGAGTCTTCTCCAACATCACAGTTCAAAAGCATCAATTCCTTGGCGCTCAGCTTTCTTTATAGTCTAACTCTCACATCCATACATGACTACTGGAAAAACCATAGCTTTGACTAGATGGACATTTGTTGGTAAAGTAATGTCTCTGGGTTTTAATATGCTTTCTAGGTTGATCATAACTTTTCTTCCAAGGAGTAAGCACCTTTTAATTTCATGGCTGCAGTCACCATCTGCAGTGATTTTGGAGCCCAAGAAAATAAAGTCAGCCACTGTTTCCATTGTTTTCCCATTTATTTGCCATGAAGTGATGGGACCAGATGCCATGATCTTAGTTTTCTGAATGTTGAGTATTAAGCCAAATTTTTCACTTTCCTCTTTCACTTTCATCAAGAGGCTTTTTAGTTCTTATTCGCTTTCTGCCATAAGGGTGGTGTCATCTGCATATCTGAGGTGATTGATAGTTCTCCTGGCAATCTTGATTCCAGCTTGTGCTTCAACCAGCTGAGCATTTCTCATGGTGTACTCTGCATAGAAGTTAAATAAGCAGGGTGACAATGTACAGCCTTGGCATACTCCTTTTCCTATTTAGAACCAGTCTGTTGTTCCATGTCCAATTCTAACTGTTGCTTCCTGACCTGCATACAGATTTCTCAAGAGGCAGGTCAGGTGGTCTGGAATTCCCATCTCTTTCAGAATGTTCCACAGTTTATTGTGATCCACACAGTGAAAGGCTTTGGCATAGTCAATAAAGCAGAAATAGATGTTTTTCTGGAACTCTCTTGCTTTTTCTATGATCCAGTGGATGTTGGCAATTTGATCTCTGGCTCCTCTGCCTTTTCTAAATCCAGCTTGAACATCTGGAAGTTCACGGTTCACATACTGCTGAAGCCTGACTTGGAGAATTTTGAGCATTACTTTGCTAGAGTATGAGATGAGTGCAACTTTATGGCAGTTTGAACATTCTTTGGCATTGCTTTTCTTTAGGATTGGAATGAAAACTGACCTTTTCTAGTCTTGTGACCACTGCTGAGTTTTCCAAATGTGCTGGCATATTGAGTGCAGCACTTTCACAGCATCATCTTTCAGGGTTTGAAACAGCTTAACTGGAATTCCATCACTTCCACTTGCTTTGTTGGTAGCGATGCTTCCTAAGGCCCACTTGACTTCACGTTCCAGGATATCTGGCTCTAGATGAGTGATCACACCACGGTGGTTATCAGGGTCATGAAGATCTTTTTTGTATAGTTCTTCTGTATATTCTTGCCCCCTCTTCTTAATATCTTTTGCTTCTGTTAGGACCATACCATTTTGGCCCTTTATTGTGCCCATCTTTGCATGAAATGTTCCCTTGGTATCTCTAATTTTCTTGAAGAGATCTCTAGTCTTTCCCATCCTATTGTTTTCTTTGATTTCTTTGCATTGATCACTGAGGAAGCCTTTCTTATCTTTACTTGCTATTCTTTGAAACTCTGCATTCAAATGAGTATATCTTTCTTTTTCTCCTTTGCCTTTCACTTCTCTTCTAGCATTCCATAATATAGTTATATAAATTTATTTACCTAGTATTTCCTGAAATAGTTTTGAGAGCCCTAATTCTGGAGTATATTAAGATTATGCAATAAAGGTGTTCCATGGCCAAAAGATTTTGAGAAACATTGAGTTAAACATTGTTAAATAGATTTCTTTATTGCAGGATTTTTTTCAGAGAAGAATCTTGCTCATATGCTTTGTGACTGTTCAAAATAGGAATATAGTGTGTGTATCTCAAAATTTTTTAATCATGCAATCCTGTGTGTGTGTGTGTGTACATATGTTTGGGGATTATTATGAGACCAGTTTGTACAAAAAAAATTTTGAGAGATTCCAATCTCCTTTATATTGTTTTCAATATTTCACTACCATAAATAACACTGTGACTATCTTGTGATATAAATCTAGTCATATAATCTTGCAGGTATTTCTGATTTCCCTATCATCAAATCTTAGAAGCACAATTGTCAGGTTAAAGTCTACATGGTGTTTAGAGTTTCTTGATATCCGATAGCCAAATTATGCTCATGAAAGAATGATTTGTTTTACATTCCCACCAGCAGTATAAGAAAGGGGAGAGAAATTTCCTGGAGAGAAGACAGTTTTCAGATGCTGAAGAAGAGTATCATGATCTTGAATTTCACCAGAGGTACTGGAGAATGGGCTGGGTTCATTTTTTTCAACTTTCTTCCTGAAAGGGGATTTCAACATTGAACTGGGCTAGACTCTTCCAATTTTTCCTTGAGACCATTCATTATTAGTACAGGAATGATTAGTTGTGTAGCAGTGACTGGAATTAGCTTAGTCTTTGCCCATTTATAATCACCAAAAATATGTCACTTGCATATTTCCATTTTTTTCTAATTTTTTAAATTTGTTTTTTAATTGGAGGATAATTGTTTTACAATGTTGTGCTGGTTTCTGCCATACAACAACAGGCATCAGCCATAATTATATATATACATTCCCTCCTTCTTGAGCCTCCCTTGTCCCATCCCACCCTCTAATGTTTTAAAATCATTTTATTCTATTAATATTATATCAGAGAATTCTCACATTTGTTTATTTTTAAGTTTAGTACAAAATTGTATTTTGTCAAGTTTATTTTTAACTTTTGTATTTAAGTTTATTACAAAATTGTATCATAACAGTATCATGATTTTTCAGTAGGAAAAATTTACACTCTTGTCCCAAATATTAATAATAATTTCCCAGTCTGAAAGGTTTTTTTCCCCTGCTAGGAACATTTCTTTTTTTCACTTAGGGTCCAGACTGGTATCAGGGCCTTCCAATGGTCCAGTAGTTAAGACAGAGTGGTTTCACTGCAAGGTTTGATCCTTGGTTGAGAAACAGTTCTTGCATGCCACATCATGCGACCAAAAAATAAAAAAGACTGCTGCCAATTCATTTGCTGTTGAGGATCCAAAGGGACAGAGTAGGGCATGGTTATCCTCTTTGACAAGAACATCCAATCCTGGGAGGAAGGCTATGCTGTCCCGACCAGAGATAGGTGAGAAACCAGAACTTATAATAATCCAAACGGCCTCAGTGTCTGGCCCAGAGGGGATACTGGGGTCTGGTTCCCTTTAGGAGTCAGAGATTTTTAACTCACTTTTGGTTACTGGTGAGCCCAAGATATCAGGCAGATTTATTATTATTATTATTAAAAATCTGAGCTAGATTTTTAATAAAATTACAAAAAGGCTATTATATAAATGATGGCATGTCTTTGGGCTATAATTGCATATAGAATGAGACACCAGACTATTTTTCAAGAAAAAGCAAATTTGGTGAGTTCTATGAAGACCAGCGGGAGGCAGAATGGCATGGAGAAGGAACACAATCCCACAAATGCAGAAGCCAGGGCTTTCTTTTGGGTTCTTCCACTAAGTTAACTTATTAACCAACAATGTGACTTTAGGTGAATTACTTAACCTCTCTGAGCCTCATGTTACTCCATCTTATATTAGATCTTGAATTAACTCAACCTGCATACTTAGATTTTTACAAAAACTCAAAATGATTGCAGGGAAATGAAATATTTGATTTGTAATTACTGCTCATGGTCTATCAATGAGCTGGGAAGCAGCGTAGAGTATCTACATTTCTCCTGGAGAAAACATATTAGATTCATCATGGCCTCCTTTCTGACCTTTCCAACCAGCAAGTTCTTTTCAGTCTCAGGGCCTTTGCACTTACTACTATTAAGTGTTTCCTTTGATGCACAGCTGTTCCTCATTTCTCCTGTCTCAGATAAAACCTTCCCAAAGTGGCCTTTCCTGGCCACCCATCAATCAGTCCCTATTTCATCATCATACTATTTTAATTGCTTCCTAACATTTGAGATGATCAAACTTATAAATATATTTAAATGCCTATTGTCTTTTTCCCTCTGCACAATATAAGATCCACAAAAGACAGATGTAATGGCCTCATTCAAATTATATCTAGAGAGTATAGCACCTGCCAGCAAAGCAGGAGATGTGGGTTTGATCCCTGGGTCAGGAAGATCCCCAAGAGAAGGAAATGGCAACCTGCTCCAGAATTCTTGCCTGGAAAATCCCTTGATTAGAGGAGACTGGTGGATTAAGGTCCATGGAGTCACAAAAGAGTTGGACACAACTCAGCTACCAAACTGTACCTAGAACGTGGAAATGACCCAAGGTTGGAAAGTTGAAAGGAGCCGTGGTTGGAGCTTTTGGGGTGAGGAGAAAAGTGGTGAGAGTTGATGCCAGGGATGTAGGGATAGCTAGATCTCATAGGTCTTATTAGCGATGGTAATGAATGACAGCAAAGCTCCTTATAGGAAAACCTTAGGAATCTTCTTAACTATTTATGCTTCTGAAAAGTAAATCATTCACAAACATCTACACTTTATCTATTATTAAGAACTATTGACTTAAGACACACTTCACAATGGATCCAGAGACGGCAATGGCAAGCCACTCCAGTACTCTTGCCTGGAGAATCCCATGGAAGGAGGAGTCTGGTGGGCTGCAGTCCATAGGATCGCTAAGGGTCGGACATGACTGAGTGACTTCACTTTCACTTTTCACGTTCATGCACTGGAGAAGGAAATGGCAACCCACTCCAGTGTTCCTGCCTGGAGAATCCCAGGGATGGGGGAGCCTGGTGGGCTGCCGTCTATGGGGTCACACAGAGTCAGACACGGCTGAAGTGACTTAGCAGCAGCAGCAGCACAATGGGTCACTGCTTCCTAGTAAGTCACAACTTTGTAGCTTTATAAGATAATCTCAAAGGCAGTGGCCCTCAACCTGGACACCAGGGAGGGGCTTCAGAGGGTTGTGAGTTCTTGAACTGAAATGAAAATTCTTGCTTGTAAGTACAAGCATACATATGAGCTTCTGGGCAAAAAAGGTCCTTTGGCTTCAGCATATTCTCAATGGGAGACCTTTATAACCCCAAATTTAAGAATTGTTGATACCCACTCTTAGTTTTCTCTGAACACCTTGACTCTTACAGAACACCATATTCTAAGTTGCAGAATATGTTTGTTGTCTAAATCACAACTTAAATTTATAAAATATATGTTCTTCAATAGGCAAGTAGGGAAGTAAATATGGGAAACATTTACTTTTTAAAAAGATCAATTAGCAAATGACCACACATGATAAATTAGCATCCATGTGAGTTACTTAACAAGGTGGATTTTCCTCCCAGTGACAGTGGCTGAAATATCCATATACAATGATCTTTAAATATTTGACTGTTGCCTTAAAATAGCTACCCTGATTTTTTTTAAAAGAACATAATTTAAAAACCTTTAGCTTATTTTAAATTTATAGTCCTTGAAAAAAAAAATAAGTGGCTGGCCCAATCATTTATATGCCTGGGCAAAAGCAATACATCTATATAAAAGTACAGTGATATATTTCTGTTGCTGGTTTAATGTGCTGCTCCTCGCCCTGTATGTTCTGATTCATTGGAGAGTAGCAATCATGTCGACAGGCGCTGTTCTTCAGTTCCCATCAGCGACAACTAAAGGCCAATTCAAGGTTGTGGTGGGGTCATGAATCTAACACAGTCGCTGATAGAACAATTTCCCTTCCACACAGCATTGTCAGTGGGACACACAGGGAATAGACAGGGAAGCTGTCTGTGTGTATCTCTATCTTCTCGTTTTGCCTTTTGTTTCTGAGCCAGTGTTTGCAGTGTGTACCAATCCAGTGCCATTAGGGAATAGAGGGCCAGTCATGGAAAATTGATAAGGGAGAAAATTTCTAAGGCTTCAAGAAACTGGAAAAAAAAAAATTCTGTCCCTCTGTGCAAACAAGTCATCTAACAATGTGTTACAGGAGGGTCAAGAGCAGAGAGAACAGAGAGAGAGACATACAGGCGGGCTTGTTGGAAACAAGAGCGGTCTCGGGGCTTCTCAAAGAAAATGTTTACATTTTAGAAACTCTAAGGGTTCATTAAATAACTGAGTTCTCTGTTCTCGTCTTTTCCCAAATAGCATCTGAGTGAGGAAGATGTCTCTGCAGCTGCTTTATTTGCGCTCCTCACTCATTCTAGGCTGCAGCCCAAGGTTGACCAGAAAGCCAAACCTTACCCCCATCAGTTTGCAGAATGAAGGCAGGTTTAATTTAAGACAAAGTTCAAAGATACCACATCTTGGATGAGGCTCTCAGAGGTAGTGTCATAACTTTTACAGGCTAAGCCTCAAGTTTTCTTGAGATGAAAAACATCTGGAAAGTGGGATGAAGGATGAAGATGAGGAATTAAGCTGGTTGTGGGACAAATTTTCTCAAGTAAATGGTCCCACGTCATAGCATTCAAAGAGCGTGAAGTCTGTCAGGCATTAACAGAATTTTGTAGTGGTTTTACACACAGGCGTGGGATACAGAGAGGGCACAGAGAGGTTAAGAGCTCACTCAAGAACACACTGGTGGGACTTTCCTGGTGGTCCTGTGGCTAAGACTCTGTCCTCCCAATGCAGAGGGGGAGGGTCTGGGTTTGATGCCTGGTCAGGGAACTAGATCTCACATGCCATAGCTAAGACCCGGGACAGTCAAATAAATAAATCTTTAAACAAAATGAAGCACACTGGTGAGTGTGGAGCTGGGATCTGAACCAAGGCCTGTTGAAGCTCATGGCCTGTCCTCTTAGTTGCTGGCCCCCAGTTTGGAAAGTCCATATGAAGGCGGTTAACCATGCACATCCCCGCCATGTGCCCTCAAACAGTAACTGACCTGACAGCAGTTTTGTGCCTGAGGGTAAGAATCCTTTAATCTAATGGAACTAAATGTTTTTAAAACATCAGAAAACAAACTTAAGATGAGTGAGTAAAATGTGTTTGATAGACATAAACTGGCAAAGATGGAGCTAGTTCTAGCTACCACAACAAAACTAACCAAGCCTTTTTTCAAATAACGAAGACAGTTCCCTAAAAGGGATAACTATAAACACTAATTAAGCTCAATAAATCCACGTAAGAGATAAAATCACCGCAACAGGCCTGAAGTTCACTTTGCATGCTAAGCCGCCTTAGTCGTGTCCAACTTTTTGTGACCCCATGGCCTATAGCCTGCCAGACTCCTCTGTCCATGGGACTCTTCAGGCAAGAATACTGGAGTGGGTTGCCATACTCTCCTCCAGGGGATCTTCCCGATCCAGGGATTGAACCTGCATTTCTTATACCTCATGCATTGGCAGGCGGGTTCTTTACCTCTAGCATCACTTAAGCCCCAAAGTTCACTTTAGGGACAGATACTTTACTTACCCTTTGTTTTTCCACAGTTCTTATTTCTAATTTTTAGCTCTTAATCTTATTATTTTTTAAAAGATATTTTTCCTGATTGCAAAATGAACACTTTGTTATTATAGAACATTCTGGAAGCCCTGAAAGATAAAATTAACCAGTCATAGTCCAACAACACTATCAATATTTTAATGTATTTCTGCCTCACCACTTTTGTACATATACTTTTGGTCAGTTTTTAAAGAGTCATACTGCACATGTAATTTTGAAACCTAATTTTTAAAATTTATCATTTCTGTGTAGGCATTTTCCCATTCCTTTATAAATATTTAATAAATATAATTTTAATGGCTGTCTAATGTCTCAACAAGTAGATATTCCAGAGTTTACTTAATGACTCCTTTATTGCCAGACATTAGGTGGTTTCCAATTTTTTGCTATTACAAATAATGTCATTATAAATATTTGAGGATATTTTCCACATTTCAGATTATTTCCTGAGGCCAGATTTCAGAAATAGGATTTCAGGGTCAAAAGGTATGAAAACAGTTGGCACTCTTGAGGAATACTGTCATATTGCTTTATAAAAGGGTTGATGCTGGTTTTTACCGCCGCTAGCAACTCATTGAGCAAAACTGCAAAGTGACTAAAACCTGTTTATGGAGTTAGATCAGAGTTTCTCAACCTCGGCTCAATTGACCTCCAGTGCAGTTCAGTTCAGTCACTAAGTCATGTCGGATTCTTTGCAACCCCACGGACTGCAGCATGTCAGGCTTCCCTGTCCATCACCAACTCCCAGAGCTTACTCAAACTCATGTCTATCAAGTTGGTGATACCCTTCAGGGCTGGATAACTCTTTATTGGTGGGGAGGGTGCTGTACTGATTGTGGGATGTTTGGTAGCCTCTCTGATATCTACCCACTAGATGCCAGGCCTCTCTGATATCTACCCACTAGATGCCAGTAGCAACCCCCAGCTGTGACAGTGAAAAGTGTTTGCAGACATTGTAAGATATCCCCTGGGACAGAAGGGCAAAATCACCTTCTGGCTGAGACCTACTGTGTTAGACAAACTTCAACTTGTATTTGAGCTCCACCGCCTACTTAATGCTAATTTGAGCAACTTACTTGATCTCCTTGGCTCCTCATCTATTTATTGCAAAACTGAGATGATTACACTCAACACAGGGGTTGGTGGTAGAGATTAAATAAGATAATGCATGTATGGCATTTCACATGTTTGGTACATGGTAAGAGCTTAGTAGTCATTTACAATGAAGATCATGGTGTTGAGGCTTCTAGAGCCCATTGGAAGGACCTGGCCTTTATGTGAATAAAGAAGAGATGGCTATCTCTCTTGGTAAATGGTTGATACTCTTTCATGAATTCATCATCACTTATTCATTCAGTGGGTATTTACTCGAGCCTTACTACATACCAGACACTGTTCTAGGCACTGAGAACATAGCAGTGAACAGCAAACTTTGCTCACGGAGCTTACAGTCATGTGAGGAGACAGATTAAATAAGAATGAAAAAGTGATTTATATGATGTTAGGAAAGGAGATAGAAATTATTTGGGAGGTGGGAGAATATAAAATTTTAGGTGAGGTTTCTCAGGAAGTTTTTATTGAGAAAACAACATTTGACTGAAGACCCAATTTCACCATATGTACCCTGCAGTTAGAGCTTCCCAGGTGGCACTAATGGTAAAGAAAAGAACCTGCCTGTCAATGCAGTAGACATAAGAGATGCAGATTCTATCCCTGGGTCAGGAAGATCCGCTGGAGGAGGGCATGGCAACCCAGTCTAGTGTTCTTGCCTACAAAATCTAGTGGACAGAGGAACCTGGTGGGCTCAGCCCATAGGGTCACAAAGAATCTGACATGACTGAAGCAACTTCGCATGCATGCATGCACACTGCAGTTACAGCAATCCAGAGTGAATAGCAAGTGTAAAGGCACTGAAGCAGCAACACGCTGGAGTGTTCAGGGATGACCATGTAGGCTCGTGTGCCTGGAGGAGGTTGGGGAAGGAATGATGATGGTGGGTGAGTGATTGGCTGGTGGCTTGATGATAGCCTTGTAGAGACTGGGCCTTTACTCTCAGTGAAATGCGAAGTCATTAAATATAGTTGTTTTGTACTCTTTAAAATAATTTCTGATATGAAACCATGGAAGGAAGAATAGGTAATGTAAGCATCAGTATCCAGGGGATGGAGACTATATGCTAAGATGGACAAGGGGAAAAAGTGGCTTCTTCTCGTTGACAGGGGCTTATCCAGCCAAGCTCCAAATCTTGCTAATTTGGGAATTCCATCATATTTCCACTGAAAGACATAACTTGGCTGAAGGCAAAAGTTCAGGTTTAATCAAGAGAGTTGATTGAAGGAACTGGGGCAGCATCCTATAAGGATGATGGTAAAGAATCTGCCTGCAATGCAAGAGACCCTGGTTCTGATCCCTGGGTTGGGAAGATGTCCTGGAGAAGGGCCTGGCTACCCACACTAGTATTCTTGTCTGGAGAATTCCGTGGACAGAGGAGCCTGGTGAGCTATAGTCCATGGGGTTGCAAAGAGTCAGACATGGCTAACACTTCCACTTTTTTTTCCTCTAAAGAGATGGGCTCATTTGAACCTGTTTGTGTGTGTGACATCAACTGTCACGGATGTAAAACTCTTCTTGGAATATGAACTCAACTCTCTCTCCTCTCTCTGTATCAGCAACAGGGCTTTTAGAACATTCAGGGAAGGTATGTCTATTCCTCTTTCTTCTTAAAACAATTGGAAAATGAAATATTGAAGTGAGAAAATGAGACAATAACTAAAAGAACAAAACGGTGTGAGAAGTGTTGAAGGCACTCAACCATAGAATGTTCCTATGGCTGCAGAGTGACAGGACAAATTATTGAAACAAATTTCCCTGTCTCTTGGGGGATTTAGATTTCTTGACTGTTGGATTCTTGGTAAGACTGTATCCGTGGCATGCATTTTTCAATCGTCTCCTCTTCCAATATTATGACTCAGATTTAAGGTGTTTCTTCTACGTATGTCAACAAGTATAAACACATGCTTGAATGTTTTTTTCTTCCTTAGTCCAAGTTGATGTTAATCAGAATTCATTTCAGATAAAAATCTCAACATGCACTTGAACTTGAAGGTGAGAGTGCATTCCATTCTGTTCTCATTTCATGAAGCAACTCTCCTGCCAGCTCTAGTTTGGCAACTCGACTCTCCTGCAAAAGCTGATTCTCAGGCGTGACTTCAGAGTGGGGAGTTTCTCTGACCACATCCCCTCTTGAAGGCAAGAGGGGTTCATTGCTTAATGTTTCATAGAGTTTACAGCGTTTGAGGCAATGCTGTGGATTTCCAACTTTTAAAACATCTCTGTATTTTGTAAGAAGGAAATTGTTTAATCTAGTTCTGCCTCCTGCTATTCATTTCAGAGTTATCACAATAGGATTTGCTAAGGGAACAAAGACAACTGCCAATCCCTTAAAAGGTAGTTTTCCTGTATAAACGTCACACAAGCAGATTGCTTGGGACTGCATTTATTCATTTCCCAAAATGCATTATCATACTTCCGCTTGGATTGATTTCTTGACAATACCAGCTCATCACTTTGTGAGCGCCATCCAGAAATGGAAACTCAGTCAAATGCCTCTGGCTGAGTGGGTAGCCTTCATCTAGTTGGGGTGATGAAGATGTGTGGTTCCTTGATTAAGTCTCTTATTCCTTAGTGTTCTCAGGTGTCCCAGTGTTAGAGAATCCACCTGCCAATGCAAGGGACGTGGGTTCAGTCCCTGTTCAGGGAATATTCCCTGGAGAAAAATATTAGATACCCTTAGATAGAAAAATATCTCCTGGCAACTCACTCCAGTATTCTTGCCTGGAGAACCCCATGGAACCTGGTGTGCTACAGCCCATGGGGTTGCAAAGAGACACAGCTTAGTGACTGGACAACAACAAGGCAACCGAGCTATTTGGAACACTTGGCCAGCCTGTCTGATGACTTTTAAGTCTTACCTTGTCACCTAATGAACCCGCCTTTTCAAAAGTCTATAACCTTGAATGTGAAGAAAAACTGGCTGTTAGTGCAGCCATAAATGCCTCTTCACCTTTGAACACTTGCCACCCTTGTGGTAGGATAGTATAAATGTCTACTGTTCACTTCAGTTGTTGTCACTTCACAAGTCTCTCTGTGAAGTGACACAGCCAATCTCCCTGCGGAGTTCTCGACCGCTGTGGAGGATTTCAGTGGCTTCAGGAAGCATTCACAACAGTAGTGGTATTATTCTTGGCTTTCACTGGGCAGGGCCTGGTTTGTGATCCTCTGCAATGACAGCCCAGACCTTAGCTCTGGAAATGGGGTCATGGAAAGTGACATGAAGCCACCCCTGCAACAAGCATAAGCAGACATGTGTTCGGCCAGCTGTCGCCTCATTAGATATATCTACCTTCTTGAGAGAAGAAATATTTAGACGTGAACCAACTGAAAACCCAGAACAATCTATACTAATTTGTTGCATCCTGAAAGGAATGGAATTCAAATATCTTCTTCCACTGAAACCACCCATTGACCAAACACACACTCTAAGGATCAACTGATAAAAATAGGGTCCAGGGGGTAAAGAAAAAAGAATATAAAATCATTTTGCACAGTGAACCGAACTAAAGCACAATGATATCAGTCCTCATTTTTCAAAGTCTGAGCATTCCGGTGAATAAAATGAAATGCTTTGGGGAAATATAATTCACTTTACTAGAAGTACAGTATTCCAACTTTGCAATAACTTACATAAAATAGGCACGTGCCTGAGAGACAGAGGGCTTCAAAGCACTTTTAATCTGTAGTAAGCCAAGCATTATATTGAGAGCACAGTCCAAACAGCTTTCTCCTAAATAGCTTATAACATCCTTTACATGCAGTATCTAAAAAGAAATGATATAAATGAATATATTTACAAAACAGAAACAGACTCACAGACTTAAGAGAATGAACCTCCGGTTGTCAGTGGGAGAAGGATACAGGGAAGGAATAGTTAGGGAGTTTGGGATGTTTCGGTACTCACTACTATATTTAAAATGGATAACCAACAAGGCCCTACTGTATTGCACAGGTAACTCTGCTCAATGTCATGTGGCAGCCTGGATGGGAGGGGCGTTTGGGGGAGAATGGATGCATGTATGTATTTGGCTGAGTCCCTTTGCTGTTCACGTGAAACTACCACCTTGTTAATTGGCTATACTCTGATATAAAAAGTTACAAAAAAATAAACAATAAACAGTCTTCTCCTTTTTGTGGTCTACATAAGAGATGAATAGCTCAGCTTAGCTACAGGGAGGCAGACTCCAAAGCAGGGAGGTGAAAGTGTCCTTCCTCTGGGAAGGTGCTAGGGACCTTGTATACTTTGAGACAGATGTATCCTTTTTTGCTCTTCACACTTGAGAATCTGAAACATCCCAGCTGCCTCCAAAATTGGCAGCAGAAAGGTTCACCAGCTGTAAACTAACAGAAAGGGGGGATCAAAAGAGGCAAACGCTTTCGTGCCCTACAGATTCTTTGGCCCCTTGTAAGAGGTTGCCTCCACCCCACACTCTCCCAGCCTGAGGGGAAGACTGGTATTATAGCCAGTGCTGGGATTCAGAGGTATGTCCGTGGCTGCTTCACAGCTTGTTTTCTGAACAGGTCCAGTTTAGAGACAGATGACGATCAAGCTCAAATAGAGGATTTTTAGGCACGGGGTAAAATTCAGATTTTCTGATTAGAGAAATGAGAGCTAAGGCGAGAGTGCTAATGAAAGATTCCAGGCAAAGATGTCAGGGCCAGCTGCCAGCTCACAGACTGAGCTTGGCAGACAGACAGAGGAGCTCTGACGGGGAGTTTCTCTGTGCATTTTAGAAGACGGCAGCATAGATCTAAACGCAGCCAACCTATTGATTTATTCTCTTTGTACTGGACATGGCTTTTTATTAAAGAAAGCAGATATTCAATAGTGTTAACTAGTAATGGGAATTGACTTTTCACTAATTGCACAGACCTTGGCATTAATACACTTTAATGGAACCTGGGCTCTGCGTCCCTCAAATCAATCCTGAAGTTTTTCTCTAACTCTTTCTGGTCAAAGGACATGAACAGCATTATAACTGAGGGAGACCCTTTTTAATCTTTCCTTTTTTTTTTTTTTTAATTCATGGAATGAACAGGCTGAAGAACTTTCTTTGATTCCAGTGGACCAGAGAGAGGAATAATTTTGTGACCTGTAAAATACATGGGAACTCTGTAGTCTGAACTGACTGCAGAATTTGGTGCTGGCTGTTTAGAATTCAGTTATGAATGCTGGGAAAGAATTTGGCTTTCCATGCACCTGGCTGGGTCCTGCCCTCACTGGATTCTCTGAGGCAGAAGACTCATCACTTATTTATCATTCATTTGTTAGATTTATTAAAAGTAAATAGGATCCCTGACAGCTGCTGGGCTCACATAACCTGGAACTAGGGCCTTGAGAATACATGCTGCTCTCATAAACATCTCATAGAATCTGACCTCACCCAAAGGCGAAGCAGCATGGAATAACGGAATCTGCCAGGAGGGAGGGCATTCCTGAAGTTCCCAGGATGGCAAATGTCCCATCTCCAATTCTCTAAGATTCATTACTAGATTCTTCCGCTGGCCATGGGAGGCAATGGTGACTGTTGAAGGCAAAGATGCTTCAAACACAGACACAAGATTATTAGGTATCTTATTCATCTCTGAATCTGACTATGCCTGGTGTACCGAGTGGCAAACCCCATTTAATTCATGACTTACCTCTTTCTAACTGTGTGGCATTAAGTGGATCAAGCTCTTTGATCTGTCTATGTCCTGTCTGGAGGGTGTGTGGTGGGGGGAGGGGGTTGGGGGGGAAGAATACTAGAAAAAATCTTTTGCAGAGTTGTTGCGAGATTAAATGAGATATCATGTGTAAAATCTTTAGCTCCTTGAGGGCACAGAGTAAATGTCAATGAATGGTAGTTCTAATTATCATCATCTTTGAATCTTTTGCACTTAGACATTGGGTGTTTGGTAAATGTTAAGTTCAGTGAATGGGTTCATTCTCTGATTCAACTATTTCTGTGTCTCCTACGAGCCAGGTATTGTTCTGCAGGGACAGACAGGCACATCCTGTGGCTTTATGGAGTTTACCATTTGCAGTACTCTTGCCTGGAGAATCCCATGGATGGAGGAGCCTGGTGGGCTGCAGTCCTTGGGGTCGCGAAGAGTCGGACACGACTGAGTGACTTCACTTTCACTTTTCACTTTCATGCATTGGGGAAGGAAATGGCAACCCACTCCAGCGTTCTTGCCTGGAGAATCCCAGGGACGGGGGAGCCTGGTGGGTGCCGTCTATGGGGTCGCACAGAGTTGGACACGACTGAAATGACTTAGCAGCAGCAGCAGCAGCAATAGAGGCAATAAATAAATACATGAGTGAATGACTAAATTACCTAAAATGTAATTTCAGATACTGCCAGGTGGAGCTAGTGGTAAAGAACCTAACTGTCAACGCAGGAGACATAAGAAATGCGGATTCGATTCCTGGATTGGGAAGATCCGCTGGAGGAGGGCATGCAACCCATTCCAGTATTCTTGCCTGGAGAATCCCATGGACAGAGGAGACTGGAGGGCTGGAGTCCATGGGGTTGCAAAGAGTAAGGCACGACTGAAGCAACTCAGCATGCATGCATGAAAGAAATTAAGCAAGATAAGGGAATAGGACTTCTCTGGTGGTCCAGTGGTTAAGGCTTTGCCTTCCAATGCCAGGAGTGCAGTTTTTCAATCCCTTATCAGGAGCTGAGATCCCACATGCCATAGACAGAAAACCAAAATATAAAACAGAAGCAATATTGTAACAAATTCAATAAGACTTTAAAATGGTCCCCGTTGAAAATATCTTTAAAAAAAAGAAAAAGATAAGGGAATAGGAAATGACTTTGTTTATGGGAATAAGAGTGTGTGTAAAAGAGAGAGAGAAAGAGAGACTGACAGAGCAGTGAGGTGATGTTGAGGAGACAAGTGACTGAATAAATGGACAGAGATTTCTTCAGATTTCTTCTAATGCACCTTGCTCAGCTTGTTTTAACTCCTCTGACCATGTTTTAGCTCACTAACTCCTTTCTTGAGAACTCTAACTTTTTGTGCTAGAGTTTCTTACTGTATAGTGAGGTAACTCCTAATATCTAACTAAATAAACTAAATAATAAATAATAACTCCATGCACTGGTCATAGCAAACACCCTTTTCCAACAACACAAGAGAAGACTCTACACATGGACATCACCAGATGGTCAACACCGAAATCAGATTGATTATATTCTTTGCAGCCAAAGATGGAGAAGCTCTATACAGTCAACAAAAACAAGACCGGGAGCTGACTGTGGCTCAGATCATGAACTCCTTGTTGCCAAATTCAGACTTAAATTGAAGAAAGTAGGGAAAACCGCTAGACCATTCAGGTATGACCTAAATCAAATCCCTTATAATTGTACAGTGGAAGTGAGAAATAGATTTAAGGGCCTAGATCTGATAGATAGAGTGCCTGATGAACTATGGACTGAGGTTCGTGACATTGTACAGGAGACAGGGATCAAGACCATCCCCATGGAAAAGAAATGCAAAAAAGCAAAATGGCTGTCTGGGGAGGCCTTACAAATAGCTGTGAAAAGACGAGAGGCAAAAAGCAAAGGAGAAAAGGAAAGATATACACATGTGAATGCAGAGTTCCAAAGAATAGCAAGGAGAGATAAGAAAGCCTTCTTCAGCGATCAATGCAAAGAAATAGAGGAAAACAATAGAATGCGAAAGACTAGAGATCTCTTCAAGAAAATTAGAGATACCAAGGGAACATTTCATGCAAAGATGGGCTCAATAAAGGACAGAAATGGTATGGACCTAAAAGAAGCAGAAGATATTAAGAAGAGGTGGCAAGAATACACAGAAGAACTGTACAAAAAAGATCTTCACGACCCAGATAATCGTGATGATGGGATCACTAATCTAGAGCCAGACATCTTGGAATGTGAAGTCAAGTGGGCCTTAGAAAGCATCACTACAAACAAAGCTAGTGGAGGTGATGGAATTCCAGTTGAGCTATTTCAAATCCTGAAAGATGATGCTGTGAAAGTGCTGCATTCAATATGCCAGCAAATTTGGAAAACTCAGCAGTGGCCACAGGACTGGAAAAGGTCAGTTTTCATTCCAATCCCAAAGAAAGGCAATGCCAAAGAATGCTCAAACTACCACACAATTGCACTCATCTCACACGCTAGTAAAGTAATGCTCAAAATTCTCCAAGCCAGGCTTCAGCAATACGTGAACTGTGAACTCCCTGATGTTCAAGTTGGTTTTAGAAAAGGCAGAGGAACCAGAGATCAAATTGCCAACATCCGCTGGATCATGGAAAAAGCAAGAGAGTTCCAGAAAACATCTATTTCTGCTTTATTGACTAGGCCAAAGCCTTTGACTGTGTGGATCATAATAAACTGTGGAAAATTCTTCAAGAGATGGAAATACCAGACCACCTGACCTGACTCTTGAGAAATCTGTATGCAGGTCAGGAAGCAACAGTTAGAACTGGACATGGAACAACAGACTGGTTCCAAATAGGAAAAGGAGTGCATCAAGGCTGTATATTGTCACCCTGCTTATTTAACTTCTATGCAGAGTACATCATGAGAAACGCAGGGCTGGAAGAAACACAAGCTGGAGTCAAGATTGCTGGGAGAAATATCAATAACCTCAGATATGCAGATGACACCACCCTTATGGCAGAAAGTGAAGAGGAACTCAAAAGCCTCTTGATGAAAGTGAAAGAGGAGAGTGAAAAAGTTGGCTTAAAGCTCAACATTTAGAAAACGAAGATCATGGCATCCAGTCCCATCACTTTATGGGAAATAGATGGGGAAACAGTGGAAACAGTTTCAGACTTTATTTTCCTGGGCTCCAAAATCACTGCAGATGGTGACTGCAGCCATGAAATTAAAAGACACTTACTCCTTGGAAGAAAAGTTACGACCAACCTAGATAGTATATTCAAAAGCAGAGACATTACTTTGCCGACTAAGGTACGTCTAGTCAAGGCTATGGTTTTTCCTGTGGTCATGTATGGATGTGAGAGTCAGACTGTGAAGAAGGCTGAGTGCCGAAGAATTGATGCGTTTGAACTGTGGTTTTGGAGAAGACTCTTGAGAGTCCCTTGGACTACAAGGAGATCCAACCAGTCCATTCTGAAGGAGATTAACCCTGGGATTTCTTTGGAAGGAATGATGCTAAAGCTGAAACTCCAGTACTTTGGCCACCTCATGCGAAGAGTTGACTCATTGGAAAAGACTCTGATGCTGGGAGAGATTGGGGGTAGGAGGAGAAGGGTACGACTGAGGATGAGATGGCTGGATGGCATCATGGACTCGATGGACGTGAGTCTGAGTGAGCTCTGGGAGATGGTGATGGACAGGGAGGCCTGGCGTGCTGTGATTCATGGGGTCGCAAAGAGTCGGACATGACTGAGCAACTGAACTGAACTGAACTGAACTGACCTCCATATGCCTAGCATCCTTTTTTCCTCAAGTACTCCCCAACCCAAACCAGGACTTCACCTCAAAAATGAACAGTATGATTTGAAAATTTTCCTACAACATTTTCACTTGAGGGAATCAGGAAAATGCCTCTCTTTTCGTCTCTGACTTCTGTACCTCCAGCTTGCTTTCTGGAAGAGGATAGCTACGTATTCAAGATGTCTGGAAGCTGAAGGGAACCTTTGCTTTCTATTTGGCTCTCTGAAGTGTTACACAACTAGCCTGCCATACTGAATTATTTTCAGCAGTAGAAATTCTTCAGTGTCCCATCTCAGGCCAGGCTTTAATTTGAAAGTAATAACATTTGGGCAAAGCTCAGATGCACTAAGTTGCTGCCGAGGGCTTGGTGGGTTTTGAGGTAATTGGTTTTACTCAGTTGCTGATGCTTCACTTGGACAAATGAGAAATCAAACTCCAGCTCAGTTTGCAGAAAAGCCCACGTCAGCAGTTTAGTCTACTACTATTTCAGAGCTTGTTATGTTATTGGCAATAAAATGAAACTAATATACTGTTAATTAATATTGCATCCTACAGCTAATTTATCACATTATTAATCAGAGTGATAAAGCCAAGGAAAATGTGGTTCACCTTTAGTGTCTTTTCATCTCTTTTAAACACTTGTATTTATGCACAAATACATGTTTTGGTCAACACTGCCAAGTATTTGGTTGTTCCTGGATGTGTGTATTCTATTTTCAAACAGTAACTTGCCCCTCAGGAATATTTTATTTAGCAAGACAGGACTTAAAGTGAAAGGGTAACCATTTCTGATCGTAACCTTGGCTTTGTGCTTCTAGTAATTATCCTTTAATTGCATTACCCTATTTGAAATAGAGTTGTAATTGGAAAAAAACAATTTGACATTCCCTGATGCTTACTCTGACATGCACTATTTGCTTTTTATTCAAATGTAAATTTTCTCCATAATACTATCAAAGAAAGAAAAAAAATTAAGCAAAATTGAAATGTCAGTAGCAATTTCTGACATGCAGGCAGTGTCATTTACTGGCGCTTGTCTGGAAGGCAAGACTTTTGGTTCAGATGCAAAAAAAAATTAGCAAGCTCTGAGGAGAGGGAGAGATGGATGGCAGCAACACCATCCCTCTGGGATTCGTGTCCACTTTGCACAAAGGCTTCATAATACCCAACAAACTACAAGCTATAATTTTGGGATAAATAGTTTTTTTTTTTTCCTGCTTTATAATGAAAAAATTTCTTTTCTTAAAAATGGAAAGATAATAAACTTAACTTTAGGCTTACTTTATCTTGGGCATCTGGGAGGTGTAATCTTAATTTGGCGTATGTAATATCAGTTGGGCAGCTTCTAAAAATGGCTCCAATGATTTTAGTTTCCTGATAGTCACACCCTTTCATAATTTTTCCCCTTAAAGTGTGGGCTGGATCTCTTGATTTATTTCTAATGAGTAGAATATGGCAAAAGCCACGGGATGTCAATTCCAAGGTTAGGTTATACAATGCGCTGAGGCTTCTGCCTTGGGCTTCTCTGTCTTGCTTTCTCCTGAGCTCACTGTGAGGGAAGCCAGCTGCCATGTTGCGACCTGCCCTCTGGAGATGTCATGTGGTGACTCAAGAGGGTCTCTGACCAACAGCCAGCTAGGAACTGAGGTCCTCACCCAACAGCCCATGAAGAATCAAATCCTGTCAAAGGTTTGGAAGTGAATCATCCCTCAGCTGAACTTTCAGATGAGCCAGTGGCCCCAGCTGGCATTTTATTGTACTCTCAGGAGAGACTTTAAGCCAGCTAGGTGGCAATTGGATTCCCGCAGAAGCTGTGAGGTAATAAATGTTTGTTTTTTTAAGCTGCTTTTGACTCATTGGAAAAGACTCTGATGCTGGGAGGGATTGGGAGCAGGAGGAGAAGGGGACGACTGAGGATGAGATGGCTGGATGGCATCACGGACTTGATGGACGTGAGTCTGAGTGAACTCTGGGAGATGGTGATGGACAGGGAGGCCTGGCGTGCTGCGATTCATGGGGTCGCAAAGAGTCGGACACGACTGAGCGACTGAACTGACTGAAGTTTCAGGATAATTTATTATGTAGCTATATATAACCAATGCAGGGCAGAAGAAAATGGTTATTAAGCAAGTAATTATGGATATGTTTGGCACACTTGATTTTTTTAAATCATTATCATGGGTATCATTTACTCACAAAATATCTGTTAGCTGGAAATAAAATAATGGATACAGGAATAATCAGAAAAGTTCTAAGTACTGTACATATATGAAATGATTAGTATTAAAAGCTTCTTGTAGCTTGGACAAAAACTCTTAGTCCAATATCTCAGTGAAAGATTCATGGTGTACTGGATTGAACCTGGATTCCAATCCAAACTTTCTCACTCACTGGCTATAAACTTTGAGAAAGCCACTTAAGCTCCATCAGCTTTTGATAAATCCATAGGACTGAGAGGAAGGGAAATAGGACAATAAGTGATCAATGAGAGAAGCCTAAGATTGTGGATATAGTACTGGGACTTTTTGGTCAAAAGTGACAGAAATCCAACTTGAAATAGATTTTGGCAATAAGGAGTTCAGGATCGGAGCCACAGTCAGCTCCCGGTCTTGTTTTCGCTGACGGTATAGAGCTTCTTCTTCTTTGCTGCAAAGAATATAATCAATATGATTTCAGTATTGACCATCTGGTGATGTCCATGTGTAGAGTCTTCTCTTGTGTTGTTGGAAGAGGGGTGTTTGCTATGACCAGTGCGAAACTTTCGGCAAAACTCTGTTAACCTTTGACCTGCTTCATTTTGTACTCCAAGGCCAAATTTGCCTGTTACTCCAGGTATCTCTTGACTTCCTCCTTTTGTATTTCAGTCCTCTATAATAAAAAGGGCATCCTTTTGGAGTGTTAGTTCTAGAAGGTCTTATAGGTCTTCATAGAACTGTTCAACTTCAGCTTCTTCGCATTACTGGTCGGGGCATAGACTTGGATTACTGTGATATTGAATGGTTTGCCTTGGAAATGAACAGAGATCATTCTGTCATTTTTGAGATTGCATCCAAGTCCTGCATTTTGGACTCTTTTGTTGACCATGATGGCTACTCCATTTCTTCTAAAGGATTCCTGCCCACAGTAGTAGATATAATGGTCATCTGAGTTAAATTCACCCATTCCAGTCCATTTTAGTTCGCTGATTCCTAGAATGTCGACGTTCACTCTTGCCATCTCCTGTTTGACCACTTCCAGTTTGCCTTGATTCATGGACCTGACATTCCAGGTTCCTATGTAATAGTGCTGTTTACAGCATTGGTCTTTACTTCCATCACATCCACAACTGGGTGTTGTTTTTGCTTTGGCTCCACCTCTTCATTCTTTCTGGGGTTATTTCTCCACTGATCTCCAGTAGCATACTGGGCACCTACCAACCTGGAAAGTTCCTGTTTCAGTATCCTGTCATTTTGCCTTTTCATACTGTCCATAAGGTTCTCATTCCCTTCTCTAGTGGACCATGTTTTGTCAGAACTCTCCACCATGACCCTTCCATCTTGGGTGCCCCTACATGGCATGGCTCATAGTTTCATTGAGTTAGACAAGGAGGTGGTCCATGTGATCAGTTTGGTTAGTTTTCTGTGATTGTGGTTTTCATCCTGTCTGCCACAAGAGGCATATGGAAGCTTCCTGATGGGAGAGACTGACTGAGGGGGAAACTGGGCCTTGTTCTGATAGTGCTCAGTAAATCTTTAATCCAGTTTTCTGCTGATGGGTGGGGCTGTGTTCCCTCCCTCTTGTTTGACCTGAGGCCAAACTATGGTGGAGGTAATGAAGATAATGGCCACATCCTTCAAATGATCCCATGCAGGCACTGCTGCACTCAGGGCCCCCAAACCTGCAGCAGGCCAGTGTCGACCCACACCTCTACCGGAGACTCCTGGACACTCACGGGCAACAGCTGAAGATATTAAGAAGAGGTGGCAAGAATACACAGAAGATTGGACAAAAAAGATCTTCATGACCCAGATAACCACAATGGTGTGATCACTCACCTAGAGTCAGACATCCTGGAATGTGAAGTCAAGTGGGCCTTTGGGTGCATCACTTCAAAAAAAGCTAGTGGAGGTGATGGAATTCCAATGGAGCTATTTCAAGTCCTGAAAGATGATGCTGTGAAAGTGCTGCACTCAATATATCAGCAAATTTGGAAAACTCAGCAGTGGCCACAGGACTGGAAAAGGTCAGTTTTCATTCCAATCCTAAAGAAAGGTAATGCCAAAGAATGCTCAAACTACCACACAATTGCACTCATCTCACACGCTAGCAAAGTAATACTAAAAATTCTCCAAGTCAGGCTTCAACAGTACGTGAACTGTGAACTTCCAGATGTTCAAGCTGGATTTAGAGGAACCAGAGATCAAATTGCCAGTATCTGTTAGATTATCAAAAAAGCAAGAGAGTTCCAGAAAAACATCAACTTCTGCTTTATTGACTATGCCAATGTCTTTGACTGTGTGGATCACAATAAACTGTGGAACATTCTGAAAGAGATGGGAATACCAGACCACCTGACCTGCCTCCTGAGAAATCTGTATGTAGGTCAGACTGGTTCCAAATCAGGAAAGGAATATGTCAAAGCTGTATATTGTCACCCTGCTTATTTAACTTATATGCGGAGTACATCATGCAAAATGCCAGGCTGGATGAAGCACAAGCTGGAATCAAGATTGCTGGGAGAAATATCAATAACCTCAGATATGCAGATAACACCACCCTTATGGCAGAAAGTGAAGAAGAACTAAAGAACCTCTTGATGAAAGTGAAAGAGGAGAGTGAAAAATTTGGCTTAAAGCTCAACATTCAGAAAACTAAGGTGATGGCATCGGTCCCATCACTTCATGGGAAATAGATGGGGAAACAGTGGAAACAGTGGCTGACTTTATTTTCTTGGGCTCCAAAATCACTACAGATGGTGATTGCAGCCATGAAATTAAAAGATGCTTGCTCCTTGGAAGAAAAGCTATGACCAACCTAGACAGCATATTACAAAGTACAGACATTAGTTTGCCGACAAATGTCCATCTAGTCAAAGCTACGGTTTTTCCAGTAGTCATGTAAGGATGTGAGAGTTGGACTATAAAGAGAGCTGAGCGCCAAAGAATTGATGCTTTCGAACTGTGATGTTGGAGGAGACTCTTGAGAGTCCCTTGGACTGCAAGGAGATCCAACCAGTCTATCCTAAAGGAAATCAGTCCTGAATATTGATTGGAAGGACTGATGCTAAAGCTGAAACTCCAATACTTTGGCCACCTGATGCGAAGAACTGACTCATTTGAAAAGACCCTGATGCTGGGAAAGATTGAAGGCAGGAGGAGAACAGGATGACAGAGGATGAGATGGTCGGATGGCATCACCGACTTGATGGACATGTTTGAGTAAGCTCCAGGAGTTGGTGATGGACAGGGAAGCCTGGCACGCTGCAGTCCATGGAGTAGCAAAGAGTCAGACACGACTGAATGACTGAACTGAACTGAACTGAGGATCAACTTTAGGCTTAGAAGATTGATCTTTGGTTTGGTTTGGCTTTTACTAGGTTTCCAACAGAATGTGATTGTAATTTTGCTTCACCAAAGAGTCTACTTTTAAGGGTGTTTGTGTATCAGGGTAATTGGGAAAAAAAATCAGCTGACTCCTCTGAGTCCTGCCTAACAGATTGCAAGTCTTCATCTTCTGTTCTAAGTATCTAGAAGAGGGTTTTGTTGTTTGTTTTTGTTTTTATTATTATTATTATTATTTTTATTTAGAAACACTGAACAAGTTTTTACTCAAATGGGTGTGGAATCTCAGTAAATATTTATGTCTTAATTGTATCAAAAATAAAACACTTAAAAACCACCATTTGAACATCGAGTTCTCTCTCCATATGGGTCTGCCACCATGAGTACCTCCACCTGCCTGCGCCCCAGCCTGCAGTGCTGGAGGGGGTCTGGGGGGCCCACCTGACCTCAGCCGCTGAGTCCTGGCAGCGCCACCCCTGGGCAGGGCCCCCATGTGACGGCCTCCCAGCAGGAGCAGGCAACACAGTAATCCACCTTAAGGACCCTCGTTCTGAGACGGCTCCATGATACTCGATACACGAGCAGCAGACAGCAAACTCCACAAACAAGGGCTCCTGCGTCCAGGCTCGCATAAGCTTGGCCTTGTCATCCGCCTGATCGAGGTCGACCATCAGCTGTCTGAGGTGCGGGTTGAGCAGTAAGCTCCTCAGTGCTAAATTCTTTAAATCCTGCAAAGACACTCGGTCCTCTTCCTCATCACTATTGAGAAAATCAGCCAGAGTCGTCATCATCATCTTCGTTTTCCACAGGCTTTTTAGTTTTTGCAGTAAGAGCTGATCTTAGTTTTTTCTTGACAGGACCAGTTGCAGGCTTGCGCTGCTCTTTGTGCTTCCGGAAGCAGGGCAAGGAGCAGTAGGGCACGTGACAGGCAGGGCAGTGGTATTTGGGTTTTTCCAAAAAGACAACGCAGACGGCAGTACCGCAGCTGAGCAACGCCTTGGTCTCTCCTGGGACGCGCCCCCTGCCTGTGCGCCAGCCCCGGGCCCCCGAGCCCCACATGCACCTGTATTTTGTTTTTTATTTTTTAATTTCAGGTGGTGTCTCACATATCTCTGTAGTCTGAATTTTGCAGCTATGACCTTAATGATGTTACAGGAGGTCAACCCTTTGCATGACCCTGAGAGTAGTCATCTCCTTAAATTGTTTCTTTTGGCACCTGGCTTGCCTCACCCTAGTAGTGGCCCTGTGTCATTTCCTTTGGTCCCATCAACTGAATCAATAGCACCACAGTCTTCCTTGCAGGCAGAACAGAGAGCTGCGTCACCTGAGAGTTATAAGAATCCCATGAGGTTCCCTTGGACTACACTATCTTCCTCGTTGGCCTGTATCAATATTCCAAAGTCTAAGCATTGGATCACTTTCTAAGGCAGGAAGTTATTTGGAAAAGTGTACAGGATTTGGAAGAAAAAAAATACAAGTTGAAATTCAGGTTCTGGCAGAAAATAACTGAGGGAACTAGGGAAAGTCAATTAATTGATCTGGCCTAAATTTTCTGTAAAATGAGGAAGACAGGTGTGCCCTGTCTTTCTGCATATGTTATGGGGTTCAAGTAAAATACTGATGGAAAAATTATTTTGAAATCTGAAAAGCAGTATGTTAGTGCTGACTGGTTATTAAGGGTTAATAAACAGTTCTCTCTTCAGCAATAATGATGTTATCTGTTCAACCCTTAGGCCATTGAGAAGAAGGGAAACAGAGTAAGCTCACATTGATGAGCACCAGTGTGAGAGCACGGGTTTATGTATCAGGACTCTTTGATCAAAAGTGAAAGAAATCTAATTCAAAATAGTTTAGGAAAAAGACAAAGGAACTTTCTGAAAGGCATCACATTTAACTTAGAGTAGAATAAGGGTGGAGTTCATCCTCCGGGAAAGTTGGAAAAGGGATTCAGGTTCAACCAGGACCTCATCTTCTCCCAGGGAGCATCCTTCTCTCCCCTATAGACTGTCTCCTCCGTATCCTGGGATCCTGGCTGCGCGATGCTCCCAGGGTTCAAATCCCATCGCTCCCACCAGAAGAGGCTGATCCTCTCCTTAGTTTTGGTTTCTATATATTCCAGGGAAGGTTGCTGATTGTCTTGGCTGATGTCAGAGGCCCACCCCTGGGCCAACTGAGGCCAGGGAGGCAGAATCCCCAGGGGACACATCCCAACGACCTTGCCCAGAGGTGTGGAAACACCTGGAAGTGGCCTTCCAAACGCCCTCTGTGATTAGGCCCTGACCGAGTGGCTGGGCTGCTGCGCACACCAGTTTAGGGTGTGCAGTGTGCTGTGGCCAGTAGCCCCAATGCCTGGGGAGAAAACTAAATCCAGGCCACTGCACGGGAGCACATCAGTTCTGAAGGAAACGCGGTCCTAATGAAAGGGAGTGGGAGAGGTTTCCACTGGGAGAAAGGCTCTGTCCATGCCAGAGAAGCCTTCCAGTCAGACCCTCTGAGGGCACGGCCCTGCACTGGGAAGGGTGACCATTCCATCCTCTTGCAGGCAGGAACCCCTCCTCCTTTCGTGTTGATGGAATGGAATGGGAAACTCAGCTCATATGAACAGGAAAAATGCAAAAGCCACAAACGAGGAGTTCTCTCTTTAGACTATGAGGAATCAATGGTCCTTCCCAATATTGTCAGGGGCATATTTCAAACTGGACTGTAAATGCAGACTCCAGTCACTGTCATGACCTATTGCCCGGATGTTTAGCTGGCACTAAAGCCACTCCATCCCTCCTGTCGAATGCTGTTGGGTTAACCTTTCTCAAATCCACATGCTCTAAACCCCTCTCCACTGCCTGCCACTCCTCATCTGGGCACCCAAAACCCCATCCTGTGGCCCCAGCCCCTTTCCAGGTTCATCTCCTGTTTCCGCTCTAGACTAGAAACACAGACCTTTGTTGCTCCCAAATATGTCCAGCCATGGGCTATTTCCGCTGCCTGGAATGCGTTGCCTTTTCAAACCTTCCCGATTTGTCCTTTATGAAGCCTTTCCCCACAACCCCAAGTAGATATGAACTCATGGTTTATATTCCCTTACAGAACTCACCACACTCCATCTCAAGTAATATTTGCACTTGTCATGTTGCATTTTTTTCAGGTGAAAAGATCCTTGAAAGGAGGTGAAAAAAAATGATAAATACATATATTTCTTACTATGTGCAGGTACTGCTATGCATTTAGTGTTATTTAATCCTCAAAACAACTCTTTTAACAGAGAGGTTTAGCAACTTGCCCAAGGTCACACAGCCAAACAAGGATTCAAACCCATGTGATGTGCCTGCCTGAGTACACGCTCCTGATAACTATGACACCCCTGCTTGTGGTGGCAGAGACACGTTTACTCTGAAGCCAACAAATTCCTTTCCAAGAGAATGTATTCAATTTATAATTTAGTGATTTTTTTCCTTAAAGAGACCCTCAAGATTGTATTAACTTCAAGTTCTATAAAACTGGGTAGAAATACAATGTCTTGTTCATTTGAAATTCTCTTAAATCTTGTTGAGTAATGATGATCGTCACATCATCATAGTGATGATGATTCCAAGCCTTACATGGAGCATTTACAAGGCCTTTTCAGCCATCTCACTGGATCCTTACAAAAACCTAAAAATTAGGTGCGGCCGTTGAAACTTTGTAAACAGATGACAAAACTGACCTCGGAGACACTAAGTAATTTTGTCTAAAGCCACCCAGCTATAAATGATGGAGCCAGAGCTGAAGCTCAAGGCTTCTGATCCCATCTGTCAAGATCCCTTCATTTAGGTCTTTGCTGCCTGTGGGTTCTGAGAGCCTTTCAATCACTTAGCGGATGGTGGTCCTCCCACCCCCCGCCCCACGCACACCCATTTGAAGAGCACTCCATCACATCCAACAATTATCTAAATTGAAGCTGTCCATCCTGCCTTTTAAATTCTTCTCCAGATAATGAACCTTTTCAACCAATAGGGCGCTTGATGTTAATCACACAGAGAAATGCAAACTTGATCTATTCACCTTCAAATAGGTAGAGCCTAAAAGGTACAGGAATTGCATTTATGTTCCAAGCCCTAATCTTGAAAATTTCTTTAGGGAAACTTCTTCAACTGCCTGTCTTCAAGAGACTTTTAAAGCTCTCAAGCAATTGCTAAGTGATCCTAGAAATACATTTGCCTGTAGCTAGAGATTTTTGATAAGTAGCCTATAATTTATCACTGTATTACAGAAAGCCTGGAGAAAGCCTTCTATATTATGCTGAAGACTTCAGCTTTCACAGCTGATATGTAAACATATTCCCAAACTAGAGGTGCCCTGGATCATTTTTAATGGCTAAACACTGACCGTAGAAATATCATCACTGTATGTTCAGTTGTTCCCAAGGACGTGGCAGCTCTAAATGTCACACATGCCTGTATGCATGCTAAGTCGCTTCAGCTGTGTCTCTTTGCGACCCCATGGACTATATAGCCCGCCACATTCCTCTGTCCATGGGGATTCTTCAGGCAAGAGTACTGGAGTAGGCTGCCATGCCCTCCTCCAGGGGATCTTCCTCACCCAGGGACTGAACCCATGTCTCTTATGTCTTCTGTGTTGGCAGGAGGGTTCTTTACTGCTAGCACCACCTGGGAAGCTCTATCATACAGGGAAATGTCTTCACCTGCAGGCCCATGTCTTCTCCAGACTTAAGCAGTCGTGGAAAAGAGGCAAACAGAGGCAGAAGCCAAGAACTCAGTCTCTGGATTTAGGCCAGCCTGGGTGTGACCCGTCTCCCCCAGCTCCACCTCTTACCAGCTGGGTAGCCTATGTACATTGCTTATTTTGCTCATTGATTCAACAACTACTTGCTGAGCACTTAATAAATGACAGTGAGTGCTGTAGGTATTGAGACAATGGAATGAACAAAACTATCTCAGGGAGCTGGAGTTTCCACTTGCAAAACAGAAATAACTGGACCACCTAGCTCACAAGGCTGGTTAGGGATGATAAGTCAGCCTGAGGCTGGCTCAGACTTACTCTATTTAAAAAACAATAAAACAGTCTTTAACCTTGATTCTAGACTTTTAAAACATTCAGGATTGTTTGTTTATGTTTTGAGCCACTCCAAACTCTGCTTTTCATAAAATTTTCGAGGGATTTCCCTTAATGGGGAATGTAGGAGAAAGAGTTTCTAGAGCCTTGAGGCAGAAATTCCCTGGTGGTCCAGTGGTTAGAATTTCATTCTTTCATTGCCCAGGATCTGAGTTTAATCCCTGGTCAGGGAACTAATATTGGTGAAGAAAATAGTCAATTAAATCTCCATCTATACAAGGCAAATATTCATATATTATTTATCCCAAGATTTTTAATCACTTGCTTCTTTTTCCTTTCTCCCTGAATCAGGATTGGACTTGAATCACTATTAACTAAGTATTTTTGGCAATGAGTCAGATGATTCAGGAGACGTATTTGGTGTATACTAATATGCCTTTGCAGCTTCCCTGGTGGATCAGACAGTGAAGAATCTTCCTGCAATGAGGGAGACCTGGGTTCGATCCCTGGGTTGGGAAGATCCCCTGGAGAAGGGAATGGCAACCCACTCCAGTATTCTTGCCTGGAGAATCCCATGGACAGAGGAGCCTGGTGGATTACAGTCCATGGGGTCGCACAGAGTTGGACAGGACTGAGCGACTAACACACACACAGGGAACTAAGATCCCACAAGTCATGGAGTGTGGCCAAAAAGAAGAGCTTTGGGCCATATGGGCGGGAACTATGAGGCAACAGGAGGGTTAAGCACACTTGGTAAACCCAGCCACGGTCAGAACTTGTTCAGGTGGCCTTTGCATAGATATTCTTGGGCTATGCTTAGTCATGCAGTTGTGTCTGACTCTGGAACCTCATAGCCTGTAGCCTGTCAGGCTCCTCTGTCCATGGGGATTCTCCAGGCAAGAATACTCGAGTGGGTTGCCAGGCCCTCCTCCAGGGGATCTTCCCAACCTGGGGACTGAACCCAGGTCGATCCCACATTGCAGGCGGATTCTTTACCGTCTGAGCTACCAGGAAGGCCTATGCGTGGTTTTTGCATAGATCTTCTTAGGGGCTCTTCATTTCTAGTTTCATTCGGAAGGGTTTCTGCGGATGCTATTTTTATGTCTGGAGTTTCTGTCTGCCTCAAACACTGTTTAAAAGTTTCAATGAAGCATTTACCTAAATCCCTGATGTTGTGGCTCACATTCATTTCCTTTTCTCCGGCAAAGGTTGAGTCGGATGGCCCAACCAAGAGATCCTCACTCCTGCCTGCGCCTGGCACCTGTGCTCTTCCTTGGGCCTCTCCGTGATACACCAGAACCCGAAGACCACGTGCTGGCCCATCCCTCCCTAGTGCATAGACACAGGCGCAGAAGCTCTGTGTCCCTGACAGCCAAATGGGCGTCTTTTCCTCCCACTCACAAAGAATCACATTTTTCTTCCTTTGTCTTTTTATCAGTGGGAACCCATTTCTCAGTATGGTCTGGGGTCCATTTTCTTGCTCCAAATTTTTGACATGGGGTGAAACACGAAGCAAAATCAAATCTTATGAGATTGTCAATATCAACTATTATTTCCTAAAGGAAGGAAGGAAGGAGAGAAAGAAAGAAGGAAGGAAGGAAAAGGGGAAGCAAGGAAAGAAAGAAAGGAGAAAGAAAGCTTTAAAAAGTCAGGGCTAGAATTAGGTAACTACTCGTCTATTCTGCCACCTAATAATAATTTTTATAGTTGATGGACTGCTTCCTCTTCACCAAGCACTGGGCTAAGCAAAGTTTTACATACATTATGTCATTCAATCATCATAGTAACTGCAAGAAGGCTCACCCAACCCCCACCCCATTCAATTATTTCCATTCTAAGGATGCAAAAACCGAGGGTCAGAGTTCTCAAGAGACTTGCCCAAAGTCCTTTTCCTCCGACCCAAAAGCCATGAGCTAGATATTGTATCTTTTATGTGACACGGGTGGGTTAAAAATCATTAGCCTCAATGAGTTCGACCATCTTTTTGTCATCATTGTAAGAGTAATAGTATCCAATATAGGAAATCTGAGAATTGTACAACATACAATAAAAAAAAATTTTTTTTGGAGTCTCTTTAATTCTGTTTTTCTGCTCTATTCTGCTTTTTAACAAATTTGGAATTGTCCTTCTTATCTTGTTTTGTACCCTGCCTAAAAAAGTAATTAACACAGTGTCATGAGTATTGCCCCAAATCATTAAAAATTCTCCAAAAAAACTTACTTGGTTGCATTATATTGATGTAAATATTATATCACTAGTTGTTCAACTGTTTCCTCCTTATTAGAAAATCAGTTCACAAATTTTGTTGTCGTGTGACAAAGATCTTTGTACACCATTTCTATTTTTAGGCCCCAGTAGCAGCCATGTTTATCATTTCGAGGTGATTTTCCTTTGACAAGTGTCATCATTTACATTTTCTAGTTGTTTAGTCATGATGCCTTCCATAGGCTGATCTATCAGATAATGGTACCCGCTGGGAGCTGACACAGCTCTGCCTGGGTGTGACTGCACTTCAGTCGTGCCCTATGGACTAGCTGGCCAGGCTCCTCAGTCCATGGGGATTCTTCAGGCAAGGATACTGAAGTGGGTGGCCAAGCCCTCCTCTAGATCTTCCCTACCCAAGGCTCGAAACTGCGTCTCTTTCGTCTCTTGCATTGGCAGGTGGATTCTTCATCACTAGAGACTCCTGGAAAGCCCCTTGGGGTGTGAGGGCCCACACCAGAGGCCAACAGCAGGCAGCATGGCTGGACCTGCAGCTACTGCCTGCTTGGTGCTGCTCTGGGCTCAGCCTGGGGCAGATTTCTAGGGGAAGCCGGGAGAAGCAGAGTGGACAGAGCAGGGAGACTGTGGGTGCTTCCCGCCCCTCTGAGAGCTCACTGCTGACCCCACGGAGTCAGCTCACCTTGGCACCCATGGCCATCCTCCTCCTCCCGGAGCGGGGTGGGGGTGGGGGAGGGTGGGGGGGGCGGTCCTGGTTCTGGACACTTTGCCTTCCTTCTTCTGCAGCAGACTTCTTACCTACCAAAGAGAAAACAGAGGACAGTGAGCAATAGACTTCCTTTTATTCCTTTTCCCCTTCCTTCATTCCCCAAACCTATCCTTACATGGTCAAACTCCCTTTCCTCACTCAGAGAAGAAAGGAGGGGGCTGACTTCTTTCACTGAAAGCAAGAAGAAGAAAAGAAAGGGGAGAAGGTAGAGACACAGCTATTAGACCACGTTACTAGCTTTATCTCTGGCTTCATGCTTTTTTTAAAGTCTAACTTTTTTTATATTTCAAAACATTTTACTCGACAAGATTTATTGATTGTGTAGGATGTGCCAAGCACTGTACTTAATGCAATGGAGAATGGAAATGACCAAGTCTCATCTTAAAAAAAAAGTCATAAAACTTTGCTCAGATTGGCTACTTATTCAAAAATTTAGATTATTGCCTATATTAATTTTCCTAGATACTAGAAATGTCAAGTCACTTACTAATAGAGTTCTAAAAGTCTTAGAAAAAGTCTCTAGCCATTTTTATTTTATTTTTTGCCACTTTGTGCCAGAGTTTTCTGTTTCTGATTGCCAAATTTAACAAATAAAAACACAGAATGCCCCATTAAATTTGAATTTCAGATAACCAATATCTTTTAGCACATTTTATGCAGTAGCTCGAGGTAGCTCCCAAATATTGCATGAAGCATACTTATACGAAAAAGTGATTTGTTGCTTATCCAAAATTCAAATTACTGGGGCTTCCTGTATTCTATCAGGCACCTCTATTTCTATTGAATAAGACATTGTCATTTATTGTGTATCTGTATTAACTAGGCACATTTCATCCTCACAACATCTCTGTCATGTGCTTACTACTGTTCACATTTCACAGGCAAGGAAATTGAGGCCTCTAGGAACAAGTAACTTGTCTGAAGTTACAACACCAGAAAGTGTTAATAGTAAAGTTAGCATTCAAACAGGTTTGTCTGACACCACAGCTCACGTTCTTTTCCCTGGATTGTTGTTGTTCAGTCTCGAAGCCATGTCAGACTCTTTGCAACCCCAGGGACTGCAGCATGCCAGGCTTGCCTGTCCTCTATCATCTCCTGGAGTTTGCTCAACTTCATGTCCATTGAGTCCGTCAAGCTATTTAACCATCTCATTCTCTGCTGTCCCCTTCTCCTTTTGGATTTCTTTCTCTGGATTAGCTATAATTTAAATATGGACTGGGCCTGGAATGTTCCATTACAATCTGTATTTCAAAAGAATGTTCAATTTCCAGTTGAAAGAACAATTTATATAAAAATGAGGTGGAAAATTTTCTCTTCTCCACATAATATGTTATATATGAAGAGACATTTTTGCCATAAACCAGAAGAAACATTTTTGCCCTAAACCACTTAAGCAAATGGTACCTCAAGGCTACCTTTAAGAAATTGTTTTTAAATGTAGACCTTACCCAAAGCAAGTGAACTCTTCATTGTAAGTTTGTAGTAAAACATCGCCCTCTCCTGGTCATTCAGACACCACGCAACAGAGACGGATAGAAAGGATTTTTAAAAGTTGAAGCAGACGGTTCAATTATGTATCCAACTACACAATGAAAAGCTGTTGTTATCACTTATCAGGTGTATATCTTACTCTTCAAAGAGACTCCTCAGAACTGAAGCAGAAAGACATTTTGGAACTGGCCAGGTAATAGTTTTCTACCCATCTTTATGAAGGTGGCTGAGTGCTCGGCATGCTGCTGCTGCTGCTAAGTCACTTCAGTCGAGTCCGACTCCGTGCGACCCCATAGACGGCAGCCCGCGAGGCTCCTCCGTCCCTGGGATCTTCCAGGCAAGAGTGCTGGAGTGGGTTGCCGTTGTCTTCTCCGAGTGCTCGGCATAGAAATAGGTAAAATCTTTAATTTCAGGACACATCTTAAACACCCTATAAACACACCTAACTATAATAATAATCATGATAATACTTAAACTGTAGAAGCAAAAGTTCCAATACATCCTGAATAGTCAGAACTTCACAAGCATAAAATGAATGGAAAAAGAATACAGTGAATATAGGTTGGCATTTGCACTTTGGTGTCAAATAGACGGCATTAGGTTCCCTCTCTTCCATTTATAAGCTATGTGACTTTAGACAACTTATTAAATCTTTTAAGCCTCAGTTTCTTCATCTGTTAAATCATAATTATAAGAGAAGCAACTTAAGTGAAATAAATCAGACAGAGAAAAATAAATTGAGTGAGGTCACTCAGTCGTGTCTGACTCTTTGCAACCCCACGGACTGTAGCCTACCAAGCCCCTCTGTCTATGGGATTTTCCAGGCAATAGTACTGGAGTGGATTGCCATTTCCTTCTCCAAAATACTGCACAGTATCACTTAAATGTGGAATTTAAAAAAGTCAAACAGATGTGGAAAAGTGGTTGTCAGGGGCTAGTGTGGAGGACGACGGGGGGAAATGAGGAGAGGTGGGTGAAAAGGTACAGACTTTCAGCTATAATGGTGACCATTGTTAATAACACTATATTGTATAGTTGAAAAAAAAAAAACAACAGCAGCTAAGTAGGCCAGGTGGAAAGATGAAATAATACCTAACAGAGGTAGCTTACTGCTAAGAATCAGACTCTTATATATGAACTGATATTTTATGATTACTGCCCCTGTTATTAATTGTATAGAATCAGCTGTTTTAAGTTTTGAAGGAGAAAAAGCCAACAATGTCAAAGAATAAAATCAGGTTTGGTTTTTTGTGTGTCTTTATTTTTAACTACCAAAGCTTTGGCTAATAGCAAAGAATTAATACACCAGATATTTCTCTAAATTATCCAAATTTTAGAGCTGTATACTTTTTCAAAGATATTCAGACAAAGATGTTTTGGAACAGAAGCCTCAGAAATATGTGAACCTCTGAAATTCATTGCAAAGACACTCTATACTTTGTTTTTACCTAATTTCAAAACCAAAAAATATGTTAAAAAATACATCAATACAGTAGAATTTGAAAGAGGAAGGCATCTAAATATTGCTATCATAAGTGATAAGAATATTCAATTATCTAAAATACTATCAAATATCAGAAAGTCACTATACATTTAATTTTTTGGCACTATTATCATTGGAAGTGCCATATAGATGACGCTAAACTATACCAAGTTCCCTTTTGTTTGGTGGAAACTGCCTCGCATTCTGTCTTCCTTCAACCAGAGAGAATTAAATGGCCTATAAGGGCACAAGAGAGGAAGAACTGAGCTGTTAACACTTAAATCTAACTTTGCTAGCAGTGTATTATAAATCACAGATTTGAGGCAATGATATACCTTTAATTGCCTGGCAAGTTAATTAATTCAGACCCAGCTATTAAAATTTTCTATCATTTAACTTCGAATTGAATTCCAACTATGAAGCATGGTATTCCAGAGAGAATGCTTCCATGTAATTTTCAAACACTTAAGAGCCTTAAAAGCAAGTAATACCAACTAAAATACCAGTTATCTTAACTATGTCTCTTATTTTTACTATAGAACTTCAGACCCTACTGGCAAATTACCATAGTTTATGCTACATTTGTCTTTTAAAGGTGGCTGAGTCTGTGAGGACTCTAGAGTGAGAAGATTCTGCAAAGATTCGGAAGAGGAATAGAGATGTGGCTGTAGGTCACAGCTGCTTGCTCTCCTTTTTAAATATATATTATATATATTTTCCAAGGGCCTGAGTTTTAAATAGGCTGTTTTACCCTTGAGCTCTGATGGTCTTTATCCTCAGATGAAAAGAGCTAACTCTCCATCTGGTCATCATCTTGCATTCATTAAATGGCCAGTCATGGGCAAAAAGACAAAATGGTTGCCTCGTGAAAGTGAAAAGTCCTGGGTTGACTTCAGACATAGCTGGACCCAAGGGCTCCAATCCTGTGTGTCCTGGTCTTTGGCTTCTGTTTTTACCCTTGTTGGTTGCATTCTAAAGGCAGATTCTAGTTAGGCGATGTCCAGATTAACTACCAATACGTCCAGTCTTAAATCCACAAGCTGAGCAACCCTCATCAAAAAACCCTCTTTTTCTTTAATCCTAGCAAAGTTGATGTTTATTGGCTTTGACTGGCCTTGGTAATCACGTAAGTGTGCACGCTCAGTTGTGTCTGACTCTTTTGCGACCCTATAGACTGTAGCGCACCAGGCTCCTCTGTCCATGAAATTTTCCAGGCAAGAATACTGGAGTGGGTTGCCATTTCCTACTCCAGGAGGTCTTCCTTCCAGAGACAGAACCTGAGTCTCTTGCTTCTCCTGCATTGGCAAGTGGATTCTTTACCAACTGCGCCACCTGGGAAGCCCTTGCTAATCATGTTTCCACATTTAAAACATTCATTAAGGCTACAGAGGGCAGGAGGAGAAGGGGGTGACAGAGGATGAGATGGTTGGATGGTATCACTGACTCAACGGACATGAGTTTGAGCAAACTCCGGAGACAGTGAGAAACAGGGAAGCCTGTTGCACTGCAGTCCATGGGGTTGCAAAGCGTCAGACGTGACTTAGTGACTGGGCAACAAAGGCTACAGAGACACTGCTCTCTCAAAGGCCAGAGGTGGTAATGCACCCACTCCTGGAATCAAAAAGCAAGGTCTATTCCACCTGAATTCCATGGGCTGAGAGTATAAGGGTAATGGCTCAAAGGCAAATTTCAGTCTAACACTGAAAGGGAGAACTGATACTGGGATTCAAAGCATGTGAGCTTTAACTGGAGCAGTAGAAACAAAATAAAAATGAAGAAAAAAGCCAAAGCAGATTGAAGAATATTCCAAAGAGGAACCAAATGGATTTAATAATATAAACAGGAGAATGGAGTAGAAATTGACTGAGCTTTATAGTCACTGAATCTTCTAAAGCCAGATATAGAGAGAGAAAAGAAAAAAAAAAGATTAGTGAAAGTTTTATGTGCTTTAATTTAGAGCTAGGATCTTTCTGGGAACCAATTTAGAATGGGGACAAATTAGGCTGTTGTATTAACCAGGGTTCTCCAGAGATCTGGAAACAAGAGAATGTGTATAAACATAAGGTGGAGGGTTAGTCACTAAGTCATGTCCAACTTCTGTGATCCTGTGGACTATAGCCCACCAAGCTCCTCTGTCCATGGGATTTTCCCAGCAAGAATACTAGAGTGGGTTGCCATTTCCTTCTCCAGGGGATCTTCCCAACCCAGGGATCAAACCCAGGTCTCCTGCATCACAGGCAGTTTCTTTACCAACTGAGCCACCAGGGAAAAGAGACATTTTAAGGAACTGGCTCACATGATTATGGGGGCTGGTAAGTCCAAAATCTGCAGGCAGTCTGGGGATCTAGGGGAGATCTGATGTTGTAGTTCAGGTCTGAAGGCAGTGGAGGCAGAATTCCTTCTCCCTTGAGGTACACTGATATTTTTTAAGGCCTTCAACTGATTACATGAGACCCATTCACATTATAGAAGGTGCGAGCCAAGTTGCTTCAGTTGTGTACCACTCTTTACAACCCCATGGACCCTGCCAGGCTCCTCTGTCCATGGAATTCTCCAGGCAAGAATACTGGAGTGGGTTGCCATGCCCTTCTCCAGGAGATCTTCCCAACCCAGGGATCGAACCCGCATCTTTTATGTCATTGGCAGGTGGGTTCTTTACCAGTATCGCCACCAGGGAAGCCTCAGTTCAAAGTCTATTGATATATATATCTTTAAATTGGGGTGTCGTTGCTTTATGATGTTGTGTTAGTTTCTGCTGTACAATGACAAGAATCAGCTATATGGTTTTGACCAACCTAGACAGCATATTGAAAAGCAGAGACATTACTTTGTCAACAAAGGTACATCTAGTCAAGGCTATGGTTTTTCCAGTGGCCATGTATGGATGTGAGAATTGGAATATAAAGAAGGCTCATCACAGAAGAATTGATGCTTTTGAACTGTGGTGTTGGAGATGACTCTTGAGAGTCCCTTGGACTGCAAGGAGATCCAACCAGTCCATCCTAAAGGAGATCAGTCCTGAATATTCATTGGAAGGACTAACGCTGAAGCTGAAACTCCAATACTCTGGCCACCTAATGCAAAGAGCTGACTCATTTGAAAAGACCCTGATGCTGGGAAAGATTGAGGGCAGGAGGAGAAGGGGACGACAGAGGATGAGATGGTTGGATGGCATCACCAACTCAATGGACATGGGTTTGGATGGACTCCAGGAGTGGTGATGGACAGGGAGGCCTAGCGTGCTGTGGTTCATGGGTTGCAAATAGTCGGACACGATTGAGTGATTGAAGTGACTGATACATATATCCCCTCCCACTTGGACCTCCTTCCCACCATGGCAGTGCATGTAGGTTAATCCCAATCTCCCAATTCATCCCATCCCTGCCCCTCTGTGTCTACCTGTCTTTTCTATATGTCTGTCTCTCTATTCCTGTCCTGCAAATAAATCTGTACCATTTTTCTGGATAAAGTTTAATCACGTCTAAGAAATACTTTCACAGCAGCATCTAGAGTATAATCTTTGACCAAAAACTGGATGCTATCACCTAGCCAAGCTGACCATATCAACCCACTTGAATTCTGAGTGATTCTCACACTGAGCCAGAAGGCTTGGCCCCCCAGTGCTCAGGCCAAACCTCAGACCAGTTAAATCAAGTACTACCTGTAAATGAGGCTCAGGTCAAAATATTTTTTGATAGAGCAGTTGTTCTTTGAGCATGGTTTCCGGACCAGTGACTTCAACCTCACCTGCAAACTCTCTACTCCAGACCAAGTCAATCATAGACCATGGATTTATCCCTGGCCCTGCAGTCCATGGTTTTAACAAACCCTCCAAGCGATCCTGATGCATGCTCAAATTTGAGCACCACTGGTCTGGAGTTCTCCAGCAATACAGGCCAAGAGGTAGCTCCTCATTAAGGATCTTAATAATGGTGTTTGTTGCAAGGATACATATGAGAATACGAGGGTCTTGACTCTATGTGGCCAAGCTGCACTGAGATGGGGTATTTTCAAGTTACAATAGATGGACTTATCTGACAGCAGCTCTGGTGACTGAATGAGGCTTAAGCAGTTGCTGAAAGTGTAGTGTGTACATATAGAACCTTCCTCTTCTATTATAGTGCCTCAGCTATTCTGTCATTTCATCTCTCCTGATACAAACTGAATTTTTCTTCTTTATTTTCTGTTTAAACTCCTGAGAGAAACTGATTGGCTGAGTTAATCATTTTCACCATTTGGGCAGTGTATAAGCTCTGCTGTCTGGTATGAAGACTGGCTTCCCTTGGGTCAGGACCAGAGGAAACAGAATGCAGTATGTTAAACGGCCTCTTCTAAGGCCACTTCCCTTAAAAGGCCTGAGCCCACTAACAGGGGTTGTAGGTACGTGACAGCGGAAGGCTTGGTGTTAAGGATGTTTAATCGTCTCTGACTGCTAAATCGATGTGTAATTCTTTGACACAAAAAGACATCAAAGAGAAATTAAATATTTGTTCAACTATACATTTTGAGAATGAGTTGGAAACGTTAACTAAAAACCTTTGGAAATGTTTCCCTTTCAATATTTCCTATAAGAGTCTTCTTGTGGCCTAATTTAGGAACGCCATGAGCCATAATATTTTGGGAAAAAAAATGAATCTTATTTGCATGCACCAGATTGTGGGGCCTGTATCTTATGTAGAAATTCTCTTTGCATAGTCTCATTCCTTAAGCCAGAAATGATTAGAAGCTTGCTGGTATTTTTAAAAAACCTCATGTAATGAAAAGAAAGCTCATGTGATAGTTTTCTCCAAATCATTTCAGATTGGCTCTCTAGGCCAATCTTTTTCTTTTTAGTGCAATTTTGAATTGTGGGCAATAGGAAAAAGATATTATAGCAACAAATAATTGTGATTGAATTACTATGAATTATACCAATTTAAATTTCCCTTGCATGGTTTGGGGTGACTTTTTGTTTTGGCTGCACTGCCTGGCATGAGATCTTAATTCTTCAAGCAGGGATCAATCCCATGCTCCCTGCAGTGGAAGTGTGGAGCCCTAACCCATGGAATGCCAGGAAGTCCTCGTGGTGACTTTTTTTCTTAAGGGGGTGATTTTTAAATTGAACTATGGTTGACTTACAATATGGTATTCATTTCAGGTATACATGTATATTCTTTCAGATTCTTTTCCATCATAGGCTGTTATAAGATATTGAATACTGTTCCCTGTGTTATTAATTGCCTATTTTTTATATAGTGTTGTGTATCTGTTAATCCCATACTCCTAATTTATCCTAATTTGTCCCCCTCCCCCTCTTAGGTAACAGTAAATTTGTTTTCTGTCTGTAGACACTCTTAATAAACTGATCTCATTTCACAACACTAGCTGAGCTGGGAAAATAAGTCCAATCCAAATCAAAAAGCTAAATACACTTTGAGAAAGGTATGAGATTGTTACTTAAAAACCTTAAGGATACCACAATTCACTGAACATCCCTGAATCATTTTATCTCTCTTAATGCCAAAATTAAATTTGTACTTTACACAGAACCTTGTAGAAACCACTTACATGATACCAGTATTACCACTACTGGTAACTTCATCTTATGCCACCAAATAACAAAATTTTTTTCAAAATAATTTTATTTTTGGCTATGCTGGATCTTCGTTGCTGCGTGTGGGCTTCCTCTAGTTTTGGACGGTACATGGGCTTCTCATTGCAGTGGCTTCTCTTGTTGTGGGTTTCCCTGGTGGCTCAGATGGTAAAGAATCTGCCTGTGTGGATCACAATAAACTGTGGAAAATTCTGAAAGAGATGGGAATACCAGACCACCTGATCTGCCTCTTGAGAAATCTGTATGCAGGTCAGGAAGCAACAGTTAGAACTGGACATGGAACAACAGACTGGTCCCAAATAGGAAAAGGAGTATGTCAAGGCTGTATACTGTCACCCTGCTTCTTTAACTTCTATGCAGAGCACATCATGAGAAATGCTGGGCTGGAAGAAACACAAGCTGGAATGGAGATTGCCGGGAGAAATATCAATAACCTCAGATATGCAGATGACACCACCCTTATGGCAGAAAGTGAAGAGGAACTAAAAAGCCTCTTGATGAAAGTGAAAAAGTTGGAGAGTGAAAAAATTGGCTTAAAGCTCAACATTCAGAAAATGAAGATCATGGCATCCAGTCCCATCACTTCATGGGAAATAGATTGGGAAACAGTGGAAACAGTTTCAGACTTTATTTTTTTGGGCTCCCAAATCACTGCAGATGGTGACTGCAGCCATGAAATTAAAAGACACTTACTCCTTGGAAGAAAAGTTATGACCAACCTAGATAGCATATTCAAAAGCAGAGACATTACTTTGCCGACTAAGGTACGTCTAGTCAAGGCTATGGTTTTTCTGGTGGTCATGTATGGATGTGAGAGTTGGACTGTGAAGAAAGCTGAGCACTGAAGAATTGATGCTTTTGAACTGTGGTGTTGGAGAAGACTCTTGAGAGTCCCTTGGACTGCAAGGAGATCCAACCAGTCCATTCTGAAGGAGATCAGCCCTGGGATTTCTTTGGAAGGAATGATGCTAAAGCTGAAACTCCAGTACTTTGACCACCTCATGCGAAGAGCTGACTCATTGGAAAAGACTCTGATGCTGGGAGGGATTGGGGGCAGGAGGAGAAGGGGACGACAGAGGATGAGATGGCTGGATGGCATCACGAACTCGATGGACGTGAGTCTGAGTGAACTCCGGGAGTTGGTGATGGACAGGGAAGGCTGGCGTGCTGCGGTTCATGGGGTCGCAAAGAGTTGGACACGACTGAGCGACTGAACTGAACTGAACTGAAATGCAGGAGACTTGGGTTTGATCCCTGGGTCGGGAAGATCCCCTAGAGAAGGAAATGGCAACCCACTCCAGTATTCTTGCCTGGAGAATTCCACGGAGAGAGAAGCCTGGTGGGCTACAGTCCATGATATTGCTGAGACGGACATGATTGGATGACCAACACTTCACACTTCCTTCTCTTGTTATGGAGCACAGGTTCTGGTGGGTGGGCTCTGTAGCTGTGGCTCACAGGCTCCAGAGCACCGGCTCAGTAGTTGTGGCACAGAGGCTTAGTGGCACATGGGATCCTCCTGGACCAGGGATTGAACCAGTGTTCCCTGCATTGCAAGAAGGATTCTTAACCACTGGACCACCAGGGAAGCCCACAGATTTAATTTTTTAAATAACTGTGATACTACCGTGAGGACCAAATCATAAATGTGTGCTATCAGAATTTAGGATAATTAAAACCAACATTTAATTTGTATTTATCAAATTGTTCAATATAATTGATTGGATGTTGAAAACAAAGGAATAATTAGAGAGCTAAATTTACATTTTGAATTGTTTTAGGTCTCCTTTTAAAAGATCAAATTCTTCAATCTTGGTTTTAGATATTAATGAAAAAGTGAAAGTGAAGTTGCTTAGTTGTGTCCAATTCTTTGCAACCCCATGGACTGTAGCCCACCAGGCTCCCCCATCCATGGAATTTTCTAGGCAAGAGTATTGGAGTGGGTTGCCATTCCCTTCTCCAGGGGATCTTCCTGACCCAGGGATCAAACCCGGGTCTCCCGCATTGCAGGCAGATGCTTTACCGTCTGAGCCACCAGGGAATGTTAATAATTAGATATTAATAAGATATTAATAAGTTCTCTCAATAAGACAAAGATCCCACAACTCTGAGCCGAGGTTTGGTTTTTACTTTATTTCATTACAGTAAAATGTGCCCTTATCTCAAAATGAGCTCTGAAAAGAACTGAGTTAAAAAAAATCAGCCTGTTTACAGCAAAAATTATGAACCCCAAACTTCTTTTGTATTTTCATGTATTAGCTGTTACAACTGGGAGTACTGGAAGGTTTTGGCTATTTCAGTGATAGTTGCAAACATTTTATTTGTAATAAGTCCACTTATTCCAAAACCATAGTCTAGGAAGATTACAGCAACTTTGAACAAACTTTTGTTTGGTTGTAGTGATATGAAATGAGAAAACTGAAGTTTCAATCTTTTGTTTCACAAAGAAATTATTCCCTCATGGTTTCAAGGGGGAAAAAATAATAAATTTTAGTTGTGCCACTTCAATGGGGCTGTAATACTTTCAAATTGCATTTAAAGATGGAAAATTACTAACCCAACTGAGTTAACAATCTGTTTTATCTAATAATAAATCTCCTTTATCTTCTAGAAGTTAAATTATCTTGGTAAGATTAGTCAATCTGCCTAACTATGCAGTTACATATAATCTACAAATTGGGGTATATACTCTACAGAAGTCTATTAATCTTTAAGTTTTCAATGAAGTATTTGATGATTAAAAAAAAAACAGATAAAAGCATTATATTCCCATTTCTCTAACTTTATAAAAATGAAAAGAAATCCAGAAATGTCCATGTATATTTTCCTATCCCCACTCATATTCTTAAAAATTTGGTGACCAATGCTGGGCAAGACCTAAGAATGCTAAAAAGCCATTCTACTTTGAGAATTTTCAAAACTATCTCACATCAATGTAATGACCAGTGTTTATATTTTAACTTATAAGTAAAGAGATTAAGCATAAAGTAGTAGCAGAGAGTTTATTTTCATGAAAATACCAGCAGATGTCAGCAAAAACTAAGGCAGTGTCGCATGAATCTATGCAAAGATGCTAAGTGATTTCTAACAGCATAATCATAAGAAAATCTCTAATTACGAAAGCTCAATTCATGTAAGACACCTTGGTTTTTTACATTGCTATTTTGGCTTGTAAATAACCTTTTTGGAGGAGGGGAAGGTGGGCCACAGTGGTATCCAGCTTTTTTCAAGGTAGCAAGAGCTCTTTTAAGGAACTGAACTGCTCTGATTTTAATAAAACTCATCCACAACACAACATAACAAACCAAATTACACTTTAGACAGACATTCTCAAAAGAAAAAAATCAAGTGGTTTACAGAAAACACCTATTACCCAGGTACTTCAATAGATGTTCAGGGGTTCAGAATGTGGAATATTTATAAGTGCTCAAATGTATTTTTCTGGGGAGTTCATACCTTTCATCAGCTTTTCACAGGGGTCTATGACCTCCATAAAGTTAAGAACCATGCTAGAACTTACTATAAGTTATATTCTCTGCATTAATACATCATTCTCCATATGTGTGTGTGTAGATATATATATATATATAGATATATATGTATTTCAAAATACATCTGTTAAAAATTACTTAGCTGAACCCATGCCAGGAAAGCAGTTTTAGAATAGACTGTCAGGTTGTAGAACAGACTGTTATATAGAAATAGACGTAATATTTTTAAAAAGAAGAATCTCATGTATAATATTCCAAAGATAAGAAGCTATTTTCTTATACTTGGAAAATATAAACGGGAAAAAGATCACTGGAATGTCAGTCATTTTATTAAAATATGTATATGCATTTTTTAAACTGTTTGTGACCAATACTGTGTTAAGACTGATGTTTGTAGTCTTTCATTAACTTTTCAACCAGGACCCATATTTAGCCAAAGTTATGTGTTTATGCACATAACTGTTTATGCAACTTTCATTTTTAAGATTCTAAAATAACTTAGCCATGTTGAATCATGTGTGTGTGTGTGTGTGCTCAGTCATGTAGACTCTGCGACCCCATGAACTGTAGCCACCATACTTGAGCAAAATATAAAAGGGATCTTAGATGATGGTTTCATTGTATTCTGTATTTCTGTAATTTTATGTTAAAAACATAAGTGGACTTGTGATGTCACATAATGAACAAATATGTGTAGAACTGTTCAAAAAAGTTTCCCTTAAAAAACTTACCTTTGAAAAATAACAGAAATGTTCTACTAAACAATGTTGAAATATAACAATTTGAGTTTTGGAGAACAAGATGGTGGAGGAGTAGGTGGATGTGGAGGACATCTCTCTCCATGGATCCATCAGGAATACACCTTCAGACACAGAAGTGCATGCAGAACACCAGCTGAGAGCGGACAGGAGTACCTGACCAGAGGAAAAGAATATATAGAACCTCGCAAAACTCAGTAATGAAGGAACCAGGGGGAAAAACAGAAGTGTTAGTAGGACTGGACCTGCCCTCTGGGGTGGGGGAACTGAAGCAGGCTTCTGAGCCCCACATAGGGGCAATTGTCTGGGTCAGAGGAGAAATATTTAAGGCTGAGAGTGAAACAGATGATCTGTGGCAGCCTAAACAGAGTGAGAATCAGACAGTCCTTGCTGCAGCTATACATACCCTGGACAGGGACGCGGGTCCCCTGGAAGGCGCAGTGTCTGGGAGCTGGAGTTTAGGGATTATGGAGAGATCCCAGGACAAGGGCTGCTGTTGACTGTGGAGAGATGGATAGAGGGGATGTGAGGGAGGAGATTGTGGTGGGAAATGCCTGTGGAGGAAAGCCAGGCAGCCATGGAAGCAAGGCGATACTGCTGAGTCATGCGTAGGGGGTGGAGCCATCACCGTAGCCTCTCTCTCCCCATACCCCAGCATCAGCAGCTGAATGATAAAGAGGCAGGCCCATCAAATGCCTGAGACGTTGAACTACAGAGTAGGACTCCAGCCAGGGGGCCCCCTCTATGTGCCTAAGGCGCTGAACAATAGAGAAGGACCCCAGGCAAGGAAACCCTCTAAGTGCCTGAATTGGGCAGAGCTACAGAGATAGACTGGCTAAAGAGGCCTGCTGATCACCAGCTCTAAGAGGCTCAAAAAAAGAGTCTGATAGGGCTCTAACTCCAGTGGCGGAGGGGTAAGCCGAGCAGCTGCGCCACGTTCACACTCAACTCTCACTGGGGCAGAGCTGCCATAGACAAAAAAAGTCTTGCGTCTATGCACACAGGGTTGCTTTGGTAGTGTCCAACTCTTTGTGACCCTGTAGACTGTGGCCTACTAGGTTTCTCTGGCAGGGACGGGGTGGGGGTGGGGTGGTTCAGGCAAGAATACTGGAGCATATTGGCCCATACTGGTTGCCATACCCTTCTAGAGCACTGTATTTTCTGCTGGCCTAGCCGCCAATACCCCTGAGTACCTGGTGCTGCCAGAACCCCTCCAACCCAAGCAGCTGCACCACCTCCACACCTGGCCCTCACAGGGGCAAACTCAGGTCCTCCATGGCAGCCTCAGTAGCAAACACTAGTGGACAACCCACTTGCAGAGGTGGAAATAAAACCACAATTGAAACTCAGGGGCAGTGCGGCTAAGGAAGAAGACCCAAAACCTTCCTACCAGCTGTACAAGCTGCAGATTAAATCCACACAATCAACTAGGCAGACTCTGTCTATGGAATATATAAAAGGTCATTGAGAGCTCCCACAAAAGAAAACACACTAGCTGTGGACATTGCAGGCAAGAACACACAGGAGTAGGACCAGATTAGAATCTGAGCTGTCCCGACAGCAGGTCCAAATGTCAGCAATGTTGGAGGGCAGCCTAGGGAGGTATGGTGGACTGTGACTCCCAGGGAGGGAAAGGACTTTGACAGCAGTGACTCAAGAAAAACATTTATTATTATTATTTTTGGACTCATTCTGTTGAATCTTTTGGATGTTTTCTTTCCCCACCCTCGACTCTGTTGTAGTTGTCGATTTTATTGGCACTATGAAATGCAATTAAGCTTTTGGGCTTTTTTTTTTTTTTCTCAGTCACAAGTTTTATTGTTCTAAACATCTGCCTCTACATTGGACTTTTGTAGTTTTCCTTTTTTTTTCTTAATTTTAATTTTTTTAATTTTTTCTACATTTATTCCTTTGCTTTTCCTACTGCTCTTTTCCCCTTGCAGTTAATCTTTAATGTATGTAAATCTTCATCTACCTCTATTTAACTTTGCATATCTATTCTTTCTTTTCTTTCTCTCCTTTCCTCTGAACCTATTTGTTAGTTTTATTTTCATTGCTTTATTCTCCAATTGGCACTTTGCTTTAGTTTTGTTTTCCAGTTTGTGCTTTAGTTAGTTTTGTTCTTAACTGGTAAATATAATTTTTGATTTCCTTTGTTCGCCAGGTCAATCTACTGTACTGTATTTTTGTTGGACTGTTTTAACTTTGCTCATGGGTGTATATGTGTATCTTCCATTATTTTAATTATTATTTGCCTGATCTTGTAACTACCATTTGTCTGGGGTTCAGCTTTGGTTTCTTGTTTTTGGATATTTGTTTTAATCTCACTTAATGCCATAACAAACCACTTGTGGAATCTTTGTTCCTGACCAGAGATCGAGCCCCGAGCCTTTGGAGTGGGAGCACTGACTCCAAGACCCTAGACTACCAGAGAACTAACCCTAGGGAGCATCAAACAGTGAGAATTCACACAAAGGAAGCCACATGAATACAAGACCTGGTATCACCCAACCACCAGTCACCCCCTGTGCAGATGCCTCATCTAAACAACAAACAAAACAAAAATACAAACCCAATCATCAGCAGACAGGATCACCACCTCAGCCTTTCAGTCAGAGGAAAAACAAACAAACAAACAAACAAAAACTCATAACAAATCTCACCCTGTATGAAGCTCACACAAGCCACTGGACCAACCTTAGGGCAGAAACCAAAAGGAAGAAGGAATTCAGCCTTCTTCAAGGAAAGAATTCAACTTTCCTTGAAGCCTGGGAAAAGGAGACCTCAAACACAATAAGTTAAAAAAAAATAATAATGAAAAGGCAGAGAAATACTACACAAATGAAGGAACAAACTAGAAACACAGAAGTCCAAATAAATGAAGAGGAAATAGGCAAACGACCTGAAAAAGAATTCAGAATGATAGTAACGATGATCAAAAACCTTGAAAGCAAAATGGAGAAAATTCAAGAATCAATTAAAAGAGACCTAGAAGAATTAAAGAATAAACATACAGAGACAAACAACACAATTACTGAAATTAAAAATACTGTAGAAGGAATCAATAGCAGAATATCTGAAGCAGTCTGAATCTGAATCAGTAAGCTGGAAGACAAAGTGGTAGAAATAACTTCTGAAGAGTGGAATAAAGTAAGAATGAAAAGAACTGAGGATAGACTCAGAGAAAACACACCAACATTCGAATTATAGGGGTCCCAGAAGAAGAGAAAAAGAAAGGGTATGAGAAAAATTTTGAAGAGATTATAGTTGAAAATTTCCTCAACGTGGAAAAGGAAATAGTCAATCAAGTTCAAGAGGCACAAACAGTTCCATACAGCATAAACCCAAGAAGAAACACACCAAGACACACACTAATCAAACTAACAAAGACTAAACACAAAGAAAGAATATTAAAAACACCAAGGGAGAAGCAACAACATACAAGGGAAACCCCATATGCCTAACGGCTGATCTTTCAGCAGAAACTCTGCAGGCCAGAAGGGAATAGCAGGATATATTTAAAGTACTGAAAGGGAAAAATCTACAACCAAGATTACCGTACCCAGCAAGGATTTCATTCAAAATTAATGCAGAAATAAAATGCTTTTCAGATAAGCAAAAGTTAAGAGAATTCAGTTCCACCAAACTAGCTTTACAACAGATGTTAAAGGGACTTAAATAGTCAAGAAATACAAAAGAAAAAAGATCTACAAAGTCAACCCCAAACAATTAATGGCAATAGGAACATATATATCAATAATTACTTTAAATGTAAATGGATTAAATGCACCAACCAAAAGACACAGACTGGCTGAATGGACAAAACCCATATATATGCTGTCTACAAGAAACCCACTTCAGACCTAAAGACACATTTAGACTGAAAGTGAGAGGATGGAAAAATACATTCTATGCAAATGGGAAGCAAGAGAAAGCTGGAGTAGCAATCCTCATATCAGACAAAATAGACCTTAAAATTGTTAAGATTACAAAAGATAAGGAAGGACAGTACATAATGATCAAGGGATCAATAGAAGAGGAAGACATAACAATTGCAAATATCTAGGCACCCAACACAGGAGCACCTCAATACATAAGACAAACACTAATAGACATAAAAGGAGAAATTGACAGTAACACAACAATAGTAGGAAACTTAACACCCCACTCACACCAATGTACAGATCATCAAAACAGAAAATTATAAGGAAACACAAGTCTTAAATGATACATTAGATGAAATGGATCTCATTGCTATCTTTAGGGTATTCCATCCAAATGCAGAAGAATACACCTTCTTCTCAAGTGCACATGGAACATTTAATATTCAATATATTAGATTTTTTTTTGAAGAATCAATATTGTGAAAATGACTATACTACCAAATGCAATCTACAGATTTAATGCAATCCCTATCAAATTACCAACAGCATCTTTCACAGAACTAGAACAAAAAATTTCACAATTCATATGGAAACACAAAAGACCCCAAATAGCCAGAGCAGTCTAGAAAAGAAGAATGATCTTGGAGGAATCAACATTCCTGACTTCAGATTATACTACAAAGCTATGGTCATCAAGACAGTATGGTACTGCCACAAAAACAGAAATATAGACAGAAAGCCCAGAAATAAACCCATGCACCTATGGGTACCTTAATTTTGACAAAGGAGGCAAGAATATACAATGGGGCAAAGACAGCCTCTTCAATAAATGGTGCTGGGAAAACTGGACAGCTACGTGTAAAAGAATGAAATTAGAACACTTCCTAACACAATATACAAAGATAAACTCAAAATGGATTAAAGACCTAAATTAAAGACCAGAAACTATAAAAACTCTTGGTGGAAAACATAGGCAGAACACTCGATGACATAAATCAAAGTAAAATCCTCTATGATCCACTTCCTAGAGTAATTTAAATAAAAACAAAAGTAAACAAGTGGGACCTGATTAAACTTAAAAGCTTTTGCATAGCAAAGGAAACTATAAGCAAGGTGAAAAGACAACCCTCAGAATGGGAGGAAATAATAGCAAGTGAAACAACTGACAAAGGATTAATTTCCAAAATATACAAGCAGCTCATACAACTCAATGCCAGAAAAACAAACAACCCAATCAAAAAGTGGGAAAGACCTAAACAGACATTTCTCCAAAGAAGACATACAGATGGCTAACAAACACATGAAAAGATGCTCAACATCGCTCATTACTAGAGAAATGCAAATCAAAACTACAATGATATATCACCTCACACTGATCCGAATGGCCATCATCAACAAGTCCACAAACAATAAATGCTGGAGAGGGTATGGAGAAAAGGGAATGCTCTTGCACTGTTGGTGGGAATGTAAATTGAAACAGCCACTATAGAAGATGGTATGGAGATTCCTTAAAAAACTAGGAATAAAACCACCATATGATCCAGCAATCCCTCTCCTAGGCATATACCCTGAGGAAACCAAAACTGAAAAAGTATCCAAAAGAACCCCAAAAGTGGACGTGTATCCCATTGTTCACTGCAGCACTATTTACAATAGCTAGAACATGGAAGCAACCTAGATGTCCATCAACAGATGAATGGATAAAGAAGTTGTGGTACATACACACAATGGAATATTACCCAGCCATAAAAAGGGACACATTTGAGTCAGTTTTAATGAGGTGGATGAACCTAGAATCTATTATACAGTGAAGTGAGTCAGAAAGATAAGATACTGTATTCTAATGCACATATATGGAATCTAGAAAAATGGTACTGAAGAATTTACTTACAGAGAAACAATAAATTGACAGAGAATAGACTTATGGATATGGGGAGAGGGGAGGAGAGGGTGAGATGTATGGAAAGAGTAACATGGAAACTTACATTACCAACTGTAAAATAGATAGCCAACAGGAATTTGCTGTATGGCTCAGGAAACTCAAACAGGGGCTCTGTATCAACCTAGAGGGGTGGGATGGGGAGGGAGATTCAAAAGGGAGGGGATATATGTATACCTATGGTTGATTCATGTTGAGGTTTAACAGAAAACAAAATTCTGTAAAGCAATTATCCTTCAATAAAAAAATGAATCCAGCATCTGACTTAAGTACGTGAAAGTGTTAGTCGCTCAGTCATGTCAGGCTCTTTGCAACCCCAAGGACTGAAGCTTGCCAGGCTCCTCTGTCCATGAAATTATCCAGGCAAGAATACTGGAGTGGGTTGCCATTTTCTTTTCCAGGTGAACTTCCCGTCTCAGGGATCAAACCCACGCCTCCTGCATTACAGGCAGATCTTTACCATCTGAGCCACCAGGGAAGCCCACCATGGATTTAAGTATATAAAGACAAAATATTCTTTCTGCCAGTGCTCTGTTGAAAACATATTGGTCAAGGAATTGATAAAGTTTATTCCTGATAACTAGGCCAGTGAACAGTTGTAACTTAAAAATGACATTTAATTCCATGGTTGAAAATGGCATTCCATAAAAGTAAAATTTCCTCTTGTATAGAGGAAAAACAAACCTCTGTTGGTCAATTCAATCAAACTGGCTGTATAAATCTTTCAACAGCTAAAAAGTATTTCAAACTGCTAAAAGGCTAATTTGATTAAACGAAAGTACTATCTTTAGGGAAAATAAAACAAAAACCTAGTTCAGAAAACATGTCTAGACAGTAAGATTTTAGACAGATTGATAGGTAGACGTCTTATAATTTATCCTCTATCTCAACGACTGTTTCTCCACCTTTCTTCATTAGTGCTCCATTAGGGAGCTGTTTTTAGTCCTTTTAATCCTAGTCAACATCCTATTAACCACCACAGATAAAATGTATGTGCATGTGCGTGCATGCTCAGTTATGTCTGCCTCTTTGTGACCCCATGGAACGTATCCTGCTAGGCTTCTCTGTGGAATTTTCCCAGGCAAGAATACTGGAGTGGGTTGCCATTTCCTCCTCCAGGGGGTCTTCTCAACCCAGCGACTGAACTCGAGTCTCTTGCATCTCCTGCATGGGCAGGCGGATTCTTTACCATTGTGCCACCTGGGAAGCCTAATATAAGGTATATCTGTTTAAATGTTGCATATATATCCATGCTTTACACACAGAAATAGATTTTTGCCACCAAGGACAAATTTTCACCAAGAACACAGTCTAAGTAATGAAAAGTTTACAGTATTAAAACGTTTTTTAAAAAGAGTAAGTGAGGAGAAGAAATGATGTATTTTAGCACTTATGGAATTATGGAGTTTATGGAATGGAGATTATTTCTAAAATAGTTCAACTACTCAGATATATCAAATTTTTCCTGAAGTACGTACTATTCTCACCTATAGGCAGTCTTTGCCTTGCATGGGTGCTAGTGTTAACCAAAATAATCTTAATAATTAATGGAGAGAATTACCATTGTGTGACCTTGAAAAAAATGTCAAAATATTAAAAGGTGTCAGTTATAAAAGAATGAAAAAAATGTAACAGTATACTGTAATTTAAAACACCGGAAACACTGAGAATTAAAGTGCTATTTCATTGTAAAAAACTAATCAAGAATACTCATACTTGCCTTTTTGTTAAGTAACTTATGACACTGGGTAAGCATCTTTTCTATACCACTGCAAATTTTTGTACTTCTGTGTGGAAGTTTAGCTTCCACTATGTTATTGTTTGTGTTTTAAATGTTGGGAAGGACCTCTGGAATCTCCTTTAATGTGAAGTTTGTTACCATGATTTCCTCTGGGACATGCTCAGCCTTTTCATCACAACCCTGCTCATTTATGACACGTCTGCTTGCACTAAGCTCCTCCAGCTATACATCTAGAGGCTCTAGCGTAGCAGCACTGGCAACATTCCCATTGATCAGTGATTCCTTCTGTAACCCCATCTATTCATGTCTCACCTCCAGCTTTATCATTTTCATTTCTTGACTGCAATTTTGTCTCTGTTGGCCATTTCTGATTACCCGTTTTTCAGGGAATCAGCCTGAAGGGGTGAGCAGTGTCGGCAGGGGATGATGTAGTCTCTGACTCATAGTATGGAACTGCATGTTTATTTACACCTAAAAAAGATGTCTTTTTCATTATAGGGGACTGGAATGCAAAAGCAGGAAGTCAAGAAACACCTGAAGGAACAGGCAAATTTGGCCTTGGAATGTGGAATGAAGCAGGGCAAAGACTAATAGAGTTTTGCCAAGAAAATGCACTGGTCATAGCAAACACCCTCTTCCAATGACTCAAGAGAAGACTCTACACATGGACATCACCAGATGGTCAACACCGAAATCAGATTGATTATGTCCTTTACAGCCAAAGATGGAGAAGCTCTATACAGTCAACAAAAACAAGACCAGGAGCTGACTGTGGCTCAGATCATGAACTCCTTATTGCCAGATTCAGACTCAAATTGAAGAAAGTAGGGAAAACCGCTAGACCATTCAGGTATGACCTAAATCAAATCCCTTATGATTATGCAGTGGAAATGAGAAATAGATTTAAGGGCCTAGATCTGATAGATAGAGTGCCTGATGAACTATGGACTGAGGTTCGTGACATTGTACAGGAGACAGGGATCAAGACCATCCCCATGGAAAAGAAATGCAAGAAAGCAAAATGGCTGTCTGGGGAGGCCTTACAAATAGCTGTGAAAAGAAGAGAGGCGAAAAGCAAAGGAGAAAAGGAAAGATATAAGCATCTGAATGCAGAATTCCAAAGAACAGCAAGAAGAGATAAGAAAGCCTTCTTCAGCTATCAATGCAAAGAAATAGAGGAAAAGAATAGAATGGGAAAGACTAGAGATCTCTTCAAGAAAATTAGAGATACCAAGGGAACATTTCATGCAAAGATGGGCTCGATAAAGGACAGAAATGGTATGGACCTAACAGAAGCAGAAGATATTAAGAAGAGGTGGCAAGAATACACAGAAGAACTGTACAAAAAAGATCTTCATGACCCAGATAATCCCGATGGTGTGATCACTCATCTAGAGCCAGACATCCTGGAGTGTGAAGTCAAGTGGGCCTTAGAAAGCATCACTGTGAACAAAGCTAATGGAGGTGATGGCATTCCAGTTGAGCTATTTCAAATCCTGAAAGATGCTGCTGTGAAAGTGCTGCACTCAATATGCCAGGAAATTTGGAAAACTCAGCAGTGGCCACAGGACTGGAAAAGGTCAGTTTTCATTCCAATTCCAAAGAAAGGCAATGCCAAAGAATGCTCAAACTACCACACAATTGCACTCACCTCACATGCTAGTAATGCTCAAAATTCTCCCAGCCAGGCTTCAGCAATACGTGAACCGTGAACTTCCATATGTTCAAGCTGGTTTTAGAAAAGGCAGAGAAACCAGAGATCAAATTGCCAACATCCGCTGGATCATCGAAAAAGCAAGAGAGTTCCAGAAAAACATCTATTTCTGCTTTATTGAGTATGCCAAAGCCTTTGACTGTGGGGATTGCAACGAACTGTGGAAAATTCTTCAAGAGATGGGAATACCAGACCACCTGACCTGCCTCTTGAGAAACCTGTATGCAAGTCAGGAAGCAAGTTAGAACTGGACATGGAACAAGACTGGTTCTAAATAGGAAAAGGAGTACATCAAGGCTGTATATTGTCAACCTGCTTATTTAACTTACATGCAGAGTACATCAGGAGAAACGTTGGACTGGAATAAACAGAAGCTGGAATCAAGATTGCCAGGAGAAATATCAATAGCCTCAGATATGCAGATGACACCACCCTATGGCAGAAAGTAAAGAGGAACTAAAAAGCCTCTTGATGAAAGTGAAAAAGTTGGCTTCAAGCTCAACATTCAGAAAACAAAGATCATGGCACTGGTCCCATCACTTCATGGGAAATAGACGGGGAAACAAGTGTCAGACTTTATTTTGGGGGGCTCCAAAATCGCTGCAGATGGTGACTGCAGCCATGAAATTAAAAGACGCTTACTCCTTGGAAGAAAAGTTATGACCAACCCAGATAGCATATTCAAAAGCAGAGACATTACTTTGCCGACTAAGGTATGTCTAGCCAAGGCTATGGTTCTTCCTGTGGTCATGTATGGATGTGAGAGTTGGACTGTGAAGAAGGCTGAGCGTGGAAGAATTGATGCTTTTGAACTGTGGTGTTGGAGAAGACTCTTGAGAGTCCATTGGACTGCAAGGAGATCCAACCAGTCCATTCTGAAGGAGATCAGCCCTGGGATTTCTTTGGAAGGAATGAAGCTGAAGCTGAAACTGAAACTCCAGTACTTTGTCCACCTCATTGACTCATTGGAAAAGACTTTGATGCTGGGAGGGATTGGGGGCAGGAAAAGGGGACAACAGAGGATGAGATGGCTGGATCGCATCACTGACTCGATGGACGTGAACCTGAGTGAACTCTGGGAGTTGGTGATGGACAGGGAGACCTGGCGTGCTACGGTTCATGGGGTCGCAAAGAGTCGGACATGACTGAGCTGAACATGTTTATTTCAAGCTTCAGGTTCTGTTTTATACTTTGACAAAAGCATTAGGTTTTTAGTGTCCTCCACCCAGATTTACTGTACTTGTGATTACAGTTTAACTCATGCTACATTTCTCAGTTTCTTATCTTTCTAAGTTGTCTGCCCCTAGCATCTTAAGATCACTATCTCCTAAAAAGGCTTCTAGCTATTCTTAATTATTCCTAAACCCTAAACTCAACAAATTTCTTTTGCCATAAACATTTTCCTCATAAACAGGTCTCAGACAACAATCCTTCCCATGGCCTCAAGCTGTGGCCTATGTGCTCATTCTGGGACATTCTTTGTAATGATCCTTGAACAAATGTCAATGGTTACTTCATAGATTATTTTCTGGGCACAACTGTAGGCGGCTTTGTGCTTTCTCATGCTTCTCTCAAGCACCTTAACATTCTTTCCAGCCAACTAGGAAAGAACAAGTCAGAATCACAAGGCCTAACTCCTTCATCCCAGGGCCATGCCTGCGAGATGAGGAGAGGGGGTTGGGGCTGTGCCTCCATTTTGTCAGTAATGCCTCATGCAGCTCCCGACATAAAAGGTCACATGGGTGACAAGGAGACAACACAACTATGTGCTTTGCTGTCGGAACAAACTGAGTAACAGATGTGCAGTGACGATTCACTAGCAGGATTTGAGAAGTAATCTGACTAGTCACTGATCTTGAAGTACATGTGTTACATACTGATTTGAGAGCTTAACAGCTAGCAGGAAGTTCGTACTTCATGGAACTACTCACAGTTAACATACCACAGTAACTGAAATTTGAACTGCTGCTGTTAAGGAACTGGTTTATTTAACTGTATCAGTGCCATGGAAATTTATGGACATGGGAGTTGTAAAGAGGACTGCCTATACATGACTTTTTTACATTGACCCAGAAAGGCTTAAAGAGCTGACTGCCGAGTAATAGAAAAGTCCATCTAAATTTACATCAAATAATTCTTCTTAAAGTACCCAAAAGGCAGTGTTAGTGCACACTGAGTACATATGTGTCATTTGGCAAAACAAACTTTAACATGTATCTTAGAATTATAGAACTTTAGAAATACAGAAAGGGTCACAATCAGACACCACAAATTATCCAGCATGTTTGTTATGAATTATTTCTCCTCCTTCTATTTCAATTTGCTCATATAGCCACTTTCGATCACAGCGGCATTCGGCACCACATTTGGTAGAACCGCAGGCAGGACAAGCATAGAAACAGCCTAAGCAGTCTTCATCGAGGCAGTCACAGAGGTCCATTCCACTGAAAATCAGGAGACCCTGGCTATCGTAGACCTTACTCTTTGCCGGGATCACTTGTCTGTAATACAAAACACAAGGCAAGTTATACACTTCATGTATATTTTATTTCTGAATATTTAGTTGACAATAAGGTAATTAAAAAAATATAAGGGAGATAAAATGTTTTGGATTGTAGATGAAACTCTGCCAAACTGATACATGGCTTACCTGACTCAAAGTTACTCTACAAATAACAGTTAACAAACTGCTTGTGAGAAGGCCCTCTCTTGTAAAAGGGTTGAAACATATCCAAAGGAATGCAGGCGAAATGTGTCCAAAAATAATAATATAGCTGCTAAAACTATTTATCCCTTACTGAAAAGAAAAGACTAGGTAATAGTGGTACATTTTATTAGCAACAATCTCTTTACTGCTTTGTGAACATAGCTTTATTTTTATCACAGTACACCATCCAGCTGTTTTTTATACTGCAATTAATCTGTTTCTCGTTCTTTGATAGACTAGCAAATCTGGCCTAAAAGCACCTAACGACTCAATGGAAAACCTTCACAGATGGAATAATGGCCTGTGTAAAAAATAATTCTGAATGATTACACTAACATTTGTCAATATGTATTTTAGAAATGCTCAATTTAAAAAGTCATTCTAAACAATTTAGCTTTCTTGTTACCAAAATTGTTTCTATTTTGCTGTGCTTTGAAGTTCAGTCATGTCTGTCTCTCTGCGACCCAATGGACTGCAGCCCGCCAGGCTCCTCGGTCAATGGGGATTTTCCAGCCAAGAATACTGGAGTGGGTTGCCATGCCCTCCTCCAGGGGATCTTCCCAACCTAGGTAGGGACTGAACCCAGGACTCCTGCATTACAGGCAGGTTCTTTATTGTCTGAGCCACTAGGGAAGCATAAGTAATCCTTGCTTGAGGACATTCTATATACAAGGACTCTTTCTCTTAGAAAATGCGTGCTAAGTCAGTCAGTCATGTCCAGCTCCTTTATCATCCCATGGGCTACAGCCTGCCAGGCTCCGTTCATGGGATTCTCCACGCAAGAATACTGGAGTGGGCTGCCATGCCCTCCTCCAGATCTCCCCAACTCAGGGATCAAACCCATGTCTCCTGTGGTTCCTGCACTGCAGGCAGATTCTTTACCACTGACCCACCAGGGAAGCCCATTTCTATTTTAGACATTAAAAAATAAAAAACAACCTTGCATTCTCCTAAGACTTATGTTTTAGTTGCCACCTATAGAGCAGACATACAAACAATGTATTAATGCTCTTCAAATAATTATTTTAGTTACAAGAAGTATAGTATGCTTGAATTATTTTAATTACTGTGCCAAAAAGATTATATAAATTCACTTCATTGAGACTTTCTTAGAAACAAAATTTTTAGAGTGGAAGGGAACACCTTAATTTTCCATGAGACCTTTGGGGGTTCTTACTAATTCCAGATTATCAAATTTAAACTATCTAACCAGAAAATTTAAAACTTGTAAGAAAAAGATAGGAAAACAATACAGATGTGAGGCAAGTTAACATATGACTTAAACAACACATAGTGTACCTGTCTGAACCAGCTGTTGCATTTTTGGTAAGCCTTCTTTTTTCTCTTTTACCAGTTTCTGGAGCAAATTCAGTCTGCTTTCCTGGGTTTGCAAATTGTAATGACCTCAAAGCTTTAGCAGTTCTTCCCTGAATAAAGGTTAACAAATTATTAACTCAAATCTTAATATCAAACCATACACAGATATTTCACTTAACATTAATCTAGATTACTTCTTAGCCGGGAAGACAGTCTGGAACTTGCAAAAAAGAAAGAAAAAAGTTTTAGTGCCCAAACGTAACAAAATGTATACTGGGTCTTGGAGCTATGCCTTTGAGGGGATAACAAAGCAAAAGCACTACATATAATTTAAAATTTTAATTATCTTTTAATTTGGTTTATTAATTAATAGAAAGGAGAAAATTGAGAAAAATATGCCAGCAGTAAGAATTATAAATTGCTTATAAATAGAAAACTTGAGAAGTCCTCCTTTGACCTACCACTCCTTGTTCTACACCAGACAGCTTTATGAAATCTTAAACTGTTCTCAACGGTTAAATAATCTAAATGTAGGCATGTGAATAACGAAGAGAGTTTTAAGATATTTAATACTTACAATGTAAAAATGTATGCTTTTTGACAGTAGGGAGTCCTAAAATTAGCCTTGACCATAACAAGTAAGAATTCAGAGCTAGATGCAAAGGAAATTCACAAGCATCTTAAAAACCCAGATAAGAATGGGATAGTGCCAAAGTCAAAAGAAAGGCTGAAATAAGAAACAATTATTTCAAGTCACTTCTGAAGTTCCTTTTAGAGCAGCAGTTTTCAAGTCTTTCATAAAAAGGGAATTCATTCTGCTGTCTTTCAAACCCTTGCTGGCAGGCATAACCTACTGAGTTACTTCTATATCAGAAAAAGAGCTAAGACTGTTAAGCTCTGGCAATGCCAGAATGTCTTAGCACTAGGAGTTGCCGCTTGAAAGTCTAGGGAATATTATTCTTTCCCCAAGCCAACACTCTTTACCATACAATCTGGGTTTACACAAATATTTAGAAAACATCATCTATTTTTACCTCCTCAACTTCATATTCACTGCATTCAAGTCCACCCCTTGATATTCTAGTGCAACTGGTTCCACTGTCAGTTCTGGATACCAAAATGCTAGGCTGCTGCTCAAGCCCCAGAGTTGGCCCTCTGCGTCTTTGGATTCAACCAAGCACAGACTGTAATAGTACTGTACTGACTGAAAGAAATCCACATATAAGTGGACCTGCAGAGTTCAAACCCGTGCTGTTTAAGGGCCAACTGTAATGAACTGATATAAATGATTTCTTTATAATTAAATAAAACCCTACACTGTAGAAGTAACGGAGAAAAAATTGACTCTACATACATCTGAGTCAGGTTTTCTTTTCTGCCGGTCTTCAGAATCAACATCCACACTTCCATTGATTATCTGTGTACATTTTGGACAAAGCTTCCAACCAGGTACAAGCTGTCTTCCAAATTTTGCACTCAGAAAAGTGGCATCATCTAAATCAATTACATGTAAATTTTTTTTGGCTAGTTTTTTGTGTATGTTAAATGGGTCACAACATGACTTCTGCAAATCCTCAAATCTGTCGATGTAAACTTTTGCATGATGGAAGCAAATTGTATTGTTCCCAGAAAGTGTCATTCCAGTTCTCAGTTGAAGTAGAAGCATGTCATTTGATGACAATTCTTGCAAAGTCTTGAAACCTGTATGACGAGTATAATAGGTTTTATGGCACTCATTTGTGGTCCGAAGCTGGACTCCAACTGAACATGGATCCATCATGCTTGATTCAAGTAAATTTCCTCTTTCTGATTTTCGCCTAGAGATCACTCTCTAGCAGATCACCCTAGAGAAAACATTAAAGAGAGTCAGATGTGTGCTGCAAAAATTTTATCTGGGAAGCTGAAAAAGCATTTAAGAAAATTCAAGGCCTGCATAATAAAAAGAAAGCCCTCAGCAAGCAAGGAATAGAAAGACATTTACCAAAAGCCTACAAAAACATGAGAGAACAATCATGGCAAGTGTGACTATAGTAAACATGTCAATTCTATCCATAAATTCAGTATGATTCCAGACAAAATGTCATCAGGTATTCCACAAATCCCCCACCACCCAGAATTTAGGAATCTGGTCTATGGAAGAGTAAAGGTTCAAGAAAGCCAAGATAATCTTGAAGGAAATCAAAATAAGACATTTATTTACTATAAAGCTATTATCATTAGAACAATGTGTGGGATCTCTCAGGTATCACTGTTAGGGTAGAATTATTTACTATTAGATAAAATAAAGGATGCTCAGTTAAATTTGAATTTTAGATAATGCATAAACAATTTAAATTATATCACAAATATTGCTAAAAAGTCATTTGTTGCTTTTCTGAAGTTAAAATTTAACTGGCTTTCCTCTTATATTTTATTGGCAGCCTCATTTACAGTGCCTTCGCCCTCCCCATCTTCCAGTAAGTAGAGATCTTTCTTTGGTGCCAGTTCCACATTATCTCCCACCTCTTCCATGCTGCTAAAAGAAAGCTGAACTACCGATGAACAAATTACAAGACCTCCTCAGTAAAAAATTAAAGTGCCCTGTCTGAAAGAAGACAAGACCAGCTGCAGTACAAAATGTATTTTTCACACTGCTTAAAGCTCAATGGCATACTGGAACCATTCACTTGAGTGAAACTGTCATGATATAAGTGTACACACCTGAATCAAAGCAGTTTTACATTCAAACATTGCTTTAAAAAATGAAAAAGAAAAAGATTAGCTCAAGAAGCACAAAATTTCAGGCAGTGATTTCAGTGGCTGCTGCCTGCTTTCTAACACCTGCCCCCTCTGGTTACTTCTCCCCTGTAGTAACTCCCAACGTCCTCCCTTCTCTTCCCCTCCCTTAGGCTAAGGTTCCACCATGAGTTCTCAGAATTCGTTTCCAAGCAACTGTTTCTTTTGCTCACTTAGGCCTGTGCTCTGGCAATGTCACCCACAATTAGTATTTTTTTTCCCCTTCAAGTGGTCGTCTAGTAGCCTCATGTTGCTCTCTTCATTATGGTGCTATGTTTGCCAAGGCTTCCCAGGTGGCACGAGTGGTAAAGAACCTGCCCACCAATACAGCAGACCTAAGAGAAATGGGTCATCCCTGGGTTGGGAAGATCCCCTGGAAGAGTGCATGGCAACCCACTCCAGTATTCTTGCCTGGAGAATCCTGTGGACAGACGAGCCTGTCGGGCTACCACCCATCACAGGGTGGCAAAGAGTCAGACACGACTGAAGCGACCGCACAACACAGCACAACGTCTTCCTTAAATACATTGCTATTTATTGTCCATGAACTAGTACTAGCATCAGCGGGGACTGATCAGAAAAAAAGAGATCTTAGTAAGGCCCATGCACTCATTGAATTAGAATTGCATTCAAAAAATAAATCCCCAGGTGATACGTAAGCACATTACAGTTTGAGATGCACTACTGTAGATAATTCAATTAACAGAACATTCACCAAGCATCTTCTATATTTACAGAGTACATCAGAAAAGAATAAGAAACACACACAGACATGCACTTGCCTTCTAGGAAGTCTGATACTTAAGGGAAGATTATTTGAGAGCGGGAGAGGGAGCTGTAAATTTCAAAAACTAGATTTGGAGAAAAATACCTGGCTTCAGTGGAAAACTGCACTGTTGAGAGTACAACCTTCAGGTTGTCACATTCCGATTATACGAGAGCTCTGAGTTTTTCACTGCCTTTTATACCTGACAACTGTATATAACTAACAGCAATGCAGAACAATTCTTGTCCATATTCTGGTAAATTCTGTTAGAGGTACAATTGACTCCCCTGGCCCACTGTGGAAGAAGACAGTTTTGCCTCTACTTGCTCATTTATTTCAATATTCCTGATCAATAAATGTGTCTGGTTCTATCATTTGAACTGGTTATAACATCTTACCAATCCCCTTGTTAATAAGGAAAATAAAAACCAGGTACTACTGATTTTATACAAGTGTCCCAGTCACAATTTTACTTCCTCCCTCTTTTTTTAATGGAAAATACGTTAAACAAAGGAAAAATTTAATTTCCTCCAGCCAAGTCACTTGGACCAGCACAATACCTAGTATTTCTCACAGAAGGAAAAAAAAGATCAGCTTCTTATGGGACTGGATGAAAACCATATAACAAATAAGCCCTAATCGTGTTCATTTAGACTGATTAATTTAGATTGGTTTTCCACTCTCCCCTCCCTACCCTTCTCTCAGGAAAATTTCACTATGGTACAAGTGAGATCGGTCTGTAAGTACTTTCAAACTACACTTAGTGATGTAGAATTGTTAATTCCTGAAAGTCAATGAGTATCCTAAGGCCTTCCTATATAAACGTGTCAATGAATTTTATTTGTACATTTAATTATTTTCCACTTCAAATAGGAAAATGCCTTTTAACAAGTTAAATTTTACCTGAGACCTGTACTCCTGTTTCTAGAAAAGCCTTGCCTAAATAAACCCTCCTACTCTCTGTATGGCTTCTGTAAGACTCAAGAACATCCCACTGTTTACCTATGACCAGAACAAAGGACCTCCAAATCCCCATTGTCTCATTTATAAATTTATGAGTAATTAGCTGAACTGCTTGCTGAAATAATCAACTGGAACAAAACTGGAAAAATAACAGCTAACCATATTTTAAGTTTCTCTCCTTCCTCTAGGCCCCTGAACTTTGGTATAACTTCAGCCAGAGCCAGCAAAGGATCCCTCCAGAGAAAAAGCTGGCCTCAGGCTAAAACAATCTGGGATCTACAATCAGACCAAGCAGTTCTGTTCCAAGCACTGTTTACTCCTCCCCTGAGAAGCTGGTAAATCTTTTGGTCAGAGAATTCTCTCCACTGCAATAATCTCTTTTCCCCTCTGGCAATAATGCTTTCAATAAAGTCTCTCTCCCTACTAACTCCGGATTTTATTATTTGACCCTTTCTTTAAAAAGTTCTGCATTCTCACTTTTCTCTTGCTTTAGAATTGCCAATACTTTCCCTCAGTAACTAAACAGAGTATGTTTTGTGATTCTAAGATTAACTTTCAATACTTTTACAGCACTCCCAGAAGAGCTGAGAGAGAAAGAAGTAAATATAGATTTGTTAGACTTCATTCTTCTATACCTGAGGTAGTAAACACAAGTACTGGATATTTGCTCCTCATATGATGTGAACACTGACAGCTCAGGGAATATGCCTTTTTAAAAAACTGAGGTATCGACACAACATTATATTATTTTCAGATGTACAATGAAACAATACAATATTTGTATATATTGCAAAATGATCAACACATTAAGTTAATATCTGTCACCACAGTTACAAATTTCACTCTTTGATGAGAACTTTTAAAGTCTACTCCCTCAGCAACTTTCAAATATGCAGTACAGAATTATTAATTAGTCATCAAGCTGGATGTCACATCCCTACTACTTATTTACAGCTGGAAGTCTGTACCTTTTGACCCCCTCTTCACCCAGTTTGCCCACCCTGACTCTTTGCAATGGCAATTTCCAATCTGTTCTTTTAATCTACCAGTTTGGTTTTTAAACATTACAATTTAAATTTATCTTTTCTAGATCCCCTGAAGTTTTAAGCATTTTCTCTTGCTATCCATTACCCAACGCTAAGGTAGGTAGGTTAGGTGCACTGAAGAAGTGGCCTCAAACAAGGCCACAATGCTAGCAGGTTTTCCTAATACCATGAGCTCTAGGACCTGATCACAGGCCTCCTACAGGGGTTAAAGCAGCACCATCACAATCATCATTACCACTAACGATAGCAGAGGGACACAGGAAATAATTAGGGAACTCATTTTTTTCTTCCCCAAACTATAGGGGAGATATGACAATATGTTCTAATACGCCAGTTTCCCTAATACAGCCTGTGCTTTGTTACCACTCTTCAAGTTAATAGGAAAAAAAAAATCACATTAAGAGGAACTTTAACCAAACAAAAAATTTAAAAGTTGACCTAAAAATACAGTTAAGAATCTTTCCCTTTCATGAAAAATGTCTTTTTTCAGTATAGGGACAATTTATAAGGCATTTTCCCATTTACCTTTTATTTAATTAAAAAAAAAAAATAATAATTCCATTCACCCTTCCTATGCAAATCAGCAGGTTCAGGTATGGGTGAGTACACTCCTGAGAGTGCACACACACGTCATGCCTCTTGGAACTGTCAACTTTTTGTGCCCAGTATCTTCAAATGCTACCTATAGGACACGTGAATGGGTACCAAGAGAAGGGTAAATGGCTAAGTGAAATAGTCTTAAATCTCAAGACCCAGGCACCATAAAGTGAACTTCAGACAATAACACAGCCCACAGTATCATTTAAAATATTCAGGAGGTTCCAGTCAAAGATGACAGTGTAGAAGACCCTGAACTTATCTCTTCACATGAACATGCTGAATTTGTACCTACACACAGATCAATTCCTGCTGAAGAAATACTGAGGGCTGCAGAACAAGTGACAGAAGGGTCATACAGAAGATGGGTAAAAGAGACAGAGACATGGTATCTATGGGAAACCCATCCCCAACAAGGGTCTTCAGTAGGGAGGAATGTCACTTAGGAGCCTGTACACAGACTTGCCCATCCTGGGACAGAGCAAAAAAGCAGCTGTTTAACGGGCACCTACACTATCATGAAGGGAAATCATTTACTAACCCTAAAGTGCTGCCAAATGAGCAGAGAACTTCTGAAACTGTATCTGCAGTCTAAGGTACCAGAGGGAGATGCAGGTTTGATCCCTGGGTCAGGAAGATCCCCTGGAAGAAGGCATGGCAACCCACTCCAGTGTTTTTGTGTGCAGTATCCTATGTACAGAGCAGCCTGGTGGGCTATAGTCCACGGGGTTGCACAGAGTCCGACACGACTGAAGTGACTTAGCATGCATGCTTGTGAATGTGTATATATATATGTGCACACATCTGTCATTATTACATGTCAATATATATGAACCTATGGTAACCACAAACCTACAACAGATACACAAAAAACAGAAAGAAATCCAAAAGTAACAGTGAAAAAACAAATCATCAAACCACCAGGGGAAAGACCAAGAGAAGAACCACAAAAACAACTAGAAACAATCAACAAAACGGCAATAGGTACATGGAAAAGGTCAGTTTTCATTCCAATCCCTAAAAAAGGCAATGCCAAAGAATCTTCAAACTGTCGCACAATTGCACTCATCTCAAATGCTAGCAAAGTAATGCTCAAAATTCTCCAAGTCAGGATTCAACAATACATGAACTGTGAACTTCCAGATGTTCAAGTTGGTTTTAGAAAAGGCAGAGGAACCAGAGATCAAATTGCCAACATCCGCTGGATCATGGAAAAAGCAAGAGAGTTCCAGAAAAACATCTATTTCTGCTTTATTGACTATGCCAAAGCCTTTGACTGTGGGGATCACAACGAACTGTGGAAAATTCTGAAAGAGATGGGAATACCAGACCACCTGACCTGCCTCTTGAGAAATCTGTATGCAGGTCAGGAAGCAACAGTTAGAACTGGACATGCAACAACAGACTGGTTCCAAATAGGAAAAGCAGTATGTCAAGGCTGTATACTGTCACCCTGCTTCTTTAACTTCTATGCAGAGTACATCATGAGAAGCGCTGGGCTGGAAGAAGCACAAGCTGGAATCAAGATTGCTGGGAGAAATATCAATCACCTCAGATATGCAGATGACACCACCCTTATGGCAGAAAGCAAGAACTAAAAAGCCTCTTGATGAAAGTGAAAGAGGAGAGTGAAAAAGATGGCTTAAAGCTCAACATTCAGAAAACGAAGATCATGGCATCTGGTCCCATCACTTCATGATAAACAGATGGGAAACTGTGAGAGACTTTTATTTTCTTGGGCTCCAAAATCACTGCAGATGGTGACTGCAGCCATGAAATTAAAAGATGCTTCCTCCTTGGAAGGGAAGTCATGACCAACCTAGAAAGCATATTAAAAAGTAGAGACATTACTTTGTCAACAAAGGTCCGTCTAGTCAAGGCTATGGTTTTTCCAGTAGTCATGTATGGATGTGAGAGTTGGACTATAAAGCAAGCTTGAGAGCCGAAGAATTGATGCTTTTGAAGTGTGGTGTTGGAGAAGATTCTTGAGATTTCCTTGGACTGCAAGGAGATCCAACCAGTCCATCCTAAAGGAGATCAGTTCTGTGTGTTCATTGGAAGAACTGATGCTGAAGCTGGAGCTCCAAAACTTTGGCCACCTGATGTGAAGAACTGACTCATTTGAAAAGACCCTGATGCTGGGAAAGATTGAAGGAGGAAGGAGAAGAGGACAGGGACGACAGAGGATGAGATGGTTGGATGGCATCACCGACTCAATAGACATGAGTATGGTAAACTCTGGGAGTTGTTGATGGACAGGGAGGCCTGCTGTGCTGCAGTTCATGGGGTCACAAACTGAACTGAACTGAACACATATCTATCAATAATCACTTTAAATGTAAGGAGATTAAATGCGCCACATAGCATGGGTGACTGGATTAAAATAAGTCCCATTTATATACTGTACAATAATGTTTCCCTGGTGGCTCAGGTGGTAATGATTTTGCCTATAATGTGAGAGACCCAGGTTCAATCCATGGGTCTGTAAGATCCTCTGGAGAAGGAAATGGCAACCCACTCCAGTCTTCTTGTCTGGGAAATCCCATGGACAAAGGAGCCTGGCAGGCTATAGTCCAAGGGGTTGCAAAGAGCTGCAGAGGACTAACACTTTATCTCAAGAACGACTAACACTTTGATATACTGCACAGTGTTCGTATTTAAACAACTCAGCAAACCTTTCAGGTCTCCAAACTCCATTTGTGATTTGTCTCTACTCCTAGGGTCCTTAAAGGTCAAAGAGAACAGAAACCTCGAATTCAACAACTGAGGGATTGTTTATAGACCAAGAAGAATGAGTAAAGCTCTTTATTTTACCTGAATTCTGGATGTGGTCAAAACTGTCAAGCAGTACTAACTACTCTTGGAGATGAACAGTACTTTAATTTTTTAACAGTACTTCAATTTTTTAAAAACAGATTAATTAACAGTACTTAATACTATTATAATACTATGGAGAAGGAAATGGCAACCTACTCCAGTATTCTTGCCTGGGAAATCCCATGAACAGAGGAGCCTGGCAGGCTACAGTCCATGGGGGTGCATAAGAGTCAGACAAGACTTAGTGACTGAACAACCACCACAATTAACTTAATACTCAATACAGATGTTGGCTAAGTGATTGTGATCTTGAATTGTAAGCTAATGTGTGGAAAACACTCACCTCTTCCTAGAAAACAAAAGTCTGGACACTTAGCATGGCATTATTTGTTCAAATATCACAGACTGCAGGCCAAACTACACTACCTGAAAATTTCTATTACATTTTAAGTCTTCATGTTGGGGCTTCCTTGGTGGCTCAGCTGGTAAAGAATCCTCCTGCAATGCAGGAGACCTGGGTTCCATCCCTGGGTTGGGAAGATCCCTGGAAGGCGGCGGACATGATTGCGTGACTCTCATTTTCACTGTTCTCTTTGCTCAGAAGGCCAGGCAATGCTAATTAATCCTTAAAGACAGTGTCCCCATATTCACCTTTCTGGCATGCCTTACTCAAATTCTATTGTTACAGATACTTTTTCCTCTGTTTGAAACTTTGCCTCTATTACTTCTCAGCTGTTGGAAGACAGGAGCTATATGGTGTTATTTTCTGTATCACTTAAGCCCAAATTAGAAGGAAGTTCAGGGACTTCCCTTTTTATAGCACTCATCACAGGCTTTCTTCTTTCCTGTTAGTTTTTTCCAGTATATACTAAGCTCCATGAGGGCTAGGAATCATCTGGGTCCTGTTACAGCTGTAGCCTCTTTACCACTGGCACATAGTAGATAACATCTTTCAAATGAATCCATGTTCCTCAAACTGCCAGAATCTCACACGAAGCAGGCTGAATCGCCCCCAAATCAGTATAACCAGATGCTCAGGTAGGGATGCAACTATCCCTACCTCAATCCTGTGGTCACAAGCACAGTGAGGGCATTCCTCCCACACACCCTTCCCTAGAGGCTTCTTCTCATTAGAGCAGTTAAAAAGTCCTTAACACTGTTGTGTTAGTCACATCCAGACTCTTTTGTGACCCTGTGGACTGTAGCTCAACAGACTCCTCTGTCTATGGGATTTTCCAGGCTGACTACTGGAGTGGGTTGCCATTTTCTTCTCCAACGGATCCTTCCAACCTAGAGACAACCCGCATCTCCTGCATTGGCAGGCGGTTTCTGCCAAGCAACACTTTCTTTAGCCTGATTAGAATCCCAACCTCTTTCCTTCCAAAAACTGAGCCTGGGAATACCTACTCCACAATCACGCAACTTAAAAGTTTCATCTTTTCTATTTTTCAATAAATGATTCCCCTCTGGGAAACTAAAAATTTTAGGAATGACAAAGTATGGGAAGTCTTGCTAAGAACAAGATTGTAAAGGTAAAAGTATAGTTTTAAAAAGTGAAAGTCGCTCAGTCGTGTCAGGCTCTTTGCCACCCCATTGAGTATACAGCCCATGGAATTCTCCAAGCCAGAATACTGGAGTGGGTAGCCTTTCCCTTCTCCAGGGGATTTTCCCAACCCAGGGAATCCAACCGGGGTCTCCTGCATTGCATGCGTAACTATCCTAATTTTCACCAGCTGTTTGAGAATGTTGTAAGCCACCAGATATAGCATATGAGCTCCTATTACGTTCATGCTGCTGCTGCTGCTAAGTCGCCTCAGTCGTGTCCGACTCTGTGCGACCCCATAGACGGCAGCCCACCAGGCTCCCCCGTCCCTGGGCTTCTCCAGGCAAGAACACTACCGGGATGGAGAAAAGAATACTATTCGACTTCCCGCCTCAACCAAACAGCTAGGACTAGGAAGGTTCTGATTTAAAAAATAAAACCCAAAGAGCAGACAGATAAGCAGTGGATGGAGTTCTAAGCCACAAAAGCTCTCCTCTAAATAAGACAAACCTTAAGTCAAAGTTAGGAGGGCTCCAGGTCTCCCCAAGAGAGGCGACAACCCGCGGAGTCGACAGGAACCGTGCCTGACTTCGACATAAGGGGCCGCAGATCGACTGGAGGAAGAGGGGGTCGCTGCAGGGCTGCAGGCCGCGGAAGGCCCCAAGAACGCAGCTGAAGAATTCCCCTCACGTGTCCAACGTGCTACGCCTCCTCTGCTCTGGGACCCTCCCTCAGCCGGCCCGGGCCCCCCCCCCCCCCCAGGAACGAGTCTCCATGCCCCAGACCCTCCCCTCTAGCCCCTGTTTACCTTTAACTCGAGCGCTCCACGAACCCAGTGTGCACCACACCCGCCGCCTCCGAGAGTAGCCTGGGTACGCGCTTTTCAACACTTCCTGTAGTTTACCACCGAGAGAACGGCGAGCGAGGCTAGAGAGGCTCAGCGCTACCATAAAGAGAAGCCCGAAAGAATCCTAGAGGGGAACCGAGCTTGGCGGCCTCTGGGGCGGAAAGGGCGGGGCAGCATGAATTGGCGAATGATTCAAGGTGAGGCAATAGTTGCTTCAGAAGCTGACGGAATTTTTTTTTTTTTTTTCTTTGACAGTAGGGAATTGGGCGGTGCCTCGGGTCACCTTTACCAGGATGCAAGTTCCGCTAACTTGAGTTGTGTTCTACGTCTGTGCGTGATGCAGAATCTTTGCACCTCAAGCCTCCTAATCCCTGAAGGAGAAGTGAATGAATTCAAAACACCTTAAGAAGGCGCTCTGTCTGAGGTCTCCCATTTTATGATTTACTTCATTCAAGCGAAATATATTCCAAAATGCATCCCCTTTGTTATAAACTATAAGAATGTGTATGCTCACTGGCTCAGTCGTGTCCGACTCTTTGTGACCCCGTGAACTGTAGCCTGCTGGCACCTCTGTCCATGGGACTCTCCAGGCAAAAATACTGGAGTGGGTTCCCATTTCTCCTCCAGGGGCTCTTCCTGAACGAAGGATCGAACCCTTATCCCTTCTGTCTCTTTACCACTAGCCCTACCTGGGAATCCCATTATGAACTACGAGAATAGCTGTTTATTACTTCCAGTGAAATAGGAGGCCTCCCAGGTGGCGCTAATGGTAAAGACCCCTGCCTACTAACGCAGGAGACATAACAGATGAGGGTTCGAAACCTGAGTTAGGAAGATCGCCTGGAAAAGGCATGGCAACCCGCTCGAGTGTTCTTGCCTGGAGAATCCCATGGACAGAGGAGCCTGGAGGGCTGTTGGACACGACTGAAGAGATGAATCATGCACGCACAAAATGTAGGAACCAGGAAGACACTTGCAACTTTTCTGAGGAGAACAAAAAGCGTTGTCTTTCTTGTATCCTTATTGTCTGTACCAATTAGGAGCTCATTAATTTTTAAAGCCTGGCTTGGAGAATTTTGAACATTACTTTGCTAGCGTGTGAGATGAGTGCAATTGGGAGGTAGTTTGAACATTTCTTTGGCATTCCCTTTCTTTGGGATTTAAGGGTTCCCTGGTGGTGCAGAGGTTAAAGCATCTGCCTGCAATTTGGGAGACCTGGGTTCAGTCCCTGGGTCGGGAAGATCCCCTGGAGAAGGAAAAGGCAACCCACTCCAGTATTCTTGCCTGGAGAATCCCATGGATGGAGGAGCTTGGTGGGCTACAGTCCATGAGTCGCAAAGAGTTGGACACGACTGAGCGACTTCACTTTCTTTGGGACTGGAATGAAAACGGACCTTTTCCAGTCCTGTGGCCACTGCTGGGTTTTCCAAATTTGCTGGCATATTGAGTGCAGCACTTTCACAGCATCATCTTTTAGGATCTGAAAAAGCTCAACTGGAATTCCATCACCTCCAGTAGCTTCCTAAGGCCCCCTTGACTTCGAATTCCAGGATGTCTGGCTCTAGGTGAGTGATCACACCATTGTTGTTATCTGGGTCATGATGATCTTTTTTGGATAGTTCCTCTGTGTTTTCTTGCCACCTCTTAATATCTTCTGCTTCTGTTAGATTCATACCATTTCTGTCCTTTATTGAGCCCATCTTTGCATGAAATGTTCCCTTGGTATCTATCTCTAATTTTCTTGAAGAGATCTCTAGTCTTTCCCATTCTATTGTTTTCCTCTATTTCTTGGCATTGATCACTGAGGACTGATGCTGAAGCTGAAACTCCAATACTTTGGCCACCTGATGGGAAGAACTGACTCATTGGAAAAGACAATGATGCTGGAAAAGATTGAAGGCAGGAGGAGAAGGAGAGGACAGAAGATGAGATGGTTGGATGGCATGACCAACTCGATAGACATGAGTTTGAGTAAGCTCCGAGTGTTGGTGATGGACAGGGAAGCCTGGTGTGCTGCAGTCCATGTGGCCGCAGAGAGTTGAGCGATTGAACTGAAGTGAATTTTTAAAGCAGATTTATTCACCTGTAACTTTTGAGAGCCCTCCATCTTTTAGCTGAAGGGGCTAAGCCTTCAAATATTTTCAGGTAGGGGTAGGAGGACCCTCATCCCACCCTGCTCTGCTCCACTAACCAGCCTATAAGGCAAGCACGGAGAAAAAGAGAGAGGGCAAGGCAGTCACAGAGAAAGATTTATTATAGGAAGAAAGAAGAAAGAGACTGGCCTTAGAGAAAAACCAGTGCCCTCTTTTTAAAGCCAATGCTTCTTATACCCTATTGATGGGAAATTGTGCCCCAGAGGGAGGGGGCCTCAGTTTATCTTTAGCCCACAGCTGGGGTCTTGTGATCATGTAGTTGAAGGGGTCTCACTGTCGGGGTCATCAGGTAGTCTTAAGAAACTGGTACCAGCAGGGAAAAACAGGATATTGCCATACAGGAAAAACAGAATGTCCACCAGGGCAATGTGGCCAATATGACTTTATTCCTTGTTTGTCAGGTCACCACAATGGGCCATATTTTAACTATATGCTATGAGCCCCTTGTGAACCCTAACACAGCCAAGTGAAAAACTGGGTCAGGGAAATAAGAGCCACAAAAGCCAAAATGTTCTTGATTGTTGTTCTAGTTGCTAAGTCTTGTCCCACTCTTTGGTGACCCCATGGACTCTAGCCCACCAGGCTCCTCTGTCCATGGGATTATCTCAGCAAGAATACTGGAGTGGGTTGCCATTTCCTTTTCCAGGAGATTTTCTGGATCCAGGGATGAAATTCTTAGCTCTTGCCACATTTCCTGTATTACAGGCAGATTTTTTTTCTTTATTTTATTTTTTTTACTACTCAGCCACCAGGGAATACCTACTGTCGGTTGTTTTCTGCAGTGAATCTATTGTTCTTCCTAACACCTCCTTAGTTTTCTGAATGTTGAGCTTTAAGCCAACTTTTTCACTCTCCTCTTTCACTTTCATCAAGAGGCTTTTGAGTTCCTCTTCACTTTCTGCCATAAGGGTGGTGTCATCTGCATATCTGAGGTTATTGATAATTCTCCCGGCAGTCTTGATTCCAGCTTGTGCTTCTTCCAGCCCAGTGTTTCTCATGATGTACTCTGCATATAAGTTAAAGAAGCAGGGTGACAATATACAGCCTTGACATACTCCTTTTCCTATTTGGAACCAGTGTGCTGTTCCATTTCCAGTTCTAACTGTTGCTTCCTGACCTGCATACAGATTTCTCAAAGGCAGGTCAGGTGGTCTGGTATTCCCATCTCTTTCAGAATTTTCCACAGTTTATTGTGGTCCACACAGTCAAAGGCTTTGGCATAGTCAATAAAGCAGAAATAGATGTTTTTCTGGAACTCTCTTGCTTTTTCGATGATCCAGCGGATGTTGGCAATTTGATCTCTGGTTCCTCTGCCTTTTCTAAAACCAGCTTGAACATCTGGAAGTTCATGTTCATGTATTGCTGAAGCCTGGGTGTTCATTGGAGGCACTGAAGCTGAATCTGAAACTCCAATACTTTGGCCACCTCATGTGAAGAGTTGACTCATTGGAAAAGACCCTGATGCTTGGAGGGTTTGGGGGCAGGAGGAGAAGGGGACGATGGAGGATGAGATGGTTAGATGGCATCACTGACTTGGTGGACATGAGTTTGAGTAAGGTCCGGGAGTTGGTGATGGACAGGGAGGCCTGACATGCTACAATTTGTGGGGTTCCAAAGAGTCAGACACGACTGAGCAACTTTACTGAACTGAACTGAACACCTCCTTACTGCTTTGAAGCTAAGCAGGATTTTGCCACTCCCTGATTTACACCAATTTTGGAAACTAGGAATGGGAGAAAGGCAAGAACAATGCGTAACCTCCTCAACTGTGTCTGTCGGTAAGTAGTTCTTTTAGTAGTTACTTTGCTAAGTAACTTAGCACTTTGCTAAGTTATAAAGAGAGAAAAGGGATGAAATTTTATTCCTGTTCTCAAAGAGTTCATAGACTAATGAGACAGAAGGATAAAAAGCTAACACCACAACTGTAGAAACAAAAGGATATCAACAGGATAAAATGAGAGGTGCTAAAGCAGGAGTATTCTGGAAGGAGATTAAAGCCTGAATTAAATATCCAGCAAAAAGCAAGGGGAAAGATTTGGGGTAAACTGACACACTTAGACTATGGTGCAGGCAAGTGGAAGGGCAGCGTCAGCTGAATTATGAGTTATACAGTGTTCCTGTGTTTGCCACATCAGCCTTTGCCACTGATGATATGCTTATGAAGACTGGGGTTAAGGTTACAGCAAGGAGGCCCGCAGGTAGAAAGTGCTTTGGGGTAATGGCACACACCTGCTCTGTTTGTTGTTTAGTTGCTTAGTCATGTCTGACTCTTTGGGACCCTATGGACTGTAGCTTGCCAGCTTCCTCTCTCTGTCCATGGGATTTCCCAGGCAAAAATACTTCTGTAGGTTGTTATTTCCTTCTGCAGGGGTCTTCTTGACCCAGGGATCAAGCCCACGTCTGCTGCATTGGCAGGCAGATCTTTACTACTGAGCGACCAGGGAAGCCCAGTAGCAGTGGATACTGTGACTAAAAATGACATAATGTGAAATTCATAGCAGTGTGCACCATGGTAAAAAACTGCCGCTCTAATGACCCTTTCATTAATGGAAATAGAACCTAAGTTGGTTCATTTTGCTAATTGCTATCAATTCTGAAAAGAACTAGTGGGAACAAACTAAGCTGCTAAATTATCTGTGCATATGGTTTGCCATGTGCTTTGCATTCTCTAGGCTTCAAGTTCATAGAGGATCACATCCAGGTAACTCTGTGGTTAACCCACTTCCACCGTGTGTGCTCTGTTGGATGAAAGTGAAAGTGAAGTTGCTCAGTCGTTTCCGACTCTTTGCGATCCCATGGACTATAGCCTACCAGGCTCCTCCATCTGTGGGATTCTACAGGCAAGAATACTGGAGTGGGTTGCCATTTCCTTCTCCAGGAGATCTTCCCAACACAGGGATCGAACCCGGGTCTCCCGCATTGCAGGCAGACGCTTTACCATCTGAGCCACCGGGGAAGATGCTTGGTCATAACCAGAGCTTACTAATTAGTCTGAGGAGCAGACATGTGTTTTGTTTGCATTTCTTGGATAGTGCATGTATGAGACGATACTAGGTGTTGCCTGTGGATTGATTTAGGGGTGACATAGCTGTCATCCTAGAGATGGCATAATTATTCATATCTTTGTTTTTCCGTTCCTATTTGACTGTAAATGATGCTCTGTTCCATATTTTTTATTTATTTTAACTTTGGTGTGCCTTATAGTTTACTAACTTACTATGTATATTTAACACAATTCTATCTGTTTCACAAAGTACATGCTTACTCATATTCTATATATAAAACATTCTAGGAGTTTTGCTTTTATCTTTTAAACTGCTAGTGTACTTAACACTTCTGACTAACACTTTTTCTAACGTTCATCCATCCTTCAGACAACTACAAGGAATTCAGTATAGCTGGGGGTAGGAAGCTGGCGAGGTAAGTAGAGGAAATAATACCATTTTTAAGCCACATTAGAGATAACTAGATTTTATCCTGGAGAAAACTAAAACTGTAAGGACTGTGAAGAATAGGGAAGAGGTATTGTCCTGGGTGGGGCTTCCTTGGTGACTCAGACAGTAAAGAATCTGCCTGCAGTGGAGACCTGGGTTCAGTCCCTGGGTTGGGAAGATTCCCTAGAGAAGGGAATTGCTATCCACTCCAGTATTCTTGCCTAAAGAATTCCATGGACAGAGGAGGGCTACAGTCCACTGGGTCACAAAGAATCAGGCACAACTGAATAACTAATATGTTCACTTCTTCACTTCACCATCCGGGGTGGGAGGTTCAGGTGGGATCTCTTGCCCTAATAGAGGTGATTAATAGTAAGGACATTGATTAACTAATGCAATGGCTCTGTTGAATGAGAGGTGATTCCTTTGCCTTCAAGACATTTGGTAATGTCTGGAGACATTTTGGTTATTCCAACTAGAGGGTGCTATTGATAATCTAATGGGGTGAGAACATGGAAACTGTTAAACACCCTACAGTGCACAAGAAAACCCATCACAGCAAAGAACTACCTGGCTCAAAATTGCAGTGTTGCCAAGATTGAGAAACCCTGAACTAAGGGAATTAAGAAAGCATAGAGAGGATAGAAGTTAAGCAAGCAGATTAGGTTGGGTTTTATAACAGATATGTATGTATATGTGAGGAGGAAGGTAGAATGCAAAAAGAACCACACATTAGGGAAAACATGAAGCATTAATATGAAATGGGTCCCAAGTTTGGGATGAGATGACCTAGCACCCCGAAAGAGATTATGGACTATGAACAAGGATGGATTCTTAGTAATTATTTTCCTCCTCCTCCTCTTCTCCTTTTGTAAGCTTTCATATTGAATTCTGACATGTCAGACAGGAATACACAAGTCATAGCTTGATGAATTTTTGTATCTGAATAACCACTACCCAGGTCAAGAAATTCCACTATCCCAGAAAATTTTTTTATGCCCCCACCCCTAGTTGTTGTCATGTGTTGCCAAAGGAAATAAGCATTCCAAAACTTCTTTTACCACAGACTACTTTTGCCTGGTTTTGGAATTGTATTGAATGTATGCTTTTGTGTCTGTCTTCCATGATACAACATTATATCCATCCCTATTGTGTGTAGCAGTAGTTCTTTGTCATTGTTGAATCATATTTCTGTTACATGAAGGTGAGAAACTTTTATTTTATCCATTTCATGGTAGATGTACATTGGATTGATCTTATCTGTGGCTTTTACAAATGATGCTGCTGTGCACTTTCCATCTTTTGGTATGCATATATTCTGCATTTTGTGTGAACATGTGTAGTGGACACATAGTGAAAAGTGGAATTGTTGGATCATAGGCAGTGTGTGTGTTCAGTCTGAGTGGATACTGCCCAAGAGTTTTGAAAGTTTTTTGCTGAACCACACAAAGACGCTGGGATTGTTGGCCTCCGGAGGAGAGGAATTCAATCTGGGGCCAGAGACGAGGCTTGATCGCTCAGAGCTTTTGTGTAATAAAGTTTTATTAAAGTATAAAGGAGGTAGAGAAAGCTTCTGACATAGGCATAAGAAGGAGGCAGAAAGAGTACCCCCTTGCTAGTGTTAGCAATGGAGTTATATGCTCTCCAATGAATCTGAAGAATGTCTGGAGGTTGTAAAGACCTCACCAGACCTACTCCTATAATTTACATTTTAAGATAACAGGATTAGCCAGAAGGTTTAATACAGAGACTGTCCTCAGGCAGGATACATTATTGTTATATAATCCTTGTAAAGACCAGACCTACTGCCATAATTTACATTTTAAGATAACAGGATTAGCCAGAAGGTTTAATCCAGAGGCTGTTCTCAGGCAGGATACATTATTGTTAAATGCTCCTAAGGAATGTAGAGGAAAAAAAAGTTTGTCCTTTCTTCCTCCTTGAGAATTCCAGACCCCTCTCTCCTTGGGGACCCCTAGACTTCTTATCAACCTGCCTAGGAAATGACTCTCTCAGTTTCCAAAGTGGTTGCATCAATTTATACTCCTTCCAACTCCATATTACACTCCTAAACATGTTCCTAGCACTTGGGATTATCAGTTGTTATTGTGGTTTTTCATTTTAGTTATTCTGGAAGCTGCATAAGTACTTTTTTTTTTTTTTTTTTAAATACTAAGTTGGGGCTTCCCTGATGGCTCAGTGGGTAAAGAATCTACTTGAAATGCAGAAGACGTGGGTTCAATCCCTGGATCAGGAGATCCCCTGAAGGAGGAAATGGCAATCCACTCCAGTATTCTTGCCTGGAAAATCCCATGGACAGAAGAACATGGCGGGCTATAGTCGATGGGGTTGAAAGAAGTCAGACACCACTGAGCACAAGCACTGGTGTGGGGATGGGGGACACTAAGTTGTTTCAGTGTACCACTTGGGGCTCAAGACAACTCTCAAATGATTCTAGAATTAGATGCCTGGTTTAAATCCTAGATCAGCCACTTATTAGTGGGATAACCTATGGAAGTCACTATAGTAACTTAAGCTTCAACTTCTCATCTGTAAAATAGGGATAATATCATCTGCCTTATGTGGTTGTGGGAAATATATATATATATATAACTTCCCTGGTGGCTCAGACGGTAAAGTGTCTGCCTAAAATGTGGGAGACCCAGGCTCAATCCCTGGGTCGGGAAGATCTCCTGGAGTAGGGAATGGCAACCCAATCCAGTATTCTTGCTGGTCAGGAGGGGTGGCCATGAGGAGATAGCCCTCGTCCAAGGTAAGGAGCAGCGGCTGCACTTTGCTGGAGCAGCTGTAAAGAGATACCTCACGTCCAAGGTAAGAAAAACCCAAGTAAGACAGTAGGGGTTGCGAGAGGGCATCAGAGGGCAGACACACTGAAACCATAATCACGGAAAACTAGTCAATCTAATCACACGGATCACAGCCTTATCTAACTCAATGAAACTGAGCCATGCCATGTGGGGCCACCCAAGATGGGCAGGTCATGGTGGAGAGGTCTGACAGAATGTGGTCCACTGGAGAAGGGAATGGCAAACCACTTCAGTATTCTTGCCTTGAGAACCTCATGAACAGTATGATACTGAAAGGGGAACTCCCCGGGTCGGTAGGTACCCAATATGCTACTGGAGATCGGTGGAGAAATAACTCCAGAAAGAATGAAGGGATGGAGCCAAAGCAAAAACAATACCCAGCTGTGGATGTGGCTGGTGATAGAAGCAAGGTCCAATGATGTAAAGAGCAATATTGCATAGGAACCTGGAATGTCAGGTCCATGAATCAAGGCAAATTGGAAGTGGTCAAACAGGAGATGGCAAGAGTGAACGTTGACATTCTAGGAATCAGCAAACTAAAATGGACTGGAATGGGTGAATTTAATTCAGATGACTATTATATCTACTACTGTGGGCAGGAATCCCTTAGAAGAAATGGAGTAGCCATCATGGTCAACAAAAGAGTCTGAAATGCAGTACTTGGATGCAATCTCAAAAACAACAGAATGATCTCTGTTCATTTCCAAGGCAAACCACTCAATATCATGGTAATCCAAGCTTATGTCCCAACCAGTAATGCTGAAGAAGATGAAGTTGAACAGTTCTATGAAGACCTACAAGACCGTTTAGAACTAACACCCCAAAAAAGATGTCCTTTTCATTATAGGGGACTGGAATGCAAAAGTAGGAAGTCAAGAAATACCTGGTGGTGGTGGTTTAGTCACTAAGTTGTGTCTGACTCTTGTGATCCTGTGGACTGTAGCCTGCCAGGCTCCTTTGTCCATGGAATTCTCCAGGCAAGAATACTGGAGTGGGCTGCCATTTCCTTCTCCAGGGGATCTTCCTGACCCAGGAATCAAACCTGGGTCTTCTGCATTGCAGGCAGATGATTTACCAACTGAGCTATGAGGGAAGCCCAGAAACACCTGGAGTAACAGGCAAATTTGGCCTTGGAGTACGGAATGAAGCAGGGCAAAGGCTAATAAGGTTTTGCCAAGAAAATGCACTGGTCATAGCAAACACCCTCTTCCAACAATACAAGAGAAGGCTCTACACATGGACATCACCAGATGGTCAACACCAAAATCAGATTGATTATATCCTTTGCAGCCAAAGATGAAGAAGCTCTAAACAGTCAGCAAAAACAAGACCAGGAGCTGACTGTGGCTCAGTTCATGAACTCCTTATTGCCAAATTCACACTTAAATTGAAGAAAGTGGGGAAACCACTAGACCATTCAGGTACGACCTAAATCAAATCCCTTATGATTATACAGTGGAAGTGAGAAATAGATTTAAGGGACTAGATCTGATAGACAGAGTGCCTGATGAACTATGGACAGAGGTTCGTAACATTGTACAGGAGACAGGGATCAAGACCATCCCCATGGAAAAGAAATGCAAGAAAGCAAAATGACTGTTTGAGGAGGCCTTACAAATAGCTGTGAAAAAAAAGAGAAGTGAAAAGCAAAGGAGAAAAGGAAAGATATAAACATGTGAATGCAGAGTTCCAAAGAATAGCAAGGAGAGATAAGAAAGCCTTCCTCAGCAATCAGTGCAAAGAAATAGAGGAAAACAACAGAACAGGAAAAGACTAGAGACCTCTTCAAGAAAATTAGAGATACCAGGGAATATTTCATGCAAAGATGGGCTCAATAAGGACAGAAATGGTACGGACCTAACAGAAACAGAAGATATTAAGAAGAGGTGGCGAGAATATACAGAAGAACTGTACAAAAAAGAGCTTCATGACCCAGATAATCATGATGGTGTGATCACTCACCTAGAGCCAGACATCCTGGAATGTGAAGTCAAGTGGGCCTTAGAAAGCATCACTATGAACAAAGCTAGTGGAGGTAATGAAATTCCAGTTGAGCTATTTCAAATCCTGAAAGATGCTGCTGTGAAAGTGCTGCACTCAGTATGCCAGGAAATTTGGAAACCTCATCAGTGGCCACAGGACTGGAAAAGGTCAGTTTTCATTCCAATCCCAAAGAAAGGCAAATGCCAAAGAATGCTCAAACTACCGCACAATTGCACTCATCTCACATGCTAGTAAAGTAATGCTGAAAATTCTCCAAGCCAGGCTTCAGCAGTATGTGAACTGTGAACTTCCTGATGTTCAAGCTGGTTTTAGAAAAGGCAGAGGAACCAGAGATCAAATTGCCAACATCCACTGGATCATCGAAAAAGCAAGAGAGTTCCAGAAAAACATCTATTCCTGCTTTATTGCCTATACCAAAGCCTTTGACTGTGTGGATCACAACGAACTGTGGAAAATTCTGAAAGAGATGGGAATACCCGACCACCTGACCTGCCTCTTGAGAAACCTATATGCAGGTCAGGAAGCAACAGTTAGAACTGGACATGGAACAACAGGCTGGTTCCAAATAGGAAAAGGAGTATGTCAAGGCTGTATATTGTCACCCTGCTTCTTTAACTTCTATGCAGAGTACGTCATGAGAAACTCTGGGTTGGAAGAAGCATAAGTTGGAATCAAGATTGCTGGGAGAAATATCAATCACCTCAGATATGCAGATGACACCACCCTTATGGCAGAAAGTGAAGAGGAACTAAAAAGCCTCTTGATGAAAGTGAAAGAGGAGAGTGAAAAAGTTGGCTCAAAGCTTAACGTTCAGAAAACAAAGATCATGCCATCTGGTCCCATTACTTCAATGCAATTAGATGGGGAAACAGTGGAAACAGTGTCAGACTTTATTTTGGGGGATTCCCAAATCACTGCAGATAGTGATTGCAGCCATGAAATTAAAAGACGCTTACTCCTTGGAAGAAAAGTTATGACCAACCCAGATAGCATATTCAAAAGCAGAGACATTACTTTGCCAACAAAGATCCATCTGGTCAAGGCTATGGTTTTTCCTGTGGTCATGTATGGATGTGAGAGTTGGACTGTGAAGAAAGCTGAGTGCTGAGGAATTGATGCTTTTGAACTGTGATGTTGGAGAAGACTCTTGAGAGTCCCTTGGACTGCAAGGAGATCCAACCAGTCTAACTTAAAGGAGATCAGTCCTGGGTGTTCATTGGAAGGACTAATGCTGAAGCGGAAACTCCAGTACTTTGGCTACCTCATGCGGAGGGTTGACTTGTTAGAAAAGACCCTGATGCTGGGAGGGATTAGGGGCAGGAGGAGAAGGGGACAACAGAGGATGAGACGGCTGGATGGCATCACCAACTCAATGGATGTGAGTTTGAGTGAACTTCCGGAGTTGGTGATGGACAGGGAGGCCTGGCGTGCTGCAATTCATGGGGTCTGAACTGAAGCCATAAAGACATTTAGTTAAGCATCTTGACCTTTAAACTGATTGGTTAAAAGTGACTTTTTTAAAAGGACAGGAGCCAACGAAAAATGTACAGATCAATACTGGTAGCGATATAGAACTGCTACAATCCCTGCCTTTTTGAGGACTCTTTACCCCTCTCAGTGTCTATGTTTAGAGCTTTGTTTAGATCAGTTCAGTCGCTCAGTCGTGTCTGACTCTTTGCAACCCCATGAATTGCAGCACGCCAGGCCTCCCTGTCCATCACCAACTCCCAGAGTTCACCCAAACTCATGTCCTTTGAAAGCTTTGTACTTTCCTTCTATTTAATAAATCCTACTCGATTGCTCCCATGGATGTTTGCTTGTTCATCATGCGAAAGCTGGGCTGGATGAAGCACAAGCCAGAATCAAGATTGCCGGGAGAAATATCAATAACCTCAGATATGCAGATGACACCACCCTTATGGCAGAAAGTGAAGAGGAACTGAAGAGCCTCTTGATGAAAGTGAAGAAGAGAGTGAAAAAGCTGGCTTAATACAGCATTCAAAAAACAAAGTTCATGGCATTCAGTCCCGTTACTTCATGGCAAATAAATGGGAAAACAATGGAAACAGAGAGAGACTTTATTTTGGGGGGCTCCAAAATCACTGCAGATGGTGACTGCAGCCATGAAAGTAAAAGATGCTTGCTCTATGGAAGAAAAGCTATGACCAACCTAGAGAGCATATTAGAAAGCAAAGGCATTACTTTGCTGACAAATGTCTGTCTAGTCAAAGCTATGGTTTTCCAATAGTCACGTATGGATATGAGAGTTTGACCATAAAGGAAGCTGAGCACCGAAGAACTGATGCTTTTCAACTGTGGTGTTGGGGAAGACTCTTGAGAGTCCCTTGGACTGCAAGGAGATCCAACCAGTGCATCCTAAAGGAAATTAGTCCTGAACATTCATTGGAAGGACCAATTGTGAAGCTGAAACTCCAATACTTTGGCCACCTGATGCAAAGAGCTGACTCATTTGAAAAGACCCTGATGCTGGGAACATTGAAGGCAGAAGGAGAAGGGAACAACAGACAATGAGATGGTTGGATGGTATCACCGACTCAATGGACATGAGTTTGAATAAACTGGGAGTTAGTGATGGACAGGGAGACCTGGCGTGCTGCAGTCCATGGGATTGCAAAGAGTTGGAGACAAGTAATCGACTGAACTAGATAATTATGTTTGCTACTATTTCTGAACTGCCAATTATGTTGTATATGGAAGCACAGGAGTGATCAGTCCACACGTGTTCTGTCATTCATGACATGTTATGGTTTAGTCTTAAAAGATGCATGTTAAACTGAGAAATAGAGGTGTTATTTGATGTTGTTTCCTGACTTCCATCTCACCACTTTGTACTCTTCTTCGTTGAAACAATATTTAAGAGTTAACTGATATAAAATGTGACTTAGGGAATTCAACTAATAACTGGACAGTAGAACAGATTGAAAGTGCATTTTTAGCTGCTTCTGATTTTTTTCATTTCAAGCAAAGATTTCAGACTGTTGTGGGGGTGGCGTGGGGAAGGAAATACAGATCTGTTCACAGCTGCTACTCAAAATTCTAGCCATATAACCAGGAGAGAATTTGCCTCAAATTAAAACCCTGGGGCTTTTCATTGCCATCATAATCATTAATATATCAATTAAGATTCATTTGGGTATCCACAGTGTGTTTGGCACTACATCAAGAAAAGAAGCTGATGGTGACAGGAAAGATTTCAACCATTTTGCTTATATCTGAGAATGACTCTAATGGTGTAAAGAAAAAGCAGAATTCATTAAAATTTTGTAATTCAACAGCACTTAAAATCATAAAATATTAGAACAAGAAAAATCCAACAGAACTCAGAACAAACAAACAAAAAAAGATCCAACCGTTCTGTAGCATAGCTTCTTCATTTAGAAGTTGATGAAACTGAGTTCCAGAAATGGTGATGTTAAAACACCAATGTAAAAGTGACAATTAGTAAAGGTTATACAGCCAGCAGAAATAGGGAAAGGCAAGAAGCATACTTAGGTCTTATAACTCAAAATGCAATGTTTTCCCCATTCTGGCAGGTTGCATCTTGATCTACTAGTGAGGATCATATTCTAAGAAAACAAGAAAATATAATATTACATAGACCTCTCTTCTTTTGAACTACTCTCTTGAAAAATTAGGAGTCAAGCGGTTAGCATCTACTTATTCTCTCTTCTATATTAGCCATTATTTTTGTTTTTGTTTTAAATTTAATTTTTTCATTGAAGTGCAGTTGATTTACAATATTAGTTTCAGGTGTACAGCAAAGTAATTCAGTTATATACAGATACATATCTATTCTGTTTCAGATAATTAGCCATTATTAATGATAGGGAGAGAGGAAACTGATGGCATGAGGGGATGCTTTGGCTTGAGGGGGGCTTATTTAGATGAACAATAGGAACAATTCTGAATGTTTTTGTGGATTCCATGAGAGAGCCCTCCTCTGGCTTTTGGGCAGATCTTTGAAGGGCAGTACTACATGGGAGCCAGCAGAGGGAGAGCAGAACATTGTTTTGACAATTTTCATTGTTTCTTCTGACTGTTTTACCTTTTGTTCTTTTTTGCACATTGATAAATTCCTTCACAGTGGGGAGCAAAATACTACACTTTCCTGTACTTTTAGGAAGAGCAGAGAATGCCTTTGTTGGCAAACTGGAGTTTTTATTTAACTTATTGGCTATCATGTGAGCTGGGTTTGAAAGTTCTTAAGCACAGTGAGAGGATTTTTTTTTTTTTTTTTTTGTGTACGTGTCTGCTTTCCTTCAGAATACTGGGTTAATTAAGTGACTTTAAATGTATATAACCAAATGAATTATATAGATTCTCTGACTTCTAATAATTACTTCAGAAAAATAACAGTTAATGAGGTTTGGAATTATGTCGCTGGACTTTGCTATGTAAGAGGATACATGTGTACTGTTTTCAAAGAAAGTTTGAAATTATGACTTTTTATTGCTAGAGTTTTAGAAATAGAATTCATATGTCAGTTCAAGTAATCAACTACTCATTTTTCCAGAAACATTTCGTAAATTTACACATTCATTATTGCTTTTTTTTGTATCCTCAGAGTTTGAAGAATCAAACCGAATATAATACACACTTGTCTTTAAGGAGTTTATGAGAGACTGACACTCAAATACATCACTGAACATTTTAATGGCAATATTACACAGTTAGACATACATGTAGGGCAATAAGGGTGCATAGAATACAGATATTCAACCCTATAAGGGGGATCTGGAGTGCTTCCTGGAGGAGGACCACCTAAGCTGTCAAAGTGGATGAGTAGGAATGTACTTTATTCAATGTATTCTTTAGTCTGCGCTGTTCTTTTTCCTCAGTTTTTCTAGGTGCTTTCCTCCCACATCCACGTGCTTATGGCAAGAACAGCCTTTCAACTCACTGTTATGCTGTGTCCCAAGGCCACAAGTTTTTGACCATGAGGCCACAGTTGAAATGTGCTGGGCTAATCAGTGTCCCTCCCTAGGAGTTTTCAACATTGGTCTGAGTGAAGCTTGAAAACGGTCAGCTGCTTTGTTTTCTGCCTTTTGGTAGAGGAAAAACAATGACAATCTGAGTTATGCTGATGATGCTCAGGGAGAAGCAGAGAGAAGCTGTGAAGAGAATGCATGTTCTCAGCGTTCATGCCTCTGGTTCTGTTGTTACTTACAGTAGCTATGCAGTCACTTCCCTGTCCTTCTGTTTCATGAGACATCCCAGTCTCCTTATGATACAGTTCTCTTTTTCTCAAGCTAGTTTGAGTTGGCTTACTTTCCTTTGGATCCATAAGAATCCCAGCTTGTATAAAGAGTTACCAGTGCAGAGAGATGGTGAAGGATGGTTCAGGGGCTTTGGGAATAAAGGTATAAAAACATAAAAAAGAATGGCATGTATACAGAAATAGAAATAGTTCAGTATTAGTGAAGCATATCTTAGCACTTTCTGTCTCTCATTTTAAGAGATAAAGTAGGTTATCTGTCACTTTATGGGGTCTAATTTTACTCTGAAGGCAGTGAAAGACCATAGCATGATTTACACAATGGGTGATGTAGTCAGATTTGTGGTCTAGGTAGATTACTTCAGTTTCTCTAGTGGCTCAGCAGTAAAGAATCCACCTGCCAATGCAGGAAACATGGGTTCAATCCCTGGGTCAGGAAGACCCCCTGGAGAAGGAAATGGCAAACCCCCCACCCCCCCAAATTCTTTGCCTGGGAAATCCCATGGACAGAGGAACCTGGAGGGCTACAGACCATAGGATCACAAAGAGTTGGACATGACTTAGGGACTAAACAACAGGTCACTCTGGCAGGAGTTTCTTCAACAGTTCTCTCATGTTGCCTGTTTCCTCACCCAGTACCCTAGTGGGTGGGGATGAGACCCAGCAAATATACCCTCACTAACCAGAGCAAACCCTAGGGTCATGACTTTTTATGACTTCATGTAATAGCTATTTAACAGTTTGTTCTTCCATCCATTCTGAAAGTACCACTAGAGCAGGGGCAATGTTTACTTTGTTTATTATGAATTCCCAAGGCCCAACTTAGTATCTGGAGCATGTGACTGTTCAACAAAAATTTGCTAGTGAGTGGGTAAATAAATACTGATGAGGTAGAGGAGATAAGGTCAAGCTATGTTTTGGAAGTTGGCAGTCAAGGCTTGATGAGTTTGATGAGGATTTATTATGTATGAAGCAGGAGACTGAGTACTTTGTACACATTACCTTCTTTGATCCTCACAGCAATCTTCTGTGGGAGAAGAATAAGCTGAAAGAGACTGAGTACTAGGTTGAATTTATGAAATTCCATCTAATAACATCCAACTATAGATAATAAATCTGGAGCAGGGGCCTGTCCAGTGCTAATCTCTGGGTCACCATGCTGCTGCTGCTAAGTCGCTTTAGTCGTGTCCGACTCTGTGCGACCCCATAGACGGCAGCACACCAGGCTCCCCTGTCCCTGGGATTCTCCAGGCAAGAACACTGGAGTGGGTTGCCATTTCCTTCTCCAATGCATGAAAGTGAAAGGTGAAAATGAAGTTGCTCAGTCGTGTCCGAGTCTTAGCGACCCCATGAACTGTAGCCCACCAGGCTCCTCCATCCATGGGATTTTCCAGGCAAGAGCACTGGAGGGGGGTGCCATTGTGCTATACTACTGCAAAGAGATGTGAGGAGTAAGGAAAAGGGGGGAGTCAAGAATGACTCTCAGCTTTTTATCATAGGTAAATGATAGGCAGTCTCCAACTAAAGAAGAGAACACAGGAGTACTTCTACCAATGGAGATGACGGATTTGATTTGGGACACGTACAGCAGGGGTCCCCAACATTCGGGATTGAATACCTGATGATCTGAGGTAGAGCTGATATGAGAGTAATATAAATAAAGTGCACAATAAATGTAAGGCACTGAATCATGCTGAAACCATCTCCCCCACCCCAGTTTGTGGAAAAATTGTCTTCCATGAAACCAATTTCTGGTTCCAAAAAGGTTCGGGACTGCAAATATAGGGGATGAGGCCTGTGGGATGACCACAAGACAATGTCTACAAGTTAATGCTTATGGGCTTGAAAACACCTTTGCTAGAGAATTGGATTCATTGGTTGTTGTGCTTAGTCACCCTGTCGTGTCACACTCTTTGTGACCACATGGACTGTAGCCCGCCAGGCTCCTCGGTCCATGGGAATTCTCCAGGCAAGAATACTGGAGTGGGTTGCCATGCCCTCCTTCAGGGGATCTTCCCAACCCAGGGATCGAACCCAGGTCTCCTGCATTGCAGATTACTTTACCGTCTGAGTCACCATTATTAAGTTGTCAATAAAATGAAGATATTAAGTGAGGAAAGTATGTTGTGTAAAGAGAACATCTTGGGAGATATTATGCGTTACAGAAGTGAGGGACAGAGAATACAGTGCGATGGGGGCACAAGCAAGTAGAGAGTTTGGGAAGGAGGAAGCAGGGAGTGGGGGTGATCCATGGTGCTGTATGCAGTGGAGAGGACTTGTCAGTGGACATATATTGAAAACTGTTCATTAGGTCTGTCAACCAGAAGTTTATTGACAACCTAAGAAAGGACAATATCAATAAAGTAGTTGGACAGAAGCCAAACTACTCGTGGTAGAAACATGATCGGAAAGTACAGCCAAGAAGAATAAATAATCTTTCAAGTATTTTCAGTGAGAAGAAGAAAGAGGCAAGACATTAGTTAAATAAGGAGTCTGGGAGAAAAGACACTCTTTTTATATATTTTAATTTTAGTCTTTTAGAAAGAGAGAGGCAATTGAGTATGTTTATCAGGTGTGAGAAAGAAGCCGGTTGAGAGGAAAAGATATTGGAGAGAAGGCCTCAGAGGAGAGAGGAAATGAGATGAAGCTCGGAGTGGAGGAGTGCACCTTGAATTGGAGTTGGGGCACCAAGCATCCAAGCTAAAGGAAAGTAGGTGGAGCCGTATGTGAATGTCTGCATAGAAGCAGAATGCTAAGAGACATCCTGCTTGATGGGTCTGACTCTGTTGAAGTAACAGGACATCAGATTATATGCTTTAAGTAGGAGTTTTAGAAGAAAGTACAGTACTTCCTCAGTATCTGGGAGATTGGTCCCAAGACCTTCACAGATACCAAAACCTGCAGATGCACAAGTCCCTTCTATAAGATGGTATAGTTCAGTCAGCCCTTCCTGCTGCAGGTCTCACACCCTCAGATTCAGCCAAGTGAGGATATGGAACCCTCAGATACGGAGGGCCCACTATAAGATTGGCGTCATGTGGTTTGGGAGAGCAAACTGATCAAAGATCACCTTGAAACTCTGAATGAGGGTACAGCCAAGGTGAGACATTAAATTTGGTAAGGTTAACAATTAGCATGATTTTGAGATGTTCTTCTTAGTGTTCAGTTTTCTAGTTGACTGAACAGTGAACTCAAGACCATCACATTAATCCAAAGGTTGGTTTTTACTGGATCAGATGTACATGAAGGATAGTTGTACAAATGAATCAGAGATGCTCTGTTGACTGCATATAGCCCCTAGAAGCTGGCAGCTGTAGTTTTAAAGCTCTCCTGGGTACAAAAGACTGGCTTTGACTTGTGTAAGGCAGGCAGAAAGTTTTAACTCAGGTCCCTGCATAAAAGCAGGACCTTCAGATTGCTGCCTTTCAATAAAAGGGTAATTAGAAAAACTAAATGTTAAAGCCAAAAATTAAATAAAATTATTCTGAGAAATAAACACTCTAAGCTTTTGCCATATGCAAATGTAAAGTCTCATTTGACAATCTTCCTGGGATTTTAATATGAACATTAATCTCTCATACCATGGAATCTCTGGGTGTCTAGCCAAAGCAGAACTCTTTGTAGCAGTGCTTCTAGCAGCCCAGGGCAATAAAAATTATCCATGAAGAGTTAGTGATTAAATGTATAAGTCATAGGAGAAAATAATTTAGGAGAGAGAATAATTAGACATGATGAAGAGGAATATTAGAACTTCAAGAACTTGGAAAAGTACAATAATCTGATAGATACAATAGAGTAACTGTGCTTAATATTATTAAAGTGATAAAAGAAGTAAAAACCAAAAGGAAAGAGTAAGATATTATGATATTAGAATAGGATACATGAATTCAAATAGTTGAAAAGAACTATCAAAAATAAAATTGAAATAAAAGAACTCAATAGAAGGAAGGAGAGGTCACAGGAAAAATGAGAATTCCTGAAGTGAAAGGAAGAGTTGAGAAAATTAACCAAAATGCCAAAATGCTACAAAGGTAAGTAAAGAAATGAAAAATAGGAAAAAAGGTCAAGACATAGAGGGTCATCTGTTGACCGTATGCCTAATATGGTGAGAGTTCTAGAGGAGAAGAGAGAGGAAAGGAGAGGCAGTATATAAAGAAATTTCCATAATTGAGTGTGTGACAGTTGTAAGCAGCATACAGTATTGTGTCTTTTTTTAGCCTGACAGTCTTTGTTTTTCTATTGCAGTATGTATTCTTTCTGTATTTAATATAATTACTAACATAATTGGATATATATTGACCATTATACTATCTCTTTTCTTTTTGTCTCATTTGTTTCATGTTCCTTCTTCCCTTCTTTGTTGGATTAATCAACATTTTTAAAAATTATATTTCCCTTTATCAGCATGGAAATTATGCAAGTGTTATTAGGTCCATGTGGCTATTTGAGTTCAAATAGGAATGTAAATGATTTAAAATAAAATAAATTCAGTTCTTCCTATCAGTACTCAGTAGCCACATATGTGTAGTCACTCCTGTATTGGATGGCACACATGAATCATTTCCATCATTGCAGAAACCTCTGTTGGACAGCAGTGATCCAGATAACCTGAAGGTCTGTTTATATCATCTGAATTTTCTCTTTTTCTTATTTCTTGGTAGACCTTGCCACCTTTCATTAAACAATGGATATTGTATATGGAAAAACTGCATTGGTTCCAGAGCTTTTATCTTCCCTCAGAAAGGATACACCTGTTCTCTGTCAGAAAGCTAGCGTAGGGGTCAGATCATTTTAAAGATCAACAACTGAGTTGTGAATTATCTGTGTTTCAATTTTTACTAAGACAAATATACAACTCTTTGCCCCATCTTGTGGACATAGCCATCCAGAGGTCTTAACTGAGAGGCTGTAGATGTTTATTAGGGCCTCTTCTTTTTGCTGGGTCATATATTCTTATTTCCTTGACACTGTCAGACCATTGTAAACTCTGATGCTTTCATTGGCATTTTCCTTAGATTCTTACCCTCTTGCTTTGTATACCTTGAAAATTCAACTATGTGTCAAGCTTGTCTCTCCCCATCGTTGCTGTCTTTGTGATTCTGGAATCCACTTTTGATCTTTTCTGTCCTGGCAGTAGTAAAGAACCCACCTGCCAATGCAGGAGACTTAAGATATGTGAGTTTGATCCCTGGGTCAGGAAGATCCCCTGGAGAAGGAAATGGCAACCCACTCCAGTATTCTTGCCCGAAGAATCCCCTGGACAGAGGAGCCTGGCGGGCTACAGTCCGTAGGGTTGCAAAAGAGTTGGACACAACTTAGAGACAGCGCAGTCCTGTATGATTACCAGAAACTCCTGCTGCTTTGCCTGTTAGGAACTACCTGCCTGTGTGCATGCTAAGTCCCTTCAGTTGTGTCTGACTCTTTGTGACCCTCTGAACTGTAGCCTGCCAGGTTCCTATGTCCATGGGATTCTCCAGGCATGAATACTGGACTGGGTTGCCATGCCCTCCTCCAGATCTTCCCCACCCACAGGTGGAACCCACATCTCTTTCTCTTAGGTCTCCTGCATTGGCTGCTGAGTTCTTTACCACTAGCACTACCTGGGAAGCCCATTAGGAACTACACTTCACCCAAATTAGCCTTTTAGCCAGCTAAATTAGCCTTTTGGAGAAGGAAATGGCAACCCACTCCAGTATTCTTGCCTGGAGAATCCCATGGACAGAGGAGCCTGGTGGGCTACAGTCCATGGGGTCACAAAGAATCTGACTCGACTGAGCGACTAACACAAATTAGCCTTTTATTAGGGCTTCCCTAGCAGCATAGTTGGTAAAGAACCCACCTGCAATGCAGGAGACTCCAGTTCCATTCCTGGGTCAGGAAGATCCGCTGAAGAAGGAACAGGCTACCTACTCCAGCATTCTTGGGCTTTCCTGGTGGTTCAGCTGGTAAAGAATCCACCTGCAATGTGGGAGACCTGGGTTCAATCCCTGGGTTGGGAGGATCCCCTGGAGGATGGAAAGGCTACCCACTCCAGTATTCTGACCTGGAGAATCCCACAGTCCATGGGGTCACAAAGAGTCCGACATAACTGAGTGACTTTAACTTTCAAGAATTAGGAAATTAATTCCCCAAGGGGAAATTTACTGGCTTACCTTTCTCTCTTCACTTTTCTTTAGGGTCTTGGCTCTTTCAGTCCTGGTTGCCTCAGCAGCTCTTAGTGCTTTCAAATAGAGATTAAAAAAAAAAATTCTTGTTCTTTTTAGTGTTACTTAATACTTTTGTTTTACCTACTGACTTGGAAGAAATTTCCATGACCACAACCCTTAGGAAACAGATATGACCTGAAAACTTTTCTTCCCACTTCCTTGCTTATCAGCAGATTCAATTTTACCATTGCTTGATTCTTACTTCCCAGCCTACTTCTTCAGTGTTCTGCAAGGTAATTCCATTCTTTGTGATGTTTAATCTGAAATAAAATGTTGGAAATTAAATTCTGGTTGTGGATACTCTGTAGTTTCTAAGCTTCCCATGTTACCAAAACGATAGTTGAGAGGCGATTCTTTCTCACTGAGAACCAGGGTGTTTGCTTTAGTCTATGTGGGCTTCCCGGGTGGCTCAGAGGGTAAAGCGTCTGTCTGCAATGCAGGAGACCTGGGTTCGATCCCTGGGTCAGAAAGATCCCCTGGGGAAGGAAATGGCAACCCACTCCAGTATTCTTGCCTGGAGAATCCCATGGACGGAGGAGCCTGGTGGGCTACAGTCTACAGGGTTGCAAAGAATTGGACACAACTGATTGACTCCATCTAAAAACATTTGGAAATGGGTGAGTCTACAGGGTTGCAAAGAATTGGACACAACTGATTGACTCCATCTAAAAACATTTGGAAATGGGTGAGTCCAGGTATTACAAGAAAGAAACTGACCTTATGAATGGCTTATTTCAAACATGTTCATAGTTTAGAGAATGACCTAACATGTTTTCCTATTGCTTTTGAATTTCTTTTCGGCCCAGACAGAATAATCAGGGAATTCCCTACCAGCCCAGTGGTTAGGGCTCTGTGCTTTTACTGCCAAGGTTGTTGTTGTTGTTTGGTTGCTAAGTCGTGTTTGTGACTCCATGGACTGCAGGATGCCAGGCTTCCCTGTCCTTCACCATTTCCAGGGATTTGCTCAACTCATCTCCTTTGAGTCAGTGATGCCATCCAACCACCTTACTCTGTCAGCTCTTTTCTTCCTGCCCTCAGTCTTTCCTAGCATCAGGGTCTTTGCCAATGAGTTGGGTCTTCAACATCAGGTGGTGAAAGTATTAGAGCTTCAGTTTCAGCATCAGTCCTTTCAATGAATATTCAGGACTGATTTCCTTTAGGATGGACTGGTTGGATCTCCTTGCTCCAAGGTACTCACAAAAGTCTTCTCCAGCACCACAGTTCGAAAGCATCAATTCTTCAGTGCTCAGCCTTCTTTATGGTGCAATTCTCTCATCCATACATCACTACTGGAAAAACCATAGCTTTGATAGTCCAGACCTTTGTCGGCAATGTGACATCTCTGCTTTTTAATATGTTGTCTAGGTTTGTCATAGCAAGTGTCTTTTAATTTCATGATTGCAGTCACTGTCTGCAGTGATTTTGGAGCCCAAGAAAATAAAGTCTGTTACTGTTTCCAGTTTACCCTACTGCCAAGGGTTCAAGTTCAATCCCTAGTTGGGAAACTAAGATCCCACAAACCACGTGCTATGGCCAAACAAACAGAGTAATCATCCAATGGGTACCAAGAAGTACCCTGTTTTTCAGTCTGTTGCCCTCTGTCCTTTTATTGCCTTGGTTTCCTCCCTTTCCCCAACCCCCTGCTGGGTTGTGATAAATTTTGCTGCTCCAGAAAACCTATTTTAGGCTATATCTCTGGATTGCAATGATGGACCCTTATTTTCTTAAATGGATCACCCATAAGGCAAGCAAGTTTTTCTTTAGAATCACAAGTCAATCTTAGAGCACTTACATAATTGCATTTTTATGGAATAGGTCCTCTGTGCATCAGAGGTGAGAGTAGACAGTGATGACATAGAGGAGACAGAGGCCCCTGTGCTGTGGGATTATGAATAAAGGGAGTAGGATGGCATGACTAATGAGAGAAGTTCTAAGATACTCAGCTTTTACCAACTTGCTATTCTTTTTCATTATATTTGCTCTTTGACCAACTGTGTGGCATCTTAGAATTTAGTGAATACTTGTGACCCTGATGCAGCTTTCTGGCATTCTTTCTCTGCTTAGTTCCCTTCTCTCTGGTGTTCTGCTATAGAAATTTCTGCTGTTCAGCCTCCTAAATTCTGCTCTATGTCTCCCTGGCTCTGTAAATGAGCCTTTTTCTGACTTGCTTATACCTTCCTTCTTTGGAGGCTGGACACTTCTTTTGGGCAGAAATTGGGAGTAAACATAAGGGGGTCAGAAATACCTGTTGTGTAAAGTCAGAAAACAGTTCTTTCACAAAGTTTGTCCAGTTTCCTGTTTGTTTATGGTGAAAATGTCTAGCGTCAGTTAGTTACTCCATCAGGAGCAGAAGACGATAACCATGCTTTCCCAGTAGTTTATAGCAATCCAGTCCTAGGCCAGGATTAGATTTTCATACTCAGGTTCAATCCCTGGGTCGGGAAGATCCCCTGGAGGAGGAAATGACTCCAATATTCTTGCCTGGAGGATCCCATGAAAAGAGGTGCCTGGTGGGCTGTAGTCCGTGGGGTTGCAAAGAGTTGGACACCACTGAAGTGACTTAGCATGCACGCATTCATTCCTGAAACAATTACTAGCCAAGGGTTTGTGGTTATCATCTTTTAAAACCAATTTTATTGTTTATTTTTATTTTTGGCTGTGCTGGGTCTTCGTTGTAGTGTGTGGGCTTTCTTGAGTTACGTTGAGCAGAGGCTATTCTCTAGTTACAGTGCACGGGCTTCTCATTGCAGTGGCTTCTCTTGTTTTGGAGCACGGGCTCTCAAGCTCCGGTTCAGTGGTTCTGGCACACAGGATTAGTTGCTCCATGGCCAAGTGGTATCTTCCTGGACCAGGGATCAAACTCATATGCCCTGCATGGGCAGGTAGATTCTTAACCAGTGGGCCACCAGAGAAGTTCTGTGATTATCATCTTTGATGCAGTCTATTGAGAATCTATTAAAAAAGATGCTTGCTCCTTTGAAGAAAAGCTATGACAAACCTAGACAACATATTAAAAAGCAGAGACATTACTTTGCCAACAAAGGTCTGTAGGGTCAAAGCTATGGTTTTTCCAGGAATCATGTATGGATGTGAGAACTGGACCATAAAGAAAGCTGAACACTGAAGAATCAATGCTTTTGAACTGTTGTGTTGGAGAAGACTCTTGGGAGTCCCTTGGACTGCAAGGAAATCAAACCAGTCCATCCTAAAGGAAATCAGCCCTGAATATTCATTGGAAGGACTGATACTGAAACTGAAGCTCCAGTACTTTGGCCACCTGATGTGAAGAACTGACTCATTGGAAAAGACCCTGATGCAGGAAAAGATTGAAGGCAGGAGTAGAAGGGGATGGCAGAGGATGAGATGGTTGGATGGCATCACTGACTCAAAAGACATCTGTCTGAGCAAGCTTCAGGAGTTGGTGATGGACAGGGAAGCCTGGTGTGCTGCAGTCCATGGGGTCACAAAGAATCAGACACGACTGAGTGACTGAACTGATTGAGAGTCCACTCATGGAAATGAGGTTGGCAAACTTTTTTAAGGACACATTTCAAAATGAGTATATATCAAAGGAATAAGAGAGAACTTTTTTGGATGAATTAAATGTTTTATATTTTGATAGTAATGCTTATTACATAGCTTAAAACTCATCAAACTGTAAACCTAAAATTAGTGAATTTTACTGTAGTTAAATTAGCCTCTATAAAATCAATTTAAGAATGATTAATGCTTGCTTTTGTTGCAATATACAAAAAGCTGTATTTTAAAAAGTACAAATATCAACAGAAAAAGAAGTCTGAACCCCAGTCTCTCAACCTTACGGGGAGCATTGTACAAAATAATATTTTAACTATAGTATTACTGACAGCCAAAAATAGAGAATCTTCTAGGTCATAATTCTTGACAGCTTTTTTTTCTTGCATTCTTCCCCTTATCTTTTCCTGGTCACTGCCATCTCTCAGGTAGCCAGGTTCTTTCTCTATCACACCCCACTTGAAGAGAAAGTGCTTTTTGCTCTGTTTAATGGAATGGCCTCTTTTTCCTTATAAGGGTCCATCCTCCTTAGCCTCCCTTAATAGCCTGTAGACTAAAACAATACAGAACAATGTTTATCTTCTCATAGAAATCATCTTTTCTTTAGTGCCAGAGTATCTTATTGTTATTTCATTTGGGGCCATTGGTGAGAGAAGCCATTATAACTTTGGAATTGTTGCTCTGTGGCAGATACTAATAGCTGTCTACAGAGCATTCATCTCTCTTTCTCCTACTTAGAACTCTGAATCTGTTCCAGTATCCACCACACTCTCCTGCAGCCATGTGACTCAGGAAAAGTTGATCTTATCCTCTTTCCATGTAGCATGAGCTCAGTAAATCTCTGTTGAAAGAATTGCATTGATTAAACTTTAACTTCTCATTTGATCATCTATTTTCCCTAGTAGACTTAGGACTGTTTCATTTACTAGGTAGTGTGGGCATGGTGTCTTAGGCCTGGAGGCAGGGTCTCTGAAAATGTAAGAGACCTGAAAAAAAATTCCAAAAAAAAAAAAGAAAAAAAAGGGGGGCTTTTATTAGTCAGCATTGGTTAGACTATACTGCAACAACAGATATTTCCCAGGTCTTTAGCAGCTTAATACAAAAGCTTATTTCTAGCTTATGTTACATGTTCATTATAGGTTAATGGTAAGGGACTGGGCATTCTGGACTCTACGAAGTCACTCAAGAATCCACACTGATACAACCTCCATAATCCCTTAGATGCACCACCTAGAAAACCCAGCCTTCCTGATTGCCAAGGTGGAGAAAAGGAGAGTCTAAAGAACTGAGGCTCTTCCCTGTCCATCATTCTCCTTTCATTGGACAGGTCTAATCACATAGCTTTGCACAACTATAGCAATTGAGAAATACAGCTATTTGCCCAGAGGCAAGGAAGGCCAGATATTGGTATTAGATCATGTCTCTAAAAATTGCAAAATGTGAAAATAAAACTGAAAATCTGAATTCATAAATTTAAATTAATAAAAAAATCCAAAGTTTAAAAATGAAGAAAATCCACATTAATAAATAAATGTTGACTTAGTTGTTGAGTATTCATAGATACTTCAGTGCTTTTGAAAATTTTATTTCTTAATTTCAAAGTCCTCAGTAAGTATAACTGATACAAAATCATAATTCATGAATTATATGTGCTATTTGTATCTAATGATTCACACAATAAATTGTAAGACTGCTTTCATGAATTTTACTGGTACATTTAAAAGCGCTTGAGGAACTTCCCTGGTAGTCCAGTGGCTAAGGCTCTGCATTCCCAATGCAGGGGGCCTGGGTTCAATCCCTACTCAGGGAACTAGATCCCACATGCCACAACCAAGTGTTTGTATGCTGCAACTAAAAAGATGCTGCATGATGCAATAAAGATCGGGGATCCAAGACCCAATGCAGCCAGATAAATAAACATATTTAAAAATAAATAAATATGTAAAAATGCTTGAAATGATGTGTGGTCTCTAAAATCAAGAAATCCTAAGAAAGCATTTTAATAGCCCTTCCATGAGGGTATGGTCTTTCTTGCTTGCCATTTTTTCTCTGGATCCCTGACAGTGGAAGAACTTGCAAATACTTGTTAAACTACTGAACAAAGAGATAAAATAATTGTTTGCACTTTTGATGAAGGTATACTCTTAGTGAAGAAACTGATAAATAAAAATATTCAATACATTTCTGTAAATGTTGCCAGTCAGAGTCCCAGTTGGAAAGATCTGGAACACACAAAAATTGAATAATGTGAGGAGAACTTAATGGAGATATGGCACAAAGGAAGGAGGAAGAAGCAGTAGCTGGAGAAAGGGACACCTAAAGAAAGGTGCCTTTAGGTCAAGGGATTCAGTTAGCCTGAAGCATCCTTTTCTGGATCAGATAAAGTGAGTTGGAAAAGTCCATGCCAGGCAGAGGGAATAATATTTGGCAAGACACAGGGGTGTGAAAAGTCCTCTGTGTTGAAGTAGTGAGAAGCACAGCATGTTGAGAGCAGGCAGGGAAGGAAGGATCTGGACTTGATGGAGCTAGAGAGCAATGGAGGAGCTGTTCCATGAAGGGCCCATGGAAGTGGGATGTTCCTCTGTTGACATGGTTCATAGGAAACCGGCCCCTCCAAAACATTCCTTGAGTCCCTGGACCCAACATCCTGGGCCTAGAGACACAGTTTCTCACATGCTCCCACTAAGCTGCCAGAGTTGCCTTGGCACAGCAGTGCTTTGGCTGTTTTAAGACTTTGACTCATCCACTGTGCTTTGTGGGCTTCCCAGGAACTGCTGCCAGTTGACTGTGGCGCCCACTCCAGTCAGGTGCAGATAGTTGTCAGTTCCATCGACAGGTGCAAAAGCAGTGGTGGGGTGTTTGAGTTTGCTCCGCAGGATCCATCCAAAGGCTAGGAAGCCAAATGCAGGCATCCTAGATGTGGGTAGTTAATGGGAGAGTAGTTGTGCTGATGAACCTACAGATGCCTCTTAGTGCCTGCAGACTTCAGCTCTGACCTCTAGTCTTGCATTCTTGCACTGTCCACATGCCCAGATATCTCATTCAGAGCTTTCCTAGTTCTTCCACACTCCTGCTGGTCTGCTTCATGGCTGATTTCCAGCTGATTTTCTCTTGAGCTCCTTGTGTGATCACCACCTGGGAAGTATTCTCTGGTTCAATTAAATTACCATAGGCCATACTGCACTAAGCTTTACTTAGAAGGATATAGGTCAGTAAAATAAAGAACTAATAAGGACCTAACACAGGGAACCCTGCTCAATACTCTGTAATGACTTAAATAGCGTGTGAACTATGTCTCTTCAGTTGTGTTGGACTCTGTGCAACCCCATGGACTGTAGCTCACCAGGCTTCTCCGTTCATGGGATTCTCCAGGCAAGAATACTGGAGTGGGTTGCCATTTCCTTCTCCAGGATATATATATATATGCATATATTATTTATATAATATATATATCGGAATAGAATCTAAAAAGGTGGGTATATGTATATGTGTAACTGATACACTTTGCTGTACAGCAGAAACTAACACTGTAAATCAGCTATACTCCAATAAACATTGATTACAAAAAAAAAAAAAGGATATAGGTCAGGAAAAGCAGCATGCCAGTAGCACAGGCCTGTGTTTCCCTTTAGTGGGAGTAGTTTTTGCAGCAATCCCTACAGCCATCCAGGAGCCAGTCTTTTTTGCATCCCCACCAAAGTTTTAGTGTGAAAATAGATGGTCCATTTGGGTAAGTACAACATACACCCTGGCTTAGAAACCCTGTTTCTCAAGTGTAACCTAGTGTCTCATGTTACGATCTCAGGCATGGGAACATGTTCCTGCAAGGGACATGTTTAGTTACAAGAGTTATCACTTCCAAAGCTATAGATTCCAACCAAGAATCTATGGTTCACATATGTAACTTTTGATCCAGATGCTACTGATGAATCCAGAATTGTTTTTACCATAAGTGCTTTTGCTTTATGACACAACTGCTCTCTTAACTTTATCAACTTTTCAGGGAAACAGTGCTAAAATGTTAACCCAAGGGCAGTTTTGTAGGAAAGGATGTTGTTAACCATTTATCCAGAGGAATTTTCATTGAGAAGATATGACCTAAACAAAGACTTGAAGGAGGTGAGGGAGTCAGCAGTGTGACTATCTGGTGAAAAGCTCTCCAGGCAGAGGAAACAATCAGTATAAACAGCTGAGGTGGAGGCATGTCTGGGATGAGTGAGGAACATCAAGGTTGTCAATACACCTGGCATAGGGTGAGTTAGTCCAGGAGTAGAAGGAGCTAGTCAGAGGTAAGTGGTGGGGATATAGCTCAGGTGGTATGCCCTAGGACACGCTCAGGACTCTGGGTATTTCTCTGAGTAAAATAGAGAGATATTAGAGGGAGTTTTGAAAGTTGTCTTGCATTTATGAGAATCATTCTGGCTGTCGGATTAGTCAGTTCTTGGGAGTAGACTGAGCAAGTGTGGGAGCACAATGCCTTGGGGGGAGGCCGATGCAGGGAGTCAGTATGGACAGTACTGTGGGCTCAGGCAGTGGCAGTTGCAAGTGGGGGGCACTAGTCACATTCCTGATACATTAGAGACAGAATGTGCAGTTCCATGTTTAGGTTTGCATTTATCTATAAAATATAACTTATTAAGCTTATTCAGGTATCTGTGTACATGAATATAGAACATGAAGAGCTACAGCGAGGTGTCCTGAGAAATTTCATATATGGCCAGTAAGTGTTCAGTCTTTGACAGTGAAGCAAGTCAAAGAATAATAGATCTTCAAGCTCAAACAAACTTCATTTGAGTTCATTCAGGAGTCTTTTTGAATGTGATTAGTGAAAAGCCAAATGTCTCAAGTCAAATCTGCTCACAGAGTTTAATACTGGGCAGAATAAGGACTAGATTCTGGACTATGGTAACTTCTTCAAAGTAATACCACCCTGAGAGGGCTCATTTTACTATTAACTCTTTTCCATTGGTGTTAGAAAAGTGTATTTCCTAATAAAAATGGATAAACTGGCTTTTGATTAACAAATCAGATTTTATCAGTAACTTTGTAACTTTCAGGGTGACTTGGTTCTCTGGAACTTAAACATTTCTGTGTGAACTGATAAAATGGAGGCCATCAAAAGTGAAGACCTTATTCCATTCACCAACATATAATAATGTGAACTTCATCAGAGGCTAGCCAGTTCTTCTCCTTGATATCTAAAAATAAAAATGAAACAAAAATGTGTATATTTTCCTGTTTACGGGATGTGTATAAATGAGAAATACAAATTGTAATAAAATTTGGTAAAACTTTTTTTGGAAGATTACCCAAGAACTCATGGTTGCAAGATACAGTGATCAGTCCTCTTACCTCTTAGTGTCTTCCCACAAATGTGATCTCTTTCTTAAAAGATTTTATGTGGCTTCCAGGGTACTTTGTTCTCATGATGTTTCTTCTACTTGGAATACTTTTGGCTTTCGTTTGTTTTTATGGGCTCATCCATCATTCCTCCTCTAAATGTTGGGGTTCCTCATGTTCAGTTCTCATACCTCTTCTATTCTGTCTGTACTCATTCCCTTAGTGACTTAATTCAGTCCCTTAACTTTAAAGACCACCTAAATAAATTTCAAATTCACATTTCCAATTCTGATCTCTTTTCTAAACTCTAGGCTTTTATATGAAAACTGTTGACATTGCCACTTGGTATCTAAAAAACTTCTTAACTCTTAACATGTCTTAAACCAAATTCTTGATTTTTACTTTATTCTCACCTCCTCCCACCAAAAAGGAAAGTAAATAAGAAAAGCAGCTATTAGTGTTATTAGGATTATGAGTACATTTCCCTTTAGCTACTTGCTCAGGTCAAATACTTTGGAGTCATCCTTGAATCTTCCTCCTCATATCCTGTATGAAGTTGAGCAGCAATTTCCTTTGGCTTTACTTTCAAGTAAAGTACCCAAATCCTGCCTCTTTCCATCACTTCAGAGGCTGCAACCCAAATACAAGACATCCTCATCTCTTGTCTGGTAAATGACAAGAACCTTCTCATGGTCTTCCTGCCTGCTCCCTTCTTGCCTGTGTGTTGATTAACTTTATGTGTTACCCTAATTGGGCCATGGGTGCCCAGATATTTAGTCAAACATTATTATGGGTATATCTGTGACGGTGTTTTAGATGAGACTAACATTTGAATTGGTAGACTGAGTAAAGCAGATTGCTCTGCATAATGTTGGTGATCTTTATCCAGTTAGTTACGGGCCTGATTAGAATAAAAAGTAGACCCTCCCTAGAGTAACTGGGAATTCCCGCTGAATGTCTTGAGCTGGGACATCTGCTTTTTTCCTGCTTTCAGATTTGAACTGACAAATCATCTCTTCTTGAGTCTTGATCCTGCCAGCTTTTAGACTAGATTTTATGCCATCAGCTCTTCTGGTTTTCCTGGCCTTCAGACTTAAACTATAACTATAGTACCTGCTCTGCTGGGTCTCCATTCCGCCTGCTGACTGCACATCTTGAGACTTCTCAGCCTCTGTAATCTTGTAAATTCCTTATAATACATTAATCTCTCTCCTAGCTATCTGTCTATCTAATCTTTTATTGGTTCTGTTTCTCTAGAGAACCCTGACTGGTACACTCCATAAGTCTATCCTCTCAAAGCAGCCAGAGGAATCCTTTAAGAAAATAAATTTGATCACATCAGTTTCCTGCTCAAAATACTCCAGCGGTTTCCCCTCATGCTTGGAGTAAAATTCTAAGGTATCTTCTTAAGGGCCTTGTATGAGCTGGCCTGCCTTGTTCCCTGATGCCCCCTTGTGTCTCATTGACACTCTCTGTGTTGTTCCCCAGTGTTAGGCTGTCTTCCTTGCTGTGTCCCTTGAACACACTAATCTAATGTCCATGTCAGCATTTTTAAACATGCCATTCCCTCAGCCTAGAATTCTCTTCTTCAGTTTATCTTGGCTTATTCCTAATAAGTCCAAGAATCTAGCTAAACATTAATTATTAGGAAATCTTTCCCTAATAACCACTCTTTCACTCTCAGTCTCTTTAATCTACTTTATTTTTTTCTTGGGCTCTTGCTTGACATTTTATTAGTTACACATATATTTAGTCTTTGTCTTTATTCAGTCTTTATCTGTCTCTTCTGGTTAGAATATAAGATCCATGAGGTCAAGACTTTGTTTTACAAAATGCTTTTGACCTGTCTGTATGTGGTAGGTGCTCAATCAATGTTTGTTGTTGAACAAATGCCTGGAATCTAAATAACTGCACTTTCCTCGCTTAAACATCAGATATGTGTTGTTGACTCTTGCTGTTGCCAGGGGCAGTCTTTTAACCTGATCATAACTCACTCACTTGCTTTGTGCAGAGGCCTTTTTGCATGCTAGAGTTGGGCCTCACTTAGTTCTCCAAGGATTTCTTAATTTAGGAAATTCTACAGGTAAACTCATAGGTATATGCTTGTGTTTTTAGATATCTTAATTAACACAAAGAGAGAACTGTTTCCTTTATTAACAGAAATCCTATCCGTGTCCCTTTTTCCTTCAATGGTCAGCTGAAAATACGAACTAGAACGTGTGATCACATGTAACCAGATGGAAGTTTCTTAGCCTCATCTTGCTAAGTGGATGACCTATCCTGAGTTCCAAATAACTGACTTAAAAATTTTAAAATGTTAAATAACATTGTTTATTTTTTAAGATCGGTGAAATGTATTTTAGGAAATTGCCCATGATGTCTATGACATAAAAAAAATAAAGATGTGCTCATAGTAAACCTAGTTCAAATGGTATAGAAAGGTTCTAAATGATTCCCAGTCTCTTATCCAAAAGTACTAACTATAAATAGTTTTTTGTGCTTCTTTCCAGAAAAGAAATTATGCCTACACTAGCATCTAGAAATATTTCTGGGTTTTATTCACAGAAAAGGATCATACTTTACACTTTATTCTACACTTGCTTTTGTAACTCAGTAATATGGCTTGGCCATCTTTCCATTATCAGCTAATGTAAGTTTCCCCTCTTATATCATGGGCTGTATGGTATTCCATAGTATAGATGTCATATTTTGTTTAATAAGAACTGTAATACTAAAAGGATTTGTTGTTTCCATTTTTGGCTACAGTAAGCACCCTATTATCATATCTTACAAGTGTGGCTGTAGATAAATTCCTTGCAATGAATTGCTGGATCAAATGAATCAAATTCCTCAGATTTTGGAAGATAGTGGTTAATTGTCTTCAAAATGTTATATAAATCTACATTGCTACCAATAGTGTCAGTCTTGGTCCAACTGTTAAATTTAAAAAATTATGACCAATTTTTTGAGCAGTACTAAATGCTTACTCAGATATGCAGATGACACCACCCTTATTGCAGAAAGTGAAGAGGAGCTAAAAAGCCTCTTGATGAAAGTGAAAGAGGAGAGTGAAAAAGTTGGCTTAAAGCTCAACATTCAGAAAACTAAGATCATGGCATCTGTTCCCATCACTTCATGGAAAATAGACGGGGAAACAGTGGAAACAGTGTCAGACTTAATTTTTTTGGGCTCCAAAATCACTGCAGATGGTGACTGCAGCCATGAAATTAAAAGATGCTTGCTCCTTGGAAGAAACGTTATGACCAACCTAGATAGCATATTCAGAAGCAGGGACATTACTTTGTCGGCTAAGGTCCGTCTAGTCAAGGCTCTGGTTTTTCCTGTGGTCATGCATGGATGTGAGAGTTGGACTGTGAAGAAAGCTGAGCGCCGAAGAATTGATGCTTTTGAAGTGTGGTGTTGGAGAAGACTCTTGAGAGTCCCTTGGACTGCAAGGAGATCCAACCGGTCCATTCTGAAGGAGATCAACTCTGGGATTTCTTTGGAGGGAATGATGCTGAAGCTGAAACTCCAGTACTTTGGTCACCCCATGCGAAGAGTTGACTCATTGGAAAAGACTCTGATGCTGGGAGGGATTGGGGGCAGTAGGAGAAGGGGACGACCGAGGATGGGATGGCTGGATGGCATCACAGACTCGATGGACATGTGTCTGAGTGAACTCCGATAGATGGTGATGGACAGGGAGGCCTGGCGTGCTGCGATTCATGGGGTCTCAAAGAGTTGGACACGACTGAGCTACTGAACTGAACTGAAATGCTTACTCCTAGGAAGGAAAATTATGACCAACCTAGATAGTATATTGAAAAGCAGAGATATTACTTTGCCAACAAAGGTCCGTCTAGTCAAGGGTATGGTTTTTCCAGTGGTCAGGTATGGATGTGAGAGTTGGACGATAAAGAAAGCTGAATGCTAAAGAATTGATGGTTTTGAACTGTGGTGTTGGAGAAGACTCTTGAGAGTCCCTTGGACTGCAGGGAGATCCAACCAGTCCATCCTAAAGGAGATCAGTCCTGGGTGTTCATTGGAAGGACTGATGCTGAAGCTGAAACTCCAATACTTTGGCCACCTCATGTGAAGAGTTGACTCATTGGAAAAGTCTCTGATGCTGGGAGGGATTGGAGACAGGAGGAGAAGGTGACGACAGAGGATGAGATGGCTGGATGGCATCACTGACTTGATGGACATGAGTTTGAGTGAGCTCTGGGAGTTGGTGATGGACAGGGAGGCCTGGAGTGCTGTGATTCATGGGGTCACAAAGAGTTGGACACAATTGAGCAACTGAACTGAAGTGAACTGAACTGAATGTCTTGTTTTGGTTGGCATTTCTTTAATTATGAATTATGGATTTTTCCATGCATACTGGTTATTTGTTTTTTCTATAAATTATTTTTTCACATATTTTGCTTAATTTTATTAGATTGTCTTAATCTTGATTCATAAAACTTTTCTATATGTTAAAGAAATTATTCCTTTCATATATGTATTACAAATATCCTCCCCAGTCTTTAATATAATTTTTAATGACTGATTTTTAAAAATGGAGTCATATGGGGTTGAACAGAGTTTGACACGACTAAAGCCACTTAGCAGCAGCAGCAGCAGTACATGATTTCTGAATTGTATCTTGCTTAGAAAGGCCTTTGCCACTCCGAGATTTTGAATGCATTCATTGATTCTTTTAGAACACTCGTGGTTTCATTTTTTAAGTGTTTAAATCTTAGATATTTCTGGAAATTATTTAATTGCTGCATATCAAATACAGATCTGACTTAACTTTTTTTAATGGATCATCTAGTTGTCTGAAATCATTTATTGAATAATCTATTCTTTTTGACCATTTATTTGAAATACTCACTTAGCAAATGGAGTTTACATTAATTTTTGAATTCTCTCTTTATTCTATTGACCCATATGCTGGTTCTTCAGTCACTAACTGTAGCTTCTCACCATGTTTAATTATCAAGCTGAGCTTGTCGTTCTCATTTTCTTTTTCAGAATATTCCTGGCTTTTGGTATATGTTCTTTTTCTCCAGTTGAACTTTAAAATTCAATCTTTGTAAAGCTTTAATCTGTATAGAGAGGAGTCTAAAGAAATCTCTGCAATGCTCAGAATGATAGATGGTGGGAATTGGGGAAAACTGATTCCAATACTTGTAGCCCTAAACAGGGAATAGCAAAATTCTTTAGATGGAATTCTAGAGGCATGGATGCTCCTGTGTAAGTTGTCAAAATCATGTGATTCTTGTTTTTACAGTGACAGAGTCAACCAGTAAGTGGGAAAAATAAGGGATCTAGTAAAAATATTTAAGAATAATTCTGATTTATTGACTAGATATTTTCCTGCCTTCTTTCCCAACTCCCAAAGTATACTTGAAATAAGCAAGTATCATTTTTAATTTTGCATGTTTTTTATTTGACATTTTCTCAACCTTTTAAAAAAATCTTTCACTGTGTTGGCACTAAACTTAGAACAAATCTCTTTGGGAATCTGATGCCCTTTCCATTCACTCTTTAAAAGTTCTTAAATATTGACAACCGTCAGTTAAACTCCTAAAAATCTCTTCCCCCATGGATTTTCCACTAGATTTGATTTCTTTTATTTGCACTTCCCATTATAGTGGAAGTAACAGCTAGCATGTTTCCCTAAATACTTGTGCTCTACCCACCCTGCCACCCACCCCTACCTTTTAATGTAAGTTGATATTTTAGCAGCTGGGCTGAGCAGCTGGAGAGATTTCAAAATCAATGAGTATTTTTTGGAACTTTTATTAAAACTCAATCTTAGTAACGTTCTGGTATATATTATTATTCTCGTTTAACAGAAGTGTAAACAAGCTAAGAGAAGCTGAGAGAGAGGAAAAATATAAATTATATTTATTGCACACTTACTGTGTGTTAAGAGTTGCTGGGTGCTTTATTCCATGAGGGCAGGGGCCATGTTTGTTTTGTTTACCAGCTCATCCTCAGTATCCAGTGTGCTGCTTGGGCCATAATCCCCACTGAATATTATTTGGTAGAAAGCTTGAATGAACATTCATATTGTCCCTGTCTTGGTGAGTGTGTTTATGGAACAGACCAGTTTGTATCCCTATAAAAGCTTCGGTAAACCTGGATTATTGTATTCTGTTTTATCAGAGTGTCTCGGTGACTATGGGAAACTTTAGTAGATTTTTAAAAATTTCCAATAATTTAAGTTTTCACCTCTCTATATTAAAGGCCAGGGGATAGGTGTAGGGGTCCTAGGGCAATACAGAGAAAACTGTGCTTATTCTAGAAAGAATGTATCTAGACTGTATTTCCCTTTGTCAAATGTTGTTACTCTAACTTCTATAACACTGTAAAGCTTTATTCTTTGGAAGATAGTATTTGGTTAAATTATCGACCCATCCCCATGGATAACAGTTCCGTGGGAGTAAAATGTGTTTCATATCTTGAAATTTCAGTTTATATTTTTGGGACAAAGTCAGGCTGGTTTTCCTTTGGCATTTAATTATGTTTGTGTTATCCACAACACTCTTTTCCATTAGCAGAATTAATCAAGGGATGGTTATACCTCCTCCACAAAGCCACTTGTTTTTTTCAGGTTTTCCATCTTCATAGCTTCCTATGCCTATGACACAGCTTGTGATTAATCACTCATTTTAAATACTTTGAACAATAAGACTTCTGCCTTTCCCTGGAGAGCCTGGGGAACATTCTCATCACTTACAGCACACATGAAGAGATACATTACAGTAGCCTCAGGGTCTCCTGCCACCCCAGGGTCATTTTTCACAGAAATGTATTTTAACATTCGAGAGCAGTTGTGCGCCTTTTCTGCTAAATTGTTGAGCTATTTAATGTCTTTTTAATGTAAGAAGCCATTTGCATTGTCCTGAAGTGTTACAGCCTTTAAATGAATCACAAGATAGTATGAAGCTCCATTTGCTCCCACATTTCATGTGCTATAGTAATAGTAAAGGAAAAATCATACTCATTTCTCAAACACTGTTGGCGGTTTCTGTTGCTCCTAATGCGAAGGTTTGGTGTTTAATTTGTTGGTTTCTGCAAAGCACAAATCATATTATTGGTTTTAAATGATGATAGATGCTATTACTTTAGGTATGAGGGAAAACAAAACAGGATTGTGGTGTGAAAACTCAATTTTACATTGCTTGATTAATTTATTTTAGTGGCATGTAGCAAAGACTATTCTTTATTATGTTGGAATAATCCAATTTACTGTAAACTAGTCTAACAAATGAAATGCCTGGAGGTACCTTATAAATTGCAGTAGTGTTTTTGTTGTAGTGAATATAAATGAATCAAATACAAATTCCTAAGACAGTTTGTCTAGCAACATATGTATTTAAATCATTGACCTCAATTTCATTGTTGATTACATTCAGCTTAGGTTTTGTTAGTTTACATCTGCTCAATCCTGGCAGAAATTTGAAATTGCCAATCATTTTGAATTACAGATTTCCTTTTGTTTAGTTGGTGAGGAAGTTTCTTCATGCTCCCTTCTCACTGGCCATGCTATAGACTGAATGTACCACCCCCCACTCCCTCCCCAATTCACAAGTTGAAACCTAATCCCCAATGTGATGGTATTTGGAAATGAGACATTTGGGGGTGATTAGGTCAAGAAAGCAAAGCCCTCATGAATGGATTAGTACCCTTATATTAATAAAAGAGACCCCAGAGAGCTCCTTCCTCCACCTCCTTCTACCATGTGATGCAGGCAAGTATGCTCAATTGTGTCTGACTCTTTGCCACCCTATGGACTGTAGTCTACCAGACTCATCTGTCCATGGAATTTTCCAGGCAAGAATACTGGAGAGGGTTGCCATTTCCTTCTCCAAGTGATCTTCTTGACCTAGGGATCGAGCCATGGTTTCCTGCATTGCAGGCAGATTCTTTACCATCTGAGGCACCAGGGACGCCCCTTTAACATGTGAGGACACAACAGAAAGACTGTTGTCTATGAAGTAGGAAGCAGGCTCTCTCTAGACTCCACATCTGCTGGCACCTTGATCTTAGACTTGTTAACCTCTAGAACCTAAGAGATAAATTCCTATTGTTTATAAGCCACTCAGTCTATGGTGTTCTGTTATTGTAGCCTGGACTGGCCAGGCCAAGAAGATAACTTAAATGAGAGGGTGGTAAAACTTTCATAAAACTCTGAGTTGACAATGGGTAATAATGTAGCCAATAAACACAACATGAATTAATATAATACTTAGAGGACTCTTCATAGATTCCACTGAGTGAGAAAAGTAATACGTGGAAAAGCATGTAAAGAGGGTTATTGCATGTGCATACAGGTGTGTCATATGTGTATATACCTGCATGTCTAAATATTTTGACATGTGCTGTGCTGTGCTTAGTCGTTCAGTCATGTCCGACTCTTTGCAACTCTGTGGACTAGCCTGGCAGGCTCCTCCGTCCATGGGGGTTCTCCAGGCAAGAATACTGGAGTGGGTTGCCATGCCCTCCTCCAGGGGATCTTCTCAAGGCCCCCTGGGGATAGAACCCAGGTCTCCTGGGTTGCCATGCCCTCCTCCAGGGGATCTTCTCAAGCCCCCCTCTAGGGGATAGAACCCAGGTCTCCTGAATTGCAGGCAAATTCTTTACCATCTGAGCTACCAGGGAAGCCCATTTTGACATGTAGAAATATCTAAAGATGCAAACACACTAATTGTTAAATCTGGGTTTCCCAGGGAGAGAGATTGAGTGGCAATAGAATCAATAAACAAAAGATAGTAAACACTCCCTTAAAATGCAAATTTTATGCTTATTAAAATGGGCATGTTTGTACCAATTGACTTTGCCTTTAGAGGAGACAGAATTCAGGTACAGTGGAAGGTCTTCCTCATTTATTGAATGGTGAGCAAATTAGATTTCTCCATACTTAATACCTTCAGTATTGGACAGTAAATAAGGGAAACTGGAGATCTGATTCTTTTGTTTGGAAAAGGAGTATGATTTTAATAACATGAAATAATCAACTCCTATTAATTATTGGTAAGCCAAAACCCCAAAGTGAGAGTGACTATTCATATAGGGCTGTCTCTTTCCTTTAGTCAATAAGAATTATTTAGCACCTACCATGGGCCAGGCTCTATGGGAGGTGTTGGGCAGGCTACAATTTTAATGACTGCAAACTTTAATGAACCTATACTATAGTTGGGGCTCCAAAATAATTTTCTTGGGCTCCACTGCAGACGGTAACTGCAGCCATGAAATTAAAAGATACTTGTTCCTTGGAAGAAAAGCTATGACAACCTAGACAGCATATTAAAAGGTAGAGACATCACTTTGCTGAGAAAGGTCCGTATAGTCAGATCTATGGTTTTTCCATTAGTCACACATGGATGTGAGAGTTGAACTATAAAGAAAGTTGAGCGCTGAAGAATTGATGTTTTTGAACTGTGGTGTTGGAGAAGACTCTTGAGCATCCCTTGGACAGCAAGGAGATCAAATCAGTCAATCCTAAAGGAAATCAGCCCTGAATATTCATTGGAAGGACTGATGCTGAACCTGATGTTCCAGTGCTTTGGCCACCTGATGCGAAGAACTGACTCACTGGAAAAGACCCTGATGCTGGGAAAGATTGAAGGCAGGAGGAGAAGGGGACGACAGAGGAAAGGATGGTTGGATGACATCACCGACTCAATGGACATGACTTTGAGCAAGCTCTGGGAGTTGGTGATGGACAGGGAAGCCTGGCGTGCTGCATGCAGTCCATGAGGTCAGACACGACTGAGCAACTGAACTGAGCTATAGTTGGGGTGACCAACAAGCTATTCATTTACAGCTTGTTTGCCAAGTGAAAAGGGGAAGGAGGGAAAGGTTTCCAGGTAGAACAGTGTGTGCAAAGCCTCAGATGTGAGAAAGAGCATAGCATATGTAGGGACTGTGGAACAGCACGTGCCTGGGCTACACAGGGGAGGAAAGATAGTTGGGCAGAGGAGGGTTAGAGTCTATTAGGAGATAAGACTAAGGTGTGTTTGGATGAGATGGTTTAGTGGCTTAGTAGGGGTGCTCTGAGAAGCCTGGCCATCTGCTCCAAGTGATGAGAAGCTCTAGGAAGTCTGAGCATGGAAGTGATATGATTGGGTTTGTGTTTTTAGAAATGTAACTCTAGCAGCAAGGTAGAAGATATAGTTGAAGAGTAGGAGATTTGGGCAGTGGAACGATTTAGGAAACCTGCTGAAGATAAGCAAGAGTAAATAAGGGGAGTCAGAAGAGGAAGCAGATCTTGTGGGGGATGGTATAAAAGTAGAATTAATAGAATATAGTGATCAATGCAAAAGAAACAGAGAAAAACAACAGAATGGGAAAGACTAGAGATCTCTTCAAGAAAATTAGAGATACCAAGGGAACATTTCATGCAAAGATGGGCTCCATAAAGGACAGAAATGGTATGGACCTAACAGAAGCAGAAGATATTAAGAAGAGGTGGCAAGAATACACAGAAGAACTGTACAAAAAAGATCTTCACGACCCAGATAATCCTGATGGTGTGATCACTCATCTAGAGCCAGACATCCTGGAATGCGAAATCAAGTGGGCCTTAGAAAGCATCACTACGAACAAAGCGAGTGAAGGTGATGGAATTCCAGTTGAGCTATTTCAAATCCTGAAAGAAGATGCTGTGAGAGTGCTGCATTCAACATGCCAGCAAGTTTGGAAAACTCAGCAGTGGCCACAGGACTGGAAAAGGTCAGTTTTCATTCCAATTCCAAAGAAAGGCAATGCCAAAGAATGCTCAAACTACCGCACAATTGTACTCATCTCACATGCTAGTAAACTAACGCTCAAAATTCTCCAAGCCAGGCTTCAGCAATACATGAACAACTTCCAGATGTTCAAGCTGGTTTTGGAAAAGGCAGAGGAACCAGAGATCAAATTGCCAACATCCGCTGGATCATTGAAAGAGCAAGAGAAGTCCAGAAAAATATCTGTTTCTGTTATATTGACTATGCCAAAGCCTTTGACTGTGTGGATCACAAGAAACTGTGGAAAATTCTGAAAGAGATGGCAATACCAGACCACCTGACCTGCCTCTTGAGAAACCTATATGCAAGTCAGGAAGCAACAGTTAGAACTGGACATGGAACAACAGACTGGTTGCAAATAAGAAAAGGAGTACGTCAAGGCCGTAGATTGTTACCCTGCTTCTTTAACTTCTATGCAGAGTACATCATGAGAAACGCTGGGTTAGAAGAAACACAAGCTGGAATCAAGACTGCCAGGAGAAATATCAATAACCTCAGATATGCAGATGACACCACCCTTATGGCAGAAAGTGAAGAGGAACTAAAAAGCCTCTTGATGAAAGTGAAAGAAGAGAGTGAAAACGTTGGCTTAAAGCTCAACATTCAGAAAACAAAGATCATGGCATCCGGTCCCATTACTTCATGGGAAATAGATGAGGAAACAGTGGAAACAGTGTCAGACTTTATTTTTTTTGGGCTCCAAAATCACTGCAGATGGTGACAGCAGCCATGAAATTAAAAGACGCTTACTCCTTGGAAGGAAAGTTATGACCAACCTAGATAGCATATTGAAAAGCAGAAATATTACCTTGCCAACAAAGGTCCGTCTAGTCAAGGCTATGGTTTTTCCAGTGGTCATGTATGTATATGAGAGTTGGACTGTGAAGAAAGCTGAGCACTGAAGAATTGATGCTTTTGAACTGTGGTGTTGGAGAAGACTCTTGAGAGTCTCTTGGACTGCAAGGAGATCCAACCAGGCCATCCTAAAGGAGATCAGTCCTGGGTGTTCATTGGAAGGACTAATGCTAAAGCTGAAACTGCAATACTTCGGCCACATCATGGGAAGAGTTGACACATTGGAAAAGACCCTGATGCTGGGAGGGATTGGAGGCAGGAGGAAAAGGGGAGGACAGAGGATGAGATGGCTGGATGGCATCACCGACTTGATGGATATGAGTTTGAGTGAACTTCCGGAGTTGGTGATGGACAGGGAGGCCTGGTGTGCTGTGATCCATGGGGTCGCAAAGAGTCGGACAAGACTGAGTGACTGAACTGAACTGAACTGAACTGAACTGAAGTGATTGTTCTGAGAGATTGGCCGAGAAAGAGAGGAGTTAAACATGCCTCCAGAGTTTCTAAGAATAAAGTCAGTGTAATAACCAATTCTTTCCCATTAACTTGATTAGAAGGAAGAGAACTTAGATTTATAAAATGCTTATACTCAGACTAGCTCTAAACACAAAACTAATTTTTATTGAGCATTTATTATATATCAGGCTAAAATATTACATATGCTGTCTCTTTATTAATAGTCATTCTACAAATATATAGTACCAACTGTGTATCTAATAATGTATTAAATACATTATTATCATTATTTCCATGCTATAAATGAGTAAACTGCATTTTTAGGTGGTTAAGGAACTTGCCCATTGTATCACAGAGTTTGAGTAAACTCCAGGAGTTGGTGATGGACAGGGGGGCCTGGCGTGCTGCAGTCCATGGGGCCGCAAAGAGTCAGACACGACTGAGCGACTGAACTGAACTGTATAGATAGTGGAGCCAAGACTCGAATCCAGGTTTGTTCACCTCTCAAATGCTTTTCAACAACCATGCTGTGTTGCCTTTTTGACATCATATGGAGTGGGTAGGCTCCATATTTTCCAGCAGAGCTGGAGACACACAACTTACTTGGTTTCACATTTACTTCAGTATCTGTGTCTCTAACTAATATGATTTCATTGATATATTCTCATTTATCCAAGCTATTGATATCTGTCTATGAAAGTTAAGGATATAATTCTTTTCTCTCTCTGCCTCACCATACACATGCAACTTTATCTCGTATACTTTCAATACAGTGATGATCTAATTTTGGTTTAATATATTCATTATTCTTAAATTAAAATCATATTTCTGGAACTTCCCTAGTGGTCCAGTGGCTGAACCTCCTCACTCTCAGTGCCCTTTATAATAAGCAGGTAAATTAAACAATTGTTCCTCTGAGTTCTGTGGGTTCTTGGTTTCTAAATGAAACCAAGGAGTGGGTTGTGGGAACCTCTGATATATAGTCATTTGGTCAGAAGCACAGGTGACAACCAGGATGACTGGAGTCTGAAAGGAAAGGGTTGAATCCTTAAGGCAGAGAATCCCATGCTTTTCAGGTAGATGGGGCTAGAATAGAGTAAACTGTAGGACACCCGGTCAGGGTCCACTGAGAGTTGGACAATTGCTCCGTGGTGGAAAAAACACATTATAGGAGAAGTTTTCCTTCGATGTGTGCTGATAGGTAGCTTTCTTCTCAGTTTTCAAAGGGAGTTAAAAAGCCAGTTGAAAATGTGAAAATACAAGTGCAGATTGTCAAGCTCCCCCACTCCAACTAGGCGTTTGGAGTGGGGGACCTCTGATGTTTGTATCCTCTGGGGCTGATGAGATTCTGCAGAGGAGAATCTTCAGTCTCCTTCCTGGAGGGTGATGGCTGGCTGACAGCATTCTGTAAGCCCAGTGGGATAGCAATTTCCTCTATTTTTAGTAAGCTATTTTTAGTAGCTGACCCTTGAGCTATTTTCAGTGATATCAGTCCAGAAGAGAGGTACTTCTATGTTACACTTCTTAAGGAAAAGACCTCCAATCTTTTGCTGCTGCATTCTGAGACTTTCAGATGCCCAATTAGACTTTCAAATAATTTTCTTTTTTAAAGTTCTCTCTTTACCCACATTCCCAAAGATATCTGTTGTTGTTTAGTTGCTCAGTCGTGTCTGACCCTTTGTGACCGCATGGACTTTAGCACGTCAGGCTTCCCTGTCCTTCACTGTCTCCTGGAGTTTATGCAAACTCATGTACATTGAGGCGATATGCTGTCCAACCATCTCATCTTCTGTCCCCCATGCTCCTCCTGCCCAGAATTTCCAGGGTTTACTGCTGCCAGCTAAGGATTCAGTTTTCTTATCTCTGCTAAGTCATAATTTCTTTTTCTTCTGTTTTATATTCTCTTAGAATTTGTTTTTGTTTTTGTTTCATTTCCTGTTTTTGTGGGTTTGTGCCTTAAAAAAAATCCTTTACTATTTTAACGGATTTTTGATAGGTGCTAAAGTAAATATGTGTATTCAGTTTTCTGTCTTTACCCAGAAGTCCAGAAAAATGCCAGGAAATGCTTTCTGGAGACTTTTGTGATGCTGCTGTGCTTTTGATTTTACTTATTAAAGCAGTTTTCTGGTGGTACCTATTATAGAGATCAAATATTATGCCAAAATACACTTGTTGATTGGATTTGAACAGTTTTGTTTTGGTTTTTTTTTTGGTTTGGTCTGTGTCATCAACTGGCTTTGTGATTTAAGTCAAATCCATTAAACTCTGCTTCTTAGTCTATGTCTTATAAAATATAAATAATACCTTATGCTCACAGGTTATTATGAAGATGAAATCAGATAATCTGGCAGTGTTTTATGGAGTTTTAATGTGCTTCATAAACGGAAACGCATCTGTATGTGAAGACAACTTAGTGTTCTTCACAGTATAAACAATGTCAGTTTTAAGCCCTTTTCCCTACAGGTCATTTTTTTTTCCTCCATTGCCTAATTATTTTTGTTGCTTTTCCCCGAAGCTTTACTCCCTTTTCCAAGAGCAGCCAAGTTCTTTACCCTATGCCAGGAGAAGGGAAATGATTATCCTCAGCTCTTCCTTGTCAGACTTCTGCCAACACCTCCCATGGCATTTCTTCAATAAGACAAAAACAATGAGGGAATAAATTCATCTTCAGTTCATCATGTCTTCTCTGTTTCTCTGTCTCTGAATATCCCATCTGCTTACCCTAGATGAAGGATTTTTCCCTGTGCCATCACCAAAGTTGCAAACCAAATGACAGTGCTTGTCAGCAGCTTACCCCGACTGCCAAACTGTGGAATATACTTGCTCTACTAACTGAAGAAAAAATACTGACAAAAAAAGGCCTGGATTCAGTGACCTAAGCCAAAAATAGTTACAGGCTAAAAACAAAACAAAACCCCAAACCAAAAAGTAATTGTTTATGATTCCCTGGTAGCAGCAAAGAACTCCAAAATAGCTGTTCTTCTTCTGAACTTTCTCTAAAAGATTGTCTCATGATTCTGTAGCATTAGTTCCTGAAATTCATGTGCCAGAGATACAATTTTTTTTTTTTTGACTGCACCATGTGGAATCTTCTTTCCCCGGTCAGGGATCAAACCCATGTGCCCTGCAGTCAAAGTGTGGAGTCTCAACTACTGGACCACCAGGGAAGGCCCCAGAGATACATTTCTTATGTGCCTTTACTTAGAAGATTTTCTTGAGGTTGCTGATGGCTGGAAATGATGTGTTTTGTAGTATTTGTAAGAAGACATATTTGTAATATTTGTAAAAAGAAAATAAGATGAATTCTGACTTCTAGATTTGATGGAGTAATTAGAACTAGCCTTGCTCTCCAACTTTAAGCATCTAGAAAACTGGACAAAATTTATGGAACAACATTTATTTTTTAAACAGTGGATAATAGGCATTCCAGAACTCTCATCCCTGACAAGGGAAACAAATATGGTGAATCCTAAAATCACTTTGATTTTCTGCCAGATAAACAGAGATGGAGATCCCAGGATGAGCAAGATGATTCTGCTGATTTCAGGAGACAGAGATCACGGTGTGGAGATGAGGTAGCTGGAGTTTGCAGGATAGAGTACAGGAGAGGAGAGAGCTGTGCAGAAAAAAAGCTCCAGAAGTCTGCTTATGAGTCCCTTGGGTGTGATGCTGAATACAAATCCAGAGATTTATAAGGTAGAAACCAATAAGTCTGGGGAAAGGTAATTGGAAAGTTATTAGCCAAAAACTCCCATAGCTCACTCAGGGCTGGAAGATGTTAATATTCTAACCACTAGAATGCAGAGTGCTCATTTAGCATCTATGACATTTCTGTAGTGATTCCAGAAAGGTCATACTTTAGAAGTATTACAAAACTAGCCATAATGTAAAGGCTACTCTAGACTTTTCGTAACAAAGCTGAAAAAGAAGTTTTGAAAAGATCAACCTTATAGGCAAGCAGATTTAGCACCTGGCAGAAAAATGTACAATACAATTTAAAAGCTGAAACAAAATCTAGCATTCAAGAATGTAAAATTAACAATGACCAATGTCCAATAAAAGATACTAAATCAGTAAAGAACTTTAAAACAGTTATTATGAATTTGCTTAAAGATGTAATAGAAACTATGACAATAATGATTCAACTATAAAAAAGAACCAAATGTAGCTTTTGGAGAAGAATAATACAATATTTAGTATGTTTTTTGGATGAGATTAATAGCACATTTGATACTGCAAAATAAAAAAAAACAGTGAACTTTAAGATATATGAATAAGTCTGTACAAAGTGAAACTCTGAGAGAAAAAAGTCTGAAAAAAAATTCCGCAGAGCCCCAGTAACCTGTGGAAAATATTCATCCATTTGGAGCCATAGAAAAGGGAATAGAGGGCAAGAAAATACTTGAAGAAATAGTGGCTGAAAAATGTTCATATTTGAACAGTCCCAAGGAGTTCAAGAACCCCAGGAAAGTTAGACACAAAGAAAACCACACAGAGGCACTTTGTTTTTGTTGTGTTTGTGCTCAGTGGTGTCTGACTCCCTGCGACCCCATGGACTGTAGCCTGCCAGGCTCCTCTGTTCATGGAATTCTCCACGCAAGAATACTGGAGTGGGTTACCAGTTCCTTCTCCAGGGAATCTACTGAACCCAGGGATTGAACTCACACCTTCTGTGTCTTCTGCACTGGTGGGCAGATTCTTTCCCACTGAGCCACCTGGGAAGCCCATCATAATCAAATAGCTAAAATTAAGTGATTTAAAAAAATTACTTAGGAGCAGTTGGGGTGTGTATAAGGAGATATGTTCTGTACAGGGGAACAAAGTTAAGAAAAACTGAGATTTTTTTACACACACAGACATGCAATGTAGAAGATAATGGAATGATTTCTCTAAAGTACTGAAAGAAAAACTCCAACTTAAGTACTCTACCCAAACAAACTATTCGTCCAAAAAAATTGTATAGCAAACAATCCAATAGTGGAAATAAAATGGTAAACTAAAATTTACTCAGTAAATCTAGAGGAATGATGGAAAAGATAAAGACAAAAACACTCAGAAAATGAATTACAAGGGAAATGAGAAAAGAAATGGAATGAAAATGAGACTATAACATTGAAATTTGTGAAATGGAGCTACAGTAGTGTTTAGAGGGAAAATTTTAGCTTTACATGCATTTATTGGAAAAGAAACAGGGTTTAATCAATAATCTAGGCTTCCAATTTGAGAAGTTAGAAAAAAAAAGTTAAATCCAGTAAGTAGAGGTATGGAAACAATAAAGATAAATATAGAAAACAATAAAATATTAACTGGGAAAACAATAGAAAAAAATCACTAGTACCAAAAGCTAGTTTAAAAAAATAGCAAAAGTGATAGACATCCAGCTAGACTGATCAGGAATTTGAGGACACAAATTGCCAATTACCAGATACTGTAAATATTCAAGGAATAATTAGGTAATATTATGGACAACTCTGAGGCCATAACAATTAGTAAGTGAATGCATTTTATTGTATGTAAATTATGTCTCATGAAAAGTGATTGAAAAAAACAAAATGAGTAATTTCAGTTGCTATGATTGAGTTTTCATCTAGTTACAAGCTATGTCATTTAATCTCACAATAAAATGGTAATATAATTTAGTGGTTTGGAGTTTATATGTTACACAGAGAGTACCATTTTTGAATTATGGTTCAGTCAATTAGTAAGTATATGACTAGGTAAATTATTTAACTACTACTACGTAAACTGCTAGGTCTCCCAGGTGGCTCAGTGGTAAAGATCCTGTCTACCAATGCAAGAGACACAGGAGACACAGGTTCCATCCTTGGGCCGGGACTATCCTCTGGAGGAGAAAATGGCAGCCCATTCCAATATTCTTGCCTGGGAAATCTCAAGGACAAAGGAGCCTGGCCAGCTGCAGTCCATGGTGTTGCAGAGTTGTACACGATTTAGCAACTAAACAACAACAGCAGCAGCAATGTAAACGCACACAGACTGGGAATTTGTTTTGTTTACTTAGATGATTTCTTGACATGTGGTAGGCAACCAGTAAATATTTGTTCTTAAACCCTAGTTGACAGATGAAAGTGGCAAGGAAGAGATTTACCTGATTTTTAAAGGTTATCAGGTAGGGAGAAACTCAGAATTTGACTTAAGTCTGTCAGATTCCAAAATTAGTGTCTTTCTCCTGCTGCTATGTCAGACAAGTAAGAAACCTTAAAAAGAGTAAGTCAAGAGAGCCTGATTGGTAACTATGCATGTGTCTTTGAAAGCCCTTAAAAGAAAAGGAAATTATACTTCTTTTGATTACCAAATTAATCCTTGAAACTGTGACCTCTCTCACTTGAAACAGAACTGCTATTGCAGAATGGAAAGGAAGCAGGGGTCATTTTTCTTTTTTCAATACTTTCATTTACTGCTGCTGCTTAAATTGTGCAGTTGAGAGCTCACATGCAAGTATTCAGGGTTGTATAGTCAGTTGGGCCTGCTGGCTAGCCTGTGCATTTAAGCGTATTGCTGGGTGGTGTGTGTGATTGGGCAGGGCTGTAGGCTGGGTTCCGAGACTGCCCAGGGTACTGTTCAGTCTCCCTGGTTAAGCAGACCAGAAGCTTTGCTTCACAGCTGGGCCGGGCTGCTGGCTTAGCTCTTTGCTGGAGTGGGGCTATAGGATGGGCTGTTTCTTGGCCATGCCTGCTGGATAGATGGACTGGAGGTTATGTTCAACAACTGGGCGGGTGTGCAAATGTGCTTCCCGGCCCTTGCCGGGTGGTAGAATGGTCTGTACTCCTTGAATGGGCCTGTTATCTGGACACCCAAGTCAGGCAGAACTGCCCATTAACCTAAAAAAAGAGGTAAGCTGAAAAATGACCAGAAATTGTAGGGAACAGCAGAGGACTTCTTTCCAGGTGACACTAGTGGTAAAGAGCCTGCCTGCCATTGCAGGAGACCTTGATCCCTGGCTTGGGAAAGACCCCCTGGGGAAGGGTAAGGCCACCCACTCCAGTATTCTTGCCTGGAGAATCCTGTGGACAGAGGAGCCTGGCAGGCTATGGTGCATAGAGTTGCAAAGTGTTGGACATGGCTGAAACGACCTAGCACAGAACAGCAGAGGAACTGCAGTTCAGGAGACAAACTGTAGCAAGCTACAGGTGAGTCTGTTGAAGGTTTGGGGCGGGCTGTGTTAATGAGGAAGGCATGCAAAGAGTCAGGGGAGTGCAGTTAGGGTTCGAGCATCAAATTCATTGGCTTGTGTGCAGGGTGAGATTCTTGTGGATGCTCATTGGTCGGGAGATAAGTTATGGGTTTCTTTAAGTCAGGTATTTGGGGGAAAGCATTGTTTCGGTTAAGTTTCATTTTCTTGTGGGTACATGCATGAGATTCTCCATTTCTTATCTCCGGTTCCATTTTAAATTGAAGTCCCTTTGCATGACAGATTAGCTTGCTGACCAGACGGGGCCACCAGCTTGACTTTGCAGATGGGCAGAGCCACTGGCTAAGATTTCTGCTCTGATATCACTTCAAGCAGGAGTGTGGTCCACCAAGGTCTGATGGATGTAAGTCCCGCCCTTCTTCCCCATCTTTATCAGATCCCTGAAGCTGAGCCCTGCAGGTTACCCCAGTAGTTCCTGAGAGGTGAGACCTGAGTGCCCCTCCTGGGAACTCCCCTGCAGTGCTGGGGGGTCTGAGGGGGTCAACTTTGGTCTCTCATTTTCCCCTGCAGAAACAGTAAGCCCGCGGGGGCCCTCTCAGATCGGCACTGTGTCAGCCTGGGGGAGCGGTGATGTGGTCAGGGTGTAGCCTCTCTTCTCACCCTTTTAATGCTGTCCTTCTTGATCTGTGTGGTCCAGGCAGGTGCTTCAGGCTCACCTCTGGTCTCTGGGGTTTCACAATGGTGTTTTGTCTACAGATAATTGCTAGTTCTTGCGAGAGGAACAGGAGTCAGAATTAATTGATGGCACTATCTTGATGTCTCCAAAACTTATTTTGAAAAGACACTGTCAAGTAAAGGAAAAAGAAATCCATAGGCTGAAAGAAAATATTTTTAAAATGGATAGCTGATAAATTGTATCCAGAATAAAGAGAAAACTTTTCACAACCCAATAATAAGATAACTCAGTTTTTTTAAATGGAATAAGATATTAATAGATGTTTCATCAAAAATGTGTACAAATGGCAAAAACACATGTGAAAAGAGGCTCAAGATCATTAATCATCAGGGGAATACAGTGAGATGGCACTGCCCAGCTAGTGGAATGACTAAAATTAAAAATGTCTAAAATAATGAGTATTGGCGAGGATGAGGAGCAACTGTAACACTCATGCATTGCTGTGGAAATGCAAAATGGGGCAGCCATAATGCAGTGTCCTGCCCTTCCACGGCACCCTGCCATGCATCTGCTGAGCATCCAAAGTGCTATTTCTTAGGTTATTGAGAAATGAATCATAAAAGGTGACTTGGGACAAAATCTCATGTCCTTTACATTATTCAGAATGTTTCAAGGACAATACCTTGGATTACAAAGAAGCACCAGTCTCCAAAGCACCAGGCATCCAAAGCCCAACTTGAAGAGTCCCATTGTATAGGTCTCATGGGCTCCCTATGGGGGGATTCCACATGCTATTTTTGAGCTTTCTTTATGCAGGAGAGACCCACAGCAGGGAAGTGCTGGGGGTGTATCCTGATATTCTCCTGTTACTCCTTTCTCTGTGAGTAACTTTTAGTATCTTAAAAGCATGGGTTTTGTATAGCACTAAAAGAAATGTGGGCCCCCTACACCTTGAATGTGTAGCTCAACATCCATCTGATTATGGTTTCTAAAGGTATCTTCTCTTCTGAATTGGCTTTAACCACTCTGAGGCCAGTGATTATTCCTGTTATGTTAGTTGGTAGTATCAAGCCTAGTACCATGACTATGAAGTGAATTGACGTCGCTCAGTCGTGTCTGACTCTGCAATCCCATGGACTATAGCCTACCAGATTCCTCCATCCATGGGATTTTCCAGGCAAGAATACTGGAGTGGGTTGCCATTTCCTTCTCCAGGAGATCTTCCCAACCCAGGGACTGAACCCAGGTATCCAGCATTGTAGGCAGACGCTTTACTGTCTGAGCCACCAGGGGAGACTAAGCTATATGATTAAGAGATATTTTAAAGATGAAGTTGAGAGTCTGTCAAAGCCATGAATATATTTCCCAGAATCCACCTCACTACATGGTTCAGTGAGAGTCTGAGGTGGAAGAGGAGAAGCTCCAGGGGCAGTTGAGGGCAGATATGTAGGCCAACAGAGGGCCCAAGTGCTTTTAGGCAAGGTTGTGTCCTTTAGTCCTATAGACTGAGCTGGTCTGTGGGAGATTACATGAGGTTCCTAAGATACTTAATAGCTTCAGAGTGAACTCTTGAGACTCAACTCTTGATTGTGAGCAGACAGAACAAGTTTGTGTTGGGAGCTTCCCAGAGGCTCTTATGTCCCCTGCATTGGCAGATGTGTTCTTTACCACTAGTGCCACTGTAAAAATGCACAAAAATAAAGAGGCATTTTAAAAATTTAGCCAATTATTTATGCATTTATTTATTTTCTGAATGTGAGATAGTCCCTGTCTATGGATGTTTCTTTCTATCTATCTGTCTCTCTATCTATCTATCTACCTACCTATCTACCAATCTATCAGGAGAGAGATCAATAAGAGAATCAGAAGGCATTTACTGGAATGCAAAACTGAAGTGTGTCTGTGGAGAGAAGCTTGTTCAAGCTTCTTAGGACAATCTAGAGAGGAAGCAGCTAAATGGAGAAGCAGGGCAACCTGGAAGTTTAAAGGCCATTTTAACTAATCTTTCAAAGCTCAAGATAGATAAAAATAATGATGAAGAGACGATGGAATAAAGTTGAATTAACTCGGATACCCTATGATGATGAAAGAGAGGAAATAACCAGGATATCCTATATTGGGGGACTAATTAAATTAGCAGTTGTACACATTACAGTAGGATTTTGTGCATCTATTAAAATGAGCTTAATAATGAATTTTTAATAATATAAGAAATTATTGACATAGTGATGACTAGAACATAAGGATTCAGAATTATCAATAAACTATCAACTCAACTGTATTTGATACATGCAAAGGACAAAGAAAATTTGCCAAAATTATTTGCCACTTCATGGCAAATAGATGGAGAAACAATGGAAACAGTGACAGACTTTATTTTCTTGGGCTCCAAAATCACTGCAGATGGTGACTGCAGCCACAAAATTAAAAGATACTTGCTCCTTGGAAGAAAAGCTATGACAAATCTAGACAGTGTATTAAAAAGCAGAGACATTACTTTGCTAACAAAGGTCTGTCTAGTCAAAGCTATAGTTTTTCCAATAGTCATGTATGGATGTGGGAGTTGGACCAAAAAGAAAGCTGAGCACAGAAGAATTGATGCCTTCGAACTGTGGTATTGGGGAAGACTTTGAGAGTCCCTTGGACTGCAAGGAAATCAAACCAGTCAATCCTAAAGGAAATCAGTCGTGAATATTCAGGACTGAAACTGAAGCTCCAATACTTTGGCCACCTGATGTGAAGAGCTGACTCATTTGAAAAGACCCTGATGCTGGGAAAGATTGAAGGCAGGAGTAGAAGGGGATTGCAGAGGATGAGATGGTTGGATGGCATTACCGACACAAAAGACATGTGTTTGAGCAAGCTTCAGGAGTTGGCGATGGACAGGGAGACCTGACGTGCTGCAGTCCATGGGGTTGGAAAGAGTCAGACACGACTGAGCGACTGAACAACAACAACGTTATTATTTGCTTGGGGAGTGGGATTGTAGGAAAACAGTTTTTGCATTTATTGATACGTTCTTGCCTAAAGTATCTAATTTTTCTACACTGACCATATTATTTATCATCGGAGTTAAAATTAAAAAGGAAGAAACTCATAGTTTCAAGAAGTAAAAAATAATAGAATAGTTAATCAAGGACAAGGTGAAGTTTTTTTCCTGAAGAAAATATCAGCTACATCCTTTTCTCTTTGTGAACTGCTCAGTGTTTCATAGTAGAATATTTGCAGTAAAGCTTTAATGCCTGACTGACTGGGTAACTGGCAGTTTTTAAAAGGTTCTGTCGTGCAGTCAGAGAAGTGTGCACTTTCTTCCAGTGTGACATGTTGCAAATGAGGATGGATGGCTAATTCCTTAAATGATTCTGGAGTAGGTTTGGCTCTTAATTTTTTTTTTTAATCAAATTTTGAATTTTTCACATATACCATGAGAAATCTTTCAGGTCCTTAGAATGTTCACAAAAAATCATCCTGAGTAAAACAGTCTCTTCCTTAGAAGAAAACATACTGCTTACTCATACAGATTCCCTTTTAAACTCCACGAATATTCATGACCACCACTGAAGCATCTCTTTATAGAGTTGCCAACCATGATTTTGTAGATTAATAAAACTCTAGGGTTGATATTTGATTTTGATTTATTTTGTAGAAATATTCAAAAGGATGGAGCCAGTGCCTCCTGTTTCTTGTATTATGTGGCTTGTTGACATTTGAAATTTCAAAGTATCAAGGATTTCTCCAATGTGACTCATTTGAATCAATTGTTTTTCTTCCTCTCTGAATGATGAGCTGCTGATTCAGAACTATATGATAAAATTAGAATTTCCAGTATTTCATTGTTTACTTTTAAAAAAGCTGTTCTTTCAATTTTGGCATCAGTTGCAAACTACTTTGAATATTCAGTTTGTTACAGAACTTTTATTTGTGTTTTAATTTTGTTCTTATGGACAAATAGCCTGAAGCACATTGATGAAATATGTGTTGGAAATGGCACCATTCAGTGACTCTGGCTATACTGGTCATAGTATTATCTCTGTCACTGATTTCCTAGGCAGGCTGGGCTCTAAGGTTGGGTCTTGGTTTTCGTACCTGTAATATGAGAAGTGTTGGACTATCCTATGGTCAGGATAGGCTAAGTTATGCTATAGTAATAAAGAATACTCATATCACAAGGCTTGAAACAATCAGAACTTATCTCTTGTTTCTACAATTGATAACCATCATGAATCAATTGGCTCTCTGCTTCCAAGTTATCATCATTCTCAGGCTGATAGAGCAGCCACCACCTGAAACATTGGTATGGCCATGGCAATGAAAAAAGAAGATGGTGAAGCGCAGATTGGCTCTTAAAGCCTTTGCCCCATAATGACACATTTCACTCTCTTTCTTATTGTATTGATCAAAACTAATCTTATGGCCAAGTCTTACTTCAAGGAAAGGAAATTAGATATTGGTAAAACTGAATGTAATCTATAGGTAATCTGTAAAGGTCCTTTAATTCCTAGGAGCCTATGTTTCTAAAGTGCATTGAGAGTCATTATGACACACATTTGCTTTTAGAACAAATATGTGCTTTGCAGCAAAGATGGATAATATTTTGGGAGAAAATTTTATTGAGATAATTGTAGATTCAAGTGTAAGGATAAGAGATAATACAAAGAGATCTGTGTATACTTCATCCAGTTTCCCCTAGGAGTAACATTTTGCAAAACTATAGTATGCTATCGCAGCTAGGATTCTGAAGATGATGCAATCCACCTATTTAATGTAAGATTTTCCAGTTTCGCTTGCACTCATATTTTAAAATGTGTATTTAGTTTTATGCAGTTTTATCAAATGCATCAGTTCAGGTATTCTCCACCATAGTCAGAGTACTAAGTTCCAATGTCACAAGAAACCTTCGTGTTGACTTTTTATAACCATACCCATCTCTTCCTACCATCATTATCTTTACCACTCGTGTTCTCCATTTCAAAAATTTTGTCATCTAAATAATTCTATTAGAAAATGTTTTCATTTCTCTGAGATAAATACTCAAGAGTGAAGTTGCTGTGTAAAATGGTAATTGCATGTTTAATTTTATAAGAAACTGCCAAACTGTTTTCTGGAATAGCTATACCATTTTACATTCCCACCAGCAATATATACAAGAGCCACCAACTGCTTGCCTGCATCTGGTATTGTCATTATTCTTTATTTATCAGCCATTCTAACAGATGAGTAGTGATATCACACTGTGGTTTTAATTTGAGTTTCCTTCCTAGCTAACGATATTGAAAATCTTTCCAAGTGCTTATTTACCATTTGCATATCTACATTTGTGCAGTGTCTATTGAAGTCCTTTGCCCATTCTTTATTGATTTTTTTTTTTCTTACTGTTGAGTTTGGGAGTTATTTGCATATTCCAGATGTAAGTTTTTTGTCAGGTATGTGATTCACAAATATGTTCTCCCAATCCATTACTTGATTTTTAATTTTCGTTACAGTCTTTTGTAAAACAAAAATCTTAATTTTGATGACACCTAGTTCATCATTTTTTTCCCTTTTGTGGTTTATGCTCTTGGTGTCATCTGAGAAATCTTTGCCCGTGCCTACATCTAAAAGACTGTCTCCTCTGTTCTAATGAGTCTGACTCCAGGACAAAATATCCTATGTGTGGTCTTTTAGGCCCAACCATAGACAATTACAGAGTTGTGTGTGACTGGCAGCCAACATGGGGAGGAAATTGCTGTCCCCACAGCAGCTGGCATACAGCCAGTGTACTCTAGTTTCCTTGAGGGATTTGCTGTCAAGGCCCCATTGGTTAGCCATGCTCATATGCCTTTCTGCATTCCTAGCCCAGGCATCTCCAGTCAAGGCCTCTTTAATGGGCAGCTTGGTTGAGACCCTTGCCAGGCACCTCTGCTGAGACCTCTTTATTGAGCTCCTTGGCTGAATTACATTTCTCCACTTTGCCTCAGTACCTTTCCAGTCCTAGCCTTTCTCTTCCCTCTCCAGCCCAATGAATCTGAAAAAAAGGCAAGAACCTGTTGTTGTTCAGAGCTCCTGAACAGAGACATGATTTTCTCAGGCTGAGCAGGATTCACCTGACCCTTACCTTGGGCCATTTCATGGATGAAAATATGACGCTAGGGAACCAGCACCTTTTGATTATGTTGTCACATTAAGTAAATTAAAGTTTGATTTTTACTTTTGGTTTGGTTCATTATCCTATTTGAGCACCTCAATGTCTGATTTCTTGACATTTTTTTTTTGAAGATCACATGATTAGTATTTATAGATAATTGTGTGATTCTTTTGAGTCGTATAGTATAAGGTAGGAATTCTGTCTTTTTGTGTGTGTCTATATATATCCAGTTGCCCCAGTACCATACTTTGTTAAGTCTGTTCTTCCTCCTTTGAATTGCTTTGGCACCTCTGTGAAAAATCGGTTGAGCATATTTGTTATTTCTGTGAGTCTGTTTCTGGGTTTTCTATTTTGTTGTATTGACCTGTGTTCCATTGGTCTGTGTATCCTTCTGCCAAGAGTATACTGTCTTGGTTACTTGGAGCTATATAGTCAGCTTTAATATCAGGTAAATTCTTTCACTGTATTCTTTGCCAACAATATTTTAACTATTCTAGTGCCTGTGTTCTTTTATATACTTGTTAGAATAAGCTTGTCTGTCTACAAAAAGATATTACTGGCATTTTGATAGGAATTGTATTATCCATATAAATCACTTTGGTAGAGAACTGATATCTTTATATTGAATCTTCAAAGTCATGAATATAGTATGTCTCTCCATTTATTTAGGCCTTCTTTGATTTCATGAGCATTTTGTAATTCTCTGCATACAGGTCCTACACATGTTTTGTTAATTCTGTACCTAAAAAATAATTTCCTTCAGAGTGACTATAAACTATATTGTTTTAAAATTCTGTATTCTGTTTGTTCATTGTTAATGTTTAAAAATGCAGTTGATATCTTTGTGTGTTGATCTTATATCATTCAACCTTGATAATTTAAAAAGATATTTTTGTAGATTCCTTGACATTTTCTATGTAGGCAATACGTCATCTGTCAAAACAAAATGTTTATGTTTTGTTCCTTCCTTTCCAATCTATATGCCATTTATTTCTTTTTCTTACTGCACTCGCTGAAACTTCCAGTATTATGTTGAATAAAAGTGGTTAAATGTGAACATTCTTGCCTTATTCCTGATTTTAGGGAGAGAGATACAAATTTTACTAGTAAGTCTAACCTTAGTGTAGGTTTTTATAGATACTCTTTATCAAATTAAGATAATTCCCCTCTATTCCTAAATTGCTGTTTTTGTTTTTACTATGAATGGTTGTTGGATTTTGTCAGGTGATTTTTTTCTTGTATAAGTTAATATGGTCGTATGATTTTTCTTCTTTAGTCTATTGATACAGTGAATTACATTGATTTTAAATGTTGAGCCAGCCTTCAGTTCAGTTCAGTTCAGTTCAGTCACTCAGTCGTGTCTGACTCTTTGCAACCCCATGAATCGCAGCACGCCAGGCCTCCCTGTCCATCACCATCTCCCGGAGTTCACTCAGACTCACGTCCATCAAGTCAGTGATGCCATCCAGCCATCTCATCCTCTGTCGTTCCTTTCTCCTCCTGCCCCCAATCCCTCCCAGCATCAGGGTCTTTTCCAATGAGTCAACTCCTCACATGAGGTGGCCAAAGTACTGGAGCTTCAGCTTTAGCATGATTCCTTCCAAAGAAATCCCAGGGTTGATCTCCTTCAGAATGGACTGGTTGGATCTCCTTGCAGTCCAAGGGACTCTCAAGAGTCTTCTCCAACACCACTGTTCAAAGGCATCAATTCTTTGGTGCTCAGCCTTCTTCACAGTCCAACTCTCACATCCATACATGACCACAGGAAAAACCATAGCCTTGACTAGACGGACCTTAGTTGGCAAAGTAATGTCTCTGCTTTTGAATATGCTCTCTAGGTTGGTCATAACTTTTCTTCCAAGGAGTAAGCATCTTTTAATTTCATGGCTGCAGTCACCATCTGCAGTGATTTTGGAGCCCAAAAAAAGTCTGACATGAAGTGATGGGATCTTTGTTTTCTGGATGTTGAGCTTTAAGCCAACTTTTTCGCTCTCCTCTTTCACTTTCATCAAGAGGCTTTTTAGTTCCTCTTCACTTCCTGCCATAAGGGTGGTGTCATCTGCATATCTGAGGTTATTGATGTTTCTCCTGGCAATCTTGATTCCAGCTTGTGTTTCTTCCATAGCAATAAATCTTATTTGGTTGTGGTGTATAAATATTTCTATACTTGTTTAGAATTGATTTACTAATATTTTAAAGACTTTTGCTTCTATGTTGATGAGAATTATTGGTCTATGGTTTTTTTTTTTTTCTTCTTTTTCTTTAAGCTATCTTTGTCTCATTTGGTATACTGGCCTAATAAAGCAAGTTTGTAAGTATTCCTTTATCTTCTGTTTTCTGGAATAGATTATGTAAAATTGATGTTAATTCATTAGATATTGGATAGACTTCTCCAGTGAAATAATCTTGGCCTAGAAATTTGGTTTTGGGGAGCTTTTAAATTATAAATTCAATTTTTTAATGGTTATACAGTTATTCATAAGAGATAGTTCATCTTGGTTGAGTTTTGGTAGTTTGCTGGTTTTAAGGAATTGGTTTTTAATGTCAGTTGGATTTGTAAAGACATCCTCAGTTTAATTCTGGATATTAGTTATTTGTGTTTTCTCTCTTTATTTTTTCAGTCTTGCTAGAAGTTTATCAACTTACTGATTTTTTTTTTAAAGAATCAGCTTTTGTTTCATTGATTTTTTCAATTTCATTGATTTTTATTTTATGTTTTATATTTCTTATTTTTTTTCAGTTTGTTTACTCATCTTTTTCTAGTTTCTTGAGGTGAGAACTTAGATTATTGATTTGAGGCTTTCTCCATTTTAAATACAAGCATTTAGTGATTAAAAAAAATAGCTCTCTTAGCTTTGCTTGTTCCCCACAAATTTTGATGTGTCATTCTTTCATTTTCATTTAGTCCAATGTACTTTTCATTTTTCTTGAGATTTTCTCTCTCTTGACTCAACTGTTATTTAGAAGTTTTCTGTTTAATTTCATGTGTTGAGATTTTCCTATCGTCTTTTTTTGGTAATTGATTTCTTGCTTGATTCCATTATGGTGAGAAACATTCTCTGAATGATTTAAATTGTTTTGAATTTGCTGAGGTTTGTTTTTTACCCCAGGATATAGTATGTCTTGGTGAATGTTCCATAGGCATTTGAAAAACAGGATGTATTCAGCTGATAGTGGTAGAATGTTGTGTATAAGTCAATTAGAATCTCTTAGTTGATTGTGTTAGGCGGATCTTTGAAATTCTTGCTGCTGTCTTTCTAGTAGTTCTAATACTTGCTGAGGAGAGGGTGTTGAGGTACTCAGTATAATTGTAAATGTGTCATTATGTTACCCCCCTTTGTCTGTAACTAGTTTTCTTTGTTTTAAAGCCTGCTTTATTACATATTAATGTAGCCTTTCCTGCTTAACATTTTTTTTTAAATTACTGTTTCCATGGAATACTATTTAACATCCTGTTACTTTCAAACTACCTATTTTGTTGAATTAAAAATGAGTGTCTTATAAACAGTTGGGTCATTTCTTAACATATTCTTAAAGGGGTGGTGGAGGGCCTTGGCCACTTTTTGCTGTCAGAGCTCCTGATCACCCCAGTGGTGCTGGGCTTGCCTGATGCCAGAGGGACCCAAGTTTAATCATGGGGAGGAATGAGCCTCCCTAGGTTGGGGGCTGGTAAACACAGATCTGGGTTGCCTTCTTCTCTTAGGTGGATGTCTTGCTGCTGTGTGGTTCCTCCAGTTGGGATTCCACATAAGTTTACTTTCTTCTTACCATCTTTCAGAATTCTGTTTTGGTTGCCTTTTATGTTATTTCCAGGGTTCATAGTTATGCTCAGTGGGGAAAAGCAGTGAGAAATGAGTTGATGCCATCTTGTCCAGGCCAAACGTCAATATATTTTGTATGTCATAATTACTAGGTTATAAATTCACGAAATGCAAGATCTGCCTTATACTTCTTAGTGTCTTTCACAGTCCATAGTACAGTTTCTTGTGTATTATAGCTTTTCAATAGATATTTGCAACTTTAAGTGGGAATGTTTAAAGTTGTGAACTTTTGGTTATTTCTAGACCCAGTAACTGTGGGTTTAAATGTCCATTTGTAATTGTTTTAATACTGAAAACAGTCATCCTTATTGGTTATTAACTGAATGCTTCTCTGTCATTTTGGCAAAGTGATGTCACCACTACTGGGACATTGCTTATCCTACACTGTTTTCGGATTTCTGTGTGTTGAAACTAGTGACTTCAACCTCAGGATTTTTCAGATTACTTGTAGATCCTGTAAGCAAAGGTCATAATGGTAAACTGTTAATATGGAAAAAGGATATTTAAATATTTTCCGTATTTAGTTTAGCAGGATCTAAAGTAAATTTACTTTCTGAAATAGATGAAATATTTATTTTAGAATCAGCTATAGAAAGACAGAGGAAAAGATCTAGAGATTTTGAAAATATAGCATAAAAACTTGGCTTTCAAAAGCACTGTTTTAAACTCAAAGTTGATTAGCATATGGGTTGGTTTAACATCATTGAATGCACTTGACTTGATCTCTGCTGGAGTTGAGTGAGATACACTGGTTTGCTGTTCTGACCTTACCTCACAAATTATAACTTGTCACATATAATTACCTTTCCCATAACAATTTCAGTAGTTCATTTGCCTGTCACGTTTCAGAGAACTCTAAACCTTTCTTAATGTATTTTTTAAGTGGGCCAAAATGCTTCTCCCCCATTCCACCCTGGCAGCTAGTATATACGTGCTTATTATGACCAGTGACTGTATATTACAGTTGCCACGTTTCTTTCATAAATACATTTCCTTCAAATGATTTAACTTTTGGATCTGCTGAAGTCATTTTAATGGTGGCTCTGTTCCAAGTGAGTAGGATGAAAAGTCATTTAGATAAAGGAGATTAGGGGTCAGTTTTTTGCTTAACAAGTATGCCAGTTACTGAAAAGACCAGAATGCTCAGATGAATGGATGTGAAAAGAGAAAATGTATAAAATCACTCAGAACTCAAATGGAAGTTAACATGAACCATCTGAAGTAGACATGTGTTTCTTCTTTCTTCTGCAGCTTTCATCGTCTGCACAGCCTAGCACAGTGGTAGGAAGTGCTGTATGACTTGACACTTGATTTTATTGATTTTGTTTTCTAGTGCTTATTATTTTCTCTGGCTAAGTATTATTTTACTTGACATTATGTACAAGCTGCTTATAAATCAGAATAAGTCATAAAATAATTTATCTGCTCTCTCCTTTATCCTTTCAACTCTTCCTTTTGATATGATCTTATATTCCAAACTTTCTGGCCAGTCATACTTTTAAATGTTCTACCATGCTATCCCACAAACCATCAACATGTCTCAAATTTCCAGCACTACAGTGTTTGAACTAGATCCAATGAATTGGATCTCATAATTTAAGTAAAACTGCAGTTCTTTGGCAAAATGAACTTTATTAGTATTTGCAAGAATACTGTTTTTGCTCTAATTATGGAGCTAACAAAGACAATCATCGATATATTTTAGACCAATTTTTAATTCAGAAAATATAGTCATCACATCCACAGTGCCTAGTTTAGTACCCAGTTACATTATAGGATGTTAGGGAATAAAATATTATTATATTTTTGTTGTTTCCATTTCCATTGTTATATTTCCATTGTTGCTAAAACATAGGGGAGAGGAAAGAAGGGAGATAATTTCACCTATAGCAGATTCAAATTTGTGCTATAATCTTAAAGATGATATAGTTATCTCAAATAATTTTCTGTATCTGTTGACTTTAAGTGTGGGAAATGAATATCTTTAAGAATGGATATGATAAATTCTGTTTTGTGTCTTTGGAGTGTCTGTTGGTGTATCTTTGGAGATGTCTCATATGTAAATGGAAATACATTTTAAATGTTGTTTTCTCTGGGTGAGTAACATTCTCTTATGAAATATAATCTATTAGAACAGGAAGTCATTTGGATTACCTAGTTTAATGATCTGTATTTAAAATTTTCAATTTTAGTAATAGAACCATTTTTCAAACAATGGAGAGGAAGAGTGTTGCCTCCAGAGCTATTAGAAAATAAATTTCTGTCATTTAAACTGTTAGGTAATTGTTGACTGAAGCCCTCCTTCCCCACTTGGCCAGGCATGATAATAACCATTTGCATGAGTTGTCCCACAACAGGAAGTCCTGATAAGGAATATGGTGCTGCCCCTGAAAACTAACCTGGAGAATTCAGGAGAGTTCAAAAGAGGGAGGAAATGACCACCTTCCCAGAATCCTTTGTACTAGAATCTGTCTTGGCTGAGCGATGCATGTACCACCAGGAAGGACCCTGAGTCAGCCTATGGGCCAAATGATTGGGCAGAGACAACCCAGAAACTAACCCCATTAACCATAAAACCTGAGGCTGAGCCACATGGCAGAACAGTTCTAGATTCCCTTACCCTGCTGCTCTCCACCTGGGCACCCTTCTCAGTACTGTCCTTTTCTTTGTCAGCAAGTGTATTTCCTCAGACAATTCATTTCCAAATGTTAGACAAGAGCCCACTCTCAGGCCCTAGAAGAGATCACCTTTCCTGCAACAAAATCACCCAGTCTGCGGTAATTTCTTTATGGCAGCCTGAACTAAGGCAGTTTCCCACACTGCTCTGTTTCCTTCTTCATTTTTCACTCACTGGCCTGTGTGTCTCCTTGCAGCTTCTACCCATTTGTCTTTGTCCCAACTTTTATTTAAGAGAATAAAAAAGGACATAAAACATGTTCAAGCCTGGATGAGAATGTATCATTTTGCCCAAAGGAAAATTAAATTGGGAACAGCATTCTGCAGGTGCATATTAAGTGAACTGGTGGGGAAAATATAATTTCGGAGATGGTGAAATTGCTTCTGAGTGAAGATGTAGCCATCTCACAGTGCCTGTGTCAGTCTAGATGAGTGTGCAGTTAGGAGAAGCTTCCTGCATTGAACTGAAGACAGGGCAGAAATAAGTCATGAGCACAGTTCAGTTCAGTTCAGTTCAGTCGCTCAGTCGTGTCCGACTCTTTGCAACCCCATGAATCGCAGCACGCCAGGCCTCCCTGTCCATCACCATCTCCTGGAGTTCACTCAGACTCACTTCCATCGAGTCAGTGAAGCCATCCAGCCATCTCATCCTCTGTCGTCCCCTTCTCCTCCTGCCCCCAATCCCTCCCAGCATCAGAGTCTTTTCCAATGAGTCAACTCTTCGCATGAGGTGGCCAAAGTACTGGCATTTCAGCTTTAGCATCATTCCCTCCAAAGAAATCCCAGGGCTGATCTCTTTCAGAATGGACTGGTTGGATCTCCTTGCAGTCCAAGGGACTCTCAAGAGTCTTCTCCAACACCACACTTCAAAAGCATCAATTCTTCGGCATTCAGCTTTCTTCACAGTCCAACTCTCACATCCATACATGACCACTGGAAAAACCATAGCCTTGACTAGATGGACCTTAGTCGGCAAAGTAATGTCTCTGCTTTTCAATATGCTATCTAGGTTGGTCATAACTTTTCTTCCAAGGAGTAAGCATCTTTTAATTTCATGACTGCAATCACCATCTGCAGTGATTTTGGAGCCCCCCAAAATAAACTCTGACACTGTCTCCACTGTTTCCCCATCTATTTCCCATGAAGTGATGGGACCAGATGCCATGATCTTTGTTTTCTGAATGTTGAGCTTTAAGCCAACTTTTTCACTCTCTTCTTTCACTTTCATCAAGAGGCTTTTTAGTTCCTCTTCACTTTCTGCCATAATGCATGAGCACAGTGTTTCTTTTTCATCTTTAATCAGTTGATTTTTCACAATGTTCATTTCAGTTCACTCAGTTGCTTAGTCATGTCTGACTCTTTGCTACCCCATAGACTGCAGCACTCCACGTTTCCCTGCCTATCACCAACTCCTGGAGCTTACTTAAACTCATGTCCATTGAGTCAGTGATGCCATCCAACTATCTCATCCTCTGTCATCCCCTTCTCCTCTAGCCTTCAGTCTTTCCCAGCATCAGGGTCTTTTCTAGTGAGTCAGCGCTTCACATCAGGTGGCCAAAGTATTGGAGTTTCAGCTTCAGCATCAGTCCTTTTAATGAATATTTAGGACTGATTTCCTTTAGAATTGACTGGTTGGATCTCCCTACTGTCCGAGGGATTCTCAAGAGTCTTCCCCAACACCACAGTTCAAAAGCATCAATTCTTCTGTGCTCAGCTTTCTTTATAGTCAAACTCTCATATCCATACATGGCCACTGGAAAAATCATAGCTTTGACTACATGGACCTTTGTTGGCAAAGTAGTGTCTCTGCTTTTTAATATGCTGTCTAGGTTGTTCATAGCTTTCCTTCCAAGGAACAAGCGTCTTTTCATTTCATGGCTGCACCAGCCCATAAGAGCTAACCATGCCACATTTCAAGGCTGCACTGCCCTCTGTGATAGCCCACACTCTGTCTATGGAGTGTGTTTCTCTCTGAATAAATCCACATTTTACCTATCACTTTGTCTCTCACTGAATTCTTTCTGCAATGAGACATCAAGAACCTGAACTAAGGTCTGCGATCTTAGTTGGAAGTCCGTTGGGTTTTGGCTGGGTTCAAATCCTCATCACATGGGTTTGAGTCCCAGTCTGAGGTAAACAGTTTCATAATCATCTTTTTTGTGCTTTTTTTTCCCACTACTACTCTGCATTCTAGTCCAGAGGGATCAGTAACCTGTGGATGCAAATCCCAGATAGAGGGGGAGTTAAGAATCCTGCCTCCCCTCCTCCAAGAATGGGAAAATAATATCAACTCCCATTGATGTTTTCATTAGCTGGAACTGGAGATTTGGGGTTACTGTTCTAATAATGGAGATTTTATAACTCAAGAGTGATCAGTGAGGCTTTATAGCCTGATAAAAATTTTCATGCAGAGTATGAGTCAGGACAGCTACTTCTGAGCAAATTCAAAAGGACAGGGAGGAAGAAAATAAAGTTGCTTGTAGGAATACACTCCTTGAATCCTGCTTGTTTGGTATATCTGTACTGATGACAGTAGCATATAGTATTCATCTTTCCTGTTTTTTTTTTTTAACTTTTAATTCAATTCAGTTCTAACCAGGGATCGAACACACACACCCTAAAATGAAAGCTGAGTCTTGACCACTGGACCACCAGGGAAGTCCAATAGCATGTAATATTCATACCCTGGAGTCAATGTACAGAAAATAGACTGAGTTCAGATCAATATGTCTCTCTGTAAAAGGATGAATCATATACACCCACACCCCCCCCCCCCACACACATATATATTTCTTTTGGCAAACATAGAACAACAACTTAGAGCTTTTCAATGCCATTAAAATTGTTGGGTCTGACTTTAGATAAATATTTATTTGAGATATAGCAGTCAATGTGCCTGCCATGTGCAACTTCCCCTTCCAGATTCAATTGCTTTTTCACTACTCCCTTATTCAGAAAACAGCATTAGGCTGTTCTTTGCTGATAAGAGGCCACTGAGGGAAAAAAGGTTATAATTTAAAGCATCTTATTAGACATTGTAGCCCTAATTTCAACATGTCGAAATATTGTAGAGAATATAGCTATAAGGCACACTCAATACCAGATTTGTGACATGACTTAGCAGCAGCAGCAGCTGATTACCAGGACCTGCAATTTTGCATCAGTCCTTGCCAAAATGACATAATATGACAGATTATCATAGGAGAGTTGAGCTAAGAGATGGGAATCCAGGGTTCTTATCCTGCCTGCATATACAGTCTTTGTGATCTAAGTTGGGTCACTTGACATTCTTGGCCTTCAATTTTTCATCTCAAAAATCCAAAGAATGAGCTAGAGACTTTCCAGCATCCCCATCCACTCTGTGATTCTCTCTTCGGTTTCCCCCCACTCCCACTGTATCAGAAAAAGAGTTTAAAAAGTGACCTGCAATTTAAATGAGGAAATACTTTTAGAAATGTATCAAACTTAATATTTCAAAGGTCAGTACAAGTAAATATTATAGAAACACTAGGGATTTTTTGGTAAGATTTATTTTATTAATATCATAAACATACAGACATTTTAGTCATCTGCTTACATGTGAAAAAAATCCAAACCTATGACTCTGGTAGCATCTTTATTTAAAAAAATAATATTTAAATAAATTAGTTAATATGAGTATGAAACAAGTACATAACTGAGAGGTAACATCTCAAAATCAACTTGTGAAATAGTCTTAATATTTATCCTCTTGAAAGAAACAGATCTGGGAGAACATGGATAGACAAAAAAGAGTACTGACACGGAGAGGACTTTAGAAAACGGCAGTGAGTTTTTTTTGTTATGGCTAATTCTTTCTAAAAGAGCATTTTCTTTACATAAATGTATTTGAAGATAAGATAAATGTACTTATTAAGTTGTCAAAATTGCTTTCAAACCTGCTCTCAAATCCACCTCTTTCCAAAGGAGCAGAGCCTACATTTAAGGGCAGGGTGATATAGATCTACGTACTTCCCGAAGGGAGTTTTGCAGGAGCCTGACAGCATTTGTTCCATTTCTTTAAATGATGGAATGCTGCTGCTAAGTCACTTCAGGCGTGTCCGACTCTGTGCGACCTCATAGATGGCAGCCCACCAGGCTCCCCCGTCCCTGGGATTCTCCAGGCAAGAACACTGGAGTGGGTTGCCATTTCCTTCTCCAATGCATGAAAGTGAAAAGTGAATAGATGCAGCTAATTTCCACAAACCCATATTAACATTTCTTGCTTTTGCCCTTAACTAAAGGACTCGGCAGTAATAGCTTGGAAATCCTGAGCTTGGTAACTGCCACCTGCCTGAATGATTCAGAGAGTTTTATCCTGTCTCCATCCTCCATGTGCCAGAGGAGGAGAGCCAAGACAGAACTGAAGCTGATGCCCCCCTTCCGTGGAGCGCAGCCTCATCAGATAGCCTCTAACATCCTCTCTCAGTGTTCTCCTATCCCTAACTCTCTGATCTTACTTTCTTTAAGGAAGCCATTATTGAGTTTCTTACTAAATTCTATGTGGAGTGTTAGGCATTGAGGCTACAATCATGAAGAAGAGGTTGGCTCTTCTCTTGAGGGCTCTTGAGTCTGGCAGGAGAATGCTGCATTTAGGACTTTCACCTACTTTTAGCTCATTTCCTTCCCCTGGGACCGTATCCCTAGCTTTAAGAGGAAGGGATTGCCTGAGAGGATTTCTAAGATTATTAAATGGAAAAGCACCCTCGTGTCTGTAAGTTAAGTGAGAGTGAGTAAGACTCATGGAACCAGATGTAGAATACAGGTCTGAGTGGTGCCAGGCCCCAGCCCTCTCCATTCCTGGAGCTCCCCTTCTCAGGAGAGCAGAGATCAGTAGGGTCTTCTGTGGTGGTCTGCAGCCTAGGCGCATGTACACACAGACATCTTGGATGTTTTGGTCCTTTAAGGGTAGGCAGCTCAAAGCATCTGCTGCTCTTTATTCTCTGATTTCACTGAAGGAGCAGTAGCTGGGCCCCAGGCCTCGCACGGTGCAGTCAGTGCTGTCGCGGTCACACTTGCCGCAGTGACATTCAGTGGCTACTGGGTACGTGTACAGGGAGTCTGCATGGTGGGCACAGCCAGGCACTTTCACCGTCTCGTACACCAGCTCCTTGAAGGTACATGCTTTCTGGATATTGGGCCTTGCTGGGTCCTTGTACACCAAGTCCTGAGTGGTTTAGGAGACAGAGAGAGAGAGAGAGAGAGAGAGATGAGTTACAGTAGTCTGGAAGTTTCTGTTTAGCTTAATCAAAATGAGACAGGGATTGAATACTGCTTACTCTAATATTTACACTTTAAAATTATTTTATGAAATTCCTAATCAAGGAAACATATCTCATAAATGACCTATATGCTATATCATGTTTCCTGATTATTCTACAGATATTTCAGAAAATGTTATTTCTTTTGTTACTTCTTGTGTCTTTGTCAAAATGTTATTATTTTTTCAACTATCAAGCAATTTGAATTTCAATAGAGGAAAATGATTAAAAGAGAAATTGACAAATTTTAATTTGACTTTTTTACTTAGTTGAAAGCTGTATTAATGACAACTTGAACCACGAATCAGTGGAGTTTAATTCCTCAGAAATTTTTTCCAAATGCATTGTCCCTGAGTATTTATAAAAAGTCAAAAAGTATATAATGTGGAATGATAATGCTTAGATTAGCCTGACTATGAAAGCTTATGTAAGATTTTAAATATTTCGCTGTATTGTAGACATCTCTCCACCTTGAAGGTTATATATTTTGCACAAGTCACAGTTTCTAAGGCTACATGGCTTGTACATAAGAACTTTAATCCTGGCAGAATAGGTTTTTTGTAGCACTTTCTAGTAAAAAAATATATATGTATATATATTTGCACTGAGGGAAAAAGTTGTTACTTCTGTTTAAGTTATTTCAATATCATGCCACTAAGTCTATATCCCAAGAAGATGTGATAAGTGGATTTTGTTCAAACTCATTTACCACCCCATAAAGTATATTTCATTAAAAAGTTGATATTTTCAATTTCAGCTTATAGAATGAAATTCTGCATAGATAGCCAGGTGTTTTAGGGGAAAAAAGAGACAGTAGAAACTGCCCATTGGATTAATTCAAAGAAGCTGTGTGAATACAAACTGATTTTTGCCTCTGTGCCTTGATTTTCTCAACAGTATAAAGAACTGAGTGGGTTTACTAATTCATTTTGGTTATAACAGTCTACAAGGATTGATTGTGTTCTCAGGCTGCTTGTTGGCATTTGTATTCAGAAGGCCAATAAGACAATTTTTATAATGTGGCTGTGCTTTTATGTGGCTTGCAAACATATTTTGTTACTATCTCTGTTGTAAAGATGTGGCCTCAATTACAGAAATTAGCTTTTGGGGACTATTGTAGCTGTTCTATTATTAAATGTATGTATGTTTATGTTTTTAATCTCTCCATATGTAAAATCTATCATAGAACTATTTTTTGAAATAATTAAAAATTAAAAAAATTTTAAAAATAGACTAGCATGTTACTAAATTGATCAGATCAAACCTGACTCTTCTTTACATTTACTGTAATCAAATCTAAGCCCAAACATTTAGTTTATATCATGGTAAAAAAGCCAGTCATAAAACAGTATTGGCTAAAGGACTCATGGCTATTCCTTGGGAAACTTAAAATATTGACAAGTGGGAATCAATGAAGCCTGCCTTGTCCAGACCCTCAGCACCCTCACTTCCAGCAAAGCAAAGTGCCTACCCGGGTGTAGCAGTAGCCTGCACACCACGTGGTGTTGATGCTTATGCAGAAGCTACATTCCTCTTTCTCCACCGTGATGGTGATGTTGGTCAGCTCGCAGCTTCTGCAGCAGATTGCTCTCCAGCAACAGAAAAGGAAGCAGAACTGGACGGACTTCATCCTGGGCTGGGAAACAAACAATTAAGGACTGTGAGAAACTGAAAAACCAAAGAATTGTAATCGTTTATATATGCTGACCAAACCAAAAATAATTTTTCTATCTATCGTCTCCCATCATATTTTGCTCCAGCAATGTTTTTTCCTTTCTTTTTCTTTGCTTTACTTCTTTGTTTCTTGAACAAGCATTTCTAATTATGCTCCTCAATTTTTTGTTGTTGTTGTTAAAGTAGAAACATATTACAGATCAAAACTCCAATATAATGATTTAAGCAGAGCAGTGTTTGGTTTAGAACATTACTGCTGTCTGTTTTAGAGTGATTACTCTGAAGCAAGCAATCATGATCATTGTATTTGTCCCTTTATTACCATTTAAAAGACTAAAAAGAAACTTCTGTATTACAAAATTAGTTCATCATTCTTAGTATCTCATAAATGTTACCATTTGCTTTTGCCCCCCTTTGTTTAAAATGAGACTATTTCAGAGGCCAGATGAATTGATCTATATGAAGTCAATTGCTTGCTAACATTGATTACAGTGTATTTAAGAAGCCAGGTTGACAAGCACAGATTCCCTATACGTTAGAAGTTAAAAAGCTCTACATTTGTTCTCTAGATCCTTAAAAATCTGCGAATTGCAGAAGTGACTCACCACTTGGTAACTGTGGATGCTGAGACTTTTCTGTAGACAGCTGCCTTGTCTGGGGAAAGCTGTAGCTGAGTCTAGTCTCAGTTCACCTTTTATACAAAATTGTGTGAAACTAAACTAAACCTTGTGGATTTGTTGGGTATTAGTAAGAGCGGTGTTAGCCTGAAGCTTGCTGTAAGTGAATCAGTGTTTGGATAGACAGGGAGATCAAGCCTTACTAAAGTAGTCTAAACGCAGTAGATCAGGACAAATAATGTTACCAGAGATGATTTTGTACAGATTAAATTTGATATAGTAGAACACCCACTCCTTTACCTTGTCAAATTAAATTTGACTTTGGGTTTTTCTTTTGTACCTTTAACTTGGGGAATTCAGAATTCTTTTCAAGTATTGCTTTGGCTCTGTTGAGGTGTATCAGAAAGATATGGTTAATAATTACTCTGAAGGTAGACTGAAAACTAGCAGAGAAAAAACAAATAGAAAGTCTTTCATGATCTGACTCCTGTCTAAAATATAGACTGTATTCCTCTTTACATCCAGGTCCTCTAATTTCAAATGTTATTCTTTGATGCTTTACTGGTAATTCTTTAAATGTTCTGCTGATTCATTTCTCTAGCTCTTTGCATATGCAGTGTTCATCTTGCCTGAAATGTCCTTGCTTCCCCCCTATGTCTCCTACAGCACTGCCACCCCAGGCAAATCCTCAGCCTTCAACATTCATCTGACAGCATTTAGACTGGGAAGAAGAGGAGAGCTTTAATTATCAACTTCTTTTTAATCCTTTATCTTTGTTTCTCCCAGTAGACTAAGAGCTCCATGGAGACTGGGATTGAGTTGTTTAACAAATATTTACTAATTAAGCAGTGTGGCTCTAGCAAAGGAACAATGGTGACAATATTAGGATATGATGTCAGAGATGTAACAGAAGCCAAGTCATGTAGGACGGTTTAGGCCGATATAAAGACTTTGATTTTTACTGTTGATTAGGGACCAATTGCAGGGTTTTGAGTAGAGGAGTGACATCGTCTGATTTAGGTCTGAAGGGGTCCCTTTGACTGCCGTGTTGCTAATGTAGGGGTAAAAAGGTAGAAACAGGAAGTCCCATTAGATGCTATTGCATCGACCTGGGTAAGAAACGATATTTATTCAGACTAGTGTGGTAGCAATTAATAAGACATAACTTGACTCTGGATGTATTGTGAAAGTAGAGCAAACAGAATTTTTTGATGGATGAATGTTGAGCATGAGAGGAAGAGTCAAGGATAACTTTAAGGATTATGGCCTGAGAAACTTGAAAGATAAATATGCCATCAGCTGAAATGGGATGGCTCGAGATACAGTAAGTTTTTTGAAAAGATAAGGAATTTAGTATGGACATGGTGAACTTGAGGTATCTTTAAGACATCCATGTAGAATGCTGAATCTGGATTTGGGGAGAAATACATTGGCTGAGGCAAAAATTTGGGAGTCATTGATATAAGCCTTGAAAAGATTACCAAGGCATTGAGTGTATGTAAATAGAGAAGATAAAAGGACCATGGGTAGAGCTTGGTGTATTCCAGCACTAAGAGGTTGAGGATAAGATGAAGCTTTTTTTCTTCCTTTATCCAAAGGAAACAGAAGGGTCGTTGAGGAAAGACAGGAATGAAGAGAACGTGGTATCCCAGAAGTCAAATAAAGTGTGTGTATCAGGAGGAGTGAGTGACAACTGTACCGGACAGTGCTCACAGGTTAAGTTAGGGGAAACTGCACAATACCGTGGCAGTTGTAAAGATCACTAATACTCTTGGCTTGAGAAGTTCCTTTGGAGTTAGGGGAACAAAATCCCGACTGGTGTGTGTTTTAGTGATTGGCAAGAGATGAATAAAAATGAGATGAATGTCACGTGTGCTGTTGCTTCAGTCCGTGTCCAACTCTTTGTGACTCCATGGACTGTAGCCCGCCAGGCTCTTCTGTCCATGGGATTCTCTAGGCAAGAATACTGGAGTGGGTTTCCATGCCCTTCTCCAGCGGATCTTCTCAATCCAGGGACTGGAACCCACATCGCTTTACATCTCCTGTATTGACAGGCAGGTTCTTTACCATTAGTGCCACTGGGAAGCCCAAAGAAAGATAAATATAGAAAGCTTTTTTCCAGGAATTTTGATTCAAAGATGAGGAGAAAAGCAGGTGATACATTGGAAGTGGGGTAAAGATAATTTTCTTTTCCTTTTAATGTTTTAAGATGGGAGAAATAACTGCTTGTTTGTATGGTGGTGCAAATGATAGAGTAGAGAGTGAAAAATAATGGCGTTGGAGGAAGAGATGGATTTCAGACACAGCTGGAGGGACTGGCTTTAGGCTGGAGGATGAAGAGCTCATATCCTGTATCAGGCAGAGTTGTGAGTGTAGATGCTGCTGGGTGGGGAGGTGTGGTGCAGACAGATGACGGTGATAGGGAGATGTGGTGACAGTCTCTGTACAAGCTCTCCTGTGATGAATTTCATCTTCTCAATAAAGTAGGAAGTAAGGTTAGCATTTGAGAATAAGGATGGTGGATGAATTTGCTGAGGATCAAGAAATGAAAAGAGGTCTTCCAGACCTCTCTCCTAACGTCAAGCCTCTTAGAGCCTGGTTTATCTGACTAGTGTATTTCCTAATTAGGTGTTATTGTTTTCACAAAGGTTGTTTGAAATATTTTATTGGTGAAAATTTAGAGGTCTTACTTATTCACCTTTGTATTCCCAATAGGAAGAGTTTCTAATCCACAATAGGCACAGATTCACTTTTGTTGAACAAATTGAAACACAAATCACTCATAGTTTCCCTTAACGCTCTGCTGGTCCATAACCTGTTTGCTAGCTGATGCATTTCTTGTTCTTGCTCTGTTCTGCTCTCGGAAGCCTCTGGGGAGGGAGACCGGAGCATAGAAGGAGAAGGAAGAAAGAGCATCTGTCTCCCTTTTCTTTCTTTGGCCACTCTGCATGGCTTGTGGGATCTTAGTTCCCTGATGAGGGATCAAACCTGGGCCCTTTACATTTTTCTTTTCTGGTTAGTAGCTGCATTTTCTCCGAGTCCAGGTCACACAGGAAGCTTTTCTCTTAGTTTTCCCAGCTTTCGTGAGGAAAACCCTCTGTGGTTTGAGCTTCTGCTAAGTGGTCTCATGTTTTGGCTCTGGAAACCCACCTGTGTTCTTCTAATCCTGAAGATGAGTGGGGCTTCTGGTGATTGCTGACCTTTGAGTCCTGTCCTTTCTCCTCTCTGGTTTCTCTGTAATTCTAACACTTGGACAATGCATTCCCTGGATAAATTCCCTCTGTTTTACGTATCAGGAGTGGTTTCAGTTTTCCTGGTTGGAAACTGAGTGATAACACCCATCTTCATTTCTAGCCCTATTATTACTGGATTTTAGTATCCTAATATTGACTCAATATTTAACAAAATGTTGACTGAGGAGACTTTATGTCAGATTCTTACTTTCTTTACTTGAGACACCTCCCCATTTTCCAAAATCACGTGTATTTTTCTCTCTCTTACTTGAAAGAAAAATAAGAGCCTGAGATACATTTCTCTTCTTTTCATCTAAGCTATTCAATATTCGGTCCTCCTCCGAGTGCTTTGCTTTGTTTCCTTAGTTCCCAGTACATATCTCAATGTTAACACTCATCACATTGTATTTTAAATGCACAGCAGACTTCTCTCATGAATTCTGGTGAACCAGTGTCCATAACTGTCTGAGCATCCTTAGAATTTCTACCTCTGTATATACTCAATGACTATATCCTTTTTTCCCTAATACAGGTGTTTTTTTTTTTTTTCCAACCATTCCTTTATGGTTGTGTTTAAAAATAGGAAGTTAAGTACCTTCCTCATATCCTTTTTTAAAAAATGGTTTATTTATTTTGGGTCTTAGTTGTGGCATGCAGACTCTGTAGTTGTGGTGCACAGGGTTAGTTGCCCTGTGGCATGTGGGATCTTAGTTCCCTGACCAGGAATTGAACCCACGTCCCCTGTATATCAAGGCAGATTCATAACTACTAGACCACCAGGGAAGTACCTTTGTGCTCATATCTTGACTTGCTCCTTCTATGGTCTAGCATTCTTTTCCTCCTTTTCTTCTGGCCACATGAGAAATGATTTATAATGTAAAATTTAAAAAAATGTTTAATATATATGTTGATGTATGGCAAAACCAATACAATATTGTAAAGTAATTAGCCTCCAATTAGATAAATTTATATTAAAAATTTTAAATCTGAATTTGTTTTAGCCATTTGAATTTGTTTCCTTTATTTAAATTACAAAGTAATATATAATATATGATGTAATAATTCCATATATAGTGCTAAATTTTTATTGTTTTTATCCTAGTAGATTACTCAACAATAGTATAGCACTGAACTGTCCAGAATTGATGCTTTTGAACTGTGGTGTTGGAGAAGACTCTTGAGAATCCCTTGGACTGCAAGATAAATCAGTCCTGAATGTTCATTGGAAGCACTGATGCTGAAGCTCCAATACTTTGGCCTCCTGATATGAAGAACTGACTCATTGGAAAAGAGCCTGATTCTGGGAAAGATAGAAGGCAGGAGGAGAAGGGGATGACGGACGATGAGATGGTTGGATGGCATCACTGACTTGATGGACATGAGTTTGAGTAAGCTTCAGAAATTGGTGATGGACAGAGAAGTCTGGCATGCTGCAGTCCATGGGGTCATGAAGAGTTGGACACAACTGAGTGTCTGAGTTGAACTGCACTGTCTAAGTATAGCAGCCACCAGCCACATGTGGCCGTTAAGCAGCTGAAATGCAGGTAGTCCAAATTAAGATATACTGTAAGTGGAAAATGCCCACTGGATTTCAGAGACAAAATAAGAGTGCATGCAAGCTATCTCAATGATTTTTGTATTGATTACATTGAAATGACATTATTTTAACTAAAACACCTCATTAAGTCAATCTCACCTATTTCTTTTACTTTAAAAGTACTTTGTTTTAAGATGTGGTTACTAGAAAATTCTAAATAATGTGACTGGATCACATATTTATATTGCATAGCACTAGTACAGAACTTACTGGCTAATGAGTAAATTTTCAGAGGTCACAAGGCTTGCTTGTTGGTCTCATGCCTGGCCCTTGTACATTAAATATTGCCAGGCTAGGTCAATTGGAAAAACTCTGAAAAAATAATAAACTGAAATCCACTGGTTGCCAATGTTTATTAATATAAAAACACAACAATGTACTTTATATTTTTCAGAGAAGGGGTTAGTAGGGTCAGTCTTCATATTACCAGGTAAACTTCTTCTCATCCACAGGAGCAGTCAGATGGAAATCTAATTCATTTCATCAGACAAGATAGTACCATACTGTGAACAACAAAACAAAATCTGATGTTCATCTCTGTTGGATTTTCTTTTTCTCAGAGCGAAATAGAACAAAATAGTATAGAGCTCTCCTGATAGGAACTCTTTAAAAACAGAAATGACACTCAATATTCCATGATAATGTTCCAGCAAGAAGTATCTTTGGTATCAGTCAACGGATAATGCATGAAGCTAAAAATATTTCATCGGTTTCACAGCAGTTGTATCTTGCATAGAGTAAGCATTCAGTAAATACTTATACATTTTATTTTTGTATTGATGCTAGTTGGCAGCTTTCTAGACACTAAAGCATAATGCACTAGGAATGGGATGTACATCTAAGTAAGTAACAATATATTGATGCTTGATGAGATCTGTGCTGAAAGGATAGTAATCTAGTGATGGGCCGGCAGTTATCCCTAGCACAAAATGCTGATTCTAGTTGTTTTTGCATCTTTTTGTTTTGGTAAAGAGCACCTTTGTATACACACATATATGTATGCATACAAACACACATATAGATATATACATGCATAGAAAACACTGACATAACAGTTTATGTTTTTACAGCTTCCTTAAGCTCATGCATGTCCTTCAAGTATTATTGTCCTCTTTTACAGAGTAATTTATTGAGCACTTATTCTATACCAATCGCTGTACTAAATGCATATATCAGCAGCCTAATGAATTACATATTACTATTATCCATACATTTATAAATAAAGAAATGAAGGTCAGAGCAGTGTATTAAGATATCCAATGTCACAGTAAATAAGCAACAGAGCTTTAAGTCCAGACCGGGCAAGGAGACTCCAGGGTTCCTGGTGTTCTTCCTTCGGTCACATAACTATTTGCTAGACAGATTGGACCAGTGGAGGAGAAGCACCCAGGAACTAAAAGGCATTGTCACTGCTCTGTGTTAACATTGTGTGTGTATGTGAATTTTGGAGAGGTGCCATTTGATACGGGAGAAAAGAGAACCAGCAACTGAGGAGATTAGAAAAAGCAGAGACTTTGAAAGAAGAGAGAGGAGAAAGATGTGGAAACTATACAACGAATCATTACTCCAAGGAGACATGTTAGGAGACTAGAGCCTGAAACTGAATCGATGAAATAAAAAGCCAGGACACTAAACAATGAGTTAACTTTCACTGAACATGTAAGTACTAACCTTGGTGGTAAATATTCTATATATACCAGTTTAATTAATTTAATCTTTACAGGAACCGCAAAATAAGTGCTATAATCATCTTTATTTTAGAGATGAGAAAACTTTCTATTTGACATAGAAGTTCAAATATCTTTACCAAGTTCAGTTCAGTTGCTCAGTTGTGTCCAACTCTGCGACCCCATGGACTGCAGCATGCCAGGCCTCCCTGTCCATCACCAACTCCCAGGGTTTACTCAAACTCATGTCCATTGAGTCGGTGATGCCATCCAACCATCTCATCCTCTGTCGTCCACTTCTCCCACCTTCAATCTTTCTCAGCATCAGGGTCTTTTCAAATGAGTCAGTTCTTCGCATCAGGTAGCCAAAGTATTGGAGTTTCATGTGGCTGGTAAATGGGGGAAATGAAATTCAAACCCAAGTTGTCTAGGGCCTGTGCTTTTGCCTGTTATACTGTTCTATCAGCCACTCTCATTGGAACACACTTCAGACTTAAATATATGTGTACCTTCATGACCTTTAGAATAAATTTTTATTCCTTCACTGTGTGTGCATGGAGGGAATCATACTGGAAGGCCAAGATATTGTCTTACCTTCTACAAAAGAAGAAAGTTCTTCAAAATAAAACCTGTCATTTATAGAAAGCATGAAGAATAAATGAGGCAGGAAGCATTTCAACCATTACCATGGCGTAGAAAAATTGCCAAATATTCCATGTACTTGCTCACATTATCTGGCTTCTTTGCACTTAGTTTGGGGCCACATGACCTATTCTGTTCAGTGGGCTATGAGCAGAAGTGAATTGCATTATTTGTGGGCTAAGGTGGTAAAAATCTCTTAGATGACTCTCCAGTGCTCTCTCTCCTTTCTGTGGGTACAACAGGGGCTTTCTCTTCCTGTTACTGTACCCAGAAGTTACTAGAGACTCTGACAGCCTGTGTCCTTGGACAGATATATAGAGCAGCAGTCTCCTCTAGCTCATGCTAGATATGTAACATGGGAAAGAAATTAACACATTAACAATAATGTGTTATGTCATTGAGAATTTGAGGTTCTTTTGTTGGTGCACCATAACTCAGCCTGGGTCTTCCCAGGTGGCACAGTGGTAAAGAATCTACCTGCCAATACAGGATGCCCAAGAGATACAGGCTTGATCCTAGGGTCGGGAAGAGGAAACACAACCCACTCCAGTATTCCTGCCTGGAAAATTCTATGGACAGAGGAACCTGGCAGGCTATGCTCCATGGGGTCGCAGAGTCGGACATGACTGAAGAAACATACACACGACCCAGCCTATTCTGACAAGTCTTTTATCAGGTTACCTAGAGGGTATTATAGTCAGCTTGACTTTGTATGATGCCAAACCGAAGGAAGAGGATAAAAACATACAGCTGGAGGCTGGAATCTGTTCTAACATGATTTTCAGAATTGTCCTTGCTTTCCCAAAACTTTCAACAACATCCCTGCATCCCCCATGTTCTGTTTCTCCAGCAGAGTGGGGCAAAACCATAGCATCTGTATAAGTTACCACTAACAAGACTCCCTTTGCCTGCATTTGTTTCCTTCTTTGAAGTAGTTTAGAATTCCTAGGTGCTTTTCAGACAGTCCATCTCTCCATCACTTTTCAACAAACAACAACAGAAATAACAACAATATCAGCAAAAGTAAAGCCTTTAGAAAATTATTTGAAAAACACCAGCTGATTTTATAGCTGCTCTATTTGTTCTAAATGTCTAGGGTAGCTTCCTTGGCAAGACAGATTGCTAGAACCTAGTATTTGTCTGAGGAATATTAACTTCTGTTATGAAGATCTAATACCATATCTAATAATAACAAGTAAATATGGGTAGAATGTTGAGAGGGGCTTTCTGGGTAGCTCAGCTGGTAAAGAATCTGCCGGCAGTGCAGGAGACCCCAGTTTGATTCCTGGGTCGGGAAGATCCCCTGGAGAAGGGATAGGTTACCCAATCCAGTATTCTTGGGCTTCCCTGGTGGCTCAGACAGTAAAGAATCTGCCTGCAATGTGGGAGACCTGGGTTCAATCACTGGGTTAGGAATATCCCCTGGAGGAGGGCATAGCAACCCACTCCAGTGTTCTTGCCTAGAAAATCCCCATGGACAGAGGAGCCTGGTGGGGGCTACAGTCCATGGGGTTGCAGAGTCAGACACGACTCAGCCACCAAGCATGCATGCATGCAGAATGTTGAAAGACCAGGTTAATGGTGTGAGTTTTCATAAATATTGACAATTTCTAGAGAATTTCCTTTTCTTTCTCAGTATACAAATAACCTTAGCTGAATCACTTGGTATCAAAGCCTTTGTTTCTGGTCCTTTGCTCTCTTGACATCTATCTGCTACATTTCATTAAGAAACCTAAATGAAGAATGGAGATAATTTGAATGAGAGACTTATGTTTAAAGAATACAAAAGATAATTTATGCTTGAATCCTACTTTGCCTTGAGTTATTTATATCACATTTCAAAAAATTACTTTCACCTTTATTTTCTTAGTTTATTCCCAATTAGTCCTCAGAGTAACAATCTTTTAAGGTGAAAGGGAAAGAAACTGCCGAGTGACTTGCCTACGGTTACATTGAGTGGCAGAATTTGGACTCGTAGGTCAACTTTTTATAAAAACAGGGAATACAAAGCATTCTATTTTAAGTGACTCCGGGTTTATTTTTAGCACAGAGAAAGAGTGATTTTGGGAGCACACTATGACAAGGACTTCTGTTTGTCCCCTGATATCCATCCTCTTTCTCTCCCACATGAATAGACTTGGTAGCTGGGTATGTGTCTGCCTAGAACAAAGAATAGAGTGCCTGCCTGTTGCAGCCAGGAATGGCCATGTTCTGAACAGAAAGATACACAAGTAGAATGTTGTATGGCAGTCTTTGGTAACTTCAGGTGACAGGTAGCAAGCAGCTTTTGCCGTTTTTTCATCCTTCCTCCATCCTGTTATAATTTGGGTCATTTTGGAGTAAGAGGGCAAAGGCTATACTTTAGAGTTGGTGGTACAGTGACCCAGAAACATAAGTTGCTGAGGACTTCCAGAACAGTTCCAGCCCTAGACTACCAAACTTCAGAATTTTATGAAGAAGGGAATACAATCTCTATCTTGTTTAGGCCACTGTTATTTTGGGTCTCCGTTACCTGAAGCTGAATGCATCTCACTAATACATGTGGTTAGAGTCATTATCTCTGGGCAGAGCTCCCATTCTTAGGCCAAATGCTGAGGAAACCAGCTTTCATAGAGTCTGTAGAGGGTGGGGGATGCCTCTGGTACCTGGATATGAACCTGAGATTGAGTCTTGGCTCTAAGATCTTAGAAACCTCAAAACTGGGGAAGTTGCCATCTTCTAGAAAGATGGAGATTTTAATTCATTTTTGGTGCAGAACCTTTTAGTTTGACAAACATACACGTGATGTGAGGGATTTCCTGTTTCCATTTCCTTCATTTTCCTTCTTGGTGCTGGTAGGAAAAGGGTCTTTTGGCTTAATGTATCAATGTGAGGCTGTCAGAGACAAGAAAGGAATGTTGGGCTTACAACTTGAAAATCTGTAAAATTTTGAATTTGAAAACTCCAAAATATAAGTATGGAAGAGCCATGAAAAAAGATATGTTTGGCCTTGATTTGGGAGAGAGTGGGGAAATCAGTAAAATGAGAACTTGAGGATATATGTTTTTAAATGACTAGATTTTAGACTGTCCTGAGGAGGCAGAACTGTTACATATTGTTGGAGAAAGATGTGTGAGTTCTTGTTTGGGGACTTGCTCCAGGAAGATGGATGCTTACCTGATGGCTCAGTGGTAAAGAATATGCCTGCAATGCAGGAGACACAGGACATGGGGATTCAATCTTCCTGGGTTGGGAAGATCCCCTGGAGGAGGACATTGCAACCCACTCCGGTATTCTTGCCTGGGAAATCCCACGGACACAGGAGCTTGATGGGCTACAGTAAGGGGTCGCAAAGAGTCGGACACAATCTAGTGACTGAGTGTGCACATAGTATGCCAGGAAGATGACAGATGTTTTCTTTGGTGCCACATGACAAAGTGGTGTAGAGTTAGAGGAAGAGGAGCATTTAAGGGAAGCCAGCATCCCTGTCTTTCCCATTTTAGCAGGTTCAGCAACAGTATCCTTGGCTAGAACTTTGGCATTCATACAGTTGGCATCACCTGCAGTGGGGACTGCTCTCAAGCCCTAGACACAGGGAGCCAGAGCCTGAGAAAACATGGCAGACACTAGGTAAAGGATGAAACTAGATGCCCATTCTATGCGCATGTGAGGCACCCCTTTGTGGACTTCCTAAAAAGTTGGGGGTGCTTTGGAGGAGGTGAGGGTTAGGAGTCTTCCTGAGGTGGTGGGTAAGGGAGGAGGATATGGGTCATTAAAATCCTGGCACATGGTGAGTCATAAGGTAGTGAAATGAGGATTAATCAAAACACTGGATTTAAGGCTTTGCAAATAAAGGGAAGAATCTGTGCATAGCCCAGAGACAGGTGAGGGTGCAGTGCCTACTAAGAGCTCTGTTGTGAGCAGCTCTGAAAGGGGTATGAGGGAGGTTGACATGGTTGACCGCTGTGTAGTAGAGACTGGCTTTAGAGACTAGTATATGTGCCAGCTAACTAACTTAATGGGTTAGCTCTAAACTTCATTTAGGGATCAGAATTCTGGGGCAGATTCAGAAACGGCTGCTGCTGCTACTGCTGCTGCTAAATCACTTCAGTCGTGTCCGACTCTGTGAGACCCCATAGATGGCAGCGCACCAGGCTCCCCCGTCCCTGGGATTCTCCAGGCAAGAACACTGGAGTGGGTTGCCATTTCCTTCTCCAATATATGAAAGTGAAAAGTGAAAGTGAAGTTGCTCAGTCGTGTCCGACTCTTAGCGACCCCATGGACTGCAGCCTACCAGGCTCCTCCATCCATGGGATTTTCCAGGCAAGAGTACTGGAGTGGGGTGCCATTGCCTTCTCCGTCAGAAATGGCTACTATTTTTAAAAACAAAAAGAAACTGGTTATAGTCAGAGAATCTTCTCATTTAGAGTTTAAAAGATGAGGTGGGATTTTTTTAATATAAAAAATCTCCCTTTGGCACCGTGATATTTTTATTCAGTATTAGTCCTTTTTCCATTCTTAGGCCAGCAGATTTCTTGCAATATACTAATAAAAGCAGTTTCTGTTAAGTACTTCTACCTCTGGCAGTTTCTTTTGATGTGACATTTCTGCAGACACTACTATTTTAAAAGGCACAAGCCTGAAAGAATAGTTTTTTTTTTTTTTTAAGTACCTTTGTGTGTGTGGGTTGGCACATTTAAGGGTTTGCTTTTTTTTAGTGGGTCATAGGGCTTTTGAAGTGGGTGGAAAGAGCATGTATTATAGGCTATGTACCATTCTGGAAGACGACAGGCAGTTTAATAAACTAAGTTGACCCTAGAATGATGAGGCCTCTAAAACATAGAGGCCTGTTTTTATTCGTAACTCAGGCATATAGGTAATCAAGAGGTAACCATGAGAGTGTTCATAGCATTGGAAAAAGCCTGGTTTTCATTTGTGCAACACTCCCTCCACCTCAGCATTTAGGTATACTAAAAACAACCCTGACTTTCCCAGCTTTCACACAAGAACCTCTTTGAAAATCCTATTGCTTCCCCAGAATCTTTTGGTTCCATATTGAAGAGACTTGATAACAAACGGTCTTATGTGTGCTCAGTTTCCCAGTTGTATCAGAATCTTTGTGACCTCATGGATTGTAGCCCACCAGGCTCTTCTGTCCATGGAATTTTCCAGGCAAGAATACTAGAATGGGTTGCCCTCTCCTCCTCCCGGGGATCTTCCTGATTCAGGGATTGAACCCCCATCTCTTACATCTCTTGCATTTGGCAGACAGATTCTTTACCATTGTGCCACCTGGGAAGCCCCCAAAACAGTCTTATTTGGAAACTAATAACAATAACAAATACCAATTCTCAAAGAATTTTTTTGGTTGTTGTCAAAGTGGAAAATGGCATAGTAGAATTTCAGTTCGGTCGCTCAGTCATGTCTGACTCTTTGTGACCCTATGAATCGTGGCACACCAGGCCTCCCTGTCTGTCACCAACTCCTGGAGTTTACTCAAGCTCACGTCCATCGAGTCCGTGATGCCATCAGCCATCTCATCCTCTGTCATCCCCTTCTCCTCCTGCCCCCAATCCCTCCCAGCATCAGAGTCTTTTCCAATGAGTCAGCTCTTTGCATGAGGTGGCCAAAGTATTGGAGTTTCAGCTTTAGCATTAGTCCTTCCAATGAACACCCAGGACTGATCTCCTTTAGAATGGACTGGTTAGATCTTGCAGTCCAAGGCACTCTCAAGAGTCTTCTCCAACACCACAGCTCAAAGCATCAATTCTTCGGCACTCAACTTTCTTCACAGTCCAACTCTCACATCCATACATGACCACTGGAAAAACCATAGCCTTGACTAGATGGACCTTTCTTGGCAAAGTAATATATCTGCTTTTTAATATGCTATCTAGGTTGGTCATAACTTTCCTTCCAAGGAGTAAGCATCTTTTAATTTCATGGCTGCAGTCACCATCTGCAGTGATTTTGGAGTCCAAAATAAAGTCTGACACTGTTTCCACTGTTTCCCCGTCTATTTCCTGTGAAGTGATGGGACCAGATGCCATGATCTTCGTTTTCTGAATGTTGAGTTTTAAGCCAACTTTTTCACTCTCCTCTTTCACTTTCATCAGGAAACTTTTTAGTTCCTCTTCACTTTCTGCCATAAGGGTGGTGTCATCTGTATATCTGAGGTGATTGATATTTCTCCCGGCAGTCTTGATTCCAGCTTGTGCTTCTTCCAGCCCAGTGTTTCTCATGATGTACTTTGCATGTAAGTTAAATAAAGTAGAGAATGATAAATGAATATACTCAAGTAAATCAGTATTCTGTAGTTGTAGGATAATATTAATATAAGGGAAACAGTTTCACTGTGGTCTGTATTAGAGGTCAGTAGTCTTTTCAGTAAAAGGGCCAGGTAGTCAGTATTTTAGGTTTTGTGGATATCAGTCCATTTGGACTGCTGTAACAAAATATGACAGATTGTGTAGCTTATAAACAGATTTCTCAGTTTGGGAAGCTATTAGAAACGCAAGACTAAGGAATCAGATTTGGTGTTGGTAAGAACCTGCTTTCTGGTTTATAGACAGCCATCTTCTCTCTGTGTTCTGATATGGCAGACCACAAGTGAAGTTCCACGAGTTTAAGGGATCACTAGGCTGGACAATTCCATGGGAGGAGCTTGGTAGGCTGCAGTCCATGGGGTCGCTAAGAGTCAGACACGACTGAGCAGCTTCACTTTCACTTTTCACTTTCATGCATTGGAGAAGGAAATGGCAACCCACTCCAGTGTTCTTGCCTGGAGAATCCCAGAGATGGGGGAGCCTGATGGGCTGCTGTCTGTGGGGTCACACAGAGTCGGACATGACTGAAGCGACTTAGCAGCAGCAGCAGCAGGCCTATCAAGGCTATGGTTTTTCCAGTAGTCATGTATGGATGTGAGAGTTGGACTGTGAAGAAAGCCGAGCGCTGAAGAATTGATGCTTTTGAACTGTGGTGTTGGAGAAGACTCTTGAGAGTGCCTTGGACTGCAAGGAGATCCAACCAGTCCATTCTAAAGGAGATCGATCCTGGGTGTTCTTTGGAGGAAATGATGCTAAAGCTGAAACTCCAGTACTTTGGTCACCTCATGCGAAGAGTTGACTCATTGGAAAAGACCCTGATGCTGGGAGGGACTGGGGGCAGGAGGAGAAGGGGACGACAGAGGATGAGATGGCTGGCTGGCATCACGGACTCGATGGACGTGAGTCTGAGTGAACTCCGGGAGTTGGTAATGGGCAGGGAGGCCTGGCGTGCTGTAATTTATGGGGTCGCAAAGAGTCGGACACGACTGAACAACTGAACTGAACTGAGGCCAATAGCAGAGAATAGCTCTGCAGAAGCTCCCATTCATGCCCCCACCTGACCGTGGGCTGGCATGCCTGAGAAGCCTTTCTGTGATAAGTTGTTACAATAACCTATAGTCACTCTTCTCCTTTCTTTTCGTGTGTGCCACTCCTCTTCTCTCTTAATGGGCTTTCAACAGCTATCAGCCTCAAGTCTATATTCTGATGGTTTAGCTCTGCTTCTTTCCAATTATAGCTCCTCTTCCAGTTACTGAAACTTTCCCATATTATTTGGATTTTCAGATGAGAAATTTTGATTGAATCATATTTGTTTATAAATGAATCTCCTCTAGGATCAGTTAGCCTGTCAACTATGGTCAAGGATCACTTTCATCTGGTTGATAGCTAGTTAGCAGAAACTGAATGGGACAGGTAACTATAAATATATTTAATATGTAAGAAATGGAAATGAAAAGATTATCAGTATTTGCTGGTTTGCTAGTTACTCTGCTGGGTAGACTATAACTATTATGCTCATTTTAAAAATAAGAAAACTGAGGCTCGAAGTTTAAGTAATGACTTCAGGGTCTCATATGTAATGTGTGGTGAAATTGAAACCTTAAACCCATATCTGACTCCATCATTGTGCATTTTCTTCTGCCGCTAGCTCTCAGAGAGCCCAAGAGCTGGTTAAATTAAACACTCAGAGAAGCAACCGGCTGTTTTTAAAGATATAGACAAAGAAATACATTTGCTGAGAATAAATTTGACTTAAGTTGCCAAAGCAATATGCTATTAATATTCACTTTATTTTCCATGACATTTGTATATCATTTTTCCTGTTGGCTGCTCTCCTCTATTTACAATAATTGTTTTTTTCCCCTGTAGTTTCCTCTCAATACTTTATCATTCGCTTTCATTCATGTCATTAGATATCCTTATGAAATTTGTTTTCAGTTGTTGGATAAACTTGGTTGATCCAACAACCACTTTCCTACAGAAATTTGGATAAGCCACTTCCATTTTTTTTCCCCACTGTTACAAGCAATACTTCCAGTATATCATAGTATTATTCATCTGTATCTGATTTTTTTTCCTAAGGTCAGCTTTCTAGAGGTAGGATTAGGAGAATAGGGGACATATATATGTGTATATGGGTCTTCCCTGGTGGCTCAGAGGTTAAAGCGCCTGCTTCCAATGCGGGAGACCCAGGTTCAATCCCTGGGTCGGGAAGATCCCCTGGAGAGGGAAATGGTAACCCACTCCAGTATTCTTGCCTGGAAAATCCCATGGACGGAGAAGCCTGGTAGGCTACAGTCCATGGGGTCGCAAAGAGTCGGACACGACTGAGTGACTTCACTTTCACTGTATGTGTATATATATATTGTTGCATGACACCCCACGGGCCTGCATGCCTTATAGTTGCCCAGCCTGGAGACCAAGGAAAGAACCTAGAGACAGTGACGGAGACATCAGTGGTTTAGTGGATAGGGAATCTTATCAGTGTGAAGCAAGGTCCTGGAGCAACACCCTCACTGTGTGCAGCAGAGAGTGAGCCAGACATGACAGTAGCTTTCACTATTCTGGGGAAGAGGAAGGCTACCATTTATAGGGGGGGAATTGACATCAGGTGGGCTAATCAGTTATCAGGCACTAATGAAGCCCTATAATTAAGAGGGTTGGATAGTCATGTGAGTAAAGCCGGGCCTGGTCAAGTAGCGGATGTACAGAGAGCAAGACAATAGTCATCGTGGAGGGCCTGACTCTATAGTGAGGGGCGTGAGGGAGGTCTATGGACTAGTTCAGATTGACCTGAACTTCAATTTCACTGGTATAAGCACTAAAGTAGCCTAAAGAGGCATTTCTGTTCCTTCCTGCATTATGACCCTTAGGGAGCAGGGCCTTAGTTCTTCCTTAGAACATAGGTTTGGGGAGGAATGGCCTAAGGCAGAAACCAGCCCCACCTTGTTAGTACACATTGGGCAAATGGCTGATATCACTTCTCAGGTACTGAAAATTAGGTCTGGGCACAATCATTGGAATATCCAACTGCTTCTAGGCCTGAGACTACTGACACTTGACCCTGAGGTGGCTGTTTAGGACAGAGTACTCATCTGTGTCTTGAGCACAGAAGCAAGGCCTGGCTTCACTATTGAGAGCTTGTAACTAACATACTTAAAGAAACTGATTTTAATTGCAAATTAAAGGGCAAATGTTCCCAAACATGAGATACACATACACACACACATGTGTATATATAAATATATACACACACACACACACATACATACACACACGCACAAAGTTGAGGAGGTTATAGTAATACGAACCTTACACTCCTGGCAGTTTATATTGAAAATCCTGAAAGAATATTTGTGTGTGTGTGTGGGGAGGGGATATATTTGACATCTTACAACTCAGAAAATTGTAATTTGTTTGTATTTTCTTAACTACTAGTAAGGTTGAACCGTTTTTATTTGCATTTCTTTGGCTCATCTGATTTCCTTATTTTAAAATGTGCATAAAATGATATCTGTTTTAATGAAGAAATCTTTAGATTTTTAATATTCAACTAGCTTCCCATGTGCTAGATAAAGGTGAGTAATCCTTGGTGCCTACCTTTAGGGATCTTACAGTCTATCAAGATAAATAAATACATGGATCATAGGCAATACTGCAATATGATTTGTACTACAGTATGTTGCAATAAGATCGCAGAAAAGGGAGCAACTAGTCCCAGCTAGAGTCATAGAACCCTTCTCAGATGCTCACAGAGATTTCCTAATAGGTACATGGTTATATGGGCTTCCCAGGTGGCTCACGGTAAAGAGTCTGCCTGCCAAGCAGGAGACACAGGCTCGGTTCCTGTGTTGTGAAGATTCCCCTGGAGGAGGAAATGGCAGCTCACTCCAGTATTCTTGCCAGGATAATCCCATGGACAAAGAAGCCTGGTGGGCTACAGTCTATGGGGTCACAAAGAGTCAGACGTGCACACACTCACACACCCACACACACACCCACACCCACACCCACACCCACACACACACACACACACACAAGGTTATATAAATTAGGGGAAAGTTGCAATATGATAATCAGCAGCATCACAGAGCAAGAGGATTGTTAAAAAATGAAACTGGAGAGCCTTAAAGCTAATTTTCTGATATCAAAATTTGCCGAAGGCCAAACCTATGTTTCTTTAGGGGGTTCTTAAGAGCTATGACTGTGATTTTCTTTTCTCCTGGCATTTGACTATGAAAAATTCTGTCAGATAAATGAGAGAAGACAGACCCCCACCTCTTCAGCCTGCAGAACTCAGTGCCCTTGAAACAGCTGTTGAGGATGAGTCATGGAGTATTCCCTGGGACTTTGTTGCCTGGAAATGAGAAAGGTGTCTCTGGCCATGGCTGTGGCATTTTGGAGGAATCGAATTCCCAATCCAGTTGGAATGGCCCCAAGGTTCACCTCTAGATCACTTACGTTCTTGACTTTCAAAATGAGTTGCAATCTAAATTCCAAGGTGAGGTGAAAGATGAAGCTCCAACTAGGGGCCCTGGTGAGTGTCTCTGTTGAACTTCTGGAAGCAAGGATCTAGGGCTGGTGTTATAGAAGCTGATGATGTTAAGGGAGATGGAAGTGGTGGTAAAGTAGGAAAAGAATGGTGATTCCATGATTTGGAATCACAGAGAGGACATTAAGACCAACATACAGTGTGTGAGCACTGTAGGTCTTAAACTTGATAAATCTGCTTCATGAACTTCCAGGATGGAAGACAGCTTTGCCTTATTTTCTGCATTCTGTTCATGACCACCAACTATGCTTCATGAAGAAATATTTTTAAAAATTTGAAAATGTTTTAAATCCAAAATTCAGGTATCAACATCAGAGGTTGTTTCAGTTTTTTTGTGCACTTAGAGTTCTGAAGTTTAAGACTTTAAAGTTGCAACTGAGATTTTTAGTTTCTTCCTAGGAGATTTACCTCCCTGCAGGTGGCTGCCACCAGGTGAGAGATGGAACTGGCTGTTGTCATCAGCTGTTCAGCTTTCTTGCTCTCTGCCAGGTGCAGCTGAACACACACCCGGATCCTCACTGTGCTTAACCATAAGTGAAATACGATGGACAGCAAAAATGAGGCCTATTACTAAATCATAGATTCCCCCCTACTGAAAGCACAATTGAAAAACAACTAGAAAATATTTAAGTGCTAAAAGATCCATTACCTGTTTGAGCTGATAACTCTGATTTTCTTCACTGATAGCATTTTACTTTCGTCCAGAGCCCCCCTTTTCCAGAAACTTTCCCTACAGTTATACTCTATCTATGTTCTGTTTCCCTCACAAGTGCATCATTAATTTAGATAAAGCCTTGATTAGAAGAAATAGTCTATTGATATTGTTTTTGAAGAGTCTGTAAATCCATTTTGGAATAAGATTGGGATGTAAATAATTAGTGGTGCTCTAAGTCAGACTGTCATTCTTTTAGACCTAGTCTGAATGCATTTGAGAAACTCTTGGCCTTGGGAGAGGTTCTGAGATGGAAACACAGAGCCTGAGCTAAGGGTGGCCACTAGTGCTCTATGATTCTGGGAATCTGGAGCTTCTGGATAGTTGGCAGATTTCCCTCCCTTAAAAGAGCATGGTTTATATAGTACTGTGTTAGGGAGCAGCAGAGACCTGGGGCCAGGGTCTCCTGGCATTTTTGGGGTCTAAAAGAAACTGCTGAAGAAGGAATTTTGTCAGAGGTGGAGGAGCCTTTTGAAATAATTGATTTGAGTAGGACAGATTCCTGGTGGGTGGGCCTCTCCTTGCTCAAGACCCATGGCTCAAGCCTTAATCAGTTGTGATTTACCACTTGCCTTTGCCCATTGAATTCTCACACTTTTCTGAATCCTTCTGAGTCAGCACCTCAAACTGACTGCTATGGCCAATGTGAAAATGCCTGCCCAGGTCTCCCTTTAGGAAAGGACTTGCTGTCCAGCTGCTGAGATTATGGTTAGTTAACAACCTAGACTAGCATATTAAAAAGCTGAGACATCACTTTGCTGACAAAGATCTGCATAGTCAAAGCTATAGTTTTTCAGTAGTCATGTATGGATGTGAGAGTTGGACCTTTAAGAAGGCTGAGTGCTGAAGAATTGATGCTTTCAAACTGTCACACTGGAGAAGACTCTTGAGAGTTCCTTGGACAGCAAGAAGATCAAACCAGTCAACGCTAAAGGAAGTCAATTCTGAATCTTCATTGGAAGGACTGATGCTGAAGCTGAAGTTCTAATACTTTGGCCACCTGATGCAAAGAGCTGAGACTCATTGGAAAAGAATCTGATGCTGAGAAAGATTGAGGGCAGGAGGAGACGGGGGCAACAGAGGATGAAATGGTTGGATGGCATCATCAAATGGATTGACATGAGTTTGAACAAACTCTGGGAGGTAGTAAAGGACAGGGAAGCCTGGTGTGCTGCAGTCCATGAGGTTGCAAAGAGTCAGACATGACTGAGAGATTGAACAAGAGGCCTTCTGCTGTTTGGTCTTTCAGTGTCTGTCTCAGCTTTAGAGCTGAGGCTGTACTCTTTCAATCCCTGAGCAAGGCTGTGGTCTTTAAGGGCCCAAACATTTGTGTGTGAAGTGGGACAATTCTAAGGGGCAGTCTGTGCTCTAGAGCTCCTAGATGGACGTTCAGATGGCTCCCTCTGTTCCATCCCACTTCCTTTTACAGGTGTTAGTCACTAATATACCTTTTGCATTCTTAACTTCATATCACATCTACATCCAAGTAACCCCAACAGACCTAACTACTAATCAGCTCGGTGAGAAAGACACGCCAATATTTTCTGAGTGCCTAACACGTGCCAGGAATTGTTCTAGATAATATTCACTTTGTTCTAAAATCATCTTGCAGTGTTATGTACTAGGAATTATCATTATTTTTCAGGTGGAGAAACTGTGGCACAGAGGACACAAATGACTTGCTCAACGTCAAACAACTGAGTGGAATCAAGAATTGAGTGTTGACTCTAATGGTCCTAATTATTTTCCTCACCTAGCTTATTTGCCATTCCTGGGCTAGTTCAACCATTTTAGCCAAGTTTTGCTACCACCACTTAAGCAGGTATGTTTGCTCAAGCGGTAAGCTCTTAGTATGTATGTGGGAGAAGATGAGATCCTTCATTCTGTTTCTGGTATTTCCAGCCCACAGTGTTGCCTGGCATGTAATAGAAGCCCAATGAAGGTTTGATGATGAATAAACACGAAGAGCTGAACATCCCAGTGCCCCAGCTCAGGTAAAGGAATGTGGCATAAAGGATAGTGATTGTAGGGAGGACACAATGACTGTGGATGGGGTCAGTGTGACAAGGAAAGAGAGAAATTCTAGATGTGGAAACTATATGTGAGCTTTTATAATTTTAAACTCACTCGAGTTTCGACATAGCTTTAGCTCCCTTAATTTCGCTTCTGGCTGGTGCACTGATGTGGGAAAGGGTATAAAGCAATTAGCTCTAATATGTTTGACATTGTTGTGTGGGTCTATACTTTCCTTTAACCAAAACAGAACAGTGTCCTTTAAAATGTAAGTGGGATATTGTAAATTAATACGTATCTCTGACAGAGGAGTTGATTTTTTGCTTTAAGCTGTAGAATCATTCAGTTCCCTTCCTTCTCATTCTTCTTTCCATCCTCATGCTGAAATTCATACTGGGTTGGGAACTCTGGAGGTTTTGATTAAGATTCAGAAACATCTCTGGAGATCAGCCCTGGGTGTTTGCTTGGGGATTGGACCGCTAAGGTCCTGCTAGCGGAATTAAATCTCGATATACTCGCAGTGTGTATACTTGTAAACCTGTATACTTTAGTATGTGCTTCTTTGAAAATGCAACTCCCCTGAGACCTGTAATGAGAGAGTAGATCTAAGTTAGTAACCTCCCTTTTTCATCCTTTTTCCACTTTTCTTACTGCTGTCTTAGCACATTTGTTTATCTGTCTTCCAGGACTATAAATTCAGAGCAGGTTGGAACTATGTCTCATTCACCACTGTTTCTCCATCTGATTCCTAGTCAACTTAAAATCGTATAGTTCCATAAACGTTTGCTGAATGCATGAAAAAGAACAGTCTGAGCCAGCTGAGAGGTCTTAGGCTCTGGGACTTGAATCTACTTTTATATTTCACCAGCTATGTGACCACAACCTACTCACTTCTTTGTCTCTGCACAATTTTATGTTGATAAGGAATAATATCCCTTTGTTACAAGGTTGTGTAAAGAAAACTTGATAGTATCTGTGTATATTTGCCTCATGTTGTTTAGTTGCTAAAGGCGTGTGACCCCATGGACTGTAACTCACCAGGCTCCTCTGTCCATGGGATTCTCCAGGCAAGAATACTGGAGTGGGTTGCCATATCTTTCTCCATATTTGCCTTAATATAGAGATTTAATATTTATTCCTTCAGTCTTTGATAGAAACATTATCTTAAAGCTTTTCTTTATTGTATTCTTAATAGTCAAATAAATGATTTTCTCTTTTTAAGAGCACACAGGAAATCCACTGTCTTTGACTGTCATGGTTTGCTTTTCACTGGTTTGTCGATTTCCAACACTGATTCTGAAGCTTTTGTGCTAATGCTCGTCTTACAATGCAAGTAACAGGAAATATTGCAGCTGAATCCAATGGGAGCTAACCAAAAGGAAATTCTCTAATGTGAGATTTGACACCCATTGCAGCTGAGAATAAGGTTTGCTAAATATTTAACTGGATTAACACTTCTTAAGAGGACTTCTGTTGAACTTTATAAAGAAAGATCAAAGTTTTGAGGTTTAAGTTCTGATTCTGTGTATTTTCTACTTAGAGTGAAAAACCTCTGAATCTTTTCCTTCTATAGGAAAGTTTTAATAAATCCCTGGTGAACTATTTCCACCAGAGCATTTGTCTGTATTATAGTCAAGAGACTGTGTATTTTAATTCATGGTTGAATTCCAGTTTCAGGGCATCTAAACGCTCTGTCGTCATGATACAAATGAACTTACAAAACAGAAAGAGACTCACAGACTTAGAGAACAAACTTATGGATTCCAAGGGGGGAAGAATGGGGGGAAGGGGTAGTTAGAGAGTTTGGGATGGACATGTATACACTGTTATATTTAAAATGGGTAAGCAACAAGGACCTACTGAATAGCACATGGAACTCTGCTCAGTGTTATGTGGCAGCCTGGATGGGAGGGGACTTTGGGGGAGAATAGATACATGTATATATGTATGGCTCTGAGTCCCTTCACTGTTCACCTGAAACTATCACAATATTCTTAATCAATATACTTCCATACAAAGCAAAAAGTTTTTTTTAAACTAACAGCTGAAAGGAAAAACATGCTCTATATTCTATAACATGAATGATCAATTGGCTAGCTATATTTCATGACCCTGGTTTATATAAAATTCATAGAGGGAAGATGTTCAACTAGTTTATTCTTAATATCCTTAAGATGTAGTTCTAAAAGTAAAAATATATCCTCAAATTAAGTAATATTGATAATAACAGCAGCATTAATTATAGCATCTAGTGTTTGTTGAGAGCTTATTATGACCTAAGAACTTTGTTAAGGACTTTGTAGATATTATTTCACTGAAACTTAATAATAACTCTGGGAAGTAAGTAGTATTATTATCCCTAAATTACAGATGAGAAAAATGAAATTCAGAAAAATTATCTAAATTGACTAAACCAACATTATAATTGTTCTAGCTGGACCATTATTCTGATTCACTTCAGACCACTAGCTCTTAACCATTAAGCACTACAGTTAATAAAAAATAAAGGTTGGTATATGAAGGACTATTTAAAGAAATATGTTTATCTGTGGCCTCATAGAATCTCAGAATTAGAAGAGACCTTAAAGATCATTTAATTCAATATCAAATTATTTGAAGTTTATATAGTCTTTGGCAAAAACATGGAATTGAGGAAAGGAGGCCTGTTTCTTTCATGGTTCTGGTAACTTGCTCTATCTTCTTAATCTCTTTATGTCCTTTTAAAAAATGTCCCTTATTTTTAAATAAAATGGTGGTGGTAGCACTGGCCAGACTATCTCAAAGTGTTATTACATGAGTTGATGGGTTTGGAAATGTTTTAAATAGCATCATATGTAAGAAATTAAGAGTAATGAAATGACTTAATATCCTTGATCCACAATAAAATTACAATTTGACTATAATGAAGGTCTTGAAGGAAGCAGTACCTTATCTTATCTGTACATATAACTACAATAAAACATTGAGAAAAATTTTCTAATACAAGCCTACAGCCTTGTGTATATATTATCCTCAATATTCAGAGACTCACAAAATGTTAAGAATGTTAACATGTTAAGAAGATTAAAATATTAAGAAATAATTATCATATATTAATACATTTGGAAAATATTTACTGTATCAAAAAAAAAATCACTCCCAGGCCTTCAGAATAGTCAGTGTGTGCCAACTCTAGTCCTCTTGCTAAGTGATTATATTGAACATGAGTAGAGAGTAAGGGTGGTTACATTTCTACTGACCCTGAAGTAAATATCAAAGGACAGAACAATATTAATTTCCAGACATAATAATCCAACTGTACAAAAATACTGGAATCCTGAGTACCTGTTTCTCTTGTAGTAAGTGATCACATTAAAGAGGATACTGCACATCTGACAGCTGTGAAAGTCACGAAGTCTTCAAAGAAAACTCATCCCTTCTCCAGGCAGGTGAGTCAGTAGCATCAACATTTTACAGTGTCAACTGCTGGATTCTGTCCTGTTTGGTTCAAAACAGCAACAGTTCATTCGTTCAAAAGGCCCTTGTTTGAGCACCTGCTATATACAAGGCACCATGGCATGCTTCATGGGGTGCCAGGGATAAATCATAGACAAGATTTCCCTAAAAAGCCCACAGTCCCAGTGTAACAGATTAGACATACACAGAAATCAACTTCATATGGAGAAGTTGCTAAGGGTGGAATTGTCCTTGAAGGATGGTAGAATCAGGGTGAGCAAAATAATGGAAACATTATTCTGGGTGTGAAGGTAACACGCAAGAAGGGACAGAGCCCACTGCACTTTGGGCAACTATGTAGGGACAATTCTGTATCACTAATGCTGAATGACTTTGAAGACCGCTAAAGGGAGATAACATGTAAAAGTGAAGTCGCTCAGTCGTGTCTGACTCTTTGCGACGCCATGGACTGTAGCCTACGAGGCTCCTCCGTCCATGGGATTTTCCAGGCAAGAGTACAGGAGTGGGGTGCCATAGGAGGACAACAAGGAAGGGCTGAGGACATGCAAGTTTCAAGAAGGAGAGTGGTCAGCATTGTCCAAGGGTAGGTTCTGAAAACACATCCTACAAATAATCCTTTGAGGACCCCTCACGGACTGCACCTCTACTGTCAGCTCAAGGTCATTGCCGTGGCTCCCACTGGCAATAAAACAAGTGATCCACCATTTAAGGCTCTGCACAATATGATCCTGCATGCATAGTTGCTCAGTTGTGTTGAACTCTTTTGGAGCTTTTGGGCTGTAGCCACTAGGCTACATGGGATTTTTCAGGCAAGAACACTGGAGCGGGTTGTCAGTTGCCTACTCCAGGAATTTTCCCAACCCAGGGATCAAACACTTGGGCTTCCCTGATGGCTCCGCAGGTAAAGACTCTGGCTGCAGTGCAGGAGATACAGGGAGACAGGTGTTTCAGCTCCTCCTTGTTGTCCTCCTCCTTCTTGGATCAGGCCTTCCCTATATCTTTCACAGGCTGTTTCCCTGTTGCCCCTTTGTCTCTCATGGACTGTTCTGATGCTACAGGCTCTCCTAGGGTGAGTGCATTGATACTTATACAGGAAAGACCCCCAAGTCTTTACCTACGGGCCGTGTGCTCTGCTCAGCTGCAGAGCCACATTCCTTATATCCTCTGAAAAATCTCCCCCTGGGTGGATATTGTCCTGAGTTGAATTTTTCCCCTTCTCCCCTACCTCCCAAATTCATCTGTTGGAGTCCTAGACCCCATTATCTCCACATGAGACAGTATTTGAAGATAGGTTCTTTAAAGAGGTAATGAAGTTCAAATGAAGTTGTTAGGGTGAGCCCTAGTCTAACATATCTGGTGTTCTAATGAGGGGAGGTGAAGGACATACTCACATACAAATGAATCACTATGTGAAGACTCAAAGAGAAGATGATCACCTACAAGCCAAGGAGGGATTCAGAAGGAATCAACCCTGTGGACACCTTGCTGACTTTTAGCCTGTTGTTTAAGCCACTCAGTCTGCGGTCCTTTGTTATGGCTGTCCTAACAGATATAAACATCTCACACCTGGAATACTTAAAATGAAACCCTACCATCACCTCTCTCCTGGGTCTCCAGATCAGATACTTATAGGGAATGATCCAAGATTAGCCTGAGGGCCAGTAGAACTCTCTCTGAAACATCTATCAGGACAACCAGATATGGGAAGGATATTATGATTCACCAGAAAGAGAATCTAACCCAGTACTGGGTTAGAAGCCAGCATTAGAGTCTGGGCAGTGAAAGAAAAGGAAGAACATATAGACAGATAGAACATATAGATAGAAAATCTAATCAGGTCATCTGAAATCCCACTTCATTTGCATAAATGTTTCCCAACTTTCTTCCATGCAAACAATATGATATGTTACTATCATAGTGTTCGTTAATATGCTTTTTGTACTTGTCAGTATACTGTAATATATTTTATATGTGCCATATACATATATAAATATATAATAAATACATTTATATGCATACTTATATATAATATATAAATAATATATATCATATTACTTTTATATAAATATATTATTTATATATAAATACTATATAAAACATGTATCATAAATATATATTTATATATGCATATAATATATAATATAAATAATATAATAAATATATAATAATATAGTACATCATATAATATAAATAATATAATATATAATAAATATATATAGCAGTATGTTTAATAATATAATATATTATAATATATAAATATATAGAATAATATAAATTATATAATATATAAATTATATATTATAGTATATATAATATATATGGTACATTATATATATATAGTGTACAGGTTTTACCTCCAAACTAATATCATCTCCTGCTTAAATTACTGCTGTAGGCTGTTACCAAGGTTCTCTATTTTTTCCCTTGCTTTTCTGCAATCATTACCCATTTAGCAATCTGAATACTAGTTGGCAGTGATGATAATATAATAATGTTCTAGGTTATCTGTGCCCTTCCTTAAGCTGTCTGTCTCACCCCTCCATCCGCTGGCTACCCACTGCACTTCTTGCCTTGACTGTAAAGCTCTGCTGCCTACCTTTCTGACCGCATCTGTCACCACATTGCTTATTACACCTTAACGAGCCTGGGCTGCTCCTGGTTCTTAGAATGCTGTAAGGCTTCAGGGCCTTTACATGTTCTGATTGCTCTTCATGAAGTACTCTTTCCCTTATTCTTTGAATGACTTGTTTTTATTATTCATGTTCTAGATCAAATGCCAGCTCCTCAGCAATGTTCCTCTTCTGTCCACCTCATGAGAATCAACAGTTTCTAGGTCTCTCTTAATCATATTCCTCTCTTTTGTTCCTTTAACACACAACGCTCACTGCAATACCCTTATTTGATTCCTGTCTGCCTTGACTAGAATGTCATCTCCATGGAGGCATGACTTTCGTGCGTCTTGTTTGTATCGTCTTGAAGAGTAGCTAGCACATAGCCACCATTTAACTCACATACAGTTAATGAATGATAAATAAAATCCACTTTCACTGTGGAGTTAAAATTATCTATTAATTAAAAAAATTTTTTTTAAATTGGGAGATATTTCATGTATTTAAAGAAAAAATAGGTACTATAACAAGCACTTTTATGCGCATCAGCTAAGTTGTATACTCTTAATTGTGCCATTTTGTTTTTTATTCAAATCTTTCGTATTTCCAAGAGATTAAACATTATGGTTTTAGTTGAAAGTCCCGGTCTACCTCTTTTGATCCCCCTTCCCTTTCTATCCTTTTCAGAGGTAACCACTATTATGAAATCACTCTTTGCTGTAAGCCAAGGGAATAATTTTTTTTGAAGTTATGTAAAACAAAATCTTGAGACAGAAGAAGAATCATATTCTGTCCCAAGAATTCCAGAGGTGAAGAGGCAAAAATAGAAGCCTGTGCCTCCTTCCAGGCTTTCCTTCCTCATTCTTGAGACCTGGTCATGTTTGGTGGCTTTCTAGTTGTAACAGTTTGGCTACTTCTCTTCCAGTGCCCTTCTAGATAGATCTGTGAAGATTCTAACTACCAGCGTTTAATTAGCATCAATCACTAACTACCTTTTACTTTTTCAGCTAGGGAAATACAGAATGAGAATCTGGACTTAGACTATTGTGCACTAGGTAGGCTTGGGTCCATCACTTAACCTCCTTAAGCTAAGAGAGTTTTCTATCTCTTACCTGAGATCGGTGACTTTTGTCTTCCATACTTATTGAAAGAGCTTCCTAGGTGGCTCAGACAGTAAAGAATCCTCCTGCAATGCAGGAGACCCTGGTTCCATCCCTGTTTCAGGAAGATTCCTTGGAGAAGGGATGGCAACCCACTCCAGTATTCTTGCCTGGAGAATTCCCTGGACAGAGGAGCCTGGTGGGCTACAGTCCATGGGGTCACAAAGAGTCAGACAGATTGAGCGACCAACACTTCACTTCCCAGTGACTTAACATCTAATCATCACCAACCTGATGGCCATTGTCTTTGAGGCTTCCCTGGTGGCTCAGATGGTAAAGAATCCACCAGCAATGCAGAAGGCCTGTGTTTGATCCCTGGGTTGGGAAGATCCTCTGGAGGAGGGCTTGGCAACCCACTCCAGTATTCTTGCCTGGAGAATCCCCACGGACAGAGGAGCCTGGTGGGCTCCAGTCCATGGGGTTGTGAAGAGTCGGACATGACTGAGCGACTAAGCAAGCAAGCATCTACCTATTGAAAGTCCTAGTTCTTACACATAGTGCCCTCTAACCTCCTCTGTATGCTTTATGTCTCTGATTGGGTGCACCTGGTTATAAGTGCCTTATTTGGGTTTTTATAATTTTATATAAATGAGCAGTTGTCCCAACATTTATGAATTTTCAGCTTCTCAGAATCAGACAGATGCTAAATTATGTCTTTGCCAAAGGTTATTTACCTCCCTAATACCTTCTTCACTGCATTCTTACCAATTTGTTTTAGGACAACGATACTCCCAGCTAGAAGCGGTGAATCATGACTTGTTTTATCTAGTCTTGATAATGCTGTTACTCTTATCCAGATATTAGATTTCTCAACTTCCCTTGCAACTAGGTATTTCTGTATAACCCATTTTGGACCAATAAGGCATGGGATTAAAAGATGCTTGCTCCTTAGAAGAAAAGCTATGACAAACCTATATAGCATATTAAAAAGCAGAGACATCACTTTGCTGACAAAGATCCCTATAGTCAAAGCTATAGTTTTTCCAGTGGTCATGTATGGATGTGAGAGTTGGACTGTAAGAAGGCTGAGTTCCAAAAAATTGATGCTTTTGAACTGTGGTGCTGGAGAAGATTCTTGAGAGTCCCTTGGGCAGCAAGGAGATCAAATCAGTCTATCCTAAAGGATATCAACCTTGAATATTCATTGCAAGGACTGCTGCTGAAGCTGAAACTCCAATACTTTGGCCACCTGATGCAAAGAGTTGACTCACTGGAAAAGACCTTGGTGTTGGGAAAGATTGAGGGTAGAAGGAGAAGGGGATGGCAGAAGATGAGATGATGGAATGGCATCACCAACACAATGTACATGAGTTTGAGCAAACTCTGGGAGATAGTGAAGGACAGGGAAGCCTGTTGTGCTGCAGTCCATGGGGTCACAAAGATTTGGACTCAACTGAGTGACTGAACAAAAGTATTATTGGTGGAGTTGTGAGGAGGCCTCTGATAAGAGGGAAACTGAATCTTTCATGATCTCACTGAGTACCCGAACCATCCTACTATTACTAACTCCAAACTTCTTGTTAATGAGTGGAGAATCTTCCTCAGAGTGTCTATATTAGTTTTCTATTGCTCCTATAACAAAACCTCACAAAATTAGAAGCTTAAACAATACACATATACTTATCTCTCTGTTCTGGAGGTCAGAAATCCAAAATGGATCTTACTGGACTAAAGTCAAGGAGTTGGAAGGACTGTTTTCCTCTCTGGAGGCTCTAGGGAAGGACGTTCCCTTGCTTTCTCCTGCTTTCAGAAGCCACCCATGTTCTTTTACTAGTGGTCCCCATTCTCCATTTTCAGGAAGCCCATACTGTTTCATCTCTCTGTGCTTTTCTTTTGTGGTCACATCTTTCTCTGGCACATTTTGCCTTTCCCTTTCTACTTTTAAGGGGCCTTGTGATTACATTCCACACATTTGACTAGTCCAGGATAACCTCCTTATCTCAAAGTCAATTGATTTGCAATACTAATTTCAACTGCAACCTGATTTCCCTTTGACATGTAACATAATTTATTCACAGGTTCTGCAGATTAAAATGTGCACATCTTTCTGATTATATTTCGATTAAAAAAACCCCTACTTTTCCAAATTCCTGCTCCTCTATTCCGATTTGAATATTCCACAGGTGTTCCAAACATCTCAAACTGAACCCACTCATTTCCCAACAGGTCTACTGGCTTACCCACTGTTTTTCTCTCTCATGCAATACCATAGTCAAACACCCAAGGCACAGCTCGAAATATAGGATTTTTTTTATAATTCTTCCTGCTCATAAAATGTTACCAATTTTTTTCGTTAAATTATTCCTTGAAATACTTTTTCCCCTAGGTATTTCTGGAATTTCTTCCCTTAATCCTTACTCCCAGCTTTACCACATATTTCTTATTACTGTACTCATCTATTACTTTTTGGAGAGTTATTTAATGATTTTCTATATCAGTTTCCATATCTGTAAAATGGAGATAGTAATAGGTCTTACTTTATAAGATTTTTGTGAGTATTAAATGATTTAATATTTGTTAATTGCTTAAAAGGGTTTCCCGAAGCAAAACAAGTACCACAATATGTTAAAGCTATTATCGTTCTAATTGTCATGTCCTACTACCAACACAGTTATGTTCAGGTTCTGATCAATCACTCCCTGGATTATTTAATCAGCCTCCTATCTCTCCTTCTGTATCTTTTATTGTTGCCAAATTGACTTCAGCAGTACCTTCAGGCCACTCTGTCTAGGTCATAAACTGGATCTTTTGGCCATGCTGCTCAAAATCCTCTGATGTTATACAGAGGGTCAAGTTCCTGTTTCTTATCCCAGCATATATTGATACAAGGCCTTTCATGAATTGTCTTGTTCTACTCTACCTCAGACCTCACCATAATGTGTCTCAACTTTCTTTCTCCAGTAATTTGGACCTGCTAGAATAGCCTGCTCACACACACTGTCACAGGGCCTGTGCTTCTCCTGCCTGTGCTCCTGGGATGCTCTCTGTCTCCTTGCATTTTTCCCCCTTCCTTTGCTTTCCCCCAACCTTCAGCTATGAAGGTTGACCAGATGACTTTATTCCTGCCCCAGGCCTTCCCATAATCCTCCCACATAGGTTTGTCTAGGGCTATACCTCTGAGTTTCCTTGTCCTTGGACAAATAACAAGTCATCTAAACATCTTTGTTTCTCTCTCTATATATATCATATCTCTCTCTTGTTTAAAACCCTCCTATAGCTCCTCTTTGTGATGAGAATACAATCTAAATGCAATATCATGTTTCTCAGAGGTCTGCAGTCTTGGCTTCTGAATCTATTGCTGTGACTCTTTACCAGAGTCACTACTGCCTGCCCCTAGCTACTCTCATCATCCAGCCACACTTGCCTCCTTTTGTCCCTTAGACACAGAGAGCTTTCCCACCTCAGGGTCTTTGCCCTGCTATTCTCTTTGGTTGGATACTCATTCCTTAGGTAGTCACGTGACTACTTTCTTCTCATTTAGTCCTCAGTTTAAATGTTACATGCCCTAGGTGACCTTCACAGACCCTGGCTACAGTGCTCTTCCAGACCTCTTTTTTTTTTTTTTTTAGTGTAGTTACACTCTCTCCTAGCACCACTTTCTTCTTTTTTTGTGGCTACATGCAACTTTTCATTTAATAAAGAAGTAATTTCATTTATTTATGAGAACCCAACCTTGATAACAAACAACAAGAGGGATTAAGAGAAAAATATATATTGGGAACAATATATCCAAATAAGAGAACCCCACGCACCCTCTTGCCTTTTCAACAAAGAGTGTGTAAGAGCTGGGAACTTGGGGTTGCTGTAGGAGGCATCACCCTCAGTTTGGGGATGCACCAGTTAGTCAGGCCAAAGGCAAAGCAGAATTAGCCTGCTGTTTTCTTTTTGATGTACGTATTTTTAAAAAATTATTTTTAGTTAGAGGATAATTGCTTTACAATGTTGTGTTGGTTTCTGCCATACAACAATGTGGATCAACCACAAGTATACATATATCCCCTCTCTCTTGAGCCATTGCCACTTTAAAAAACTTGGCACAATTTGAAACTCTTACATAGTAATTTGATGACATGATTACTGACTCTTTCCCACTAGGATGTAAGCTTCAGTGAGGGCAGGAATTTATGAGTCTTGTTCACTTCTTAATCCTCAGTTTCTAGAAATAATAGACTTCTAATAAAGAGCTGCTGAAAAGACTCAGTGGATGTACAAATGGATAAAAATGTTTCAAGATATCTGTGTAGCAGAGTTTCAATATATGGGCTTTAAATTATGATTAAGTGACTGAAAAATTTTAGAATGTGGGCATCTTTGGGGGAGGCATTATTCTGCCTCCTGCAGCACCCGGCTGAATGCTCTGCTATTAAACAGCCACCAGCACAACAGGAGGAGCAGCAACAATGGAACTGCTGCCTTGGGTGGTGTTGCCATGTAAGGGCCTCTGTGTTGAGGCCTGTTCTTGGTTCTGTCACTAATTTGGGCCATCTACTTTCCATCTCTGGGATTCATTGTCTTCATCTCTTAAAGGAGAAGATTGGCCTAGACAAAAAATATGTATATGTGTATATATATATGTATATATATATATATATACATATAAATATCAGCTCAGTTCAGTCACTCAGTCGTGTCCGACTTTGCAACCTTATGGACTGCAGCATGCCAGGCCTCCTTGTCCATCATCAACTCCCAGAGCTTGCTCAAACTCATGTCCATTGAGTCAGTGATGCCATCCAACCATCTCATCCTCTGTCATCCCCTTCTCCTCCTGCCTTCAATCTTTCCCAGCATCAAGGTTTTTCCAGTGAGTCAGTTCTTCACATCAGGTGGCCAAAATACTGGAGTTTCAGCTTTAGCTCCAGTCCCTCCAATGAATATTCAGGACTGATCTCGTTTAGGATGGACTGCTTTGTTCTCCTTGCAGTCCAAGGGACTCTCAAGAGTCTTCTCCAACACCACAGTTCATATACATATATATGTACAGTTCATATACATATATGTACACACATATATATTTATATATTGGTAGCAAATTTTTTTCTTTAAATAAAATAGAAAAATGTAAAGGCTTCATAGTTGCAGTGATAATGCAGCTTATGAAGAAATGGATCAATTGCTCATCCTTCCCTGTATCCACATACAGTAATTATACTGGTTTGAATAGTGTCTCCTCCAAATTCATGTCCACCCAAAAGCTCCAAATGTGACCTTGTTTGTAAATAGAGTCTTTATAGATACAGTTGGTTAAAATGAGGTCAAACTGGGGAACTCTAATCTGATGACTCGTGTTCTTATAATAAGAGGAAACAGAGATGCAGACACACGGGGAGAACACACCAGTCAGAGTGATGTGTCCCCAAGCTGAGGAATCTCAGAGCTTGTCAGAAGCTGTCATGAGCTAGGAGAGAGGCATGGAACAGGTTCTCCTTCAGAGTATCCAGGAGGAACCAACCCTTCTGATGCCTTCATTTTAGACTCCTAGTCTCTAGGACTGTAAGATAATAAATTTCTGTTGTTTTAAGCCACCCAGTTGGTGGTACTTGTTACAGCTCATAATCACACATTTTTGAACTGCTAATCCAGCTTCATTTAGACAAAGCCCAGGAGCTTTTTGCTATATGGTTTGCCTCTTCTACATTTTCAGGTGCGAACCAGTAGATGTCTTTGAAGTAAAGCTGAAGATATTGTATTCCCAGTTCAGTTCAGTCGCTCAGTCATGTCCGACTTTTTGTGACCCCATAGACTGCAGCACCCCAGGCTTCCCTGTCTGTCACCAACTCCCAGAGCTGACTCACACTCATGTCCTTCAAGTCAGTGATGCCATCCAACCATCTCATCCTCTGTCATCCCCTTCTCCTGCCTTCAATCTTTCCCAGAATCAGGATCTCTTCAAATGAGTCTGTTCTTTGCAACAGGTGGTCAAATTATTGGAGCTTCAGCTTTAGCATCAGTCCTTCCAAAGAATATTCAGGACTGATTTCCTTTAGGATTGACTGGTTGGATCTCCTTGCTGTCCAAGGGACTCTCAAGAGTCTTCTCCAACACTACAGTTCAAAAGCATCAATTCTTTGGTGCTCAGCTTTCTTTATGGTTCAACTCTCACTTCCTTACATGACTACTGGAAAAACCATAGCCTTGACTAGATGGACCTTTGTTGGCAAAGTAATGTCTCTGCTTTTCAGTATGCTATCTAGGTTGGTCATAACTTTTTTTCCCAAGGAGTAAGTGTCTTTAAATTTCATGGCTGCAATCACCATCTGCAGTGATTTTGGAGCTCCCCAAAATATACTCTCTCACTGTTTCCATTATTTCCCCATGTGTTTGCCACAAAGTGATGGGACTGGATGCCATGATCTTCATTTTTTGAATGTTGAGTTTTAAGCCAGCCTTTTCACCCTCCTCTTTCACTTTCATCAAGAGGCTCTTTAGTTCTTCACTTTCTGCCATAAGGGTGGTTTCATCTGCATATCTGAAGTTATTGATATTTCTCCCAGAAATCTTGATTCCAGCTTGTGCTTCATCCAGCCTGGCATTTTGCATGATGTACTCTGCATATCAGTTAAATGAACAGAGTGACAATATACAGCCTTGCCATAATCCTTTCCCACTTTGGAACCAGTCTGCTGTTCCATGTCCAGTTCTAGCTGTTTCTTCTTGACCTGCATTCAGATTTCTCAGGAGGCAGGTAAGGTGGTCTGGTAGTCCCATCACTTTAAGAATTTTCCAGTTTCTTGTGCTCTACACAGTCAAAAGTGTTGGTGTGGTCAATAAAGCAGAAGTTGATGTTTTTGTGGAACTCTCTTGCTTTTTCTATGATCCAGTGGATGTTGGCAATTTGATCTCTAGTTCCTCTGCCTTTTCTATATCCAGCTTGAACATCTGGAAGTTCATGGTTCACGTACTGTTGAAGCCTGGCTTGGAGAATTTTGAGCATTACTTTACTAGCATGTGAGATGAGTGCAATTGTGCTGTAGTTTGAACATTCTTTGGCATTTCCTTTCTTTGGGATTGGAATGAAAACTGACCTTTTCCAGTCCTGTGGCCACTGCTGAGTTTTCCAAATTTGCTAGCATAGTGAGTGCAGTACTTTCACAGCATCATCTTTTAGGATTGTTTTTTGCTTTGTCTTTTTTGATCTGGAGTATTTCATCTCCTTCAAAGTTTGAGCAATCCAGACTGTTGAAAGTGAAGAAATATGCTTCGGAAAGAAGGCCACTGGGTGGCAGTGGCATTTACCCACAGCCCCGGTAACCTGCTGTGAGGCATGTGGCTGGAGGTGATGGGTAACCTTGTGTACTATCCTGCCTCTCATCAGCATCAAATCACACTGAAAGAGCAAGGCTCTGCTGTTTTGATGCAGAACATTAGTAACATATATGCATAGGAAACCTGAGGACTGAAAATGCCACCTAAGCCTCAAGCCCCAGGCATGAGACAGACTCACTGATTCCAAGGATCCTATCACCGTGTGAACAACCAAGATTAACTGTTCTGGACCATGTGAGGATCACTTTCCCACTCTGGACTGTGAATCCTGTTTATTTTGAAATAAAAAGAAGCCATGCAGAAAAATAAGGTGTTTTTTTTTTTTTTTAATTGCTTGGAAATAGTCTCCCTTTAAGCAGGCATCTCCCTGTTTCCCCATCCATCCTTTTCTTGAACATGTTCAGACCTGTCATTGTTTGCCAGGGAGCTCCCATTAGTACAGCTGAAGCTGGGGCCTGCACAGTCTATGCAGATTATGTAAGCATGGGGGCTTATCAAATGCCTTTCCCTCCGTGCCCCCACTACCTCTCAGAGGCTGATTTCCTATAAGAACCGCTGAGGGGAGGCACAGTGTGCTAGCTGAGACTTCTAGTCACAACCTGACTGCTTATGCTTCACATTTAAGGCCGCCCCTCCTGAATAACAATATAAGATTCTCTCTTCCAGGTGACCAGTGTTTGGGATAGTTTGCTTCAGTGAATTTAAGTTCATTTAACCCAGTGTTTTGGACTATTCTACAAAATGTAGCTTTACGTGTGATGACAGAAAGAATCCATTGTTAAATATTTGGGGAATACTATGTTGACAGTGGTATGTGCTTTGGGTTGTTGCTTCTGGAATTTAAAACCATTATGTAATTTTTGTGCAATGGAAATTTTTAAGAAGGAGATATGAGTGACAGCTGAACTACTGCTCTCACCCCTCTTTTTTTTTCCCCTCAGAAAACTTACTGAAACCTCCCAGTACACCAGAATTTCTTTTAAAGTGGCACAATAAAGGTCACCCTACCTTATTGCATATTGTATCAGTTTTCTCTTGCTGCATAATATATATATTTCACTCAGCAGTGAAAGTGCAGAGTCCTTACCACTGGACAGTCAGGGAAGTCCCCAATCATTATACTATTCTCAAGTCTCTGTGGACCAGGAACTTGTAAAGGGCCCAGTAGGGATAGGCTGTTTCTGTTCCATGATGTTGGTGGGAAAGTCTCCAACGCTCAGGGTACCTTAAAGGCTATTGTCATCTGCAGCCTCTTTAACAAGTCTGGAGTGGCTGGAACCTCAGCTATAGCTGTTGGCAGGCACACTTACATATGATGGTTCCATGTCAATCTTGGGCTTCCTTATAGCATGGTGGCTGCTTTCCATGAGTGAGCATCCCCAGCAGTCCCAGGCAGAGACCTTTTATGGTCTTGCTTTGTAGGTCATATAATGGCACTTTTTTCAGAGTTACAAACCCACCCAGATTCAAGGGGAAGGAACATGTCTCACATTTCAGTGGGCAAAGAGTCACCATCTATTGCAAGAAGACCATGAGGGAAGGGAGCTGTTGTAGCAACTTTTGGAATATGCTATCTGAATATTCATTGGAAGGACTGATGCTGAAGTTGAAGCTCTAGTACATTGACCACCTGATACAAAGAGCTGACTCATTAGAAAAGACCCTAATGCTGGGAAAGATGGAAGGCAAAAGGAGAAGAGAGCAGCAGAGGATGAGATGGTTAGATAGCACTACTGACTCAGGGCTTCCTGCAATGCAGGAGACCCAGGTTCAATTCCTGGGTCAGAAAGATCCCCTGGAGAAGGAAATGGCAACCCATTCCAGTATTCTTGCCTGGAGAAGCCCATGGATGAGCCTGGTGGGGTATAGTCCATGGGATTGCAAGAGTCGGACACAACTTAGTGACTAAACCACCACCAAACCACCACCACCACCACTGACTTAATGGACATGAATTTGAGCAAACTTTGGGAGATAGTAATGGACAGGGGAGCCTGGTGTACTGCAGTCGATGAGGTCAGAAAGAGTTGGAAACTGAGCAACTGAAAAACAATGACAGCAATCAGGCACACATGAGTACCTTATCTTCAGATAGCCATTGCTGAATGACTGGAAGGATGACATTCATATCTGTATAGTATCAAGCAGTCCCTGTATATAGTTAGGTCTTGAATAGTATAGCCAGGACCTGAAGGTATCAAAATCTGTAAAGTTTTACACTTGATTTCAAGGAGCTCACTGTCTGTCAGGAGACAAAAACTTGTAAAGAACTTTGGAGTTGGATAAAGGAGGTTTCAAAGACATAGTGAAGTGTGAACTGAGATTTGAAAGAGAAAAGGAGTGCAAGAGCCAACATGGAGCTGGGAAAGGCATTCCAGTCTGCAGATACTTTCTGGAGGCAGAAGGGCAAGGGGTGGATCAGAAGTGTGCTGTGTCACAGAACATCAATGATTTGTAAAGAAAGTGACAGGTGGAAAGTGGAAGGAATAGCTGAAGGCTGCTGGTCCATCATCATATGAGGGAATTTGAATTTTATCATGTAGTCCACAGAAAACCATGCAAGAAATTTTGAACAGAGAAGTGACAAGATCAGTTTTCAGCATTAGAAAGGTTCTTTGTCCCAGTATAGAAGAGACACCAGAGGACTGAAGTGGCCACAGTGAGAGACATCAATTAGGAAGCAATGTAATCCAGGGGAAAAATGACAAGTCCTGAATCAGGAAGCTGGCAGTAAGAATGGAGTGGAAGGGAAGGGCGTTGAGTAATTTTTAAGGCCATTTATGAATTAACGTATGTAAAGCACTCGGGATGAGGACCAGCACATAGACACTCTCAAAAAGTGTAAACTGCTCTTATTATTGTTTTTTTAGGAGCTAGATTTTATGAGTTTCCAGTTGTATGGATGAGGAAAGGAGACTTAAGATGACACCACACACCTGAGTTGGTCACTGAGAGCTGTTGGCACCATTTCTTAACAGAGGCAACAGAGCAGAAGCAGCTGGTCTGAGGAGATAGATAATGAGTCCAGTTTTGGACATGAGAATTTTTAGGTGTTTCTCTAATCCTGCAGAGGTAAGTTTTAGAACTTTGTTGGATACGTTGATCGAGAGCACAACAGCAAGGTCTTGGCTTGATAGAGGATTTGGTGATCATTATTGAATGCCAATGGAAGTTATAATAAAGCACACTTCATTATTCAGGTGTTTTAGGACACTTGTCTTATCTCCCCTCATTTTTTTCCACCATTCCTCATGTGCAACAAAGGCACTTGAATTTCTCAATCATCTTTCTAAAACACACTTTTAGTATATCTCTTAAAATACAATAATATTATTTAGAAGGGACTTTGGCATAATTGTAACCTTAATAGACTTGAATGTGGAGAACAATAAGCTTAATTTTAATAGAATCCCTCTGTCCTTCGCAAAAGGGAAATATAGAACAACTCCTGGATTTCCTGTTTTCGTAATTTGTTTCAATTCCAGTTTCTGATGACTTTTGTCACGTGAGTGTATGTTCCTCGATTCTTTGTCTCGTCATAACAAAGATTTGGAGTGATGGACATGAAAGCCCCCTCGGCGTGTCACAGCTCTCAGGTCTTGGATAGACCATGTTATAGCTCTCAGGTCTCAAATGGACCGTGTTATAGCTCTTAGACAAATCAGTGTTACAGCTCAGTGTTACAGCTCTATTTTATTTATAAGATAGCAGGAAAATCCATCTTCGAAGCGTGAGGGCACGTCAGTCTAAAGACATGAGGAGAAGAGCGTCCCAGCGCGTGGGAGAGAGAGAGCTAGCTTTGGCTCCTCTATTTATATGTTTATCTCTCCCAGGGCCTGTCCTATGTAAACTGGGCCAGCCAGGAGTGTTGTTTGTTTTACCTGAGGTCCTCACTCCGGTCCTCGGACCTTGTTTTGTTTCGTTTTCGCGGGCTTTTCCCTTCCTTGTCTGGCCACCGCCATTTTGGACTCCTTTTCCCTGTTCTACCTACCTAACACTTTGATTATATTGCTTTGATTTTAAGGCAGTTTTATTAAATTGTTGCTTTTGCTTTGTTAATATAAATTGCGTTTTGCTAAAGAAATTCTATTGTAGCTAATCAATGAAACTCTGGGGGGCTAGTGCTAGGGATTGAGTGGATTAAGTGGCAGCAAGCCTAAAAAGTTCCCAAATTATCTTTGACCCCAAAAGTCTGTAGGGCCTGTCACTGGACTGGGTAGAGGAAGAGAATTAGTCTGTGCTTTAGGATAAGGCCAAATTTATAAATATATGAGATAGACCACAGCTCTTTTTCTTCCTGAATCTATGGCAAATACATGAGATCCAGAGGTGGGCCAAACCTATCTTAAATCATGCCCCCTATAGCCACTAATTAATCAGTAAGTACTTGTAAAAAAAAAATCTCAGTTTTTCACTCCATCAAACTTAATGTCTTCAGCCAGACTCCTCTCAAAACACTTCGAAGAATATTTTGTCTTAATATTTGTTACCACCAAGACATTAGTGAGAATTATTTTCAGGGTTGTTAGATATCACTAACATAGACAGAGAACAATTGTGAACAGACTGGCACTGTCCTTGGGCAGACTTTCCTTGATATTTTTGCCAAATGCCTGGAGGAAGACAAAACAAATCATGCTGATAAATTTTCTGGGAGACAAACCGGAATGCATACTTAATCATAAGATTCGCCCCGAATCTTGGTAAGCTAAAATAAAAGACAGAAGCTAACAAGATAAGATGGAACTGATTAGAAAGAATGTAAAGTTCTGCCAAAAGTTTAAATAAATCAATAGTACAAGCACAAGATGGGGGTGAGGGGAGGAAGCTTAACAGATGTTTCTGAGGGAAAGAACAGCTAATGACTCCTTTCACAAACCGATGTCTTTAAAGACACTGTGCTTATAGGCGGGCAGCATTGCCCAAAGCCTGTTCTCAAGGAGGGGCTGTTCAGTGAAAAATGTCCACATCAAATAATTTTGGAAAATGCTTGGTTAAAGTCAAGTCAACAGGTCTCTTTATTCTAAGACTTCTCAGGATCCCAGATTTTCTAATGCGTATTCTAACTCTAGAAAGAGGGCAACATTTTCCTAACTGACTTAATCATAACCCATTCCCCCTATAGAGGAAATGTGCCACCCAGGTGGCATATTCTGGGAGATGCTGACCTAGCTAGTTTTTAGTTGACTCAAATTCAATTTTATTTTATTTTATTATTTATTTATTTGAATGCACCGGATCTTAGTTGCAGCATGTGGGATCAAGTTCCTTGACCAGGGATCAAACCCAGGCCCTTTGCATTGGGAACATGAAGTCTTAGCCACTGGACCACCAGGAAGTCCCATCAAGTTCAATTTTAGCTAATGATATGGTAGACTGAACTTGCTGCTCTCTCATTCCATGAGAAGCACAAAGTATAGATAAAGTTTGAAGAGAATAAAAGTACATTTTGCACTGATGAGGCTGTTTATCAAACAGTTACATAGTGTTTATATGGAGTAAAAGCCTCTTGATGAAAGTGAAAGAGGAGAGTGAAAAAGTTGGCTTAAAGCTCAACATTCAGAAAACTAAGATCACGGCATCTGGTCCCATCACTTCATGGGAAATAGATGGGGAAACAATGGAAACAGTGTCAGACTTTATTTTTTTGGGCTCCAAAATCACTGCAGATGGTGACTGCAGCTATGAAATTAAAAGACACTTACTCCTTGGAAAGAAAGTTATGACCAGCCTAGATAGCATATTGAAAAGCAGTGATATTACCTTGCCAACAAAGGTCTGTCTAGTCAAGGCTATAGTTTTTCCAGTGGTCATGTACGGATGTGAGAGTTGGACTATGAAGAAAGCTGATTGCTGAAGAATTGATGCTTTTGAACTGTGGTGTGGGGAGAAGACTCTTGAGAGTGCCTTGGACTGCAAGGAGATCCAACCAGTCCATCCTAAAGATCAGTCCTGGGTGTTCATTGGAAGGACTGATGCTGAAGCTGAAACTCCAGTACTTTGGCCACCTCATGTGAAGAGTTGACTCATTAGAAAAGACCCTGATGCTGAGAGGGATTGGGGGCAGGAGGAGAAGGGGATGACAGAGGTTGAGATGGTTGGATGGATAACTGACTCGATGGACATGAGTTTGAGTGAACTCCGGGAGTTGGTGATGGACAGGGAGGCCTGGTGTGCTGCGATTCATGGGGTCGCAAAGAGTCGGACACAACTGAGCAACTGAACTGATATGGAGTAGACATGTAAAAACATGCTATTAATTATCACATTTTATGGACGAGGAAACTGAACAAAAAAAGGCTTCTTAGCGTAGCAAAAAGTCATGCAGCCAAGTGGCAGAGCGTGGATCCAAACGTGGGCAATTTGTTTCTAGAGTCTTAGCACTCTCCTGCCACAGCTGGAAAAGTGCTTCAGGTGCCTTCCATTTTGGAAGACAGCCTTAGCAACCCTAGTGAGACCAAATTCTCAAACATATCACATATGATGTGGCAGGAGATGCCAAGCAGAGAGTGAGATACACCAATGGCAAAACACATCATGTTTAGCCTAAGTTTACTATCCAATTGCCAGTGAGAAACATTCCAGTCACTTCTATGAGAACAACCTGATACTCTAAAGGAACACTAGAAATATTCCTGGGGTGTGAATGAAAAAGACCAATCAACAAACTCCCAGGAATCCTTAGCATATTAATGAACTGCTTACATGTGGCCTTTTTGCTTTTCCATAAGCTTTCTGGAAAGAAGGAAATTAATTCATTCTGAATTATTCTCCACCTTCAGACAAGTAGAAAGGCTGGACATGATCCAAACCAGGATTCTTTTTCTAACTGACAATACCTCTCAACAGTGTGAAAAGTGTGTGTGCCCTTTGACTCTGTAAGTCATCCCAAGAATTTAAGACAGTTTGAAGGTATTCAAAGATATTCAGTGTATCATGGCTGTAATGAAAAAAGTTTGGGAGAGTCTGTAGCCAACATCTCATTAATTAAGTTATAAAAAGGTCAGTTTTCATTCCAATCCCAAAGAAAGGCAATGCCAAAGAATGCTCAAACTACCATACAATTGCACTCATCTCACATGCTAGTAAAGTAATGCTCAAAATTCTCCAAGACAGGCCTCAGCAATATGTGAACCATGAAATTCCAGATGTTCAAGCTGGGTTTAGAAAAGGCAGAGGAACCAGAGATCAAATTGCCAACATCCGCTGGATCATGGAAAAAGAAAGGGAGTTCCAGAAAAACATCTATTTCTGCTTTATTGACTCTGCCAAAGCCTTTGACTGTGTGGATCACAATAAACTGTGGAAAATTCTTCAAGAGATAGGAATACCAGACCATCTGACCTGCTTCTGGAGAAACCTATATGCAGGTCAGGAAGCAACAGTTAGAACTGGACATGGAACAACAGACTGGTTCCAAATAGGAAAAGGAGTACGTCAAGGTTGTGTATTGTCACCCTGCTTATTTAACTTCTATGCAGAGTACATCATGAGAAACGCTGGGCTGGAAGAAACACAAGCTAGAATCAAGACTCCAAGGAGAAATATCAATCACCTCAGATATGCAGATGACACCACCCTTATGGCAGAAAGTGAAGAGGAGCTAAAAAGCCTCTTGATGAAAGTGAAAGAGGAGAGTGAAAAAGTTGGCTTAAAGCTCAACATTCAGAAAACGAAGATCATGGCATCTGGTCCCATCACTTCATGGGAAATAGATGGGGAAACAGTGGAAACAGTGTCAGACTTTATTTTTTTGGGCTCCAAAATCACTGCAGATGGTGACTGCAGCCATGAAATTAAAAGACGCTTACTCCTTGGAGGAAAGTTATGACCAACCTAGAGAGCATATTGAAAAGCAGAGACATTACTGTGCCAACAAAGGTCAAGGCTATGGTTTTTCCGGTGGTCATGTATGGATGTGAGAGTTGGACTGTGAAGAAAGCTGAGCGCTGAAGAATTGATGCTTTTGAAGTGTGGTGTTGGAGAAGACTCTTGAGAGTCCCTTGGTCTGCAAGGAGATCCAACCAGTCCATTCTAAGGAGATCAGTCCTGGGTGTTCATTGGAAGGACTGATGCTGAAGCTGAAACTCCAATACTTTGGCTACCTCATGTGAAGAGTTGACTCATTGGAAAAGACTCTGATGCTAGGAGGGATTGGGGGCAGGAGGAAAAGGGGACAACAGAGGATGAGATGGCTGGATGGCATCACAGACTCAATGGACATGAGTTTGAGTGAACTCCGGGAGATGGTGATGGACAGGGAGGCCTGGCGTGGTGAGATTCATGAGGTCGCAAAGAGTCACACACGACTGAGCGACTAAAGTGAACTGAACTGAACTCAATGATGTCCAGCATCTGTCATACAGAGTAAAGTAAGCAGGAAAGAGAAAAACAAATATTGTAAATTAATGCATGTATATGGAATCAAGAAAAATGGTGCAGATTAACTTATTTGCAGGGCAAGAATAGAGATGCAGACATAGAGATGGGACCTGGGGGAGAAGGAAAAGGCGGGATGAAATGGGAGAGTAGCACTGACATTTGTACATTACCATTAGTAAAATAGATAGTGGCAGAGAAACCAGAGATCAAATTGCCAACATCTGCTGGATCATCGAAAAAGCAAGAGAGTTCCAGAAAAACATCTATTTCTGCTTTATTGACTATGCCAAAACCTTTGACTGTGTGGATCACAATAAACTGTGGAAAATTCTTCAAGAGATGGGAATACCAGACCACCTGACCTGCCTCTTGAGAAACCTATATGCAGGTGAACAGATAAAATATGACATATACATATAATGGAATCCTATCTAGGCATAAAAGGAAGAAAGTGATACACAGAGCAATATGCATGAATCTCAAAAACATGCCAAATGAAGGAAACCAGACACAAAAGATTGCATTTTGTATGATTACATTTATATAAAATTTCTAGGAATGGCAAAGCCATAATTATACACAGCAACCAGAATGATATTTTAAAAATCCAAATCAGTTTATATCATTTTTTTATTTTTGCTCAAAAATCTCTAGCGGTTTTCCACTGGTGTAAAAGTAAATCTAAACTCCTTACTGTGGCTTACAGGTCCTCCTAGCCCTTCCCTCTCTGACTCAGTTTTTCTCATTACTTTGCAGTAATATCAAGGGTCCTAGTTTTTTCTCAAGTGCACCAAGTTTACTCTTACTCCAGAGCTTTGTACTTGCTATGTCTTCTGCCTGGAATGCTTTTCCACCAGAAAGCCTCCAACTGGATCCTTCTTTTCACTCAGTTCAAACAACACCTTCTCCTAAGTCTATCCCTGACCTTCAGTCTAAACAATCTTGCTGTCAAAATCTGTCTCTGTTTTAGCAACTACTTCGATATTACCAGGACTTCCCTGGTGGCTCAAATGGTAAAGCATCTGTCTACAGTGCAGGAGACCCAGGTTCAATCCCTGGGTTGGGAAGATTCCCTGGAGAAGGAAATGGCAACCCACTCCAGTACCCTTGCCTAGCAAATCCCATGGACAGAGGAGCCTGGTGTCCATGGGGTCGCAAAGAGTCAGACACGACTGAGTGACTTCACTTTCACTTTTCTGTGTAACCAACCACCCCAAAATACTGTGGCTTAAAGCAACACTTTATTACTGTGGGTTTACTGGGCTTGGCTGGGGGATTCTACTGCTTCCAATTGTGTAGGCAGTTGTATTTGGTGGGAAGCTGCTAGGAGCCAGAGTGTCTGAGATGACTTCTTGTTTGGCAGGGCCTTCTCCACTGGGCCTCTCTCAGTCTTGGGCTTGGCCTGTGCTTTTTCACAGCATGGCAGCTAGATTCTAAGAGATGGTCTCTTAAGACCTGGTTGGAAAATCTCAGGGTGCCTCTTTTGCTTCACTCTATTGGTCAAAGCAAGTCACAAGGCCTGCCCAGATCAAGGGGAAAGAGAATAGATCCACTACTTGTTCTGAAGCCACTTATATGTACTTGGATGTGAGGAATTATTAGCCCATTAGCAGGTATCTTTTCAGTCAACCCAGCATAGTTTCTCTCACAATGTGTTCGATGCTTTACCATCATTTTCTCCCACTGCAGTTGGTGGCTATATGTAAATTACCTTATTGCTCACAAGTATGTAATGGTCACCAAGGTGAGTGTTACATTGAGTGATTTGGTGATCCACAGTCTGTTGAAGAAGGAGAGAACTAACTCAATGCATTTTCTTTCTTTCTGTTCCTTGGGTTAGCTTCTATAATAATGCATAAAAACTAAAAGTTAAAGATAAACCAACATACTTCCTCTCCTGTGTATTCTGACTTGGGCAACTTGGCTCACTAGTGCTGATTAACTTAATAGGCCCCCAAAGTCTCACAAAGATTACTAGTCATTTTCACATTACTCATAAAGCTTTAGTGTTGTAATTATGAAAATCAGCTACCTTTATTTATGAGTGGACATGCTAAACATTGTTTCTCTCATCAATTTCATTAACAAATCTTTTTCTAATATTTCTTACCCAAAAGAACAACAATATATATATATATATATATAAATGACTCTAAATGACTCTATGGTTGGTTGGATCCTGGGTGAATAGGAGTTTATAGTAAGTTTTAATTTGATCATGACCATTTTATATTGTATATTTCCTTTACTCTTCAATGAAAAAATCACTTCAGGCACACATAATTAAAGTCCTTAATTCATATTAGAGGTGCTTCTTTTTAAAATGCCAATCCATGAATATGCAAATAAAGAGTACACACTGTTTTATTTTAAAATGTTAGTGATGGCAAGGTATACCTTAATGTGGTCCCCAAAGCCCAAAGATTGGCAATTTTCTTTTGTGGGGGGAAAGCAAAGATAGGACAGCATGAATCTATTTGGAGCTACTCTCAACTTCTTTGATTTGATTTAGGGGTGGGAGTGGCCAGACTTTTTCTGTGAAGGGACAGATGGTAAATGTTTTAGTCTTTGTGGGCAACCTGGTCTCTGTTGTGACTAGTCAGCTCAGTCATTGTTACAGGGAAGCATGTGCAGACAACACATAAACAAATGAGCATGACCCATGACCGTGTTCCTGTAAAACTGCATTTCCAGAAACAGGTAGCAGGGCAAGTCTGATCTTTGGACTGTTGTTTCTCACCCCTGGTTAGAATTTTAGGGGCGGGAGAGAAGGTAATGTCTAGTGTAACACGAAGAACACCAGCAAACACAGTCAGGTGACTTGGTTTTCAGTCCTGGGTGTGCTAATGTGGTTTAACTCAATGAATATTTATAGAGCACTTACTATAGGAATGGAAATATGGAGCACTGTGTGGCCTCTCTTCTCTCCCTTACCTTTCAGCAGGCAGCAGTGTTCAATCACAGCACTTCTTCAGAGTCCAGATGCATCCCTGGAATCCTTGTCAACAGTGTTGGAGGCAGGCAGTATCAGTGGGTTGGAGTGGTTGTGTAAGATGAAATGACTGGTCGCTCCTGAAACACAATGTATCATTTTCTATGCAGGGTAATTAGCATTGATACTTATCCTAATATGCTAATCACCCTGCACAGAAAATGACAAGACTTAATATATGGGCTTTCCAAGTAGTGCTAGAGGTAAAGAACCTGCCTGCCAATGCAGGGGATGCAGGAGACATGGGTTTGATTCCTGGGTCAGGAAGATCCCCTGGAGGAGGGCACAGCAACCCAGGCCAGTATTCTTGGCTGGAGAATCCCATGGACAGAAGAGTCTGGCAAGCTGCAGTCCCTAGGGTTGCAAAGAGTGAGGCACGATGGAAACGACTGAGCACAGACTTAATGCTTACCCACTAGGGGCTCAGAATCCAATCTCATTTCCCTAGGTCTTAGCATTCAGAACCTCTAAAATCTCTAAAATGGGGATACCTGATCTCTCCCTGGACTGTTGTGAGGATCAAACGAGACCCTGTGAGTGAAGATATTCTGCAAATGGCCAAACACTGAGTAATCTGTCTTTGCATACTTAAATACTTGTTTAGTAAGTGAAAGCATTAAACAGGCATCTGTCGAACTTCTTTTCATCCCTTAAAATTTGGACAGTGCCTGTGATGAGGATCAAATTCCTGTAAACTTTTTAAGTTTACATGAAACCCTTCAGCAAGTGGGGCATGAGAAGTTTCACCACCCATAAAAATGACTTTATTTTGAGAAATTAGGCCAAACATTTCACTTCTGCAAAAGTGATGTGTGAATTGTGTTGCCTAAGGTGTCCTTTATTCTCAAATCTTATAGATGCCAGGTGCCAAATTCTTCTGAAATAGTTCCTAAAGGACAGAGATCCAAATGCAATAATAGTGGGAAACATTTTCAGTAGAGACATCATGAGTGGGAGCCTTCAGGGGAAGCTCTTTGAGAGAACTCAGGGGACTGTAATGCTTTTTTAGTTTCAAAGGACAGAAGCCAACTTGGTCTCACCTAAGGAAAGATGGAATTTATTTAAAGAAACAGAGTTGTCTTTTGGAACTCAAAGCAACAATGCAGCCAAATCAAAGAAGTGACTAGAAGCAGAAATGTAAAAGCCACGAGGCTTTTCTGGATATCACTTTAGTCTCTCTTTGTGCGATTGTTTCATGCCTTTCTGGCTATCTCTTTGTGTAGAGTAGTTCTCTCTAACCCAGTCTGTAATGGAGAAAAAGAGTAATTCTTCATCTTCCAAATTTCTATGTTAGAGGCCTCAAGCAAATAATCTCTTGGTTTTAATTCCAAATATCTAGAGATGGAACTGTATGCATCAAATGCCTACTGGCCCTATCACGTGGAGTCAGTGATTGCAAAGATATGCCAAGATGACATTTTAATGAGTTACAGGGAGATATATTTCCCAGAGGAAGGGTGTAGGGTTGTTGACTTCTGTATGGGTCATATACTCCAAAAGATGTCCACTGTAGAGTTCCAGTGAAAAGATGCCCTTTCTACTCAATAGTTGATGGCTTTAGTATTTGGATATAAAGCTTTGTTCAGGGGAATAAGGTGGCTGTCTTCTCCAAGAATTTCATCTCAGAGATGTTTACCTTTCTCATGCCCTTCCTCCTGGGTCTGTGTTTTCACAGCCTGTGTCCTCTCTAGTATGGATTTTTGAAGTTCGTATGTGGAAATGGTGACTAGTGGCTGCTCTGTCAAGTGTCAGTATATGGATAATGATGATACATACTTATGTAATATTCTCTTGCAAAATGTGTATATCCTTAATGCTTTCCCCTAGATCTAGTGAAAATTTTCATAGTAAAATGAGTTTTCTAGAGCACTGTATCTTCTCTAGATTCTTGTCCTTTACCAAGTATATCAGACATTTTTGGAATAGAGGATAATATGTGTCTCTGTATTTACTTCTTCCCTCTGTCCCTGGCATGCTGCTGGGCTTATGACAGCTGCCCCCCCAAATATTTGCTAAAGTGGCTTCTCTGATAGGAGGCCAAGAAAGATGGAATCATAAGAAAGAAGATGGCATCCTAAAAAAGTGATCTGAGAGCGAGTCCTTAAATACAACAACTGGACGGGAACTTAGCATCTAAACTAACATGGTGGAGTAGATATTGGTGCTTCCTGGATGGCTCAGTGGTAAAGAATACGTCTGCTGATGCAGGAGATGTGGGTTGGATCCCTGGGTCAGGAAGATCCCTTGGAGAAGAAAATGGCAACCTGCTCCATTATTCTTTCCTGGGAAATCCCATGGACAGTGGAGCCTGCCATGCTACAGTCCATGGGGACACAAGGATTTGGACATGATTTAGTGACCAAAACAACAAGACTGGATATTGACCTCCCCAACTTATGTCCATCCTGGAGGAGGGCATGGTGACCCACTCCAGTATTCCTGCCTGGAAAATCCCAAGGACAGAGGAACCTGGCGGGCTACAGTCCATGGGTCACAAGGAGCTGGACACAACTGGAGTGACTTAGCACACACATACTTATGTCCATGTCTTAGTCTTTTGGAACCCATGAATGTTACCTTCTATGGCAAAAAGAAATTTTCAGATGTCCTGAAGTTGAGGATCTTGAGATGGGGAGATTGTCCTGGTTTATGTGTATGGGCCTGAAGTCATCATAACACTTCTGATAAGGCAGATGCAGGAGCAGAGTTAGCAGAGAAGGCCATGGGATGGCAGAGGCAGAACTGGAGTGGTGTGCTTTGGAGATGTAGCAAGGGTCCACAAGCCAAGGAAAACAGGTGGCCTCTGGAAGCTGGAAGAGGAAACAGACCCTCTCCTCAAAGCCTCTGAAAAGAACCAAGTGCTGACACTTGACATTGGTCAAGTGAAACTAATACAACTAGAGATCCCCAGCTGAAAACCATAGGCCAGTTAGTGTACCTATTTTATTTGGCCAGCATAGTATTTTGAGAAAAAGAAATGAGATGACCTTTATCATTTAAAAAATTGATAAGTTTGACATAAAAAATATAGATTTTTGGCTTATTTGAAAAACAAAAGGATAAAACCCAGAGAGTTAGAAATACAGGCTCTGCATTCCCATGTGGCATCCATCCCCTGAATCTGGACACAGCTTCTCCCGTCCCTGGGATTTGTGCCTGTTAACAGTCCTCACCTCCGGTCCCTGTGTGCATGCATGCACAGTCACTTCAGGCGTGTCCAACTCTTTGTGACACTATGAAGTGTAGCCCGCCAGGCTCCTCTGTCCATGGGATTCTCCAGGCAAGAATACTGGAGTGGATTGCCATGCCCTTCTACCGGGGATCTTCCCAAAGCAGGGATCGAACCCACAGTCTCTTATGTCTCCTGCATTGGCAGGTGGGTTCTTTACCACTAGCACCACCTGGGAAGCCCACTCCACTCCCCACTGAATCTCTAGTTTAGGCTGAATTATCAAGACAAAATTGCCTTTGTTCTTCCTCAGTAGAAAAATATTTTTCTGTATTCATATTTGTAGATAGGCTGAGAAGGCTACATATTTTAAGAAAAAATAGTTGTAAGATGCTCATGTAAGATATTAACAAAAGGGGAGACTGGGTGTGGGCTGTGTTGGAACCCAACTATTTTTGCAACTTCTCTGTGAGCCTTAAACTGTCCTAAAATTAAAAGTACACTAAATGAAATTGGCGTATTTATTTATGAAAATGGAGAGTGTTATGTATTAAACATGCAAGCAAAGTGTTTCTCTATTGAATGATTGTTAGTCTGTTTCACTCACTGCTTTGCTCTCTGGGTCTCTCTGAGTATACATTTGTGACCTGCAGACATCTGCCTTTTTCACGTGAGGATGCTGAAGATGTGGAAGATAAAGTGACTTGCACAGAGCTAGTCTGGCAGTTGCTGTGCATGGAACTCATGCCTCCCAACTGCCTTTCAACACAGTGTTCTCTTCTTTCCTGCTACTGTGGGAAGTAATGGCAATAGGGAGGGCATAGTAAGGTCAACATTCTAGAATGCAGTGGGAATCTCACTTACCTTTTGAGAATCCTCTATTGGAGAAGAAGCAGCAGCACCAGAATCAGAGCAGCCTGTTTGCTTGCCTTTTGCTTTTTTTTTTTTTTTTAACTTTTCTCATTTCTATTTTAAATCTGGTGCATAGGGAAAACATTTGACATTTGTCCAAGTGCCAAATGTACTTTGGATTTCATCTTTTACATATTAGCAAACTCCATCTATACATGAGAACATTTCCTCTAGAAATAGAAACCTCTGAGTTTGAGATGGTCAGAGCAGAGTAGGCGGGACTGGGCTTAGGTCTTTGTGGAAGCTGTTGGGTAAAGGCTGAGAGGCAGGTGTTCAGTGTGAGCTCCTGTTGTGCTGGGAGGTGGGGATTAGGGGATTTAGTGGATTTGGGAGGTTATGACTGCTTGTGGAACACTGTTTCACAGCTTTGGTCTGAAGAGCTGTTGCTGTGGCTGGCTCAGAGCTAGCCAGAAAGTCAAGGCCAGCTGTGAGAAGACTAAATAGTCTCAGAAATGGGCTGGTTCCTGGCCTTCCTCTGGCCTTCTCGCTGCGAGGCTATTTCCATGCTAATAACTTTTTCTGGTATCTAAAATGATGAGGGTAACTGAAAGATATAGTTTTTCTAACTTTTCCTAAGGTTGAACACTCTGGAGGCATGAGGGCAGGAAGGGAAAGGGAAAAATGATAATTATGGATGCAACTGTACCAAGCACTTCCCTGTGTGTTCATGTAATTTATGTATTACATACGCAAGCAAAGTGTTTCTCTATGGAAAGAGTACACCTTAGTCTGTTTCATTCATCTCTTTACTCTTTGGGCATCTCTAAACATGAATTCATGACCCCTGAACACTTTCATTTTACACATGAGGATTCTGAGGCCCACAGAGAGCAAATAACTTGTTCAGACTCACAGAGGTAGTCAGGGAGGAATTGGGAGTGGAATCTGAATCTAGCCCAAATCTCCCTTTTCTTTCCTTTTACTGTGAGGGGAATGATAGTAATAGGAGAGAATATTCTGGAATTTATGCTTATGATATGGGCAGTATGGTGTAATGGCTGGAAGCAGAAACCCTGGAGCTGATTGTTGCTGTTATTCAGTCACTGAGTCGCGTCCGACTCTTTGTGCCATGGACTGCAGCACACTAGGCTTCCCTGTCCTTCGCCATCTCCTGGAGTTTGCTCAAACTCATGTCTATTAAGTTGGTGATGGCATCCAAGCATCTCATCCTCTATCATTCCCTTCTCCTCCTGCCTTCAATTTTTCCCAGCATCAGGTTCTTTTCCAACAAGTCAGTTCTTCACATCAGGTGGCCAAAGTATTGGAGATTCAACTTCGGGGTCAGTCCTTCCAATGAATATTCAGGATTGATTTCCTTTAGGACTGAATGATCACCTGGGGTTAAATCCGAGCTTTGTCACTTATTAGCTGTGTGACTTGTGTAAATTGTTTAATCTTTCTGAACTCATTTCTTTTTCTGTAAAATATAGCAATAATAATACCTACTTCAGAGGATTATATGAGGATTAAATGAGTTAGTTAAAAAAATAATACCTGGCTCGTGGTAGCTTCCATATAAATGTTAGCTATAAATATTATTACTGTTTTGAAAGTGAGGACACAGACTCAGAGAGGTTACATAGTTTAACCAACAGCACACAGAAAGGAGCCAAGCTGGCATCTGAACTCATATGTCTATCAGTCACCTATTATATTGCCTATTAGCAACTTGAATTTGTTCAGACCAATATTCCTCGATTACTTCCCTGGGCAACCCATGGTATGTAAACACGATTTCTGTGTTAATATTGGTAAAATGTTGATTTATTAACAGGTCTTAGGTTTTTCACCTCTTACTTTTAAGTTCTCGCCTTGAATATTTTTTTTTCCTGATTTTCTTTGTGAAGAGAAATAGAAATAGTGATAAAAATTCAAACTCAATAGGCTGACTGAAGTGCTTTGGAAGGGAGTAACAGCGAGTACAGAAAAGAATGCCTGCCTTTGAAATGGGCAAAAGGCTTTGCCTTAACGGTTTCAGATGGAGCCGTAAAACAGTGCTGATCAGAGGGTCAGGTCATTTAGACATGGTCAATGGAGTCTAGGATGTGTCAGGCGCTGGGTGAGGTTCTCAGGACATGTTTGTAATATGTTCATTGTCTTCAAAGACCTTCCATTTGAATCTGTTGTCTGCAGTTATTTAATGTCTTCAGTCTGGGTCCATTCTGCCCTTTATGAATCTCCATGCTTTATATAAGCCCACATAAAAGAATATTGATCAAGATTATGGAAGGGCCTGTTTGAACCCTGGATTATTCAAAGAATAGAATAGTTGAACATGCTGCTAATTTTTAGGCTTGAAGCAAGAAAGTAGCTGCTCTCCTTTCTTGAATGGTGTTCAAGCGGAAATGAGATTAATTTTGTTTTGGACAGTTCCAGAAGAGAAAACTGGATGGAAATTGTAGGCAAAGAGATTCTCAGTTCAGTGTGAATCAATCCATTCAGACCACCATGGTATCTACTAAGTGCCAAGGAATTACCCCAAAAGCAGACAAGGGCAGACAGAATCCCTGCATTCACAGAGTTACTAACATTTTTTTTTTAATCACCAGAGCTTCAGTCTAGTCTTGGCATAAAAACGTTATTATAGAGAACATAGATGTCTGTGATAGTCTACATTTTGCAGATAGCCATATTTGAATGGTCTAATGTGGTTGGTAAAGTATTTTGGTGGCATAATGGGAAATATTCTGAACAGAAACTAAAAATAAGGAGTGTGTGTGTGCATGTGTGTTAGTCCCTCAGTTGTGCCGACTCTTTGCGACCCCATAGATTGTAGCCTGCCAGGCTCCTCTGTCCATGGTATTCTCCAGGAAAGAATACTGGAGTGGGTTGCCATTCCCTTCTCTAGGGGATCTTCCCGACCCAGGGAACAAACTCGTGTCTCCTGTATTGTAGGCAGATTCTTTATCATCTGAGCCACCAGCAAAGCCCCAAAATAAGGAGCACAGGGTCCTAATTCTGATCACATGACAGCCCATGTGATCCCAGGGCTCAGTGTTAGCACATACTAAATGGCAGTATAGGACTAGATGGCCTTCAGTTCTCTCTCCATTCCATGATTCTATTCAGCTTTCTTTTTGTTTGTTCTTAGATCTTTGTACAGTCCAAAAATATAATCACATCTGTTCTTGAAGAACAGGGCAGATGATTATTATGAGAGGCCCACTGATTTAAAATGTACTCATTCTCAATTCAAGAATTTCACACTGAAAGGAAAAGAAAGTAATTTGGAAAGAATAATTGTTTTTCTTTGGGAATTTGATTTTATTTTTTCCAGTTTTATTAAGATATAATTGATATACACCATGAAATTTAAGGTGTGAAATGTGGTGATTTGATATATGTATATATTGTGAAATGATTACCAAAGTAAAGTTTGTCAACACATCTATCACCTCACATAGTTGCCTTTTTATTTATTTATTGTGGCTAGAACTTTGAAGGTATCTTTAAGCAATGGTCACACAGAGTCGGACATGACTAAGTGACTTAGCAGCAGCAGGTGTATAATACAGTAGTGTTAAGAATAGTCACCATGATGTACATTAGATCCCCAGAATTTACTCATCTTATAACTGGAACTTTGTGTCTTTTTACCATCTTTACCCATATTTTGCCACTTGACCACCCACCCCTGGCAACCACCAATATGTTCTGTTTCTATGAGTTTGGTTTATTTTAAATTCCATATATCAGTGATATCAAGCAATATTTGCCTTCCTCTGACTTATTTCAGTTACTGTAATGCCCTCAAGCTTCATCAATGTTGTTACAGAGAGATTTCCTTCTTCTTTATAGCTGAATAATATTCAATTGTGTATACATACCACACTTTCTTTATTCATCCATCACTTAAGTTGTCATCAACTCTTAAGTTATTTAAAAATCTTGGCTATTTTAAATAATTTTACAATGAACATGGGTATGTAGGTATCTCTTTGAGACAGTGACTTTACTTTCTTCTCCTATATACCCAGAAGTGGAATTGCTGGATAATATGGTAGTTCAGTTCTGAGGAGCTTCTATACTGTTTTTAATAGGGGCTACACCAACTTACATTCCCACTAATGGTACATGGGTTCTCTTTTCTCCACATACCTGTCAATACTTGTTATCTCTTATCTCTTTGATAAAAGTCCTTTCACAACTGTTAGAAGGTTTTCTTATAGTGGTTTTGATTTGTATTTCTCTGTTGATCAGAACTTTTCATGTACCTGTTGGCCATCTGTATGTCTTGTTTGAGAAAATGTCTGTTTAGGTCATTTGCCCATTTAAAAAATAAGGCTATATTTTTTGCTATTAAGTTATATTTTGAATATTCACCCCTTATGAGACATATGGTTTGTAAATATTTTCTCCATTCCCTGGGTTGCCTCTTCAACAGGTAATTAATTCTTTTGCTGTGCATAACAGTTTTAGTTTAATGTAGTCCCACTTATTTATTTTTGCTTTCGTTGCTTGCCTTATAGGTGTCATATCCAAAAAAATCACTGTCAAGATCAATGTCAAACAGCTTACCCCCAAATTTTCTTCTAGGAGTTTAATGGTTCTATGTTTTACTTCAGATTTTTAGTTCACTTTGTGTTAATATTTGTAAGTGGTGTAAAGTAGGGGTCCAGTTTCATTATTTTTGTATGTGGATATCTAGTTTTTCCAATACTGTTTAATGAAGAGACTATCTCTACCCTATTGAGTATTCTTGGCTCCCTCATCAAATACTAATTTACTATGGATGCATAGGTTTATTTATTTCTAGGCTCTTGATTCTGTTCTATTGGTCTATGTGTCTTTTTAATGCCAGTGCCATACTGTTTTAATTACTATAGCTTTGCAGTATAGTTTGAAATCAGGGACTCTGATGCCTCTAGTTTTGTTCTCCCTCAAGATTACTTTGGCTGTTCAGGGTCTTTTGTGGCTCCATACAAATCTTAGAATTGTTTTTCCTATTTCTATAAAAATGAATTTTGATATTAAATCTGTAGATGACTTTGAGTAGTCTGGACATTTTAACAATATTGATTCTTCTGATCGATAAACATGGGATACTTTTCCATTTATTTGTATCTTCTTCAGTTTCTTTCATCATTGTCCTATTTTTTAGTGTACAAATTTTTCACTTCCTGGTTAATTTTATTCACAGCTATTTTATCGTTTTTGATGCTATTATAAAGAAGATTATTTTTATTATATTGTTTTCATTGCTATTGTGAATTAGATTATTTCTTTTATTTCTTTTTCAGATGGTTTTGTTGTTAGTATATAGAAATACAACCAACTTTATACATTGATTGGGTATCCTGAAACTTTACTGAATTCATTTATTAGTTATAACAGTTTTTGAATGGAGTCTTTAGGACTACATCAGAGATTATGTCATCAGCAAAGAGAGACAGTTTTACTTTTTCCTTTCTGATTTGGAAGACTTTTAGTTCTTTTTCTTGCCTGATTGCTATGTCTGAGACTTCTAGTAATATTTGAATATTCTCTGGTGAGAACAGCCATCCTTCTCTTGTTTCTGCTCTTAGAGGAAGAACTTTCAATCTTTCACTGTTGACTAGGAATTTAACTGGGCTTGTCAAATATAGCCTTTATTATGTTGAGTTACCTTCCTTCTATATCCAATTTTTTGAGAGTTTGTATCATGAAAGGATGTTGAATTTTGTCAAATAATTTTTCTGTATCTCCTGAGGAGACTAATCTTTGATATTCATGTGCTGGACAGTATATTAATTCTAGTATTAACTAGATTTCAAAGATTATGAGGAAAACTCTCCACTAGGTCTGAGTTTCAAGTAAGACATGCTAAGAGCTTTCTGAGAACAAATCAATTTTAGTGTAGACTGGGGGCTAAAGAGCAGTAGGGATAAATTAAGAAAATGATGATGTAAGAAATAACAGAAAGTCTGTGTTAGAGAAAAAAGAACACCTAAATTCAGCAACATTCTTATTGATATTGCCAAGTGAACAGTGACTACAGGTGATATTTATAGAAGGGTTTAAAAGAGATTTCTCATAATATTACCACTAAAATTATGAAAATACACATGTATGTATCATTAACAAATAGTTCAAGAGCATGGAAAAATCCAAAGTTGTGCCTTTGGTAGGTAACATTTTTGACTTTTAAATATGTTTAAATATTCAGGTTAAAAAAGGAGTTAATATCTTTAAAAGAAATTTAAGTCATAAAGCATTTTTAGTGTACACCATTTTGAAAGAAATCATAGATCTGGGAGAACATGTAGTCAAGTGGTAAAGCAAACAGAGAGAGAGTCCAGAAAATACAGCTTTTCTCTCTAGACTGACAACTCTTTTTAAGGGAGGTATTTCTCTGAAAGTTCTTCCAGGTGGTCCAGTGGTAAAGAGCCAATGCAGGAGACATAGGAGATGTGGGTTTGATACCTGGATTGGGAAGGTCCCCTGGAGGAGGAAATGGCAACCTGCTCCAGTATTCTTGCCTGGAAAATCCCATGGACAGAGAAGCCTGGCAGGCTGCAGCCCATGGGGTTGCAAAGAGTCAGTCATGACTGAGGAACTTAGCAGGCATGCATTTCTCTGAAAAGTTAGGTGGAAAACAAATTAAATATAACCTGTTAAGTTGCCCTAAGTGCCGTCATGTGGACTTCAGGGTTCTTATCCCAGCAGTGGAGGAGAATTCTGGTACAAGTGGCAGAGCAGGTGCTATGTCTTATTGCTGAGGGATAGCTCTACAGAAGGCTGGATATTCTTGATCAAATTTATTTCAGTGACAAAGTATATAAGGGTAGCAACTTAGGAAAAGACATTCATTGGTCTTGCAATTGAATTTACACAGACCCAAATTCATTGTTCTTGTCTTGGAGCTAAATTCAAATTTGAAATAAAAATTAAGATGCTATATTTAAAGCTGCAGATTGTAAATGGATGCACTGTTTCCCAGCTTACCACCCTCCTGCACCTACTCCCACCCTCTTAGGTCAACAGCTTCTCTGCCTGGAAGACACAGGTGATGTGGAACTGATGACAGTACTTCCCTGGATGAGCAATAAAGTGGACAGTCTTAGCTCAGTAACCTTTCTGACTGTCCCCTTAATAATGAAACAATTAGACAGAGTTAGGTACCTGTACCATGACGCTAAAGCAGTACTGGCTCTCTTCTTGCTGGCTGTGTATCTTACAGGAGATTACGTTCCATTTAGTTTTCCTACTCCATCATCTTGAGACCTCCTTCTCCAAAGTCTAGATTTTCTTATATATAAAATGACAAGGTTGATCTTGAAGACCTCTAAGTCTATTAAAAATGGAAAACAGCTTATAGATCCTGAATTCAAGTTAAATGAAACCAACAGAGTCCAGACCTAGGTTGAGTGGTGACAGGCCCCAGCCCTCTCCATTCCTGGAGCTCCTCCTCTCAGGTGAGCAGAGATCATAGGGTCTTCCATGGTGGTTTGGAGCCTAGGCACATATACATCTTGGATATTTTGGTCCTTTAGGATAAGGGTAGGCAGCTCAAAGCATCTGCTGCTCTTTATTCTTTGATTTCACTGAAGGAGCAGTAGCTGGGCCCCAGTCCATGGTGCAGACAGTGCTGTCACAGTCACTTGCTGCAGTGACATTCAGTGGCTACTGGGTACGTGTACAGCGAGTCTGCATGGTGAGCACAGCCAGGCACTTTCACCATCTCGTACACGAGCTCCTTGAAGGTACATGTTTTCTGAATGTTGGGCCTTGCTGGGTCCCTGTACACCAAGTCCTGAGTGGTTTAGGAATTAGGTTACATTATTCTGCAAGTTTCTGTTTGGCTTAGTAAATAAGGGACAGGGATTTAATACTGCTTGCTTTAATATTTCCTTTCAGAAGACCAGTTTCTAGGATCCTGAAGCACCGAAAACTTGACCTCATAAAGTAACTCATGTTGTTTCTGTTCAGTCTCTCAGTTGTGTCTGACTCTTTGCAACCCCATGGACTGCAGCATGCCAGTCTTCCCTGTCCTTCACCATTTCCTGGAGTTTGCCCAAACCCATGACCATCGAGTCGGTGATGCCATCTAACCATCTCATCCTCTGCCATCCCCTTCTCCTCCTGCCTTCAATCTTTCCCATTATCAAAGTCTTTTCTATTGAGTTGACTCTTCACATCAGGTAGCCAAAGTATTGGAGCTTCAGTTTTAGCATTAGTCCTTCCAGTGAATATTCAGGGTTGATTTCCTCTAGGATGGACTGGTTGGATCTCCTTGCAGTCCAAGGGACTCTCAAGAGTCTTCTCCAACACCACAATTCCAAAGCATCAATTCTTTAGCACTCAGCTTCCTTTATGGTCCAACTCTCACATCCATACATGATTACTGGAAAAACCATAGCTTTGACTGTATAGACCTTTATCAGCAAAGTGATGATGTCTTTGCTTTTTTAACACACTGTCTAGGATTGTCATGGCTTTTCTTCCAAGAAGCAAGCACCTTTTAATTTCATGGCTGCAGTTACCATCTGCAGTGATTTTGGAGCCCAAGAAAATAAAATCTGCGACTGTTTCTACTTTTTCCCCATCTATTTACCATGAAATGATAGAAGTGGATGCCTTGATCTTAGTTTTTTGAATGTTGAGTTTTAAGCCAGGTTGTCACTCTCCTCTTTCACATTCATCAAGAGGCTCTTTAGTTCCTCTTCACTTTCTGCCATTATGGTGGTGTCATGTGCATATCTGAGGTTGATGATATTTTTCTTGGAAACCTTGATTCCAGCTTGTGATTCATTGTCATTTAACGTGATGTACGTTGAATAGAAGGTAAATAAGCAGGGTGACAATATACAATCTTGACATATTCCTTTCCCAACTTAGAACCAGTCTGTTGTTCTATGTCTTGTTTTAACTGTTACTTCTTGACCTGCATACAGGTTTCCCAGGAATGAGGTAAGGTGGTCTAGTATTCCCATATCTTAAGAATTTTCCGCTGTTTGTTTTGATCCACACAGTCAAAGGCTTTAGCATAGACAATGAAGCAGAAGTAGATATTTTCCTGGAGTTCCCTTGCTTTTTCTGTGATCCAATGGATGTTGGCAATTTGATCTCTGGTTCCTCTCCATTTCTAAATCCAGCTTGTATATCTGGAAGCTCAGTCTCTTGTGGGGTCACTGCTCCTTTCCCTTGGGTTCTGGAAATCAAGATGATGGTGTAGAAGAACATGGGTTCATCTTCTCATAATTGAAGTCTCTGGGATGAGCAGAGCAGTTAAAAACAGGCAAGAAAACGACTTGAGGGAGCAAGAAAGGAACTCATATTATACCGTTGTTCTGAAGTGTCCTGGGAATGTTACAGAAAGTGTAGTTATCTCTTTTCTCTCTACCATGAGAGTACCCATATATTTAATATTTCTAAAACTCTATAAAAACTTTGAATTTGTATAGCATAAAAACATGCAAAGATAAAGTAATACAGAAGATATGACCTTTGTACTTTGAAGATGGGTGTTTTATTATTATTTTTGTACTTAGTAATCTTAAGCTGTATTAATGACAGGTAAGCACATAGCATTTGGGTTTAATTGCTTAGAAAAATATTTCCAACTTTTTTCTATGTATATTTAATCTTTTCTAGGTATATTTAGAAGAGGAATAAGAACCAATAGTTCAGTTCAGTTCAGTTCAGTTCATTCGCTCAGCCATGTCCAACTCTTTGCGACCCCATGAATTGCAGCATGCCAGGCCTCCCTGTCCATCACCAACTCCCAGAGTTCACCCAAACTCATGTTCATCGAGTCAGTGATGCCATCCAGCCATCTCATCCTCTGTCATCCCCTTCTCCTCCTGCCCCCAATCCCTCCAAGCATCAGAGTCTTTCCCAATGAGTCAATTCTTCGCATGAGGTGGCCAAAATATTGGAGTTTCAGCTTTAGCATCAGTCCTTCCAAAGAACACCCAAGACTGATCTCCTTTAGAATGGACTGGTTGGATCTCCTTGCAGTCCAAGGGACTCCCAAGAGTCTTCTCCAACACCACAGTTCAAAACCATCAATTCTCTGGCACTCAGCTTTCTTCACAGTCCAACTCTCATATCTTTACATGACCACTGGAAAAACCATAGCCTTGACTAGATGGACCTTTGTTGGCAAAGTAATGTCTCTGCTTTTCAATATGCTATCTAGGTTGGTCATAACTTTCTTTCCAAGGAGTAAGCATCTTTTAATTTCATGGCTGCAATCACCATCTGCAGTGATTTTGGAGCCCCCCAAAATAAAGTATCTCACTGTTTCCACCGTTTCCCCATCTATTTGCCATGAAGTGATGGGACCAGATGCCATGATCTTAGTTTTCTGAATGATGAGCTTTAAGCCAACTTTTTCACTCTCCTCTTTCACTTTCATCAAGAGGCTTTTTAGTTCCTCTTCACTTTCTGCCATAAGGGTGATGTAATAAGCTCAATTATTTTTATTTTGTCTAAAATTTTTGGGAAATCACATATTGGATTCTGATATTCTGTTGCCTTTTAGGTTCTTCCTTGCCATTGCCTTAAATTCTGTACCTGTGTAGGATTCTTAATCCAAAAGGTATATGATACAGTTTCAGTATCAGAACATTGAAATTAAGTCAAATGTATTTCACTCCTCTATAGGCCCACTAAGAAAATAATTGGCTTTGAGGGAGAAGGGGGGTTGCTGGATAGTTCATTTCCCCAGCTGGCCATCAGGCCTTAGAAAAATATTTCCAGCTTTTTTCTGTGTATATTTAATCTTTTCTAGGTATATTTAGAAGAGGAATAGGAACCAACAGTTCCTATTGGTAAGTTGAGTTTTTTGCTCAGTTCATTTCATATTAAATAAATAAAGTATTTTCATTAAGATGCAGCACTTTCAATTTCAGTATATTGAACTTCTAAATAGCCAGCTGTGTAGAAAAGCAGCAAAGAAACATTGTCCCCTTCAGGTGGTTTATTTTGAAGAAGCTGTGAGAATGTAGACAAATGGCTTAATACCTTTATTCTTTGATTTTCTTAACAGCATAAAGAAGGGTGTAGGTTTGCTGACTCATTTTGGCTTGTCTCCAGGGACTGATTGCTCTCAGGCTGCTTGTTGGTATTCTATTAAAAATGGGCCAATAAAATGAATTTTATAATTGGCTGCTTGCATTTTTTATTTGGCTGTAAAATGAATGTTATTACTATCCCTGTTGCAGAGGTATGCCTTTTATTATTGCAATTGTTATTTTAAAGACTATTGACAATATTCCATGTTTAATTATAGATATGTACTCATGTCCATGTTTATCCCTCAATAGGTAAAGCTAGCAGAAAAATGCTCTTTTAAAATGTAGAGTTGGCACATTACTGAAGCAGTCATTTACATCAATCTGAGCTGTCCTGAATCTGTTTTATCCGAATTAAATCCAAACCCAAACATCTAAACGATATCATGGTAATTTACCTCAATTACAACACAGACAGTGTTGGCTAAGGGACTCATGGCTATAATTTAGAAGAGACAAAATATTGACAGAGTAGTAATCAATGAAACTGGCCTTATCCAGACCCTCAGCACCCTCACTTCAGCAAAGCAAAGTGCCTACTCAGGTGTAGCAGTAGCCCACACACCACGTGGTGTTGATGCTTATGCGGCTACATTCCTTTTTCTCCACAGTGATGTTAATGTTGATCATCTCGCAGCTGCTACAGCAGATTGCTCTCCAGCAACAGAAAAGGAAGGAGAACTGGGTGACTTCATCCTGGACTGGGAAGCAAGCAATTAGAAATCCCAAAGTATTTTCACATTCATGGACTTTAACCCATTCAAATTGAACTGAAATCAACCTGCTTCCCAAACTCTACCATCTCATTCAGATTCAACAGGCACTCTTTGGAGTAAAATGTCAGAAATTCTCATATAGTTCTAGTTATTATAAGGATTAAAATGTCATGGGTTATGTATCTGAAAAAAAAAAACCCCAGAAAAACACTAATTTGAAAAGATATATGCACCCATATTGTTGGCAGTTTACTATTGCTAAGATATGGTAGTAACCTCAGTGTCCATCCACAGACAGATGGATAAAGATACACACACATATACACACAAACACACAATGGAATATTACTCAGCCATAAAAAGAATGAAATTTTGCCATTTGCAGCAACATAGATGGACTTAGAGGGCACTATGCTACTGAAATAAGTCAGACAGTGAAAGACAATTACTATATGATATCACTTATATGTGGGATCTAAAAAATACAACAAACCAGTGAATATAATGATAAAAAAGAAGCAGACTCACAGATGCAGAGAATAAATTAGTAGCTACTGTGGGAAGAGGGAAGAAGGGAGGGGCAATATAAGGTAGGGCATTAACAGGTACAAAGTATTAGATATAAAATAAGCTCCAAGGATATATTGCATATCACAGGGAATATAGTCAATCTTTTGTAGTAAGTGGAGTATAATCTTTATAACTTGTGAGTCACTGTGTTGTACATCTGAAACATATAATATTGTAGAGCAACTATATATCAATTTAAAAAATGTCACAGGGGATTGCCTTAATATAAACATTAAGTTGTTGTCCAGTAGCTAAGACTGTGCTCCTAGTGCAGGGGATGCAAGTTCCACCCCTGGTCAGGAAACTAAGATCCTGCATGCCAAGCGGTACAGCACCCCCCAAAATAAACACATTTAAAGTGACAAATTTCCCTGTAAGTATTGCTTTAGATTCATCCCCAAATCTTAATTCATGTTGATTTGTCATTATTCAGTTAAATATATTTTCTAATTTCTCTTTTACTTTCTTCATTGATCCATAGGTTGTTTGGAAGCATATTGTTTTAAGTTCCATAACTGGGGGGTTTTCATGATTTTTTCATTATTGATTATTTAATTCCCTTGTGTTTAGAAAACAACACTTTGTGTACTTTCTGTCCTTTTAAACCTTTTGAGATATTCTGCTGGTTTGAGGTGAGATGTTGTAAGGGTCTTGTTAGTGTTGTTTGACTCTTCTATATATTATCTAACTTTCTGTCTGCTTGTTCTATTGATTACTGAGAGAAGAATGTTGACTATGGTCACTCTACCTGGATAATTAGTGTTTTCAAAATATATCTTTTCCAGCCTGTGTCTTTGTATTTAAAGTGCGTTTCATCCGGAAAGCATATAGTTGAGTCTTGCTTTTAAAAACAATCTAGTCTAATAATCTTTGTCTTTTAATTGGAGTGCTCAGAATCTTTAAATTGAACATAATTTTGATAGTCATGGGTTTACGGTCATCATATTGTTCTTTGTTTCATTTATTCTTTGTTCATTTTTCCATTTACTCTGTATTCTTTTGAATTGGTAATTTTTTAGTATTTGTTTCATTTCCACTATTGGCTTAACAGCTTGACTTATTTATTTGTTGGTTCATTCTCAAGTTTAAAATGCATCCTTTACCTCAAGTAATAATATTCCACTTCACACACAATGAGAGTATGTGCTTATAACATTCCATTTTTCTCCACCCTCATCCTTTGTGCAGTTGTTGTTTATTTTACTTCAACATTATTCTAATCCCTCACTATGTTGTTGTTATCTTTGTTCTAAGTAGTCAATTATATTTTTAAGATACTTAAACAATGAGAAAAGTCTTTTGTATTTACTAACATATTATCTTTTTCAACACATATTATTTTTCTCCTGTCTAGTGAGCGTTCTTTAGAATTCTTTGTCATGCACATTACCTGGCAATACATTCTCTCAATCTTAAATTTACTAAAAATATCCTATTTCAGCTTAGTTTTTGAAGGAATTTTCTTTCTAGTTACAGAATTCCTACCTAGAATTCTTGGTTAGCAAGTCTGTTTTTGGTAGTTTTATTTCAGTACTTCATAGTCTTTATTTGCCTTGTTTCAGATGAGGATTCTGCAGTCTTATATATTTATCCCCTCTATGTAATATGTCTTGCTTCCCTTTGACTAGTTTAAATATTTTATCTTTATCACTAATTTTCAACCTGCTTTGCTGAATTTATACTTATTGGCAAGGCAACCACTCCAGTATTCTTGCCTGGAGAATCCCATGGACAGAGGAGCCTGGTGGGCTACAGTCCACGGGGTCGCAAAGACTCAGACATGACTGAAGCGACAGAGCACAGATGCATGGTATGCCTTGGTGTGGTTTTCTTTCGGTTTTTGCTACTGAGTTTTTGGCTTATGGTTTTTATTAAACTAGAGAAAATTTACAGAAAATTGCCAAAGTATTGCTTATCATTGCTTTGAATACAGAATAAGTAAAACAATAAAGTTTTCTTCGACTTCTCTCTCTTGGTGTTCTGGAGTATCTATCTCATTGCTTATTTTTGAAAAGAATCAGAGTAAAGCTTTTAGCAGAGAAGAGCATCAGTCTCAAGTTGGATAGGGCTCTGAGACAATCATTTTTAGTATAGATGCCATAATTCTCAATGTAATAATTTTATTGACATCATGCTCCTCTGCTAGACTGTGAACTCCATGAGAGACTAATGGGAACAAAGAAGGAGCTCAGTATTGTTTTTGGTGAATGAATGAATAACATGTGGCCAGTGAGGTGATACTGATTTCTCAGAAACATGAAGACAGCTAAGCAGATAGTCAGGCCAGGGGAAGGTGGGAAGGAAGCCACACTAGACTTGTTGTCAGAGATATCTCCACAACCTCAGTCCAAAATTCAGTAAAGGTTGGTACAGGGTATCTAACCAGATGGGTTGGTCCAAGAGCAGCAAGAAGCTCTGCCCACCTAGCATGACCCAGAAGAAAGGCACAGATCTGGGGGACCCAACTATATTAGTTTGCTAGAGCTGCCATAACAAAGTACTACAAACAAGGTGACTTACACAAGAGAAATTTATTGTTTCATAGTTCTAGAGGCTAGAAGTCCAAAATCAATATATTTGATTGTTTCTGAGGGCTGTGAGCAAGAATCTGTTCCATTTTTCTTCCCTAGCTTCTGGTGATTTGCTGGCAGTCTTTGGAGTTTCTTGGTTTATCACTCTGATCTCTGCCTTCATCTTCACACAGCAGTACTTCTATGTGCATATCTCTGTCCAAATCCTCTCCCTTTATAAGCCCACCAGACATGTGGGATTAGGGACCCATTCTACTCCAGGATAACCCCATCTTAACTTCACTAATTATATCTCCATTATCGCCAAATAAGGTCACATTCTGAGTTACAGGGCTTAGAAGTTCAATATATGAGTTTTGATAGGGGGCGCAATTCAACCCATTATACCAACCTATCTAAATTTGAATCCTGTCTCTTTCTTTTACTGACTTGGCATTTTCACATCTCAAAATGGGGAAAACAGTGCTTATCCTTCAGGGAAATTATGAAGATTGAATAAGATAATGTTGGCAAAGAACTTAGCTTGAACCTGACACATGGTAAACACTCAGTACATTGTGGCTTTTACTGTCCTGAGCTAAATGCCCATTGGTTTATTGAATAATTGTGCTCCTCCTGAATATAAGTAAGAAATAGGTCCATTTTTCTTTTGATTCATTTGTCCTTTAGAAATAGATCTGGTTTTTTTGAAATGTTTGCCAATTTCCTTTCAGATTGTTTCTGGCGAGGCGGGAAGATAACCACTGAATTTCAAGTGCTTAAATAATTAAGCCAAAACAAGAGAACACTGATAATAAACACTTTTCTGTGCATTATAATTGTGGAGCAATATCTTCTAGATAGTTAACCCTAGAGGCTTTATCGATTTAACTGAAATCTAATCACCTAACAACCCAGAAATACTGTTGGAATTCACTTCTCCAGAGAGACACTAATTAGCAGCTGGCCCCCTTCTGGGCAGTGGGGCTCCCACCCTGCTTGTGTTTGGTCAAGTAATTTTTCAGCTGAGTGATCATCCCAGAGGACATCGTTTCCCTTGATACAGCTCCCTCAGTTTTGCTGGCCACAGCAAATTAGCTGCAGCCTTGCTCCTCAAAATGGTCAGGACTTTAACCTGAGCCTCCCTTCTCTTTGGAAGTGAAGGTAACACATTCAGAACTTTTGAGAGTTTGATATGGAGATCTGATCATCTTGGATGCTTCCATGTGGTCAAGTTAGGGCTTGAGTTGCTTGAATCCACTTCTACCCTTTCTCCATAGTGTAACTGAGACTGGTGTTTAGTTTGTTTCTTCAATTATTTCTTCTATGATATTTTGGATGCATGGTTTCTCATGAATGAGGAAAATGCCTTTTTCCCATTCCCAGTTTTCAAATGGAGGGATTTTCCTTAAGAGCTGTCCTAGCCTTTTGAAAAGACCCTGATGCCAGAAAAGATTGAGGGCAGGCAGGGAAGGAGGCAACAGAGGATGAGATGGTTGGATGGCATCACTGACTTAATGGACATGAGTTTGAGCAAGCTCAGGGAGACACTGAAGGACAGGGAAGCCTGGTGTGTTGCAGTTTCAATGGGGGTCACAAGAAGTTGGACATGACTGAGTGACTGAACTGAACTGAGCCTCTTGAAATATTTATTGCCCCCTCCTTGGAATGATGGAGAGTTTTACCTCATTGTAAACTTGGACGTAGATGCTGGGTTTGCTTGACCTTGCTCTGCTCTCCCTTCTCTTAGACATGCACTTGCCCACAGAGAACATTCCTCCTCTGCAACTCCTCCTTTCTAGGGGGAGCCAGCCCCTGCCTCAGTGGGTATCCACCTAAGTTTGGAGAGGAGTTGGTAAGCTAGAGTTGCTTTTCCAACCATGCAGTTTATTTCAACTTAGCCTTTGTCAATAATGAGGACCTGTAGGGTTCCTTCTGATATATTCCTGGTTCTATTTCTCAAAATTCTGGGGACTCGGGAATGGAGTCTCCAGATAAAGAGCTATTTGTTTGGGTCTTGTAGGAAACAATGTTGGCTAGCCTCTGAGAGTCATCAACAGAGTTGGTCTTTTTATGTCTGATGAGAAACAGTTTTCATGTATCAAACAGGCACTAGAAAATCTCTATTTAGAAAACACGAGGCAATTGAATATTAGACACCCAAAACCCTTAGAGGAAGCAGAAGTAATTTTTATGAGGAGCCATTTAAGAAGTTCAGAGCCTGTGGTGAGCATGTTATTCACATAATCTCATTTAATATTGAAAAGGGTATGGAACCAGGTCAAAATTCAGAGAGGATATCATTTTGCCTTGGTCAAACTTGTGAGTAAAAAGTGGAAAGTTAGTTCAGTTCAGTTCAGTTCAGTTGCTCAGTCGTGTCTGACTCTTTGTGACCTCATGAATCGCAGCATGCCAGGCCTCCCTGTCCATCACCATCTCCCGGAGTTCACTCAGACCCACGTCCATTGAGTCTGTGATGCCATCCAGCCATCTCATCCTGGGTCGTCCCCTTCTCCTCCAGCCCCCAATCCCTCCCAGCATCAGAGTCTTTTCCAATGAGTCAACTCTTCACATGAGGTGGCCAAAGTACTGGAGCTTCAGCTTTAGCATCATTCCTTCCAAAGAAATCCCAGGGCTGATCTCCTTCAGAATGGACTGGTTGGATCTCCTTGCAGTCCAAGGGACTCCCAAGAGTCTTCTCCAACACCACACTTCAAAAGCATCAATTCTTTGGCACTCAGCCTTCTTCACAGTCCAACTCACACCCATACATGACCACAGGAAAAACCATAGCCTTGACTAGATGGACCTTAGTCGGCAAAGTAATGTCTCTGCTTTTGAATATACTATCTAGGTTGGTCATAACTTTTCTTCCAAGGAGTAAGCGTCTTTTAATTTCATGGCTGCAGTCACCATCTGCAGTGATTTTGGAGCCCAAAAAAATAAAGTCTAACGCTGTTTCTACTGTTTCCCCATCTATTTCCCATGAAGTGATGGGACCAGATGCCATGATCTTAGTTTTCTGAATGTTGAGCTTTAAGCCAACTTTTTCACTCTCCTCTTTCACTTTCATCAAGAGGCTTTTTAGCTCCTCTTCACTTTCTGCCATAAGGGTGGTGTCGTCTGCATATCTGAGGTTATTGATATTTCTCCCAGAAATCTTGATTCCAGCTTGTGTTTCTTCCAGTCCAGCGTTTCTCATGATGTACTCTGCATAGAAGTTAAATAAGCACTGTGACAATATACAGCCTTGTCGTACTCCTTTTCCTATTTGGAACCAGTCTGTTCCATGTCCAGTTCTAACTGTTGCTTCCTGACCTGCATACAGATTTCTCAAGAGGCAGGTCAGGTGGTCTGGTATTTCCACCTCTTTCAGAATTTTCCACAGTTTATTGTGATCCACACAGTCAGAGGCTTTGGCATAGTCAATAAAACATAAATAGATGTTTTTCTGGAACTCTCTTGCTTTTTCCATGATCCAGTGGATGTTGGCAATTTGATCTCTGGTTCTTCTGCCTTTTCTAAAACCAGCTTGAACATCAGGGAGTTCACAGTTCATGTATTGCTGAAGCCTGGCTTGGAGAATTTTGAGCATTACTTTACTAGCGTGTGAGATGAGTTCAGCGATGCGATAGTTTGAGCATTCTTTGGCATTGCCTTTCTTTGGAATTGGAATGAAAACTGACCTTTTCCAGTCCTGTGGCCACTGCTGAGTTTTCCAAACTTGCTGGCATATTGAGTGCAGCACTTTTACAGCATCATCTTTCAGGATTTGAAACAGCTCAACTGGAATTCCATCACCTCCACTAGCTTTGTTTGTAGTGGTGCTTTCTAAGGCCCACTTGACTTCACATTCCAGGATGTCTGGCGCTAGATTAGTGATCACATCATCATGATTATCTGGGTCGTGAAGATCTTTTTTGTACAGTTCTTCCATGTATTCTTGCCACCTCTTCTTAATATCTTCTGCTTCTGTTAGGTCCAGACCATTTCTGTCCTTTATGGAGCCCATCTTTGCATGAAATGTTCCCTTGGGATCTCTAATTTTCTTGACGAGATCTCTAGTCTTTTCCATTCTGTTGTTTTCCTCTATTTCTTTGCATTGATAGCTGAAGAAGGCTTTCTTATCTCTTCTTGCTATTCTTTGGAACTCTGCATTCACATGCTTATATCTTTCCTTTTCTCCTTTGCTTTTCGCCTCTCTTCTTTTCACAGCTATTTGTAAGGCCTCCTCAGACAGCCATTTTGCTTTTTTGTATTTCTTTTCCATGGGGATGGTCTTGATCCCTGTCTCCTGTACAATGTCATGAACCTCCATCCATAGTTCATCAGGTATTCTATCTATCAGATCTAGACCCTTAAATCTATTTCTCACTGCCACTGTATAATCATAAGGGATTTGATTTAGGTCATACCTGAATGGTCTAGCGGTTTTCCCTACTTTCTTCCATTTAAGTCTGAATTTGGCAATAAGGAGTTCATGATCTGAGCCACAGTCAGCTCCCAGTCTTGTTTTTGTCGACTGTATAGAGCTTCTCCATCTTTGGCTGCAAAGAATATAATCAGTCTGAGTTTGGTGTTGACCATCTGGTGAAGTCCATGTGCAGAGTCTTCTCTTGTGTTGTTGGGAGAGGGTGTTTGCTATGACCAGTGCATTTTCTTGGCAAAACTCGATTAGTCTTTGCCCTGCTTCATTCTGCATTCCAAGGCCAAATTTGCCTGTTACTCCAGGTGTTTCTTGACTTCCTAGAATGGTATGATACCTCTCAGTGGATTGTGTTTAGGCACAGAACCAAGGGTTTTTCTAGTTTATTTCTTAGGTGAATGGTCATCTAATACTAATCCTGAATTTGGCCTGGTGAGTCGCTCTTGGTTTACAGACAGAAAGGATGTCAGATGATGAAGTTCTTGTACTGAATTCTTATTCAGGGGAGGAACAGAGCCAGAGAGGTTAAGGAGCTTGTTCAAAATCACACTGCTATGCAATAGGAGAGCTGGGATGAGAGGTGCAGGTGTGGAGACCTGGGCCAGTGTTCCTTCTGCTCTGTCCTGCCATCCCGGTACTTGGGAGTTATTGACAGCAACCAACCCTTTCCACTGGCTTCCCTGGCTCAGTGCTGAAGAATCCTCCGGCAATGCAGGAGACTCAGGTTTGATCCTCGAATCAGGAAGATACTCCAGAGAAAGAAATGGCAACCCCCTCCAGTATTCTTGCCAGGAAAATCACATGGACAGAGGAGCCTGGTGGGCTACAGCTCATGAGGCTGAAAAAGAGTTGGACACGACTTAGTGACTGAACAACAACAACAATCCCTTCCACCACCAACTCTGGTTTTAAAGCTGTCCACTGCTGGTGAATTGGAAAACAGTCTTAACCCCAAAGCAGCATTTTAAGGTGAGCCCTTCACTTGCTATTTTTCTCTCAGTAGCTTATGCCGTTCTTACCATTCTAGGAATTAGCATCCACTTCTTTTCCTTTAGGAGTGGGGCAGCACACAGCCACCCAATGGCAGATACAACTTGTCTGTTTGACAAGACAGATAGTATTTCAGCAGAATTATTTTCTGTAGCATTGATCACCATGACAGGATGTATGATAATTTATAATTGGGATGCTCACCAGTTGCCCCATTAACACTTTTGAGTAGCTCACTGAGACTTATGTTTTTCCTGTTACCCTGTCTTGTTGGCAATTTGTTGAAAGTTCTCCAATGGTGTATTCATTTCTTGAATGCTTTGCCTCTGGTATATTTAAGTCAGTGTATGTAGTGGCTGACTTAGTTATTTTGGAATGATCTGAGAGTCATTTGGGATTAAGGCTCAGCTCATATGCCACCTTTGGGATCTACTGAGAAGCTGTTATTAATATTCCCAGTCTGAACCAGGGGCTCACCTTTGGAATACTATGTACCTTGCATATTCTGCTATCAGAGCTTTTCTCATCCTGCACCGTTATTGTTGGTTTGAGTTTTTCTCCTTTGCTAGCAGGTGGTGCTTTTTTGTTTGTTTGGCTTGGTTTTTTGTTTAGTTTGTTTTTTTCTTTAAGGTGAGGGTTTTTAGAGTCAGATGGACCTGGGTTCAGGTCCTGATTCTTCAACTGAACAGCAGTGTACTTTGGGCAAAGTACTTAGCTTTGCCCAAATCTCAGCCCACTCATCTGTAAAATGGGTCTAATAATGTCCTTCACAGAAAGCTTTTGAATATTAAATGAACACATGTATGTCAAGTGCAGAGCATAGAAGTGTACAATGGAAGCATTCAATAAGTGCAACTTAACAACAAGCACAACAAGCTTTTGTTGTTGTGCTGGTGTATTTATTAATAGCTCCCCAGATTATGTCCAGATTATCCTCATTTGAATGAGTTATGTGGTTCCCTCCTAGTACTTAATCTGTTAAGGAAATAAACATCATTACTATCAAAGAACAGTATATAACTAAATGTACAGGCCATAAATAAAAAATCTTCATATACCTGATCAGTAAATAATTTCTTTCAAACTAATTTATTTGGCTGTTGAAATTTTTGCTCATATATGTTTTATCCCTAATTTGAGGTAAAGACATATGTTGTAGCTTGTTTTGGTAGCCATACTCCTAGGTAACTCCCTCCATGCCCAGAAAATTCTACATATAGGTGGTGCTGGTGGTAAAGCAGTGCAGTAGATGCAAGAGATACAGGTTTGATCCCTGGGTTGCAAAGATCCCCTGGAGTAGGAACCTGCTCCAGTATTCTTGCCTAGAAAATCCCAAGGACAGAGGAGCCTGGCGAGCTACAATCCATGGGGTTGCAAAGAGTCTGACATAACAAAGCATGTGTACAAACACACACACACACACACACACACACACACACACACACACAAATCTAGAGAATGATGAACAAATTAGGAAAAATAGGTGGCAAGCTTTCATGCATTTAAATTCTACGTCATGGCGTTCTCCTTAGCACAGAGACAAAGTCAGAATAAGCATTGCAATAATCACAGGACCGAAAGGGAATTAATTTTGTCTGTCTTCTTCCTGTACAGTGGAAAAATGATAATTATTATAGCTGCAGATTGATGGTTATCCTGGCTCCTCTTTTTGTTGCCAAGCCAGGCAGTACAAAGTGCTTCCCAAGAAAAATGAGTATGGCTCACTTTGGAATCTTGCAAGATAAAGTTTGTTTTTTCTTAATAGAATTTATTTTTTAGCATATATATAAGTATAGGTATATATGTATTCTATATATAGTCAATATTTTGAGTATGATTCAAAAATCAGTATGTCTATTTTACATCAAGTGCATTTTAAAAAATGAAATACTTTTTTGTATTTTAGTATTAGTATTTTAGTATATTATCGTTTTAATATTTAAAGAAAATACTTTAAAAATACATTTATTTATTATTATCCTTGGGTAAAGCATAATGCCTGTCACATGGTAGGCAAAAATGAATGCACAATGAATAAACAAACAACCTTCAAACTGCTTAAACTCTTCCACGCTGATGTTATTTCCCTTGTTTACCTGATATGATTGTTGTGTTTACTTAACTCAGTATTTCCTCCTGGAGCTTCTAGTCCAGGAGATGTTGCTGTCATCCTCACCAAAAGGGGAGATGGATTTGAGATAGGTGATGCAGGTATAACGCATACTTGGTCTGGCCTCTATCCCAGCCTCTGCCCTAGTTCCAGAAAATGCCAGATTACTGTCACAAAGTCAGCTCAGCCACCCTCCACAGATGTTTAATCATCAGAAAGACCAGGCTACAACTAGCAAGGCTCAGAATAAGAGCCAGAGCCTGTTCCCAGGCCTCGTGAATACACTGCCCCTCCTGAGAACTGACTGGGGCAGGTCTTCCATTCTGTGAGGTGCTGTGAAACAGCTATGTTAGTTGTTAAAATACAGAAACACTTTTTTCCCCTAGGAGTAAATAGTTCTTCCCTTAGCACCCTGATTACCCTCCACCCCCACAGGCACTCTGGCCCCTTAGACTCTCTCCAAGACCTCCCTATGTCCAGCAACTGCAGAGTTAATGCCTGGCATGGCAGAGCGAACCCAGGATCACCTTTTCTAATTGCTCTGGGGCCTGCTTCTCAGCTGCTAAATACGTAGAGTAGCACTCATTTTCAGGGGGTAACTGAGCTGCTCCCTGAGCTCCTTCTGGGTACTGAAGGTTCCTCCTTCTTCCCCAGCCTGCTGATGTTTTGTTCTGGCCCTGCCAGCTCCGAGTCTGGAACCTGGTACCCCCCTTCCTCACTGTGCTCATGCCTCTGCAGTGCTCTTTGCAGCCTGACCTCAGTCCCTCTGTATGCAGCAGGTCTGCCAGTGGTTGAAGGATCCTCCCTTGATCCAAGCTCCTCTCAAACCTCACGTTAATGGGTAGAATTTGGCCTTTAATTATGGGCCCTTACCCTTGGGGCAAGTTTGCCAGGCATCCTGTAGTGACAAGACATGTCTATTTTCTGACTTGTGTCCTGTGTTGACTTTGTCAGGGCATCCTGATTTGAAGTCTTTTTAGAAAAACTACAAGAATAGGGCAGAGCTATTTTTTCAGATTTGACTGGGTATCTTGATTTTTTCCTCTTAAAAATTTGACAACCCTACTTTTCTAGCTTGAGGACCACAACTTTATCTTCATTTTCTTGTATTCCTATGAATTTCTGCTATTCTTTTTTTTTTTCTCTGAGCTAAAGTTTCACTGTCTGTCCATAATGCTATGTGGCCTAGTCGTGTCCAATTCTTTGCAACCCCATGGACTGTAGCCTGCCAGGCTCCTCTGTCCATGGGATTTTCCAGGCAAGAATACTGGAGCAAGTTGCCATTTCCTACTCCTGGGTATCTTCCTGACCCAGGGATCAAACCCATGTCTCCTGCATTACAAGCCATTTGGGAAGTCCCATAGAAGCCAACTGGTTTGCACCAACTCCCTGCTAACTAGGACATAACCAACATTTATTGAATGAATGAATGAAAAGATGAATGGATAAATGAGTTTGCTCCATAGGATTCTCTTTGTCTTTAGGGCCCCTTTCAGGGAGGGGCCCTGAGTCAGATAGGCCCTAATAGGGCCTTGAGTCAGAAAAATAAGTAAATATGAGAGAAACTAAACCCTGCTCTGGGGAGCCAGGCAACCTTATACTGCCGCTACTCTCTGTATTTAATTACCTTTCGTTTTTCCCTTGGCAATTAGTAAAGTGCCAGTCTGTCTCAGATGTGCTAAGGAGAACCAAGAGAAGATGTTTTTGTCCACACTTGAACCAAAGTGTTAAAGGAACAGTAGCACACTGGGGTGGGGGCTGGGGGAAAGTGGAGATGGAAAGTAATTAATATTTATTGAGCAACCATCATGTACTTGTTTAGACATGATCTCATTTTGTCCTCACAGTAACCCTGCAAAGTATATTCTAGACAACGAATCATGTTTAGCCAGGCCAGATAAATTACTCAAATCCTAGAGTTATTAAATAGCACAGCTTGAATTTAAACCTTGGTCTTTTCACACAGTACCATCCTGCCTTCTATTGCTAGCAGCATCATGGTGGTGGCAGTGGCAGTGATCAAAGATAGAGAATGCTAGAGGAAGGTAACAGTCTAAGCCAGAACCAAGCCACTCATTCCCTGTCTCCTTCTCTCCCTTCTTTCTCTCCCCTCATGTGGGTCATATTTCAGGGCAGGTTATAGAGCCTGAAAACGTGATTTCAAGCATGATTAATTACTGAAGTTATGTTGGAAGCATATAAGGAGATAACGGAAGAGTGGCAGTTGTTGGAGGGGTGGGGATCAGCAAAGGCCTCGTGAAGATAGTAATATGTGGGTTGAAATGTGAGGGATAAGAATAATTCAGCTTTGCTGAGAGTTGGGAGAACAGTTGTTTCAGGCAGAAGAAACTGCTCTAGGACAAAGAAAGTGTGATAAGATTGGCTTATCCTTCCAAAGAGAAAGCTGTAGGATCCCAGTTTTATTTCATAATAAGGAAGCAGCCTTTTACCATAGGGAGAGGTCATGAGTCCTGAGTGCTCAGGAAAGGATCTCATGTGGAGAAATATTTGAATAGAAATGAGGCAGTCATGCAGGCTGGTTTGGTTACAAGCAGTTGAAGGAGACAGAGGCAAAGAGTAGAGATAATAACACAAGCAAATGAAGAACCAGGAGAGGACATTTAAGGTTGAATCATTTGATAAAGAATATCTCCAACTGCAGTGGCAGCTCTGCCTTTGCTGGTTTTGAAATTGCATTTGGAATCAGGAGACAGCAAAATTGTAAAAAGCCACTCTGCACTGGCAGAGAGTATACTGAGTGGCATTTGGGGTTGTGATCAAAGCAAGTCTCCCCAGTTCCCCAATTATAAAGTGTTTTCTAAAAGTGTAGGTAGATAGGCTGATTAAAGTACATGCTCCAAAATAGCCAAATGCTTCCTCCAAATGTTTAAAATCCAAGCAGGTCCTTCATCACAGAACACTTTCTGTATTAAATATTAATCAAAATAATTTCATTTTGCAGATTCAATACTTAAAATATCAATTTAGATGATGGATCATGGACTTTAAACCTGGAAGAAATGTTAAACCCATCCCTCCCTCTACCCCAAGCATTTACAGATGAGTGAGCTGGAATCCAGAGAGGATAAGGGAATGCTCAGAATCCTTAAGCTAGATTATGGGTGTTAAACCAGAATATTGCATTTTTCCTAATGAAAGAAAGAAAATCAGGTTGACACCAAGCTTCAGCTTTAGCTGAGCTCTCCATTGATGATATATCAAATTTCTCTGATATTTTATCACTTGGAAAACATTTATTTTTTTGGCTTTTACTTCTGATGAGATCTCCATACTAAAATGGTTGTTGCTATCATAAATCTGGATGAAATGTCATTAAAAGTGAAGAGGGGAATGTTTGTCAGTATGGCAAATGAAATTGGCTGTGGATATGGCAAATATTCCAGAATCATTGTGCTTTCCTTTCTTTCATAACAAAATGCCCCTTAAGCTTAAAATTCATAAAGTAGTAGCCTTCTTCCTTTCTTTTTCATTCAACCCATACTGAGTACCTGCTTTGACTTCAGTTCTATACTGGGTATATTGCTAAGTGCTATGGTGGCGGCAGCGTTTAGAAACACACTCTGAAAGTGTTAGTCACTCAATCATGTCTGACTCTTTGTGGCCCCATGGACTGCGGCCTGCCAGGCTCTTCTGTCCATGGAATTCTCCAGGCAAGAATACTAGAGTGGGTAGCCATTCCTTTTTCCAAGGGATCTTCCTGACCCAGAAATTGAACCCAGGTCTCTTGCATTTCAGGCAGATTCTTTACCATCTAAGCCACCAAGGAAGCCCTAGAAATACACTCTAGTCTTAGAATATTTACCATTTGTGTGATTTTGGTAATGACTAGGCAAAAATATATTAGGGGATAAAAGGGACAAAGAAACGTGCCAGTAGAGCTGGAATCAGTATTTCTGCAACACAGCCTTGAAGGTAGAGAAAAGTGAAACAATTAACACCTGGTATCCACAGGTATTTTCTCCCTTTGTCAGGGAAGAGAGAGCTAAAAAGTGGATGGATGAAGCCAGGTCAGACGCTTCTGTTGGGCTCTGACTTGAAGTTAGGAGAAGACTGGAGGGGATATTCAAATTTTTCTATCTTCAGGATTTGAATTACACCAAGTTTTTTTAGTAAGGAAAGACTAAGTGATAGGAACAGGAAGGACTAAGTGATAGGGCTGTATCAGCCTCACACAGACATTATATGGAACCAATGTCCAGGAATCCATTAGCTAAGTAGATCCTTCTCCATCTGCCAGGGCCCACTGGCCAATACTACTAATCAATCACAGCTTTCTTTTCCCTTCTGAGGCTCAGAATCCTTCTCAACACCATGTTTCAGACAGACTAACACATGTATATTGTTTTGTCTTTTTTTTTCACTAGAATGAGTATTGCACAAAGCAGGAAAATTGCTCTATTTATTGCTTTTTGTTTTTTATTCCTGCCTTTAAACAGGGCCTGGAACATAGTAGAACTCAATTGCTGAATTGATGAAAGAGTGTGAAATGGCTGGCTTTCAGCTGCTTGGCTGAACCTGTAGCCAGAAGTTGCAAACTCGAGGCTCAGTTTCCTTTCCTAACCCTGTAGAGTCATGATCATATCCCAGGGTAGTGGCATCTTCAGGTTTTTCAGCTCTTCACACTCTTGCCTAATGTGCACATATTCTTGTGTTCTGAGAACCACTGAGATTGCCTTTCTCTTAAGCTCTAATGGAGCAATCTATGTTTCTACCTGAGCCTTTTTAATATATGGCTTCTCTGGCAAGTCTACTATAGTTACAAGTAAGCCTCTGTTTAGCTCTTTCATGAATTTTTTCAAGGATTAAGAAGCATTTCTTCGGAGTCCTATGGAAGCCAGCATAGCCTTGTTGACTTCTTTGCCTCATTCCTCACCATTCTACTTCATGCCACTTATACTAGAGAAGAAAGGAATACCCTGATTTTTCATACCATTGTGTATTTCAATATTGTTCCCATCCTGAATGCTTTTTGCTTTTTCCCTTGGTGAGGACATATAAGGGCAGCAGTGAGTCAGGTTCAAAGACAGAAAAGTGCGGAGAGTACTGGATGCAAGGTTTCCTTGGGTCCCTCAAGGCTGCCCTTGGAGCTTCCTGGTTCCAGTACATCAGAACTGGACACTCTTCCAGGTGTCAGGCCAGATAGAGGGTATCTTCAGCTCAAGAGCTGGGCAACTTCCTTCAGCCTGGCCTGATTCACATACAGAGCTGGGCTGTTTCTGGTCAGCTGTAGGAAGCCCGTGTGTCTTAGGGAGAAGCCGAAGCATTTTGAGAGCATCCTTTATGCACCCTTTAGTTCCTGCTCTAAAGCAGCAGAGGCAAACTCATTTATGCACGTGGAAAAATACAGTACTTCTGCTCTCTGCAAGGCTGAAAGAAGGAAGGTATGAAAGCCTTTTTTTTTTTTTTTTTTAACACATTGCAAGGTTGTAGCTCATGAGGTTTATCCAAAGCTCTGCAATTGCTGACAATAATTCTAAACTTAGACTGGAGGTGCATGTTCCCAGGTGTAACTACTTATGTATTAACCCTTCGTGAGCTACTTCTGCAGCAATCTGCTTTTTCTAAGTACTCTGGTCAGACATCTCCAGGTTTGAAATTCAGTGACTGTTTCTCAGTTCTCAGTTTCCTGGCTTGGGCTGCCAATTTTTTTCTCTCATTTGAACTTCTCCTTTGAAAAGTGATCATGTACTTTGTCTTAAAGCTGTTGTTTGCTTTTCTTAGTCAGTTATTTGGAGGTGGGGAATATGTCTAACTTGTCTTCCTAACCTGTCACAGTAACTTCCATGTACAAATGTTTGAACTGATGGATAGCTTTGCTCTTTACATATGAGTCAAGGAGTTCTAGAATGAATTAGGTTGCCTTGTCTTTCTAATTTATACTCTTCACAAATTTCTGATGGACCTCTTTCTTTTCTAAACCTGAACCAGTGCCTTTAATTACTTTCATTATCAACATAGAAAATGCTTATGACCACAAGCTCTTCCAAAAGTTTGGATGAGCAATTCTGAGCCATCAGGAATTACAGAGTCAAATGAGAGTTTTACAGAAGCTATATATCAGGAGCCAATAAAATTGCAATCTCACATCAGCTGAGTGACTTTAGGCAGGTCATTTATTTTCCCAGTATTTGAGATGAGCAAACAAAGCACAGGAGATATTTGCCTGAAAGGTTTGTCCCAAAGGTTAAATGAAGAAATATTTGTGAAAATATTTCTGCTGTTTAGACATGGATTGCACCCATGTCTGCTGCATTGGCAAGTGGGTTCTTTACCGCTGAACCACCAGGGAAGCCCTGTAATGTGTGTAGTGCTATATAAATTGCTTTGATGATGACCTTGCTGGGGTCCCATGCTAGACTGTCTTCAGTTCAGTTCAGTTCAGCTCAGTTGCCCAGTCGTGTCCAACTCTTTGCGACCCCATGAATTGCAGCATACCAGGCCTCCCTGTCCATCATCAACTCCTGGAGTTCACTCAAACTCACGTCCATCAAGTCGGTGATGCCACCCAGCCATCTCATCCTCTGTCGTCCCCTTCTCCTCCTGCCCCCAATCCCTCCCAGCATCAGAGTCTTTTCCAATGAGTCAACTCTTCACATGAGGTGGCCAAAGTACTGGAGTTTCCGCTTTAGCATCATTCCTTCCAAAGAACACCCAGGACTGATCTTTACAATGGACTGGTTGGATCTCCTTGCAGTCCAAGGGACTCTCAAGAGTCTTCTCCAACACCACAGTTCAAAAGCATCAATTCTTCGGCACTCAGCTTTCTTCACAGTCCAACTCTCACATCCATACATGACTACTGGAAAAACCATAGCCTTGACTAGATGGACCTTTAAGCTGGATAAATTCAATAGAGAGAATGCAGAAACATAAACCCATTTAAAAAGTATTTTAACATAAATAAATATGTATACTATTATGTTAAATAGGACTTGACCTTTTGGGGCAATCATATTGTTAGCTCCAATCAGCAATGTCTAAAGTGTTTTCTGATGGTTTGTGAATGGGTATTACACAAAGAAAGCACTCCTTGTATCAATCTAAAAAGCAATGAGTTAAAGTTCATCAAGATTTTATACTTATAATTTTTTAGACGTTTTGATTGGCTAATTTTTTGAGAAGTTTCAAAAATATTTGCATATGTATGTTTGTGTGTTTATATTTTGATTAGTGTTGTGTGTGTAGTATATCTTGCTATATTTCCTAAATATATATGAATATGGAGTCCCCAGTCCCTCTTTTTTCCTACAGAGTATTTTGGGCCTAGAATTCCATAGAATACATTTTATTTTATTTATAAATTTATTCATTTTAATTGGAGGCTAATTACTTTACAATATTGTAGTGGTTTTGCCATACATTGGCATGAATCCACCACGGGTGTACGTGTGTTCCCCATCCTGAACCTTCCTCCCACCTCCCTCCCTATCCCATCCCTCTGGGTCATCCCAGTGCACCAGCCGTGAACATCCTGTCCCATGCATCGAACCTGGACTGGTGATCCATTTCACATATGATAATATATATGTTTCAATGTATTTTAGAAAATGCTGTTTCAGGAGGTAGCCAGAACTTTTCTGTTACCTGCATATTTAGCTAGAAGATAGACCTAGAATGACAGTTTGATAGTCACAGGTATAACCTGTCAAAGATTCTGTATATTCTTGTGATAATGACCAAGAATCTTGCTCACAAGCCTCCATTTGATTTGGCAGAGGAAGTCGTCACCTTGGCATTCATTACTCTCAAGCAAGTATGCAAGCTGAAAGGGAGGCCCCAGTAGTTAAGCTAGGATGCGAATTGTTGCTCAGTTGCTAAGTTATGTCTGACTCTTTGGACTGATTAGAAAGAATTTCTAGACTTCCCAGTAACTCCATTGCAACCATAGAGATCAACTCTGCTAATTACCCAGGGTCTTACTTCTCAACTTTTGACCTTCTCCATTAGACTTAAAGATGACTTAAAAGACGAACAGACTTTTATAGAATTCTATTTGGGCAATACCTCCTTGTCATTCACTTCTACTGTAAGAATTTACAAGATCTATGGACCAGTGGAAATCACAAGTGTTGGGTTCTAAAAGGCCATGAGTTAAAACTTGGGTTGGGCTGGCTTTTGCCATACGTTTGATAGGATGGCTTCCCTGCCATGACAAGGTGAGAGTAATGAAAAAATTAGAAGAGGGGTCCCTACGCTTGCTTATACTGTTTCTCTAGGGCAGGGGAAAAAATAAATTCCCAGCCCCCCGGGGCCTGTCTGGATTTAACCACAGGCATCCACTCTAAACCACCTTGAACTTTATGGAGCCCATAAAATTAAAGAGGCATCAACATAAAATATATTCAGAGTGCTCCATTAGTGTTGCTTGACTAAGAGAAAACACATTGGTGGGCAAACCAAGAAGGCCAGCAGGATTGGCTCCCATGAACACAAGGTATCATTATCCTTCAGGAAGCCTGCTGAGCTCTCTTCTAGGCCTTACTTCACATTCTGGAGTAGGCGTTTCCTGACACTTGATACAAAAGGTGTTGGTATTGGACCTTTTAGAGAGCAAAATTGTGGATGGTGGGTCATCTTATTTCCTTCATGGCCATTTCCGGGTGTTGGAACCTAAAGTTTCCTGATAAAAGCAGTATTTATTCTATGTACTGAGAATTCCAACAACTAGTCTTGTTGACTAATAAGAGTGAAACAGTAAGGATCTCCGCAATAGCCATAAAAGTGCCTTAGTAACGTCAATGATAACAAACTTTTATCTCTGTCCTTTAACACAGAATATGAAAACTCAGGTCCTAGAATTAGGCTGGAGTTGAATTTTGAATTTTTCATTTATTAACTGTGTGGTATATGACATTTCTAAGCACTATTTTCCTTAAAATGGGATCATTTTTCAATAAAATTATTTAGAATAATTCATATAAACTTAGCAAAATGCCTGGCACATATTAAATATTGGCCATTGTAAGGGCTTCCCAGGTGGCGTAGTGGTAAAGAACCACCTGCCAATGTAAGATCCCAGGGTCTGGACAATCCCCTGGAGTAGGAAATGTCAACCCCCTCCAGTATTCTAGCCTGGGAAGTTCCATGAACAGAGGGGCCTGGCAGACTACAGTCCATGGGGTTGCAAAGAGTCAGACACAGCAGCGACCGAATACACACAGCATCCACAACAGTGTATCATGCTTATATTCCAGTGTGTGCCCACACAGAAGTATAAACGTGTAAATATATACAATATACACATTTATGTAGAAATTTTGAAATGATTATGACACAAAATTGTAAATAACCTTATGTCTCAATGAAGAATATTTTCTTATTAAAAAGAATAATGACTGATTCTGATTTAAATATTATTTAAAAAAATTTGTCTTTTTGTTTTCCTGTGTATTATTACAGCTATATATGTTACCAAACTCACAAGGCAATGTTTCATTGTTTACCTTAAACAATTCTGGGTAAATAAGTTGAGGGAAAATAGTTTTTAAAAAGTATTTACCAAGATTACTATTTTCTCATCTCTTCTTAAGGATTGAAAAAATCTGAGATTCCAACTAGTCTTATTTCTTTTCAGCCTGAAGAACTTCCTTTAGCATTTCTTATAGTGCTTATCTGTTGGCAGCAAATTCTAGTAGTTACTAATATCAATTATTTGAAAGGAAATTAGTCCTGAATATTCATTGGAAGGACTGATGCTGAAGCTGAAACTCCAATACTTCGGCCATCTGATGTGAAGAACTGACCCTTTGGAAAAGACCCTGATGCTGGGAAAGATTAAAGGCAGGAAGAGAAGGGAATGACAGAGGGTGAGATGGTTGGATGGCATCACCAACTCGATGGACATGGGTTTGAGCAAGCTCTGGGAGTTGGAGATGGACAAGAAGGCCTGGCGTGCTACAGTCCATGGGGTCGCAGAGTCAGACATGACTGAGTGACTGAACTGATTGGCTGACAGGTCTTGAGTTTTAAAAAATACTTCAAAGGTGTTATGTCACTGTCTTCAGGCCTTTTTTTTTTTTTTTTTTAGTGAGAACTTGAGTCATTTAAATTGTTGTTCCACTGAATATAGCCTGATATTTTTTCTCTGGCTGTTCTAAATATTTTCACTTTATCTTTTGTTTCTAGCCTTTGTATTCCTCTAAGCTGTTTCTTGTTAAGTCAGATAGACTGAGGCTTTTCATTCCTCTATAGAATTCACTTTCCAGATCCTTCTTTTTTTTTCGTTTCTTTTTTAGAGTTTATATTATTGTCTCCAGGAAGATCAATTTAGTAGGAGCTTCTTGCTTGCATTGGAAGTGAAAATTTTCCTTGTGTATCTTCGTTTCCAGTCAGTCATGACATTCTGAGACTCTCCACCTATTGAATCAATAATAGCCTTGCTTCCAAGCTAGGGCAGAGAGGCCCTAAAATATAGGAACGATTGAGCTACAAATTAGGTTCTTGTTTAGTCCCTGGCAAGTCACTAGTCTTCATTGGAGTTAATAAAAGAATAAAGATTTACAAACTTCTCAAAGTTTCCATTTACATATCAAAAACAGAGCTGGAAATGTGAGCACAGAGTTTTACAAAAACCCATGATGTAGAGAGATGTATGGTATATGATGACCAAAGCTTTCCCAAACTGTGAAAAGAAATAAAGTAAAAGAAGTAGAGGAAAACAATAGAATGTGAAAGACTAGAGATCTCGTCAAGAAAATTAGACATACCAAGGGAACATTTCATGCAAAGATGGGCTCAATAAAGGACAGAAATGGTATGGACCTAACAGAGGCAGAGGATATTAAGAAGAGGTGGCAAGAATACACAGAAGAACTATACAAAAAAGATCTTCACGACCCAGATAATCATGATGGTGTGATCACTCACCTAGACCCAGACATCCTGGAATGTGAAGTCAAATGGGCCTTAGAAAGCATCACTACGAACAAAGCTAGTGGAGGTGATGGAATTCCAGTTGAGCTATTTCAAATCCTGAAAGACGACACTGTTAAATTGCTGCATTCAATATGCCAGCAAATTTGGAAAACTCAGCAGTGGCCACAGGACTGGAAAAGGTCAGTTTTCATTCCAATCCCAAAGAAAGGCAATGCCAAAGAATGCTCAAACTATCGCATCACTGAACTCATCTCACACGCTAGTAAAGTAATGCTTGAAATTCTCCAAGCCAGCCTTCAGCAGTACGTGAACTGTGAACTTCCAGATGTTCAAGCTGGTTTTAGAAAAAGCAGAGGAACCAGAGATCAAATTGCCAACATCTGCTGGATCATGGAAAAAGCAAGGGAGTTCCAGAAAAACATCCATTTCTGCTTTATTGACTATGCCAAAGCCTTTGACTGTGTGGATCACAATAAACTGTGGAAAATTCTGAAAGAAATGGTAATACCAGACCACCTGACCTGCCTCTTGAGAAACCTATATGCAGGTCAGGAAGCAACAGTTAGAACTGGACATGGAACAACAAATTGGTTCCAAACAGGAAAAGGAGTACATCAAGGCTGTATGTTGTCACCCTGCTTATTTAACTTCTATGCAGAGTACATTATGAGAAACGCTGGCTAGAAGAAGCACAAGCTGGAATCAAGATTGCCAGGAGAAATATCAATAACCTCAGATATGCAGATGACACCACCCTTATGGCAGAAAGTGAAGAGGAACTAATGAGCCTTTTGATGAAAGTGAAAGAGGAGAGTGAAAAAGTTGGCTGAAAGCTCAACATCCAGAAAATGAAGATCATGGTATCTGGTCCCATCACTTCATGGGAAATAGATGGGGAAACAGTGGAAACAGTGTCAGACTTTATTTTTCTGGGCTCCAAAATCACTGCAGATGGTGACTGCAGCCATGAAATTCAAAGACATTTATTCCTTGAAAGGAAAGTTATGACCAACCTAAACAGCATATTAAAAAGCAGAGACATTACTATGCCAACAAAGGTCCATCTAGTCAAGGCTATGGTTTTTCCAGTGGTCATGTATGAATGTGAGAGTTGGACTATAAAGAGAGCTGAGCACCGAAGAATTGATGCTTTTGAACTGTGGTGTTGGAGAAGACTCTTGGGAGCCCCTTGGACTGCAATGAGATCCAACCAGTCCATTCTAAAGGAGATCAGTCCTGGGTGTTCATTAGAAGGACTGATGCTAAAGCTAAAACTCCAATACCTTGGGCACCTGATGCGAAGAGCTGACTCATTTGAAAAGATCCTGATGCTGGGAAAGATTGAGGGCAGGAGAGAAGGGGACGACAGAGCATGAGATGGTTGGTTGGCATCACCAACTCGATGGACATAGGTTTGGGTGGACTCCCAGAGTTGGTGATGGACAGGGAGGCCTGGCGTGCTGTGGTTCATGAGGTCGCAAAGAGTTGGACATGACTGAGTGACTGAACTGAACCGAACTGAAAAGAAATAGAGGAAAACAGAGAAAATCAGGGGGAATTACTGAGGTTCTGATATAACCTGGGACCCTGAGAATGGAAATAGAATTCCTGCGACAACTTATGTTGTCCATGTTTGCCCCAGAGAAACAAAAGACAGGCGGAGGGAGGATCCAGGTTTATGCAGGTTGGTGCTCTGCCTCCTGCCATGTGCAGAATAGTCCAAGAACTACAGAGCGACCTTGGGGAGAGGATCATGTGGATGTCCATGAGCCGAGATGGTACTCCCAGTTGTCCCCAGCCTGGGCATGGCACTGGGAAACTCATAAAATACTTTGTGCCTTAATCAAGAAGCATAGAATTGCTTTATAAGAAAGTGGACTGAAGAAATCTGGGGTTGGGACAGGAAGGCTGTAGAGTATAGGGAGTTCATGGCCAGAGGCAACGATAAAGTCCGTGGTTGTCAGAAGTGGATCTACAGATGCTCACAACCTGGTGCAGCTCAGTAGTGTTACCAGTTTATCAGGGAAGAAAGTCAAGAGAGAAAACTAAGCCAGGCAGACCTCAGTAGCATCTGGAAGGCTCAGGAGGACAACACTGGGATTGGAGGCCTCTCCCATATTATGATGTTATCGAAGATATTCCCCTCCACTTTGGTAGGGAGAAGGAAAGAAAAGCAAAAATGGAGAAGAGCTAAGACAACCTAACTAATGAACCAAAAACCTGAAGAGGTTTACTAAATGGAGAGAACTTAAAGTGGCAAGATCCATGTGGTTATAATCTACGTTGTACAGATTTTTAATTCCATCAGTCTCCCAGAAAGATTGCCAGATATACTAAGGACTTAGCATCTGCTTGTCAATCTGCAGCCATGAAATTAAAAGACGCTTACTCCTTGGAAGAAAAGTTATGACCAACCTAGAGAGCATATTCAAAGGAGAGACATTACTTTGCCGACTAAGGTCCATCTAGTCAAGGCTATGGTTTTTCCTGTGGTCATGTATGGATGTGAGAGTTGGACTGTGAAGAAAGCTGAGCACCGAAGAATTGATGCTTTTGAACTGTGGTGTTGGAGAAGACTCTTGAGAGTCCCTTGGACTGCAAGGAGATCCAACCAGTCCATTCTGAAGGAGATCAGCCCTGGGATTTCTTTGGAAGGAATCATGCTAAAGCTGAAGCTCCAGTACTTTGGCCACCTCATGTGAAGAGTTGACTCACTGGAAAAGACTCTGATGCTGGGAGGGATTAGGGGCAGGAGGAGAAGGGGATGACCCAGGATGAGATGGCTGGATGGCATCACGGACTTGATGGACGTGAGTCTGAGTGAACTCCAGGGAGATGGTGATGGACAGGGAGGCCTGGCGTGCTGCGATTCATGGGGTCGCAAAGAGTCGGACACGACTGAGTGACTGAATTGAACTGAACTGAACTGTCAATCTGACTTGTAAATATTTCAGCTGGAAAGCTTGCACCTTTTCTCTTGCCCCTCTTATAATTTTGGGCCAACAATTCCACTGCTCAAATATATCAGGCAGTTTCATCCATCCAAAAATATAAAGATAGATTGAAGGCTGTTCTTTGAAGCACAGTTTGTAATTGTCATTTGCTAAAATTTCTGAAAAAAATCAATCAGGGATTGGGTAAATAAATTATGATATATGCATGTGTGACCACTTAAACATGAGGTAGTTTTCTAAGTGTTGGTATAAAAATATCTCTAAAGTATATTATATGGAAGAAGCTGGATAATAGGGTTTTTGTTTATGTATATGCCTATATACTTACACACGCAAAACTCTATATACAGATTATATCTGGGGATAGAAGTAGGGGAAGACTTAGTTTTTATCTTAAATTCTTCTAGACTTTTTATGGTGTTTCTTTTTAAACCAGTATATGCTTTAATTTTATAATGCAAAAGTAAATTCATGTCCTAAGCCTCTTTCTCTATGTTCCAAAGGGAAGAAAAAGGAATGTGAAAAAATTGAGTCTTCAACAGTTATTTCATAGTAACTTTCACTTTCACTAAATTTATCTGTAGAATCATTTTTGGAGAGCTTTTTGAAAAAAACTAAAGGGTTAAAATAATAAAGCATTTAACTTGTACCTGTTACAAGGATGCCATTGTGTTATTCCATATCTATAGTCTTCTGTCTCAAAAGTCTGGGTGAGGGCTGCTTTCAGCAAAGAAGACAGAATTTATTTATTTATTTTTAACGTATGAAGGCTTGCAATCTTCTCTGTTACAGAAATCCACAGCAAAGAGATGACAAAATGATTTGGTGAAGGTGATCATCCTGAGAAGTTAAATAGACTCTAAAATTGTTTTGGCTGGAAAAATCAATTCAGTTGTCCACAGGTTTCACAGGAGGAAAATCACTTTTGCTGAGGAAAATGTTCTTTATGTCTCCAAGAGGGACAAACCAGCATCAGAGAGAAGCCTTTTTTGAAGCAATGGCATGTCCCTCTGACTAAGAATGAACCTTTACATAGAAATAGGGAATATACCCTTATTTTTCTCAGCATTGAATTAAAACCTCATCCTTTATTGTTCTCCCAGATCCAGGGCATTACTCACTTAGGTATACAGGATAGAGAGGCAGAAAGCTGTCTCTACTATGAGGGCAATAGACAAATGGTCCAACAAAAAACTTAAAAACAAAAAACTTGGAAGGTGAGAGAAGAATGGGGGGAAATGTGCAGAAAAAAGTATCAGCTGAGCAAATTATCTATCTATGGGGTCAAAAGTCAGCAGTCTGCTGCAGCTTTCTTCTCTGTGTTGGGAGACCAATGGGAAGAACAATTACTATAGATTTTCTGTGAAAAGCAGATGGAAGTATGAATGGCCTTCCAGCAACTTCTGGGAAAAGACTAGTTAGAAATGTCTGACTTGTGATGGACAGTCTGATTGGAACTGATTGCTTCCTTGGAGTAAAGAGTGTCAGGAAAGGAAGTTTGAGGGAAGGGATTAAAAGGATTTGTGTGCATGTGTGCTAAGTCTTTTCAGTTGTGTCCAACTCTTTGCAACCCTGTGGACCTTAGCCCGCCAGACTCCTCTGTCCATGGGATTCTCCAAGCAAAATTTTGAAGAGGGTTACCATTTCCTCCTCCAGGGATCTTCCTGACTCAGAGATTGAACCCGCATCTCTTGCATCTCTGGTGGATTCTTTACCCATTGAGTCACCTGGGAAGCCCTAAGAAGCTTTGGAAGAGGCAGAACCCTAGTCCAAGTGATATAATCGAAAAGGATGAGTTATTTGGGCCCTACAACCAGGTGAGAGTTTGATACAGAAAGTGGGAGGGGAATTGAGGTCCATAAGCATTTTCTATTTGGCTGTGCTTTCTCTTAATCTTATCAACGTGAGGTAGGCATAGATACCACTTTTTATAGGTGAAGGGACAGATTCGTAAAGGATAGCCTCTTTCCTGTTGCTGCACCACTATTTAGTCATGGAACCAGCTTTTTATCCACCTTTATCTATTCTGTGCTTTGACCATCTCTTGGTTGCATTAGGACACCCACAGGAAGCTCCTGACTAGCTCATCTTTAACATTTACCACCTTTACTCTTTACCTTTGCAAGAATTTCTCTTCTCCTCTTCTGCCATTATTCTCCATTAACCAGGTACTATGACTCCAGCATTTGAAAATACTTTAATTGGGTAACAACGCTGAGAGCTAACTGTTGTTTCTCTTCATATTATAGATAAAGGAGACTTACAGGTTACTGTACTGGCAAAAATGATGTTTGCTATTACTTACTTAACAAAGGTGTCCAGGGACTGGTATTAACTTTCTGGCTTGAGTTAACTGTCAGAGAGGGCTTCCCAAGTGGCTCTAGTGGTAATGAACCTGCTTGCCTATGCAAGAGACAAGAGAAGTGGGTTCGGTCCCTGGGTCGGAAAGATCCCCTAGAGTAGGAAATGGCAGCCCACTCGAGTATTCTTGCCTAGAAAATTTCCATGGACAGAGGAGCCTGGCAGGCTACAGTCCATGGGGCCACAAAGAGTTGGACACGACTGAGAGCGTGCGCGCGCGCGCACACGCACACACGCACACACACATTCTCAGTGTCAGGACTAGAATGTACGTTGAAACTGTTGTGCAGTGATCTAATGTCCACTAGATGGCACTGTAAAAAATGCTTTCAACAGTGCTGTGGCTTCCTCTGGGAGAGCTGTTATCTCCTGCTCAGCCAAAGCTTTACTCACCGGGGAGCACTGGGGCCCAGTTCTCGTGAATGACTGGCCTCCTAGCTTCTGCTCAGAGCTCTCTGTTCTGATGCATCCCTCCATCCATCACTGTTGGGAAGGGGATCGTGAATGATTTATCACTAATGACTCATCATTAATGAAAATTACCAGTGATTAATCTTTAAAACCTCTCTGTGGGAACTTTGCTTCTCCCACAGAGTCTGTTCTCCGTGAAAAGTACCCATCTGTCCTGCCTAACTCTTCTTCACTTTGGTCCCGCATAAACTCTTCTTAACCCATGGGGCATACCGCTGACCTGGATTCATTTTGGAAATTTGGAAAATTGTCCCAAAGTCAATAACTGGACATCTACTCAGCTTTAAGTGAGGAGGATTTACTTCCATGGGCCTTACTCTCCAAAGATATGCCCTCTATCAAGAGTCAGGTTAACTCTGGAACCAAATTGCCAAGCCTGACATACCCAGAGCTTAGTTAAAACTGTTGTCACAACTGCAGGTAATAACTATGACTATTTTGCTTAGTGCTCAATCATGAGTGAAGATAGGTTCGTCTTGTGTATTTTCTATTTTCTGTGATTTGATCTTACCATTAAAGTCAGCTTTCTTACCTTGGAGACTGCCTGCAGATCCCTTGCTTTACCCCTTTACCTAGATCAGGGAACAGAGTATGCAAATTTCTAAGCCCAGTTCAGATCTCAGCTTCGCTATTGCTTCTTTCTACACCCTCGTGTCAGGCTAGAGCCCACTGTTATAGTTTCCCATAACAACCTGTGTTCTGCCTTCCAAACATTTTGCACATGAATTAATTATCTGTAAAGTTTAACAATGTCTGTTTTCTCTAGTGGATCTGAAGAACTGCTAGAGCATTAATCCTCTTGGTCCTGTTCACTGCTGATTCCGTAGAGCCAGGCATATACCTTACATACAGTTAGTAGCAGGTAAACAAGAGACTCACTAGAAGGTAGTTTGATGGAAGTCTAGGACAAGTTGGATAGATTCATTGCCTCTTAGATTAATATTAAGAAAGTAGCACCAGATTTTCTTCCCTATGAGTCTGGCCTTGATTTCAGTCTCTTGATTCCTATTGACCTCAATTTGTAGGCTTCAACTATGGAAGAATCTAATATGACATTTATTCATTTTCTCTGGAGAATGACCCTGGGAGAGAAATTCTTTTTACTCATATCTCAAGGTGATAAGCAAAGATTTGGAATGGTATTTTAGACATATTAATCAGGGTAAATCCTATGCCTTTCAGAAACTAGAGAGAGGACTCCCAAACAGTAGGCACTGTTCCTCATTCGTCAGATCTTTTAACTGAGCCAGTAGGGTTATTTGGATTTGTCTCTACATCCTTTCCAGGTCTGGTCTCTTTCTCAACTAAAGGTAACCACAGGATACTTGGTTCTGTCAAAAAGAAAAGTGAAAGTGAAGTCGCTCAGTAGTGTCCGACTCTTTGCGACCCCATGGACTGTAGCCTACCAAGCTCCTCCGTTCATGGGATCTTCCAGGCAAGAATACTGGAGTGGGTTGTCACTTCCTTCTCCAGGAGATCTTCCTGACCCAGGGATTGAACCTGGGTCTCCCGCATTGGAGGCAGATGCTTTACCATCTGAGCCACATAAGTATACAGTTAGAACTTACTCTGAGCTCAGCCACATGCTGCACATTATCAGAATTATTGCAATGTGTGTGTGTGTGTGTGTGTGTGTGTGTGTGTGTGTGTACATATGTGTATACACTCCTTTCTGTCTTCTCCCCTCCTCTCCTTCATAACAGGGCGAGACACTGTTTCAATCTCATTGGAAATCTTTTCTCATAATTATCCTGTCAGGAAGGTACAGTTACTATTGTGATTTTGCAAATGAGGAAAACATGGTACAATGAAGTTAAAAGCATCTCTTTTTTTTTTTTGTTAACTCACAGTGATGAGTTAGGATGCAAGCCTAGGCAATCTGACTCCAAATTCAAGGCTTTTAACTATTATTTTAAGTGTGAATCTAACTAGACCAGAATTTAGAACTTTGATTGGGCACTATTTAATAGTGGGTTCAATCACTGTCTCCGTATAGTTTAGCAATCTATGAACTCGCTTGTGTGATTCTCTCAGTCTCCTTGTTTCCATGCAGCAGAAATTTAAGATAAGACTATATGGCAGAATGCTTGGTATATTCTCCCGCCCAACTTTCTATACCCCGCTTTCCTTGGAAGAAAAGCTATGAGAAACCTGGACAGCATATTAAAAATCAGAGACATCACTTTGCTGACAAAGGTCCATATAGTTAAAGCTATGGTTTTTCCAGTAGTCATGTATGGATGTGAGAGTTAGACCTTAGAGAATGCTGAGCACCAAATAATTGATGTTTTCAAATTCTGGTGCTAGAGAAGACCCTTGAGAGTCCCTTGAGTCAAACCAGTCAATCCTAAAGGAAATCAATCCTGAATATTCAGTGGAAGGACTGATGCTGAAGTTAAAGCTCCAATACTTTGGCTACCTGATGCGAAGAGCTAACTCATTGGAAAAGACTCTGATACTGGGAAAGATTGAAGGCAAAAGGAGAAGAGGAAGCAGAGGATGAGATGGTTACATAGTATCACTCACTCCATGGACATGAATTTGAGCAAACTCCAGGAGATAGTGGAGGACAGAGGAGCCTGGTGTGCTACAGTCTTTGGTGTCACAGAATCGAACATGACATAGGGATTGAACAAGAACAGCAGCCTCATTAGCACCTATATTTCTACTAACAGTCTGTTCAAGGAAATATATTAATTTATATTTTCTATCACTCTGTTCAAAAATTTTCCAGCCTCTCTTTCCTAATTCCAAAGTACTTCCACATTTTTGTGTGTGTTACTCCAATACTCCAGTAATAGATGTCATAATCTACGTGAGTTAGGCTTAAACCAGAGAATTAAATTAGTCGCAGATATGTTTCAAGATGTTTATTTCAATAAATTTTCTTAAGCAACTATGGGGACTGACTAGGCAAGTCCAAAACCCAGAGAGCCTGCTGTCAGGATGCAGGCTGGAACTCTTAGGCATAGGTTGAAGCTGGGGTCCACAGCTGGAATTTCTTCTCTGGGAAACCTCAGCTCTGCTCCCAAGGCCTTTCAAATGATTCAATTCAGCCTACCCATATTGTCTATGATAACACCCCCTTATTTAAAGCATACTGAATGATTATGGACATTAATTACATATACAATATGTCTTCGTAGCAGCACCTAGATTAGTTTTTGATTGAATAATGGGGGGGGGGGGTGGTTATAGCCAAGCCAAACTGACAGATAAAACTATCACAAGATGATCAGTACATTTGTCATTGTCCCTTGTTAGCAATGTGACTTTTAGAGTCTTGAAGAAAAGGAACAATAGCTTGACCACAAGCTAGATGGGAACATTTCCTAGTCCTGTGGTCATGATATCATCAAGAAACCCCCACTGCTAACACTAAGCAATGTATTTAGTGCAAATATATTTGAAGCAATTCGAAAATAGCATAGGACTATGTATATTTAATGGTTATCGTGTATGGAAGAGACTAAACATTTCATATGCGTTCACAGGTAAAGTCAAGTACTGGTTAAGAAGGAAAGGATTGAGAAAGAATATGAGTTACAGGTAGAACATAACATGGCGTATCAAGCAAGGGAACAGCTTGGGGATAGAAACAAGCATGATATGTAGATGAAACACTGAGAAGACTCTGCTCTCTCCCACTCTTCTTGTCAGGACAATTGAGATTAGCTGAACATATCATGTGGAACACTGAAACCTGTCCCATGGGATTTATATTTGAAGTAATATGCAATAGAGTTATGGTGGAAAAATTCTACACAAAAGGTCGCTCAGACAGAGATGGGCAGGAGGCATGGGAAAAGGCAGAGGTTCTTATAACTGGATTGGTGTGATGATGGATTAGGGACCAAGGTGAATGTAGTAGAGGCAAGGATGCAGAACAGGAGACAGAAATGAGTGACATTTTGAAACCAGAAGCAAAAAGCATCGTGAACACTTGGGGTAAAGAATCGGGGTGAGTAAAATTTGATGTCAAATATTTCATGTTGAAATAGGGCTTCCCTGGTGGCCCAGATGGTACAGCATCTGCCTGCAATGTGGGAGACCTGGGTTCGATCCCTGGGTTGGGAAGATCCTTTGGAGAAGGAAATGGCAACCCACTCTAGTACTCTTGCCTGGAGAATTCCATGGATGGATAAGCCCGGTAGGCTACAGTCCATGGGATCGCAAAGAGTCGAACACGACTAGGCTACTTCACTTACTTTATTTCATGTCAATTATACGTTGCATTGAAATTTCATCCTTGTATAATCAGGGATCAACAAATTCTGCCTTAGTTCATCAAGCCTCCTGCTTCTGAGGCCACTAAGGAAGATACTTGAAAACAATTCGAGAGGAAGCAGAGTAATACCACTATTAGCAGAGACTTCTGTTTGCACTTTCAGTCAAAATAGCAGTAATCTGGGGTGAACCATATGGAAAACTTTGCAAGACACCAGAAGAAGCATATATATATAGCTTAGATGCAAAGCAGGCCAAACGACTTTGTTTATGAAGTTCATCCTGGTTAGGAGATCTTCCACTGATGGTATGGAAAGGTCAATTCAGAGTGTGCCTAGCACCAGGGGAGAAGTGCTGATGGCCCCAGGCATGAATGAGGATAAAATATTCACAAGTGAGGGACAGAGGATTGCACAGAGCACCCCTGAGCCTTTACCCTTTTACCTGTTTAAATAAAGGGAGAAAATTATAGCCACAAAAGCAGTAAACATTATTCTGTTTGAAACGCCTCTCCTAGAAAATGTGGCTAAGTCATTTTCCTTGAGCTTAACCAGCTCTTGAATTTGCCCTTCTCTTTGGTGGATGAGATTTTTTTTGCCTTTTTCCCTGGCTTATCTGTAGGGGTGAGTCAGGCCTGAAACTAGCATGAGAACCTTCTTTCCTACTAGAAAAACTTCAGTTTTTTTCTTCTTTTAAGATTTATTTTTCTTAAGTTGCAGAATGATTGCTTTACAATGTTGGGTTGGTTTCTGCTGTACAACAACGTAAATCAGCCGTAAGTATTCACATATCCTCTCCCTCTTGAATCTCACTCCCACCCTACCCCTCTCATCCCTCTAGGCTGTCACAGAGCACAGGGTTGAGCTCTCTGTGTCATACAACTTCCCACTAGCTATCTATTTTACATATGGTAATATATATGGTCACTGCTACTCTCTCATTTGGTCCCACTCTCTCTTCCCTCTGGGCTTCCCTGATAACTCAGTTGGTAAAGAATCCGCCTTCAATGCAGGAGACCCTGGTTCGATTCCTGGGTTGGGAAGATCCACTGGGGAAGGGATAGGCATACCCACTCCAGTAGTCTTGGACTTCCCTTGTGGCTCAGCCAGCTCAGCTGGTAAAGAATCCACCTGCAATGTAAGAGACCTGGGTTCGATCCCCTGGAGAAGGGAAAGGCTACCCACTTTAGTATTCTGGCCTGGAAAATTCCACCGACTGTATAGACCATGGGGTCGCAAAGAGTTGGACACAACTAAGCGACTTTCACTTTCTCCTTCCTCCGCAGTGTCCACAAGTCTCTTTACTATGTCTGCATCTCTACTTCTTCCCTGCAAAAAGGTTCATCAGTACCATTTTTCTAGATTCCATATATATGCGCTAAGGTATGATAACTTTCTCTCTCTGATTTACTTCACTATGTATAACAGGCTCTAGTTTCACCCACCTCAGTTCAATTGACTCAAATTTGTTCCTTGTTATGGCTAAATAATATTCCATTGTTTATATGTATTACAGTTTCTTCATCCACCCATCTGTCAGTGGACATCTAGGTTGTTTCTATGTCTCAGCTGTTGTAAACAGTGCTGAATGAATGTTGGGATGCATGTGTTTTTTTGAATTATGATTTTCTCAGGATGTATGCCCAGTAGTGGGATTGCTGGGTCATATGGCAGTTCTATTCCTAGTTTTTGTTTGTTTGTTTTTAAGGGAATCACCATATTGTTTTCCATAGTGTATATATTAGGGACCATCATTTTGAGGCTGGTTAATTGGTATGATACTGGCCCTGTGATTGATAAAGGGAACAAGGAAAGAAATTCTATTTGGAGTGAGGGCTTGGCGCATTAGACACTGTCAATGCACTGGATGACACTGCACACTCAAACTGAACAAGTGTTTTAAGGGAGTGAACAAGTGTTAAAAAAAACACGAGAGCTATTGCCACCTCTTGTCCTGAAGAGTCAACAGGAAAAAATGGTTAATAGAACCCAAAGATGGTGGTTAGCTCTCTGGAGAAAGCAGCCTAAAGAGAGCGATGGCTTTTGGCCACACTCAGTCCTGGTGACTGAGAGGTAGGGAACTGGGGGAATACATACTTCATCTTCACTCTTCTCCACCCTTGCGTCTTTCTTTTGTTGATGTTTGCATTGGCCAATGACAAAAGAACCCTGTTCATAAAGTTCACGTAAGTCAGTCTTTCTGGGCACAAACTGAGCTGGAGAAAGGTGGAAGGAGGCTTGGGAGGGGCAACCAGAAGTTTCCAACACAGGATAGACGGTGAACTCAATGCTGAGTGAGCTAATAGCTGGACTTGAAGGAGGAAATGGTTCTTAACTGATCAGAAGAGTGGGCCTTGTGGTAGAGATATGGTATGCAAGTGGTGTGTGTGTGTTAGTCACTCGGTCATGTCTGACTCTCTGTGACCCCATGGACTGCAGCCTGCCAGGCTCCTCTGTCCATGGAATTCTCCAGGCAAGAATATTGGAGTGGGTTGCTGTTTCCTTCTCCAGGTACACAAGTTATAGAATGCTTAATCCAGAAGAAAAGACAGAATTTTTACTTAGTATTCATTATGCACCAGGCATAGTGCTAGGTATTTTTGCATATTGCCTTGTTTATTCTTTATAAATAACTCTGTATAAGCATTCTGAGAGGTTTGCAAGTTCATGGTTCTCAAACTGGCACCTCAAGGGCTGAGCATCTGTACTTTTTTGTCCTACATAATGCTGCAAAAGTCAGAAGATTTCACAAAAAAATTCAGGCTTCTCTTTTCTCTGGAAAAATTAGAAGCTCTGTCAGCTGCAAGCTTTCATTCCTTGCAAGCTAGAATTGAGTGGTAACTTTCATTTTTAGACTGGACATGAACTTTGGCACAATTCTCACTGCTCTCTATTGTATCGTAACTTCCAGATTAATTGATTGAAATTATTTGCCAAGTATTTTAATTTTGAAACCCTTATATCCTACTTCTTATTTTGCAGATGAATAAATTCAGGCATGGAGAAATTGGATGACTTGTCCAAAATTCCACAGCCAGTTAATGCCAAAGTCAGCCCTAGAATTTAGGTCTTAGACCCCAGAATTAGGCTCTCTGTAAAATATAAAAGGATTTCTATGTTTTACAATAATCAAGGCAGTGTGATGATGGCTTAAAAATAGACAAATACATTGTCAGAACAAAGTACAATCCAGAAATAAACTCACACATATAAGGTCAACTGATTTTCAAGAAGGGTGCCAAGGCAATTCAATGGGGAGAGGAAAATCTTTTCAACCCATGGTGCTTGAATAACTGGGCTAAACACATGGAAAAAAGTAACGTCTACCACTGCCTCTCATTATACAAACAAATTAATTCAAGATGGATTGTGAGTTATAAAAGCTAAAATTATAAAGCTTCTAGAAGAAAATATGGGAACGTATCTTTGTGACTTGAAAAAAGCAAATATTTCTTGGAGAGGACACAAAATGCACTAGCCTTTAAGTAAAACAAGATTTTAAAGGAATGGATACACGTCTTAAATGAAATAACACATAGAGTGTCAGGAGTGTTTAGTATGGGAGTGTAAGAGTAGAGACACTGAAGAAGCAGCAGCAAGATGTGAATAAGAGGTGTCGGCAGAAATATGGGAGTGGAATATTCTGAGTGTGCCCCGAGGATCTAACAGCTTATTTAATTTGGGTCTATAGTGTTTATTTGGAAACTTAATGCTTCTTCTCTTAGTAGGCATCAATAAACTAATAATTCAAATTGCCTAAAGCTATTTTTTTGAAATGTTGAGCCATCTCCAAAGCTTTGTTTAGTCTTCTGTCGATGACATGCTCTGAAACTTAATATTTTTCTCCCTAGTCTGAGTCATAGCAGAGTTTCTAGCCTTAGCCATCAGACTCTATTAAGGCAATAGCTCCACACAGCGTTGGTTTGAAACAACCCTATGCTTATGAGGAAGTGACATCTGGACTCCAAAATACCCATAGTCCTTTCTCCTGATTGGGTCAATGTGTAGGGTGCAAAAAAGGTGCGTATGACATTGGATGAGGTTATTTTTTATTTCCCCTTGCTACTTGTGTCAGCTGCAAGGCAGATAGTTTTCTTATGGTGAACATTCCCTCTCTTCCCTCCTAAAATATTCATTTTAGAAAATTATTGTACTCTTAATTCCTTTGGGGGCAGTATTCACTTTTCTGTGTCATATATGAACTTAAGAATAGAGTTCTTTTTGGATTATGGTGCTCAGCTTCTGAAAAAGTGTCATAATGAAAGCTTCTTTATTTTGTGTCTTCCTGTTGCTTCTAGAATATACTGGTATTTTTCAATAGAACAAGTTTATCATTTCTACTTATCAGTCATCTTCTGTTTTCTTAATATAGTCTCTTGTTCTTATCCTAAATTTGCTCTCTCTCTCTCCTCTGCTTTTTAGATATTATCATTTCTATGTTTATTATGCCCTGAAGAGCTTTCCCAGGTCTTTTATGCCCTGAAGATTAATGGATATTTGAATTTGGGCAGCAAGATGACGATCACCATCTAATCTCCTTTTCAGTTTCATTTCCTTTTTTAATTACTTCTTTGAAGATGAAACTTACCTTAGTTCCTTGAAGAAACTGGAACAGATAAATGGGAGTTCAGCTCCTTAAGGAAAAGAATGTAGGAACACAGAACAATGCCCTTGGCAGATGCTCCCACACAGCCTAGTGCACAGCCCACCTGTTGTCTTCACAAAATAGATCAAAGTGGCGGTCATGCAAAATATGTCTTCTGGTGAAGAGCTAGAAGGTGTAAAACCAGCTATATTCTGTTAGCCTTATCACTCTGTAGGGCAGATTGGACAAAACAAGCACTGTATAGGCAAGGATTATGGATTCAACATAGTGACATTTAAATGCTGGAACTTTCTACGGCAGTAATTTAGTTCCTTCTGTCACGTCCAACTCTGTGACCCTATGGACTGTAGCCTGCCAGACCCCTCTGTCTGTGGGATTCTCCAGGCAGGAATACTGGACTGGATTGCCATGCTCTCCTCCAGGGGATCTTTCTGAGCCAGGGATGGAACTCAGGACTTCTGTGTCTCCTGCATTGGCACGTGGGCCCTTTACCAATAGCGCCCCCTGGGAAGCCATGGTACTTTCCATAGGATGGGCTTTTGTGTTTGTTGAGGCTTGTGTCTTCTAGAGCCCTTCTACAGAGCTGACATTACTGTTGTCATTTGAAGTCACAGAACAGTTTAGATGTCATGGAAAATGAGGATGACAGGATGAATTTGTGTAGTACTTTGCGAACAAATAGGGACCAAAAAGAGCAGCAAATAGAGCTGCACCTACTTTCAGAACTTTTCCAAGCTGTATCCTCTCTCATTGGGATCTGACTGGTATTCCTGAGATACATTTTAGTGTTCCCTCATCTTGATAAGACTAGGTTTCTTTTTTTATTATGCATTTATAAGTGTTAAAGTACAAACAGCAAGTTACAATTTGAAAAACAGAAAGTAAAAGTGAAATTCACTCAATCGTGTCTTACTCTTTGTGACCCCATGGACTGTACAGTCCACGGAATTCTCCAGTTCAGAATACTGGAGTGGGTAAACTTTCCCTTCTCCACGGGATCTTCTCAACCCCAGATTGGACCCAGGTCTTCCACATTGCAGGTGAATTCTTTACAAGCTGAGCCACAAGGGGAAGCCAGAAAAACAGAAAATGATTGATAAGCAAAAAATATTATCAATGAATTTTCAGAGTGTTACAGGCTCTGTAATACCGGATACTTTAGATACATGTTTCCATTTTGTCATGATAACTACTGAAAGGTTTGGTATTATCCTTGTTTTATCGTCGGGGTTGAGAAAATCAAATGACATGAATGAGACCTGCCATGGATCAAGTGCAGGGCTGGCCCTGAAAATGAGACTGTTGGACACCAAAGCACAGTCTGTTGGACACAAAAGCACACCAAAGCATGGTCCTTTCTGCTCTTGCTGGGCCTCCTCATGACTTGTGGGTCCAAATGTAAGTAAATATCTCAACTTGAGTCAACTTCTGTGCTGAGGAATGAGGACAGTTAAATATGTGATGCCGATTTTCTGAGAGTTAGAGCAAGGAGTACCTGGGCAAAGGATCATAATGTGACAGAAGGAAAGTCTGGGAATGATGAATGTCTCATCATTTTGCAGGAAAGACTGGGGGAAGCGTGACTAGAGGCAAAGGCCATGGGCTGGGAGTCCATTGTTGTGATCCAGGTGGGACTCCATAGGGTCTCAGCTGAGCATATTTTCAACTTCTCCTGTTTTCACTTTCTCTTAGAGGTCACTGCAATTTTCACAAGGATAACATTGCTCTAAGACATCGCATTTTGAATCTATTTTGGTCCTAATTTCTTTTTTTCCTAATATGTTCTCTGGCCTCAGGGTGACTGCAGGTGAAATGCAGTCCCTTAGCCACTGCTTTTTAAATTCCCTGATCCTGTAAGCTTGTTCAGTTCACTAATTAGAACACAGGAGAGTCCTCTTTTACATAGGCTGATCCCCTAGTCCTCAGCCTGATGAGCCCCTCGTAGCTGGGAGTGGAGGCATTTGGGGACTGCTAAGGAGGTTATTTCTATTCAGGCTGAGACCTGGTATTTATCCTGCTTTGGAAGTTTTAAAACAGAACGCAGTTTCTTTCACCAGGGGGCTGGGCCTCCGGCAGTCTTTCTGCCATCCCCAGCCACTCTTCTCAGCGTCTCTCTACAGTGTCAGCCAGATGCCTCTTAAACCTCAGGGCTGCAGCAGGCTGGCAGCATCATAGCCTTTCTTCTTTCTTTCCCAGCCTGTACTTCAGGAGCCACATTCACCTGCAGAGAATGGTGAACCGTCTGTCAGCTGTCAGCCTAGAGCTATACTTTTTCTGTCTGATTCCATTGGTATTCATTGTTTACTGTTCTGTTTCTTGCCTGGAAAATCCCATGGACGGAGAAGCCTGGTGGACTACAGTCCATGGGGTCGCAAAGAGTTGGACACGACTGAGCGACTTCACTTTCACTTTAGCTGAGTATTACATGGAAACTTTGAGATGTTGCACAGAATCAACCAAGTCTTCACAAAGTACCTAAGAGCTGCAGATCCCCTCATGACTATTTCCCTGCGTCATGTTGGTTAGAGCCCAGGAATGCGAATGTGTCTCAGAGTAAGCTTAAATGTTAAGTTGCAAATGCCCTGTAAGTTTGGTGAAGTATGAAGTTCTAGTCAGACTGTGCATCTCCTCTTGGCTCTTGTACAGCCTTCTTTTGCTACCACTGTATCTACCAATGTTTTATTGAGGTAGAATTAGATATATTAAAGTAAATTTGAGGAGGAAGCTTGAAGGGAAATTTGAAGGGAAAAACAGTATCCCTTTGAAATGGATTTGGAAAAGCCAATGAGGCCATTACTTTTTTCTGTACTGGCCTCTATTTTCTGCAGGTAGGCATCTCCTCACCTTAAGAAACACATGACTGCCTTCTGGCATCATTATGGAGTTCCCTAAAAGTGTGGGAACAAGGGAGAATGCCCTAATTTATCAAATCCTGGGGACCCTGAAAAATCCTATAGTTGACTGTTCCTTGCTTATTACATTATGAAGTAAGACAGCCAAGTTAGCTCCCTCTAGAGGTGGCCTCTTTCAAAAAATGAAGATCATGACATCCAGTCCCATCACTTCATGGCAAATAGATGGGGAAACAATGGAAACAATGACTTTATACTTTCTTGGGCTCCAAAATCACTGTGGATGGTGACTGCAGTCATGAAATTAAAAGAATTTTGCTCCTTGAAAGAAAAACAATGACAAACCTAGACAGCATTTTAAAAAGCAGAGACACTACTTTACCTACCAAAAAAAAAAAAAAGAGAAAAAAGCAGAGACATTACTTTGCTTACAAAGGTCCGTATAGTCAAAGCTATGGTTTTCCCAGTAGTCATGTAGCAGTGTGAGAGTTGGACAATAAAAAAGGCTGAGTGCTGAAGAATTGATGCCTTCAGCAGCTGTGGTGCTGGAGAAGACTCTTGAGAGTCCCTTGGACTTCAAGGAGATCAAACCTGTCAATCCTAAAGGAAATCAAATCTGAATATTCATTGGAAGGACTGATGCTGCAGCCGAAGCTCCAATAATTTGGCTACCTGATACGAAGAGCTGACTCATTAGAAAAGACCCTGATGCTGGGAAAGATTGAAGGCAGGAGAAGGGGATGACAAAGGATGAGATGGTTGGATGGCATCACCATCTAAATGGACATGAGTTTGAGCAAGCTCTGGGAGATGGCGAAGGACAGGGAAGCCTGGTGTGCTTCAGCCTATGGGGTCACAAAGAGTCGGACATGCCTGAGTGACTGAAAAACAAATTGGCAAATGTTGAGCCGTGGGGTGAACTGGGGATTGTAAGCTACTTTCACTGGAGCCTCTGAAGGCAGAGTCCTCATCCCTACCTCCTTTGGGGGATCTCATGGGGATGTTTGATGGCCATGGATTCAAAAGTCATGTCATTGGAGAGAAGTAAAGCCAAAGGAAAATAATATGCATGATCAGCCCATTGCAATACTTAAGGAAAAATACCACTCATTCCCCATCAGTTTCTGTGGTCAGGTTTCCCCTTCTCTATCAATGCCTCCATATGCACAATTAACCCCAAGGGGAGGAATTATGGAGAAGCTTTTGGAAAATAGTCATGTTATCTTTATGGAAGTTTCCCTCATTATTTGCTTTAAAATATGGTTTGATTTCTTATCAGGAGAAGGAACTTCAGTGTGGTTGGATTATAGACAGACAGGCCTGTCCACCAGGTGCTCATCTGGTCTGCTTCTGGCCTGTAAGAGACTCAAAGTTAAATCACGTCCACTTTGCTGGCCATGACCTTATACTGTGCCTCCGACAGGGATGGAAATAGGTCTCACTCTATTTTTTGACTCTGATTGACTAGAAATGGCTACCTGCTATGATACTGGGGGGAAAATTCTGAACCTACATCCAGGCTCAAAGAGGATGAATTTCATAATTGATGTGAAAAGTCTGCCATAGGCACAGGCAGGGGTACAGGAACCATAGCTTTGCCACCCTAGAACTTCTTGTCCTTTTTCGAAGTGGCCTCTAGTGTGTGCCACATCTAGTTCTATATCCAGATTCTTCATTCCATTCGTCTACCAAACTTTCTGGGAAGCCCCCGCTTCTCACTCACCTCCTACCAAGCCATATAGTGCTTATTATGCATCGAGCATTGATTTAAATGGAGAAGGCAATGGCACCCCGCTCCAGTACTCTCGCCTGGAAAATCCCATGGACAGAGGAGCCTGGTAGGCTACAGTCCATGGGGTCGCAAAGAGCCGGACATGACTGAGCAACTTCACGTTCACTTTTCACTTTCATGTATTGGAGAAGGAAATGATTTATATACATTCACTCTTCACCACAACCCTGTGAGCTTCATTTATAACATCTATTTTTGAAGGTATTTTGAAGGTGAGGAAACTGAGGCACAGAAAGGTGAAGAAAATTGCCTGAGATCAAGATTAGTGAGCAGCACGCTTGGCATTTAAACCTGGGTATTATGGATCTAGAGCTCTTGCCTGTAACCGGTATGCTATACTGCTTCTGTAATTGGGTAGAAGGTGTTCTGGTCTCTCCAAGGGAACTAGCCCCTCATACAAATATCAAAGACCCAATTAAGAACTCTTTCTTTGTTTCTCTTTCTCTCTATTTTCCTCCTTTTCTCCCTCTTCTTTTTCAAGATGAGCAAAAAGACAAACTACATCATCTCAATAATTGATTTCATTTTTTTCCTATTAGATAGAATCCCATTAACACTACTTTCTAAGGCTTGTATTGTTTTAATACTAAAGTACTTAGTAATATGTTTATAAATTATATAACAGTGAAAGAGGAAATGGTTTAGAACTGATAGATTCAGAATCCTGAGTAAAAGAGAAGAAAAAAAAATAGGAGTAAGATAAAATAGCAGAGTCAAAGCAAAGTAATTGGGGAAAGACAAGAATATTACTATTTCTAGAAGTAGAAAAAGATCGTAATAATTAGCAATCAAGTATTTTGCATCTACGGTGTATCAGGCATAGAGCTGAGCACTAAAAATAAAAATAGATGATTAAGGTATTCCCTTTATCCAAGAATTTTACATTTATCACAGGGAGATATATATGTGGAAACAAACTAAATTTGATGAGTTACACTCTTAGTCCTGGCTTCTCTCTACCCTCTGATCACTCTTCCCAGAGAGGAGTGACTTTTCCACTCGGAAGTACAAGTTTGTGGCTTAGCCCCTTTTAGGATCTTCTGGGCCTTTGTTGCCTGGAAGGAGCATGCATTCTGAGCTGTTCTCTGGGCCGTACCTAGGTTTACTGGTGTCGGCCCTGTCCTGTGAACTAGGGCTGTAGTTCCCAGATCTTCTCATGATGAATTGTGTAAGATGACTTTTTGATTACAGTATTATTAAGACCATTTTTGCCACACACCTAAGCCACATGTTCCTAACCAACTTTATAGAGTAACAAAGGTAATATTTTGTATTCTGTCCATACTCAGAGTGGGCTATTTCTTGCAAAGTTCACATAATGCTCCTAGGGTTTAATGAACCTCAGAAGTCCCTTGACTCCATCTTCATAAAAAACGGGCTGAGGAGATTGATCCATTCCTGGCCCAGAAGTATCATCATTGCCAAAGAGAAACGCATAATAGTTGTGATTCATGGACTGACTGGCAATCACTATCAGCATTACCAGAAATTCATCTGAAATGTTTTGTAAAACTAAAAAAATATCTCTAGCACATATTTCACTGCTCTTGGTAGCTTGTCAACACCCTGGAAACTGAGGTTCTAGCTGACAGAACTCTGAGGGTGAGTGCGTGCTGAATTAGGGTCACACCTGGAGAGTAGATAACAGGGAACTTCATGTGGGAGGGAAGGGCTGTCATGGCCTTTCTCAATGACTTACCTTCTCTTTGTAAGCGCACTTGTCCTTTGAAATATTCTTTGGGCTTCTTTATCACTGAGAAGTCCTCCTGGCCCTCCCCGTCACTTTATTTCACAGCACTCTGTGATATATAGTGCTATGGTACAGTATCAGAATTGTTTTCTTGTCTACACTGTAGGAGGGTAAACTCCCTAAGGGCAGGAATTATGACATATTTACCTTTAGATTGGCTCTCAAGATGTAATTTGGAAAGGAAGAGGGTTATGTGTAGTTTGAAGCTTCCTCAACCAAGATGGAAGGGGGTATCTAAAGGAGACAGGAGCAGAAAAAAAGATAACCAGAACTTTGGAAAACAGACTTCAAAAGACAAACGATAAAACTTATGGGCAGATGTGTGGAATGAAATCAAAGTCTAATTGATTTTCTTTTTCAGTTTGGTCCTGGTGTTTGATGTATTGAGTACAGTCTTACACAGTGAGAGGACTGTTGTTGGTAAGAATAAGTTAAAAACCCTGAGTGGTTATTCATTGACTCAGTTCCAGCAACAGTATAAACAGTGATGAAACCAGCTAACCTATCATAGGATAACAAGAAGTTCCAGGAACGCTAGCTACAGGTTTGGATAGGGGGACATGGCTGACGGATGCTGGGAACTTGAAAAATTTTCAAGGGTGGATATCAGACCTGTAGAGAGGGGTGAAAAACAGACTGTCTTAGCATGAAGAAAACAGGGCTGAGAAGTAAGTCAATCATGACTCTAAGATATATGAAATTTTATTTTGTGGGAGTGCACTTTGAATCTATAATATATACAGGGCTTGATATGTTACTCTCTACACAGATCTCAACATTTGCCCTTAAAAAGGTTTAAGTATTAATATTTTCACATCTTTTTTGTAATATACATTATTAACTAAGCCAAGGAAGGGAATGGAAACATGTGGTGTATGGAATTTGATTTTCTGAGTTGAGATGATTGGCTTTAGAGAAAGGACATAATTTAGCTTGGTTGCTGGATGAGCCATGACCCAGACAGATGGTAAATGTTTGATGCAGGTGGTAAAAAGGATTAAGTGATTATGAAGACTTTAAAGAAAAAAAAAAAATCACTCAGAATGAAAATGAAAAAATAACCAGAAAATGAAAAGGTAAAAACAATGAGAAATTTAAACTGCATCCCTCCACAGAAATCTGTATTATTAACATACAAAGGATAACATGGCTTAGAAATTAATGTTTTTAATGGTCATCTCATCAGTAATTGCCTATGATGTCATAGATACCATAAGTTTATTAAATTTTTGCATCTTGAGAATTATTCCCCCATTCCCCAAATCAATAATTTTGCTATCTCCAAAGTCCAGTTATCAGGAAGTTCAGCCCTTGTTCCTGATTTTACTTACTTATGGCCTTGAGAAGCCATTATTTCTTTGGGTATAGATTATTGAGACCTTTTTTCAGCCCCCTGACAATGCTCCCTCATCACTGTCTCAGCCTGTTCCCTAATAGCCAGCATTTATTGGGTGTGTGCAATATATAGACCTATGCTAAGCACTTGTGCTTGTGAGTGCTTTAGCCTTCATTTGTCCTATTGTTTACAGATTCAGGAAAGTGAAGCTCAGAGAGGATAAGAATTCATGCAAGGGAAAAGACTTAGCAAAGAGCTGAGCTGTATTCAAACCTACATCTATTTTGCCCAGAATCTGTAGTCCTAGACACTAAATGGTGCCACTCCCATAGTTGCCCTCTCATCAGCACCTAGCCTGGTTGATTTATCTGACTGCTTTCATCCTACCCTAACTAGCTTCTGGGGAAGTCAAAAGAGATGGACAGGCATGATAGTGTCTGTTGCGCTAAGCATATGGGCTAACACTTGGCATTATCAGAGTTTTTATGTCTTGCCAATCTATTGGGTGTAAACTGATATCTTATTGTGGTTTTCATTTTCATTTCTCTGATTACTAATGAAGTTAAGATCTCTGGATACATTTGTTGGCTATTTATGTTTCATGAGAAATATCTTTGCTTATCTTTTGCCCACTTTTTATTAGGTGGGTTTTTAGGCTTTTCTTATTCATTTGTAGGAATTCTTTATATATTCTGTATATATGGTAGATAAAGGCTAGCTGTGGATTGTTGATCAGATTATTTTCCTTCCATTGTGGACACACATGTAGACTGTTTTCATTCTTCCTTGTAGATAAATGAGATCATATGACGGACTTCTGATGAATGCGATGTGAGAAGAAGCAAGACACATCAACGTTCAGACCCAGAAAAGCTTTCCCTGTGCTCTGCTAATATTTCCCTTACCCCCTCTGACAATTAGCTACTAATAATCAGGGAGATCTTGGAAGCCAAGAACTGAAGGCAGCAGAGTTTCCTATATCTTGGAGTCCTGAATTACTGAGGTAGGGAAAGCCTTCTGAAGCCCAGACTGGAATCTACATGAGTAAGAAACTAACTGCTTTTGTGTTGTGCTACCTTGATTTCAAGATTTACCAGTTAAAGTAGTAGCTGATCTTCACAGAGGATAAATTATCTTTTTTCAAATTGCATGAGATACGCATATCCTGGATGTGGCCTATGTGTATGGCAAAGCTGGACTTAACTAATATTGCACCTAAAAAGTCACCTTATCTACTCAGTACTGACAGAGCTGGAAAAATGCAGGCCTAGTTGATAGAAGTAGGGCTTGCCCCACTAAACCTTCCTGGCCCAGAGTCTAGGTCAGAATGCATGCTTTTCCAGGCAACAGATGCCAAGAAGATCCTAGATGGAGCTAACCCATGCGCAGGAAGGTCCAAATTGAAAAGTCACTCCTCCACTTTGGAAGCGTGGTCTGTGGGTAGAGGTCATGACCAGGAATGTAGCTAATTAGGATCTGTCTTCTTAGACCATGGAACGTGGAAAGGATTCCCTCTGATGAGTAATGGGTCTTCTAGTGCTGCCAGTACCACCGTAGTTGTGGAAAGTATGCTTGACCAAGTAGCTGGTAGAGGTTCAACTTCTCATTTTAAAAATTCTCAATTAACTCTTTATTATCCTTTATCCTTAAAAGGAAGGGAAAATGCTAATGGTGTGCAATGCAAGGCTGGATATTTGGGATATAGAAAAAGTAGAAGAGTTTTGAGGGATGGGATAAGGTCCAGCTTATCTAGCTCTGTAATGAAGATAGTTACCTGACCTTTATATTGATGAGTTTTTAGGGGAATCTGAGCCTACATCATTTTAATTTAGTTGAGTTCTCTACTCAGTAATTCTTTCTGGAGTTGTCTAGAGCAATTAAGGGTCAACCAAGAAAGGAAAATAAAAACCTCTTATTCTTGAAAGCATTTAAGGCCACTAATGACAATAGTAGTTGAGAGTATAGGCTTTGAATTCACACATACCTGGGTTCAAACTCCAAATTTGTCACTTACTAATTGTGTTACCTTGGGAAATTTGCTTAATTTTGTTCAGCTTCAGTTTCCACATCTGTAAAACAAGAATAACATGATATGTACCTGATACAGTTGTTGTAACACTCAAGATTTAAAAGATACAGTGCACTTAGCACAGTGTCTATACTTAGTGAGGTCTTAATAAATGGTGGCTACTATTACTTTCAGTCACAGGTCATCTTAAATGAGATAATATATGTAAAAAATATTTTATAAATGGGAATAATCTGGCCCTTTGCCTCTGGAACACATTTTCCTGCCTCTGTGAAAACACTTTTCACTTTCTCATTAAAGTTGTTAGGTTGGCCTTGCTTTAAAAGCCAGCAGGGTCTGCGACTCTGGAGCAGATCTGGAAGAGCAGGTCTAAGCAGGTCTTGACTATGGGGCAGGATCCACAGGGTCGTGGAAGACAACTAGCGGGAGAAAGGAGCAGATGGGGTAAAACTTCGCACTAGGACTCATGATAAGTGATTGCATTCTAGCATGACTTGATGTTGCTTTTGGTGTGGACTACAAAGAACTTAGAGATTCTGAGCCATCAATGCAAAGAGCTCAGATCCCTAATTTGGGGCATGAACAGAAAAAGACCTCTGCTACATAAATTTGGTCTACTTGTTTTCTTCTAATACTACACACTCAAACAGAGGTGTCTAGTGTCCATCTAGGGCCTCAGTTGGGGCCATGATTATAAATATTGTTCTTATTCTATCTCTAGCATCTAGCCCAGTGCCAAGGAAATGATGAGTCAACAGTAATTTAAACAGAGAAGTCATGTTTTTACTTTGGTTGGACCCCTTGTTTCTTAGACACCCCTAGAACAGCCCTGAGTTGCTAGGATACAGGTAACAGAGAAAAGCATTAGACCCTAGAGACCTGCCATTTCAACAGTCCAATGACCAAGTGTAAGGTGCATACCACAGTGAGAAAAAGAGTTATTCTAAAGTTGAATTGGGTACCGTACATGAGAGTGAGCTGCAGACAGAGGATGGAAGGGAGATGGAGGTAGGTGGGCATCAAGCTGAAACTTCATGACCATCTAAGGGTGGTGCAGTAGATCACCTTTTTAATCTTTTAAGTGTTTTTGTACAAAAATGTATATTTTATACATTTTTAAAAAACACTAGTATGTGTGTGAAAAGGATGTAACAAGCAATGAAAAGATGCTTTTATAGCATTATTTTCCCTGCTTAGAAAGGAAAAAAAAATCATTCCAATAGTATTTAAAAGTCCGAAATGAATCGCCAGTCTACGTTCGGTACAGGATACAAGATGCTTAGGGCTGGTGCATGGGGATGATCCAGAGAGATAATATGGGGTGGGAGGTGGGAGGTGGGAGGGGAGTTCAGGATTGGGAACTCATGTACACCCGTGGCTGATTCATGTCAATGTATGGCAAAATCAATACAGTATTGTAAATCAAAATAAAGTAAAAATAAAAATAAAAAAATAAAAGTCCGAAGATGAAATAATTTCATTTTCTTCTCTCAGGACTGAAAAAGACCCCTGCCTATTGATTCCATCCTCTTGTGTCCATGTTATTCTCCAATGGCCCACACTTGGCTAAATCAGACCTACCTGTGGATGGGATTAAAAAATCAAGCTCATTCATAGGCCCTTTAAAAAATTTTTTTTGATTTAATACAACTGAATTGGGTTCAGGCATCTGTGAGTTTTAACGGACCTACAATAAATGCACCCAAATAACATGGAATTTGATGAGTTTTGACAGGTTTATATCTATAATCAAGACAAAATATTTACATAACTCTAAAAATTTACCTTGGACTCTTTGTGGTCAGTTGGCCCCCTCCCAGTTGCAGACCTCAACTAATCTGCTTTTTGTCACCATAAGTGAGTGTTGCTTGCTCTATAAATTGATATGCGGCATCTGTAGTGTGAACTGTTATGGGTATGGCTTCTTTCCTTTAGCATAGTAGTTTTGAGGATCATCCATATTTCCAGGTGTATCAGTGGTTTATTCTCTTTATTGCTGTGTAATATCCTATTGTATAGGTATTCCACAGTTTGCTTATACATTCACTGTCTGGCAAGGATATCGGTTGTTTTGAATTTTTACCTATTATGAATAAAACTGCCATGAATATATTATGGGGGCTTCTCAGGTGGCACAGTGGTAAAGAATGTGCCTGCCAATGCAGGAGATGCAAGAGACACAGGTTCAATTCCTGAGGTGGGATGATCTGGAGAAGGAAATGGCAACCCACTCCAGTGTTTTTGCCTGGAAAATTCCCTGGACTGGTGGGCTACAGTCCATGGAGTCGCAAAGAGTCGGACACGATTGAGTGACTATGCACACGTGCACGAACATATATACACATATCTTTGTGTGGACATTTTCATTCCACGTGGTTACATATTAGGAGTGGAATTGTCACATTATATGGTAATATTTTCCTTATGACTAATGATGTTGAACATCGTTTTATGTGCTTATTGGCCACTTGTATATCTTCTTTTCCGATGTGTCTGTTTAATCTTTTGCCCATTTTTTGAGTTGTCTTCCTGTTAAGTTTTAAAAGTTCTTTATATATTCTGGATACAAATCCTTTGTCAGATGTAGATATGATTAATATATTTATCCCAGTCAGTGTCTTGCTTTTTAAATTTTCTTAACAGATTCTGTTATGGGGTGAATAACTTCCTCCTAATATTTATATCTTGAAGTTAACTCTCAGTACCCTCAGAGTGTGACAGTATTTAGAGATAGGATCTTTAATGAGGAGATAAAGTTAAAATGAAGCTTTTAGGGTGGTTCCCAATAGAATCTGCCTGGTGTCTTTATAAAAAGAGGAAATTTGGATTTGCAAAGGGACACCAGGGACACGTGGATATGAAAGAAAGACTATGAGAGGACACAGGAAGAAGGCAGTCATACGCCAGTCAGGGAGAGAGGTCTCAGGAGAAACCACACATACCAACGCTCTGATCTTGGTCTTCTTATTCCAAGAATTGTTAAAAAAATAAATTTCTGTTGTTTCAGCTGCCTAATCTATGGTATTTTGTTATTACAGTTCTAACAAACTAATAGAGTATTTTTCAAAGAGTGCTTTTTTTTAAAAAATTTTAATGAAGTCGAATTTATCACTTTTTTCTTTATGTTTTGTGTTCACTGTGCCCTATCTGAGCAATCTTTTCCTACCCATAACTTGCACAGATTTTCTCTTATGTTGCTTTCTAAGAGTTTCATGGTTTTAGCTTCTGCATTTTAGATTCATAATCCATTTCAACTTAATTTTAGTATATTGGTAAAGTTGAGGTTCATTTTCTGTTTCAAGTGGATATACAGTTGTTTCAGCACTATTTGTTGTAAAGACTACCCTTTCCCTGTTCAATTACTTAGGAACTAAATTGACCATACACTTATAGGTTTATTTCTTGGCTCTCTCTTCTGGCCCATTGATCTATCCCCAAGTGTCTGTTTTTTTTTTTTTTTTTTAAAATAACCATAGGTGATTCTAATGCATAATCAAGCTTTGGAACCCCTGTGATGGATGATCTCTAAGAAACCTACCTTTTTAATTCTGTGAGAGCTCTCTTGACAAGTTACCACCTTTATGAATCAACATAAGAAAGGCAGGGACTGGTGAAATAGATGATCTCGAAGAATCCAAAAGTATTTGTCCTCTCCCTTGGCACTTGAAGTCACTCAGAATTCAAAACAGGTATGGATCAAAAGAGATTCTCATGGAAAGAAATGTTGCCTAATTGTTGAAAGTCCAATTGGGAGTACTTTTTCTCAAAAGCACATGTTGAATGGCATTAACATTCATTCATAAACATCTGTTAAGTTGTGCTATGTCTATACAAGCTAAAAAGGATGTTACTTAGATATCAGTTCAGTTCAGTTCAGTCACTCAGTCGTGTCCAACTCTTTGCAACCCCATGAATAGCAGCACGCCAGGCCTCCCTGTCCATCACCAACTCCCAGAGTTCACTCAGACTCATGTCCATTGAGTCAGTGATGCCATCCAGCCATCTCATCCTATCGTCCCCTTCTCCTCCTGCACCCAGTCCCTCCCAGCATCAGAGTATTTTCCAAAGAGTCAACTATTCGCATGAGGTGGCCAGAGTACTGGAGTTTCAGCTTTAGCATCATTCCTTCCAAAGAACACCCAGGGCTGATCTCCTTTAGAATGGACTAGTTGGATCTCCTTGCAGTCCATGGGACTCTCAACACCACAGTTCAAAAGCATCACTTAGATATAGAAAGTTTTTTTTTTTTTTTAACCGTTTAATGTAGTAAGAGGAACAAAAGGTATCTTGGAGATGGAATCAGTTGAACAGAGGAAACAGGAGAAATCCTGGCTCAGTGTTTATCATAAAGTATACTCTAGACATCTTTTTTAAAATTATTATTATTTCATTGAAGGATATTGCTTTACAGAATTTTGTTATTTTCTGTCAAACCTCAACATGAATCAGCCATAGGTATACATATATTCTCTCCCTTTTGAAGCTCCCTCCCATCTCCCTCCCCATCCCACCCCACTAGGTTTATACAGAGCCTCTGTTTGATTTCTTGAGCCATAGAGCAAATTCCCATTGGCTATCTATTTTACACATGGTAATGTAAGTTTCCATGTTAGTCTTTCCATACATCTCATCCTCTCCTCCCCTCTACACATGTCCATAAGTCTATTCTCTATGTCTGTTTCTCCACTGTTGCCCTGTAAATAAATTCTTCAGTGCCATTCTTCTAGATTCTGTATATATATGTTAGAATATGATATTTATCTTTCTCTTTCTGACTCACTTTACTCTGCAAAATAGGTTCTAGGTTCATCCACCTCATCAGAACTGACTTAAATGTGTTCCTTTTTATGGATGAATAATATTCCATTGTGTATATGTGCCACGACTTCTTTATCCGTTCATCTGTCAATGGACATCTAGGTTGCTTCCGTGTTCTAGCTGTTGTAAATGGTGCTACAGTGAACAATGGGATACATGTGTCTTTTTCAGTTTTGGTTTCCTCAGGGTATATGCCTAGGAGTGGGATTGCTGGGTCATATGGTGGTTTTATTCCTAGTTTTTAAAGAATCTCCATGCTGTCTTCCATAGCAGCTGTATCAATTTACATTCCCACCAACAGTGCAAGAGGGTTCTCTTTTCTCCACACCGTTTCCAGAATTTATTGTTTGTAGACATTTTGATGAGGGCCATTCTGACCGGTGTGAGGTGATATATCTCATTGTACTTTTGATTTGCATTTCTGTAATAATGAGCGATGTTGAGCATCTTTTCATGTTTGTTAGCCATCTGTATGTCCTCTTTGAAGAAATGTCTGTTTAGGTCTTTTCCCCACTTTTTGATTGGGTTAGTTTTTCTGGCATTGAGTTGTATGAGCCTCTTTTATATTTTGGAAATTAATCCTTTGTCAGTTTTTTCATTTGCTATTATTTTCTTCCATTCTGAGGGTTGTCTTTTCACCTTGCTTATAGTTTCCTTTGCTATTGCAAAAGCTTTTAAGTTTAATCAGGTCCCACTTGTTTACTTTTGCTCTTATTTCCATTACTCTAGGAGGTGGGTCATAGGGGATGTTGCTTTGATTTATGTCATTGAATATTCTGCCTATGTTTTCCTCTAAGAGTTTTAAAGTTTCTGGTGTTACATTTAGATCTTTAATCTATTTGGAGTTTATCTTTGTGTGTGGTGTTGGGAAGTGTTCTAATTTCATTCTTTTACATGTAGCTGTCCAGTTTTCCCAGCACCATTTATTGAAGAGGCTGTCTTTGCCTCATTGTATATTCTTGCCTCCTTTGTCAAAAATAAGGTATCCATAGGTGCATGGGTTTATTTCTGGGTTTTCTATCTTGTTCCTTTGGTCTATATTTCTTTTTGTGCCAGTAGCATACTGTCTTGATAATTGTAGCTTTGTAGTACAGCCTGAAGTCAGGAAGGTTGATTCCTCCAGCTCCAATCTTCTTTCTCAGGACTGCTTTGGCTGTTCGGGGTCTTTTGTGTTTCCATATGAATTGTGAAGTTTTTGTTGTAGTTCTGTGAAAAATGCCCTTGGTAATTTGATAGGGATCACATTGAATCTGTAGATTGCATTTGGTAGTATAGTAATTTTCACAATATTGATCTTCCTACTCAGGAACATGGAATATTCGTTTATACCATCTTTGATTTCTTTCATTCAGTTCAGTTCAGTTAGTCACTCAATCATGTCTGACTCTTTGCGACCCCATGAATCGCAGCACGCCAGGCCTCTCTGTCCATCACCAACTCCCGGAGTTCACTCAAACTCATGTCCATCAAGTCAGTGGTGCCATCCAGCCATCTCATCCACTGTCATCCTCTTCTCCTCCTGCCCTCAATCCCTCCCAGCATCAGAGTCTTTTCCAATGAGTCAACTCTTCGCATCAGGTAGCCGGAGTATTAGAGTTTCAGCTTTAGCATCAGTCCTTCACAAGAACACCCAGGACTGATCTCCTTTAGAATGGACTGGTTAGATCTCCTTGCAGTCCAAGGGACTCTCAAGAGTCTTCTCCAATACCACACTTCAAAAGCATCAATTTTTCAGCACTCAGCTTTCTTCACAGTCCAACTCTCACATCCATACATGAACACTGGAAAAATCATAGCCTTGACTAGATGGACCTTTGTTGGCAAAATAATGTCTCTGCTTTTCAATATGCTATCTAGGTTGGTCATAACTTTCCTTCCAAGTAGTAAGTGTCTTTTAACTGCATGGCTGCAATCACCATCTATAGTGATTTTGGAGCCCTCCAAAATAAAGTCTGACACTGTTTCTACTGTTTCCCCATCTATTTCCCATGAAGTGATGAACCAGATGCCATGATGTTAATATTCTGAATGTTGAGCTTTAAGCCAGCCTTTTCACTCTCTTCTTTCACTTTCACCAAGAGGCTTTTTAGCTCCTCTTCACTTTCTGCCATAAGGGTGGTGTCATCTGCATATCTGAGGTTATTGATATTTCTCCTGGGAATCTTGATTCCAGTTTGTGCTTCTTCCAGCCCAGCATTTCTCATGATGTACTCTGCATATAAGTTTAATAAGCAAGGTGACAATATACAGCCTTGACGTACTCTTTTTCCTATTTGGAACCAGTCTGCTGTTCCATGTCCAGTTCTAACTGTTGCTTCCTGACCTGCATATAGGTTTCTCAAGAGGCAGGTCAGGTGGTCTGGTATTCCCATCTCTTGAAGAGTTTTCAACAGTTCGTTGTGATCCACACAGTCCAAGGCTTTGAATTAGTCTATAAATCAGAAGTAGATGTTTTTCTGGAACTCTCTTGCTTTTTCCACGATCCAGCGGATGTTGGCAATTTGATCTCTGGTTCCTCTGCATTTTCTAAAACCAGCTTGAACATCTGGAAGTTCACGGTTCACGTATTGCTGAAGCCTGGCTGGGAGAATTTTGAGCATTGCATTACTAGCGTGTGAGATGAGTTCAACTGTGCGGTAGTTTGAGCATTCTTTGGCATTGCCTTTCTTTGGGATTGGAAAGAAAACTGATCTTTTCTAGTCCTGTGGCCACTGCTGAGTTTTCCAAATTTGCTGGCATATTGAGTACAGTATTTTCACAGGATCATCTTTCAGGATTTGAAATAGCTCAACTGGAATTCTATCACCTCCACTAGCTTTGTTCATAGTGATGCTTTCTAAGCATCATTTGACTTCCCATTCCACAATGTCTGGCTCTGGGTGAGTGATCACACCATCATGATTATCTTGGTCGTGAAGATCCTTTTTGTACTGTTCTTCTGTGTATTCTTGCCATCTCTTCTTAATATCTTCTGCTTCTGTTAGGTCCATACCATTTCTGTCCTTTATGGAGCCCATCTTTGCATGAAATGTTCCCTTTGGATCTCTAATTTTCTTGAAGAGATCTCTAGTCTTTCCCATTCTGTTTTTATTCCTATATTTCTTTGCATTCACCACTGAGGAAGGCTTTCTTATCTCTCTTTGCTATTCTTAGAAACTCTGCATTCAGATGCTTATATTTTTTCTTTTCTCCTTTGCTTTTTTCTTCTCTTCTTTTCACAGGTGTTTTTAAGGCCTCCTCAGATAGCCATTTTGCTTTTTTGCATTTTTTTTCCATGGGGATGGTCTTCATCCCTGTCTCCTGTACAATGTCAGGAACCTCCATCCATAGTTCATCAGGCACTCTGTCTATCAGATCTAGTCCCTTAAATCTATTTCTCACTTCCACTGTATAATCATAAGGAATTTGATTTAGGTCATACCTGAATGGTCTAGTGGTTTTCCCCACTTTCTTCCATTTAAGTCTGAATTTGGCAATAACGAGTTCATGATCTGAGTCACAGTCAGCTCCCGGTCTTGTTTTTGCTGACTGTATAGAGCTTCTCCATCTTTGGCTGCAAAGAATATAATCAATCTGATTTTGGTGTTGACCATCTGGTGAAGTCCATGTGTAGAGTCTTCTCTTGTGTTGTTGGAAGAGGGTGTTTACTATGACCAGTGCGTTCTCTTGGCAAAACCTTATTAGACTTTGCCCTGCTTCATTCCGCATTCCAAGGCCAAATTTGCCTGTTACCCCAGGTGTTTCTTGACTTCCTACTTTTGCATTCCAGTCCCCTATAATGAAAAGGACATCTTTTTTGGGTGTTAGATCTAAAAGGTCTTGTAGGTCTTCATAGAACCCTTCAACTTCTGCTTCTTCTGCATTACTGGTTGGGGCATAGACTTGGATTACTGTGATATTGAATCATTTGCCTTGGAAATGAACAGAGATCATTCTGTCATTTTTGAGTTTGCATCCAAGTACTGCATTTCGGACTCTTTTGTTGACCATGGTGGCGACTCCTTTTCTTCTAAGGGATTCCTGCCCACAGTAGTAGATATAATTGTCATCTGAGTTAAATTCACCCATTACAGTCCATTTTAGTTTGCTGATTCCAGAATGTCGACGTTCACTCTTGCCAGCTCCTGTTTGACCACTTCCTATTTGCCTTGATTCATGAACCTGACATTCCAGGTTCCTATGCAATATTGCTCTTTACAGCATCGGACCTTGCTTCTATCACCAGTCACAACCACAACTGGGTGTTGTTTTTGCTTTGGCTCCATCCCTTCATTCTTTCTGGAGTTATTTCTCCACTGATCTCCAGTAGCATATTGGGCACCTACCGACCTGGGGAGTTCCCCTTTCAGTATGCTATCATTTTGCCTTTTCATACTGTTCATGGGGTTCTCAAGGCAAGAATACTGAAGTGGTTTTCCATTTCCTTCTCCAGTGGACCACATTCTGTCAGACCTCTCCACCATGACCTGCCCATCTTGGGTGGCCCCACACAGCATGGCTTAGTTTTATTGAGTTAGACAAGGCTGTGATCTGTGTGATTAGATTGACTAGTTTTCTGTGATTATGGTTTCAGTGTGTCTGCCCTCTGATGCCCTCTCGCAACACCTACCATCCTACTTGGGGTTCTCTTACCTTGTCTTGGGGTATCTCTTCTTGGCTGTTCCAGCAAAGTGCAGCTGCTGCTCCTTACCTTGGACGAGGGGTTCTCCTCACTGCCACCCCTCCTGACCTTGGACATGGAGGGTTACGTGGATGGTTTCTTTCATTAATGTCTTATAATTTTCTGTGTACAGTTCTTCTGTCTCCTTAAGTAAATTTATTCCTAGATATTTAATTCTTTTTGTTGCAATGGTGAATGGGATTGTTTGTTAATTTTTCTGATTTTTCATTGTTAATATATAGAAATGGAAGTATTTCTGTGTATTGATTTTGTATCCTACAACTCTGCTAAATTTGCTGATTAGCTCTAGTAATTATCTGATACTATCTATAGGGTTTTCTATGTATATTATATACACTATGTATAGGTCATCTGCACACAGTGAGAGTTTCACTTCTTCTTTTCAAATCTGGATTCCTTTTATTTCTTTTTCTTCTCTGATTGTTGTAGCTAGGACTTCCAGAACTGTGTTAAATAATTGTAGTGAAAGTGGACACTCTTGTCTTATTCCTGATCTTAGGGAGAATGCTTTCAGTTTTTCACCATTGAAAATAATATTTGCTGTAGGCTTATCATATATGGCCTTTACTATGTTGAGGTAAGTTCCTTCTATGCCCATTTTTTGAAGAGTTTTAATCATATATAAACCTCCTGAGGTTTGATTTGTGAATGTTGTCAAAGGCTTTTTTCTGCATCTATTGAGATTATCTTATGATTTTTATCTTTCAATTTTTTAATATGGTATATTACATTAATTGATTTCCATATATTGAAGAATCCTTGCATTCCTGGAATAAACCCAACTTGATCATGGTGTATGAACTTTTTGATGTGTTGCTGAATTCTGTTTGCTAAAATTTTGTTGAGGATTTTTGCACCTATGTTCATCAGTGATATTGGCCTGTAGTTTTCTTTTTTTGTGTTGTCTTTGGTTTTGGTATCAGGGAGATGGTGGCCTCATAGAATGAGTTTGGATGTTTCCTTTTCTCTGCAATTTTTTGAAAGAGTTTTTGAAGGATAGGCATTAGCTTGTCTCTAAATTCTTGAAAGAATTCTCCTGAGAAGCCATCTGGTCCTGGGCTTTTGTGTTTTTGGAGATTTTTGATCATAGCTTCAATTTCAGTGCTTATAATTGGTTGTTCATAATTTCTATTGCTTCCTGGTTCAGTCTTGGAAGGTTGAACTTTTCTAAGAATCTGTCCATTTCTTCCAGGTTATCCAATTTATTGCCATATAGTTGTTCATAATTTTCTCTTATAATCCTTTGTATTTCTGCATTGTCTGTTGTAACCTCTCTTTTTTCATTTCTAATTTTGTTGATTTGATTCTTCTTTTTTCCTTGATGAGTCTGGCTAAAGGTTTGTCCACTTTGTTTATCTTCTCAAAGAATCAGCTTTTAGTTTTATTAATCTTTACTTTTGTTTCTTTCTTTTTCATTTATTTCTGCTCAGATCTTTATGATTTCTTTCCTTCTACTAATTTTGAGTTTCTTTTTATTCTTCTTTTTCCAGTTGTTTTAGGTGTAATGTTAGGTTGTCTATTCAGTGCTTTTCTTGTTTCTTGAGGTGGGATTGTATTGCTATAAACTTCCCTCTTAGAACTGTTTTTGCTGCATCCCATAGATTTTGAATTGTCATGTTTTCATTATCATCTTTTGTTCCTAGAAATTGTTTATTTCCCTTTTGATTTCTTCAGTAACCATTGGTTATTTAGAAACGTGTTGTTTAATCTCCATGTGCTTATGTTTCTTACATTTTTTTTCTTGTAATTGCGGTCAGGGAAGATGCTTGATACAATTTCAATATTTTTAAATTTCCTGAGGTTTGATTTGTGAACCAAGATGTGGTCTATCCTGCAGAATGTTCCATGTATACTTGAGAAAAAGGTGTATTCTGCATTTGGATGTAATGTCCTGAAGATAGTAATGAGATCCATCTCATCTAATGTATCATTTAAGACTTGTGTTTCCATATTAATTTTCTGTTTTGATGAGCTGTCCATTGGTGTGAGTTGAGTTTTAAACCAATTGTTATTGTATTACTGTCAGTTTCTCTCTCTATGTCTATTAGTGTTTGTCTTATGCATTGAGGTGCTCCTATGTTGGGTGCATCAGTCAGTTCAGTACAGTCACCCAGTCATGTCTGACTCTTTGTGACCCCAATGACTGCAGCACACCAGGCCCCCTGTCCATCATGAACACCTGGAGTTTACTCAAACTCATGTCCCTTGCGTCAGTGTTGCCATCCAACCATCTTGTCCTCTGTTGTCCCCTTCTCTTCCCATCTTCAATCTTTCCTAGCATATGGGTCTTTTCAAATGAGTCTATTCTTCACATCAGGTGGCCAAAGTATTGGAATTTCAGCTTCAGCATCAGTCCTTCCAATGAATATTCAGGACTGATCTCCTTTAGGATGGACTGGTTGGATCTCCTTGCAGTCCAAGGGATTCTCAAGAGTCTTCTCCAACACCACAGTTCAAAAGCATCAATTTTTTGGCACTCAGCTTTCTTTATAGTTCAGTTCTTACATCCATACATGACTACTGGAAAAACCATACCTTTGACTAGATGGACCTTTGTTGGCAAAGAAATGTACCTGCTTTTTAATAAGCTGTCTACGTTGGTCATAACTTTTCTTCCAAGGAGAAAGTGTCTTTTAATTTCATGGCTCCAGTCACCATCTGCAATGATTTTGGAACCTCCCCCAAAATAAAGTCTCACTGTTTCCATTGTTTCCCCATCTATTTGCCACGAGGTAATGGGACCAGATTCCGTGATCTTAGTTTTCTGAATGTTGAGTTTTAAGCCAGCTTTTCCACTCTCCTCTTTCACTTTCATCAGGAAGCTCTTTAGTTCTTTGCTTTCTACCATAAAGGTGGTTTCATCTGCATATCTGAAGTTAATGATATTTCTCCTCACAATCTTGATTCCTGCTTGTGCTTCATCCAGTCCAGCATTTCTCATGATGTACTCTGCATATAAGTTAAATAAGCCAGGGTGACAAAGGCAAAAAGATAGGACACTGAAAGATGAACTCCCCAGGTCAGTAGGTACCCAATATGCTATAGGAGAAGAGTGGAGAAATAAGTTCAGAAAGAATGAAGAGGTGAAGTCAAAGAAAACAACACCCAGTTGTGAATGTGCCTGGTGATGAAAGTAAAGTCTGATGCTGTAAGAGCAATATTGCATAGGAACCTGGAATATTAAGTCCATGAATCAAGGCAAATTGGAAGTGGTTAAACAGGGGATGGCAAGAGTGAACATCATCATTTTAGGAATCAGTGAACTAAAATGGACTGGAATGGGTGAATTTAACTGAGATGACCATTATATGTACTACTGTGGGCAAGAATTCCTTAGAAGAAATGGAGTAGCCATTGTAGTCAATAAAAGAGTCCAAGATGCAGTACTTGATGCAATCTCAAAAATGACAAAATGATCTCTGTTCATTTCCAAGGCAAAAGACTCCCTATGTTGGGCACATAGATATTTAAAATTGTTATGTCTTCCTCTTGAATTGATCCCTTGATCATTATATAGTGTCCTTCCTTACTTCCTGTAATCATCTTTATTTTAAGGGCTATTTTGTCTGATATGAGGATTGCTACTCCAGCTTTCATGCACTTCCCATTTGCATGGAATATACTTTTGCCTCCTCTCACTTTCAGTCTATATGTGTCTTAGGTCTGAAGTGAGTTTCTTGTAGACAGTATCTATGTGGATCTTGTTTTTGTATCCATTCATCCAATCTGTGTCTTTTGGTTGGAGAATTTAATCCATTTACATTTAAAGTAATTATTGATATATATGTTTGTATTGCCATTTCCTTAATTGATTGGAGTTGATTTTGTAGATCTTTTTTCTTCTCTTGTATTTTTGGACTACATAAGTCCCTTTAACATTTGTTTTAAAGCTGGTTTGGTGGTACTGAATTCTCTTCACTTTTGCTTGTCTGAATAGCTTTTAATTCTCCAGCAATTTTGAATGAAATCCTTGCCAGGTACTATAATCTTGGTTGTAGATTTTTCCCTTTCAGGACTTTAAATATATCCTGCCATTCCCTTCTGGCCTGCAGAGTTTCTGCTGAAAGATCAGCTGTTTAGCTTATGGGGTTTCCCTCATATGTTACTTGTTGCTTCTCCCTTGGTGCTTTTAATATTCTTTTTTTGTGTGTGTTTTGTCTTTGTTAGTTTGATTAGTATGTGTCTTGGCATGTTTCTCCTTGGGTTTATCCTGTATGGGACTCTTTGTGCCTCTTGGACTTGATTGGCTATTTCCTTTTCTCTGTTGGGGAAATTTTCAACTATAATCTCTTCAAAAATTTTCTCATACCCTTTCTTTTTCTCTTCTTCTTCTGGGACCCCTGTAATTCAAATGTTGGTCCATTTAATCTTGTACCAGAGGTCTCTGAGACTATCCTTAGTTCTTTTAATTCTTTTTACTTTATTCTGCTCTTCAGAAGTTATTTCCACCATTTTATCTTCCAGCTCACTGATTCATTCTTCTGCTTCAGATATTCTGCTATTGATTCCTTCTAGAGTATCTTTAATTTCAGTAATTGTGTTGTCTTTGTATGTTTATTATTTAATTCTTCTAGGTCTTTGTTAATTGATTCTTGCATTTTCTCCATTTTGTTTTCAAGGTTTTTGATCACCTTTACTATCATTATTCTGAATTCTTTTTCAGGTAGTTTGCCTATTTCTTCTTCATTTATTTGGACTTCTGTGTTTCTAGTTTGTTCCTTCATATGTGTAGTATTTCTCTGCCTTTTCATGATAATTTTTTTAACTTGTGTTTGAGGTCTTCTTTTCCCAGGCTTTAAGGTTGAATTCTTTCTTCCTTCTGTTTCTGGGAATGGCAGCCCACTCCAGTACTCTTGCCTAGAAAATCCCATGGATGGAGGAGCCTGGTGTCCATGGGGTCACAAAGAGTCGGACACAACTGAGCGAATTTACTTCACTTCACTTCAAGGTTTGTCCAATAAAGGGTGAGATTTGTGCTGAGTTTTTGTTTGTTTTCTTGTTTGTTTTTCCTCTGAAGGAAGGCTGAGTGAGGTGGTAATCCTGCCTGCTGATGATTGGGTTTGTATTTTTGTTTTGTTTGTTGTTTAGATGAGGCATCCTGCACAGGGTGTGACTGGTCGTTGGGTGATACCAGGTCTTGTATTCATGTGGTTGCCTTTGTGTGAGTGGGCACTATTTGATGCTCCCTAGGGTTAGTTCTCTGGTAATTTAGGGTTCTGGAGTCAGTGCTCCCACACCAAAGGCTCAGAGCTTGATCGCTGGTCAGGAATGAAGATTCCACAAATGGTTTGTTATGGCATTAAGTGAGATTAAGACAAATATCCCTAAATAAGAAACCAAAGATGAACCCCAGAAAAATGGCAGTTACAAAATCAGGCAAATAATAATTAAGATAATGGGGTATGCACAAATACATATACACCCATAAGTAAAGTCAAAACAGTCCAATAAAAATAAAGTACAGTAGATTCACCCTGCAAACAAATCAAAAATTATATTTATCAGTTAAGAACAAAACTAACTAAAGCATAAACTGGAAAACAAAACTAAAGCAAGGTGCTAAGTGGGGAATAATACAATGAAAATAAAACTAACAAATGTGTTGAGAGGAAAGGAAAGGGAAAAAGAAAGAGTAGATATGCAAAGTTAAATAGAGGTAGGTGAGGAAGGTTTATATACATTAAAGGTTTACTTCAAGAGGAAAAGAACAGTAGGAAAAGCAAACAAAGGAATAAATGTAGAAAAAATAATTAGAGGTTTAAAAAATTAGAAGTAAAGAAAGAGAAAAGAAAAAAGAAAGAAAAAGAAAGTTCCACAGAACTGCAAATGCCCAACATAAAGGCAGAGGTTTATAACAACAATAAAAAATATGACTGGGTACAGACCTCTCAAGGATGGACAAGAGGCTTGTGGGAACCCTACCCTTCAGGCATTAGCAGGTGGACTTGGACTAAAAGCCAGAGTTTTCAGATTCTAGTTGGTAGCTAGAGCTCCCAGTTAGTGCGACATGAGGACATTATGTGTTCATGTACAGAGCACAATTTCCTTTGAAGTTTATGTAATACATAGTGTAAGAGATAGGCACTGAAGTTTGATCTCTAATTCCTAAATGGAGACATTTTAGGTGTAAGAAGAAATCAATGGAGAGTACTAAGTGAACTCAATGACTATGATGGTTGGCTAACAAATCACTTTGCAAGTCAGGTGGAGTAAAATTCTTTTCTTTCCATAAATCTGTAGGAGGATCTCCATAAGTTGTTAAGATGGAAAGTGATTAGACATAATTCTTAATTTCATGGTCCGTCCTCATGTGATTTTGACCTCTAACTAGGGATGAGTTCAAAGAACTGAGGTACAGGATTATAGTAAAACTCCTTCTATTTCATCTTCTTTTTAATGTTAAAAAATTTTCTCAGCACTTAGATCAAAAAGACCAAAAATAGGAATAGAATTGGATAGAATGCTGAACTCTGTATACTTCTATCAGTACATAATCTTTGCCTATGGATATTATAAACTAATGAGAACAAGGAAGATAGAAAAATAAAATCCCACAAACAAAACATTTCATGTCTCATTAAGAGAAGCATTTTCAATAAAGCTTTACTTTAGATATTTAGTAATTTTTAAAATTCATGGTATGTTGTATTGTGAAATTGTTGATTGACGATACTGTAATACTAATTCAGTCTAGAAGAAATTATTTTTGTGTGTATTTAACTTATTTTCCCCTGGGATTTTTACTAAGATTTACATCTGTACTTTTTTTTTCCTTCAAAGAACCGTAATGGGATGATTATCAAAATTTTCAAGTAAAAATTATTTTCAAGTAAAAAAAAATATGACTGGATAAAAACTAAAAAAATCTCAAAAGCTTAATTATATTTCATAGTGCCAGTAAAACTGACAACTACAACGTGGGGGTGGGGGGGAGGAAAAAAATAAAGAAAAAAGTCCAAAAGAATCTACAGAATAAGTCAAAACATAAGAATAATAAATGTTTTTCTTGAGTCACTGCTGTTAGAGACTTTTCTCTCACTGGGAGTCACAGTCCACCTCACCTCCTTAGGATGCCCTCCAACACTGTGCAGATCTCTGGGTTGAGCTGAGAGAGTCACTGTGCCCCCCGGCTCTGGGGGCAGCTCAGATTAATCTGTTCCTACTCCTGTGTGTTCTTGCCCACAATGTCTGCAGCTATCAGAACTATTGTGTTTTCTTTTGTGGGAGCTCTCAATAGCCTTTTATGTATTCCATAGACACAGAGTTCTGTGTAGTTGATCATGCGGATTTAATCTGCAGCTTGTACGGCTCGTGGGAGATTTTGGGTCTTCTTCCTTAGCCACACTGCCCCTGGGTTTCAATTGTGGTTTTATTTCCACCTCTGCATGTGGGTCATCCACTGGGGTTTAGGTCCTGAGGCTGCCGTGGAGGGCTTGGGTTTTCCCCTGTGAGGGCCAGGTGTGGAGGTGGTGCAGCTGCTTGGGTTGGAGGGGTTCTGGCAGCTCCAGGTACTCAGCGGGGTTGACAGCTAGAGCAGCAGAAAATATAGCGCTCTAGAAGGGTATGGCAACCAATATTGGCCAATACACTGCAGTACTCCTACCTGGAGAACCCCCTTCCCTGACAAAGAATCCTGGCATGCCATGGTCTACAATGTGGCAAAGAGCTGGACTGACACAAGAGCTGGACTACTAGAGCATCGACACAAGACTTTTTTGCCTGTGGCAGCTCTGCCCCAGTGAGAGTTGAGCGTGAAGGTGGTGCAGCTGCTTGGCTTGTGGGGACCCTGGTGGTGCCAAGTGTACAAGGACACAGACTGCCTCCACTGCAGGAGCTATGGCCCTATCAGAGTCTTTTTTCAAGCCTCTTGTAGCTGGCAATCAGAAGGCCTCTTTGGCCAGTCTTTTTCTGTAGCTCCCCCCATTCAGGCACTTAGAGGGCTCCCTTGCTTGGGGTCCTTCTCTGTTGTTCTGCACATCAGGCACATAATGGGACCCACCTGGCTGGGGTCCTACTCTGTAGCTCGGTATGTGAGTCACTTAAAGGAGCACCTTGGTTAGGGTCCTATTATGCAGTTGAGTGCGTCAGGCATTTGATGGGCCAGACTCTATTGTTCAGTTGCTGATACCGGCATGTGGGAAGAGAGAGGCTATGGTGATGGCTCCACCACCCTATGTTGACTCAGCAGTATCACCTTGCTTCCATGGCTGCCCAGCTTTTCTCCACAGGCATTTCCCACCACAATCTCCTCCCTCACATCCCCTAGATCAGTCTCCGTGCAGTCAACAGCAGCCCTCACCCTGGGATTTCTCCACAACCCCTAAACTCCAGCTCCCAGCCACGGTGCCTTCCAGGGGACCTGCGTTCCTGTCTGGGGTATGTATGGTTGTGGCAAGGATTGTCTGATTCTCATTCCTTCTAGGCTGCTACAGATCAACTGTTTCACTCTCAGTCTTAAATGTTTCTCCTCTGACTCAGACAATTGCCCCGATGTGGGGACTGGACCCCTGCTTCAGTTCCCCCACCCACCAAGGGCAGGTTCAGTCCTACTAACACTCCTGTTTTGCCCCCAGTTCCTTCATCCTACCGAGTTTTGCATAGTTCCATATATTCTTTGCCACTGGTCAGGTCCTCAGCTGGTATTCTGCAAGCACTTCTGTGTCTGAAGGTGTATTTCTGATGTATCCATGGAGAGAGATGTCCTCCACATCCACCTACTGCTCTGCCATCTTGTTCTCTCTCCATAAAATATACTCTTAAGATGTGGTATCCCCAGTGCCTAGAATAATACTCAACACTTATTTGATGAGGGCTGGTTAAATGAATGTGCAAAGGGAACAGAGAAAAAGAGTTTAGAAAATAGGTAACAGAATCAGGGTCATAAGGCAGCCAGTCAATGACACAAGTATGTAAAGTTTACCAATATAATAATGTAGTTAGGAGCAAAATCATTTGAGTCAGAAGATTCTAAGTTCAAATCCTGACTCTGTTTACCTGTGGTGAACTTGGAAAGATATTTAGCTTTTCTGAACACTGCTTTCTTCTTCTGTAAACATTGGGATAATAAACATTGTTCATTGTTTTGAACATTAAATGAGCTGAGAACCATGTATTTATTTCTCTTTCTACTGTAAATTCTACTCCTTAAGTGTAAAGACTTGTTATGGGTAACTCCTTAAGGGTAAGGGTAAGGTGTCTTGTTATGAACTTGTTTTGGAGCATATGAAAATGCTAGATACTTACTCGATATGTATTTTATGACTGCATGACAATATATAACATACTGAATTCTGTGTTTTTCATATAATTTGTCCAACTTAATAGTAACCATGATATTTTTATTGTTATTCTATCTCAGTTCAGTTCAGTTCAGTTCAGTCACTCAGTTGTGTCCAACTCTTTGAGACCCCATGAATCGCAGCACGCCAGGCCTCCCTGTCCATCACAAACTCCCGGAATTCACTCAGACACACATCCATCAAGTCAGTGATGCCATCCAGCCATCTCATCCTCTGTCGTCCCCTTCTCCTCCTGCCCTCAATCCCTCCCAGCATCAGAGTCTTTTCCAATGAGTCAACTCTTCACATGAGGTGGCCAAAGTAGTGGAGCTTCAGCTTTAGCATCATTCATTCCAAAGAAATCCCAGGGTTGGTCTCCCTCTGAATGGACTGGTTGGATCTCCTTGCAGTCCAAGGGACTCTCAAGAGTCTTCTCCAACACCACAGTTCAAAAGCATCAATTCTTCGGCGCTCAGCCTTCTTCACAGTCCAACTCTCACATCTATACATGACCACAGGAAAAACCATAGCCTTGACTAGACGGACCTTAGTCGGCAAAGTAATGTCTCTGCTTTTGAATATACTATTTAGGTTGGTCATAACTTTTCTTCCAAGGAGTTAGCGTCTTTTAATTTCATGCCTGCAGTCACCATCTGCAGTGATTTTGGAGCCCCCCAAAATAAAGTCTGACACTGTTTCCACTGTTTCCCCATCTATTTCCCATGAAGTGATGGGACCAGATGCCATGATCTTCATTTTCTGAATGCTGAGCTTTAAGCCAACTTTTTCGCTCTCCTCTTTCACTTTCATCAAGAGGCTTTTTAGTTCCTCTTCACTTTCTGCCACAAGGGTGGTGTCATCTGCATATCTGAGGTTATTGATATTTCTCCTGGCAATCTTGATTCCAGCTTGTGTTTCTTCCAGTCCAGCGTTTCTCATGATGTACTCTGCATAGAAGTTAAATAAGCAGGGTGACAATATACAGCCTTGATGCACTCCTTTTCCTATTTGGAACCAGTCTGTTGTTCCATGTCCTGTTCTAACTGTTGCTTCCTGACCTGCATACAGATTTCTCAAGAGGCAGGTTAGGTCGTCTGGTATTCCCATCTCTTTCAGAATTTTCCAGTGTATTGTGATCCACACAGTCAAAGGCTTTGGCATAGTCAATAAAGCAGAGGTAGATGTTTTTCTGGAACTCTCTTGCTTTTTCCATGATCCAGCGGATGTTGGCAATTTGATCTCTGGTTCCTCTGCCTTTTCTAAAACCAGCTTGAACATCAGGGACTTCACGGTTCATGTATTGCTGGAGCCTGGCTTGGAGAAATTTGAGCATTACTTTACTAGCATGTGAGATGAGTGCAATCTTGCGGTAGTTTGAGCATTCTTTGGCATTGCCTTTCTTTGGAATTGGAATGAAAACTGACCTTTTCCAGTCCTGTGGCCACTGCTGAGTTTTCCAAAGTTGCTGGTATATTGAGTGCAGCACTTTCACAGCATCATCTTCCAGGATTTGAAATAGCTCAACTGGAATTCCATCACCTCCACTAGCTTTGTTCATAGTGATGCTTTCTAAGGCTCACTTGACTTCACATTCAAAGATGTCTGGCTCTAGATTACAGGAAAGACAATGTTATAGTCAGCTAATTCTGCAGTGAGGACAGCAGGTATCTGTTTTAAAAACAAACAATCCAGTTAGGTCGGGTATATTAAATGTAGATACAATTCATTAATGGTCTACCCTTTGATGGATGTTCATAGGGTCACAGGCTGTAACTATGTGATATGCAGTTTTCCATGCTGATGTTTGAAATGGTCAATTATTGGTTCAAATGATATTTCTTTCAACAGGACACATTTTCACAGATGGCTAAGCACCGATGAGCGCATTCCAAATAGAATGAGTACATGTTGGTTGTGTCTATTATGAAATCAATGTGGATAGACATCTAAGTCTCTTCCTTAATGTATATATGGTGTTGGCTTCCACAGTCATTAACAAAATTTGGAGCAAACAGCCCATTCCAAAGTGCTAATTGGAAAGAAGGATGCTTGTGATCAATAGCTGGTGGATTATAAAGTCTGGACAAGTGCTTGGACAATCTTGGTTCTGGCTTTGTAATTGTTCATTGTTACTGAAGAGTCAGATAAGAGATGGAGCTCAGAGGCTTTGTAAACTCACTTTACTGTTATTTGAGAGCACAATGAAAGAGTCAGTATTTGTGTTTTCTTTGCCAAGGGAAGACATATATAATTTTGGAGAAATCAAAGTATTGGCATTCCATTCATTTTTTTAAATTAAATATTTGAGGATTAGCAGTCCAAGTAGGGCCAAAATGTCAGGTTCTATTATTTCAGTAATTTGATGTATAATATTTGCTATCACATACAATGTTTTTGAAAGGGGGTTAAGTCTACTGACGGAGTAGCGTTAGATTGAGCAGACTCAGAATGCTGTTCAATTAGGTCCAAATGCTGTAATTTCAGGGCTGACTAAAGAACTAGGAAAAGACCTCAACTTGCTTTCTTCCCTTTCTCTCATCTACTCTTGTCACTTTGGCTCAGGCATCAGAAATCCCCAACTTTATACCCATTGACCTCAAGCTATTGAAATCTGTCAAAATATAAACATATTATCTTAAAGAGGCTATTATTTTTTAAATCAGCAATTCTTCAATCACTCAAAGCACAATTTGGTTTTTAAAAAGGCATAGGCTTTGGAACCTGAATGATCTAGGTTCAGATCCTAAATTTGCTACTTTCACACTGGGTGCAATTATCAAGAGATTCACATTTTCCACTGACAAAAACACTGAAATCGAGCTATTCCAGAAAAAGGAAACTTAAGTCTTTACAGAATGATCAAAGACTCTTTTGATTACTGATTCCAAAAGCTATTCATGCTTCATACCAGGGAACATTTGAGAGTCTTGAAAAATTTGAAACATGACCTTCAGTAGCCTCCTAAGAATTGCCTTCTTGAAATGGTGTTCTCATACTATATTTTTGGTTCTTGTAGTATGCTACATACTAAAGCCAGCTGTCAGATTGGCTTGAGAAAATGCTATCTGCCATGTCACTTCCTGTTTCCTATAAGAGGTATTCACATAATGTCTTTCAGAATCAAGTACAAGAGGCATTTTGTCTCTTCTAAGGAAAAGATGTGCTTACTTTCTGTTGATATTGAGAATTATATACTTGCTTGTCAGTTGGCTTTTGGAGGTCTTTGAGACAAAGATCAATTCTATCTACTGCATAGCCCTTTATGATTAACATGTTTGTATTCCTTACTTGGTCTTATCATTTCCCCTCTTATTTTTACTGTTTACCTGATTCAATTGCTTTTTCTTTTTTTCTATCTATTTTTGTTTAGTTATCTATTGTTGTGTAACAAATTACTCCAACATGTGATGGCTTAAAATGTTATTGCTCATGAGTCTATGTATTAGCCAAGCAGTTCTGCAGTCAGTTACTGAGTTAGCTAAGATCTGATGGTCTAGGATGCCCTTTCTTGTGGGACTGGCTGTTGTCAGACTAGTTGGGCTAGTTGGCCTCAGCTGGGCTACCTCTCTTTGCTTTACTTGATTTCTTCACCTTGGGAGACTAGCTTGGGCTTCTTACAGGTTGTCTCAGGGCATTAGGAGAGGATACGTGACATTAAGCAAGTATTTCTTCTGCCTCTGCCTATGTCACATTTGCTAATATCCTTTTGACCAAAGCAAATTACATACTGAAGGTCAGCTTTAAGGGGTGGAGAGATAGATTCTATTTCTTTGTGAATCATACTGCAGATGGCCAATTGCAATTCATCACACAAATCAAGATTAAATAGACAAATTGTGTCTTTAATAAATAACAAATGGGGAAAAAAGGACAAATAGGAATCAGCCATTAGTGTTTATTGAGCACAGATAGTGTACAAGGTAGTATTTACAGAGAATTAGGTCTAGGAGGAGATTTTTTTTCAGCTACAGTATCTGAGAATCAATGACAGAGGATTTTCCATGACACTGTCTGGGCAGGGTTCCACATATCTGCTTTATACATTCATCAACTCCAGTTTCCCCTTCTTTGTCTCAAGAAGGGCCTTGGCATCTGAACAACTGAGAGATGCTAGAAGAGTAAATAGAGTAACAGACCGTGAAGGTCTCGGGATTCTACAAATATGAGGAATCTGTTATGATTTCAGGAAGTTGCAGCTATACTTTTGCTTTGTGGATGGTGGAAAGGTCTGCCACTTTAGGGATGTGGGGAATTGAAATTACATGAATAATTTCTGGTCTTCTCCCCTTTCGTGCATCAAGGATCAAGGAGTTATAGTATCTCACAACTAGAGAGTGTGAAGTCATACAGTCCTGTCATGTTGCCCGTTTGGTCTTCTGACTCCCACTTAAGCACTTGTTTCTTCTTGGTGGACAGCATGCTCCTGGCTTGATCTCTCATCCTGACTCAGGTGTCTCTCCCTGACTTTGAACCTGTGTGTGCTGCCACTGTTTCCAGACTATTTTGAGGGCTTTCACTCCCATTGTATGGGATGAACTTGGGGTTCTGCTGATCAGATCTTAGTGACTGAGGGAGGAGGATGGGAGGGTAAGAAGGGTAACCTTTTCCTCAGGTACTGGGTCAGTCGAGAACTTCAGATTCTGATCCAATATTTATTGAACATTTACTCTATATAAGAAACTATGACATATATCTTTTAGTTTAATCCCACGGAATCTCTGGTCAAGACCAAGACCCAAGGCTCTGAAAATTCCAGAGACTAAGACGAAGCTTGTCATTTTCAAATTGGCATACAAATAAAAAAATTAAAAAATCAGTTTCACCTAACACTTCATATTTTAAAAATGATTGAAAATGCAACCATTTTCTCTTCAAATCCCTTGGATTCCTTCTTTCGGGGAGATGTGGAGAGGTCTTTGCAGTCTACCATAGGGTGGAGAGAGATGTAAGTTGGGTATAAGCTGTGAGCCAGGCTTCTTTAGGCTGTCTTCAATGCACACAAAATGTAACTTAGGCTGTTCCGTCAGACACAGGAAACTTGATGGATGAATATTCAAAATTCATTGACTAGTTCTGTACCCTCTTTTAAAGATAAGTGCCAAGCCCTTCCCTTAATTAGACTCTGAACAAAGTAAGATACGTAGAAGAGAATGCATTTTGAATTTCTATTCACTCTCATCCCTTCTTCTAATTACACAAAGCATCTTTTATATCTGAAATCCAGAGACAATTTTCTGCTTGAGAACAAGGGCAGACTTTCTTTTGAAAGTCGATAGCACAGTTGTTATGTTTTCGGGTAGAGACAAAAATGACATTATGCAGTGGCGCGTTTCTTTACTCCATGCCTGAGAAATTCAAAGTCTCGTTATCAGCTTCAAAAATGTAAAAGGGGAGCTATGTTCATCTGTATGGACTTTCTGAATTACAGGGAGAGGGGGGCAGATGCTGATGATGGGGGTTAATGAAGGCCAGAGAATAGAAGAGAACTTGTAAGGATTGACAAGTAGGAGAAAGATCTCTAGAAAGTAGACTCCAACAACCCTTGAAGAGCTGATGGAGTAAAAGCTCAGGGGCTCCTGTAACCAGCCATTTCTCCCCTGTTACCAAAGGCTCTTAAACACCAGACTAAGTTTCTGGAAGTAGTGCAGCAGGAGAGGGGCATAGAAAGAAACTGTTAAACAGTCTTTTTGTTGTTGTTGTTGGCAAAGTAATGTCTCTGCCTTTTATTTATTTATTTTTTTAATATAAATTTATTTATTTTAATTGGAGGGTAATTACTTTACAATATTGTATTGGTTTTGCCATACATCAACATGAATCCTCCATGGGTGTACACATGTTCCCCATCCTGAGCCCCCCTCCCACCTCCCTCCCCATACCATCCCTCTGGGTCATCCCAGTGCACCAGCCCCGAGCATCCTGTATCATGTATTGAACCTGGACTGGTGATTCGTTTGACATATGATATTAGACATGTTTCAATGCCATTCTCCCAAATCATCCCACTCTCTCCCTCTCCCACAGAGTCCAAAAGTCTGTTCTATACATCTGTGTCTCTTTTGCTGTCTCGCATACAGGGTTATCATTACCATCTTTCTAAATTCCATATATATGCATTAGTATGCTGTATTGGTGTTTTTCTTTCTGGCTTACTTTACTCTGTGTAATAGGCTCCAGTTTCATCCACCTCATTAGAACTGATTCAAATGTATTCTTTTTAATGGCTGAGTAATACTCCATTGTGTATATGTATCACAGCTTTCTTATCCATTCATCTGCTGATGGACATCTAGGTTGCTTCCATGTCCTGGCTACTCTAAACAGTGCTGCGATGAACATTGGGGGTACATGTGTCTCTTTCAATTCTGGTTTCCTTGGTGTGTATGCCCAGCAGTGGGATTGCTGGGTCATAAGCCAGTTCTATTTGTAGTTTTTAAAGGCATCTCCACACTGTTCTCCATAGTGGCTGTACTAGTTTGCATTCCCACCAACAGTGTGAGAGGGTTCCCTTTTTTCCACACCCTCTCCAGCATTTATTGCTTGTAGACTTTTGGATAGCAGCCATTCTGACTGGCATGAAATGGTACCTCATTGTGGTTTTGATTTGCATTTCTCTGATAATGAGTGATGTTGAGCATCTTTTCATGTGTTTGTTAGCCATCTGTATGTCTTCTTTGGAGAAATGTCTGTTTAGTTCTTTGGCCCATTTTTTGATTGGGTCGTCTATTTTTCTGGAATTGAGCTGCATAAGTTGCTTGTATATTTTTGAGATTAGTTGTTTGTCAGTTGCTTCATTTGCTATTATTTTCTCCCATTCAGAAGGCTGTCTTTTCACCTTGCTTATAGTTTCCTTTGTTGTGCAGAAGCTTTTACTTTTAATTAGATCCCATTTGTTTATTTTTGCTTTTATTTCCAATATTCTGGGAGGTGGGTCATAGAGGATCCTGCTGTGATTTATGTCAGAGAGTGTTTTGCCTATGTTCTCCTCTAAGAGTTTTATAGTTTCTGGTCTTAATGTTGAGATCTTTAATTCATTTTGAGTTTATTTTTGTGTATGGTTGTTAAACAGTTTTGATTAGAGCATCTATGGTAAGTAAGAAAAAGATATAAAACAGAGAAAATGACCTGATGCAGGAAACAACAGGGCAAGAATATAAAGAATCAGATCTTCGGGGACAAGAATATAAAAGTGTTGGGGAAAATCAAGGTTACTTGACTCCACTGTCAAGACTGGACTCCACTGCAAGCGTGTCTGTACATAGGACCATCAGTACTTGGAGGTGATGTAAGTCACCTTGAACACATTAGCAAGCAGGGAGTGTCAAGCAAAGAGGGGAAACACGGGTAGTAAACTGAGAAGTGAAGCCAAGAACCCAGATGGGTACTCTAGTGGGTCATAAATGGACATCAGAGCAGGCAAAAATAGGAAAAATGATGTGAGTTTCAAGACAGAGAGAGGATAGGGGGAGAAGATGGTTAAACACCAGTTAGGGAAAGCAGACTGCTGTGATATCTGGCAGTTATTGAATGCTTACTGCGGGCTAGGCTGTGTCACAAGCAGTATACAGTCACCTATTCCTCATAACACCTTGAGGCAGGTATAGTTCTGATTCCCTGTTTACAATCCAGGAAACTAAGATGTAATGAGGGTAAGTAACCTGCCCAAGGCTGCTTGGCTAGCAGGTGGCAAGGAGTCTGGGTCTGGGGTCTGTGTACTTTCCCACCATGCTGCTCTACTACTGTTAACACTGCTCTTGATCACCATACTGTTCATTTCTGCATGGCCCAACAACTCAGGTGAGCCAGGGACGTGTCCTGAAAACAACCTCATACCATTGGACAGATGTAATGTGGCATCTAATACCTTACAGTTTGCTTTATAGGCTTTATTTTTCAATTTTTATTGGAGTAAATTTGATTACAATGTTGTATTAGTTTCAGATGTACAGCAAACTGAATCAGTTACACATATACATATATCCAATAATTTTTAGATACTTTTCCCATATAGGTCATTACAGAGTATTGAGTAGAGTTCCCTGTGCTATACAGTAGGTCCTTATTAGTTATCTATTTTATATATAAGTGAAAGTTGCTCAGTCGTGTCTGACTCTTTGTGACCCCATGGACTGTAGCCTGCCAGGTTTCTCAGTCCATGGAATTCTCCAGGCCAGAATACTGGAATGGGTAGCCCTTCCCATCTCCAGGGGATCTTCCCAACCCAGGGATCAAACCCAGGTCTCCTGCATTGCAGGCATATTCTTTACCATCTGAGCCACCAGAGAAGCCCAGGAATACTGGAGTGGGTAGCCTATCCCTTCTCCAGGGGATCTGTCCGACCCAGGAATCGAACCAGGATTTCCTGCATTGCAGGTGGATTCTATACCAACTGAGCTACCACAGAAATAGTGTGTATATGTTAATCCCAATCTCCCAGTTTATCCCTCCCTCCTCTTTCCTCTCTAGTAACCATAAGTTTGTTTTCTCCATCTGTGACTCTATTCTTATTTTTGTAAATAAGTTCATTTGTGCTATTTTTTTTTAGATTATACATGTAAGTGGTATCATATGATATTCATCTTTCTGTGTCTGACTTACTTCACTCAGTATGACAGTCTCTAGGACCATCCATGTTGCTGATTAGAGAAACTGTTCAAGCCAGTGTTGAATTTTTCAGGACACTGGTAGCAGAACTGAAGGAGAACTGGCAGCAGTCTGATTATTTTAATTTACTACATCATTCACTTAGCTTGATTTTGAAATGATCATTAATTGACTGTGGCCTGTATCTTTAGAGTTCAGAAATCTATAAATTACCTTTAGGTTGAAGAGGTAGCCGACTATAATAGGAGCACTTAACACCCAAAGGATTTTTTAAAGAAGGATTTGATTAATTGCTGTGTACTGCAGAATAACAACTGCAGATATCTATTTTGTTCATAAGGTTTATTGACATTCATGAGTGTGTCTTTGAGGCACAGCTTTCACGCTAGGGGAGCACTAGAGGGAGGAGGCATGACTTGGGACCTGTGGGGCCAGGGCTTAGGAAACAATTTGGCAGTTCTACCTTTTTCTTCCAGCAAGGGTCAGCTGCCCACATCTCCATGTCAGAAGGAAGTGTGTTTGTGTTGGCTGTGGACTGATCAAGGAGACTCTAACCTCCAATCAAGGCTACCCACTCCAATATCCTTGATTGGAGGTTAGAGTCTCTGAGTAGTGTCAGTACAGGAGGCAGGGCAGCCCATTTGGGTTTATGCAGAAGCTAAGCCAATCCACCGAATAAGTAGGGTTTGAGGGGCGTAGCCTGCTAAGAAGTGGCCAGCTGAAAGATAAAACACACACATTATAAAATCAGAGCTGGATTTGAATTCTGGCTTTACTCCTTATTAGCAAACAACTTAACTACTTAGAGCCTCAATTTCCACACCTCTAAAATAGGCATAATAATATCTATGTTGGAGATATGTCATGAATATTTGAAAAAGAAATGACATGTGCAAAGCAGTCAGTTCCTGAAACACAGAAGATGCTCAGTCAGCTAGTTATTATTATTACCATGGTGATGACCATAATGATAATGATGTTGATCATTATGATTCAAAGCTGTGTACCATTCTTAGTGAAAAATATGGTGCAAACCAGGAATAGAAGTGGGATAGCAGTGGAGGAGGGTGTGCGTAAACCCAGCTGTTCTACTTGGGCACCCATGGAGGGGCTTAGAAGGGAGGTCAGTCTGAAACACAGCCCAGTAATCAAACTATAGGCTCTGCACATCCAGCTCAGGGTAGCAGCTCAATTTTGGTCTTATGTTTCCCCTTCTGTAATGTAAAGGCTCTCTTCTGTGATAATACCAGATCTGGTTTCCATCAGCTCAGAAGTGGACAGGCAGTGGCTGCAGGTGGCAGGGCTTCAGTGCTCACAGTCCATCAAGGCAAGGCCAGGAGCAGATAGGGACTGAGAGATTTGCCCACCCCCACCCCTTTTATTGTAAGATAGGCCCTCCACTAAAGAACAGGCTGTCACTTAATAAGTAATGAAGACCAGTATCTCAAGTAGCATCTCTTATGTGGCATTGTCTTTTAAATAACTCGAGGGACTCACTGAAGGTTGTATGCTGGCCTGAGATAATTGCCAGCAGCAGGCTTATATATCTTATCACTTCCTTAGTTCACAAATAAATGTTCTTCTTCAGGATGGATGACGTTGGCTAACATTGATATAAAAAGACAGATTGTTACTAGAGGGATGCAGTGGAAGCAAAAGTAAAAACAAGAGAGAGAGATGGCTTGTATGATGATCTTGGTAAAAAGTGTGGATAATTAAATAATAATAGTAATAGCAATACAATATGTTTTCAATGCTAAGAAACCATGAATTGTGAGATTCATTATTGTTGGGGAATAGCTTATTCTAGACATGGCTGGCAAAGTAAGGAGTTCTGTATATCGATTTCAGAAGCAGTAAAAGGAAATATGACTATATTAGTATATATAGAGGGCTTCCCTGATAACTAAGTTGGTAAAGAATCCACCTGCAATGCAGGAGACCCTGGTTCGATTCCTGGGTTGGGAAGATCCACTGGAGAAGGGATAGGCTACCCACTCCAATATTTTTGGGCTTCCCTTATGTCTCAGCTGGTAAAGAATCCGCTTGCAATGCTGGAGATCCAACTCAGGGTTGGATCCCTGGGTTGGGAAGATCCTCTGGAGAAGGGAATGACAACCCGTTCCAGTTTTCTTGTCTGGAGAATCAATCCCCATGGACAGAGGGGCCTGGCAGGCTACAGTCCATGGGATCACAAAGAGTCACACACAACTGAGTAACTTTCACTTAACTAGTATATATAGTAGCTTATATTTTTTGAGTCCTTACTAGGTTCCAGGAATTTTCTGAGTGCTTATCCACAACTTATTTAATTATCTCCACAACTCTTAATAGCTACTAAAATTATTCCCATTTTAATGATGAAGAAGAGGCTTAAAACTTGTAATTAGTTAAGGTAATGATAGATAGATAAAGCCTGGCATCTCAGTGGTTTCCAACAGTCAAATTTTACTTTTCAAATTTTACTTCAGTGTCTGGGAAAGAGGTGGCGGTGGTGTGAAAGTGAGGTGTCATTCAGAGATCTAGGCTGAGAGATCCTTTACTATGTGGATGCCATGGTGGTGCTGGCTATTCTGTCAGAGATGGGGAAAGAGAGACCGCAGAGGGGGATTTTATGGGTCAGGACAGGGAGTTGCATCTATCACTCCAACTCACACTGTCTTGGCCAGACTCATCCACATGGCCCTTTCTAGATTTGATAAAGGTTTGAAAGTGCAGTTGCTGGCTGTGCAGCTGCTTCTCAACAGCAACTCTACTGTATGGAAAAAATAGGATACATTTTTGATGGACAGCAGCCGTCCCTGCCACATCACAGATAGGTAGATTATGAAAGGTCACACAATTCACAAGTGACAGGTCTGGATCTAAATACTTATCTGAGATCAGAATCTACAATCTTTGTAGTTCAGCTTCTCTAGGGTGAGAATAGTTCATACAGAGAGAAGCATGGAGGTTTTTTAGGTTGCCTTTATTCTCAGCCACAACTTGAGGAGCTTAGAGGAAAACACTATGCCTTGCTGCCTCTTTCTTAAGAAGATAAAATTGCCTGGATGATGCTTTTTTTTTTTTTTTTTGCAGTGACTCACCCAAGATTGCTTTAGTTTAGCAAATTGCATCACCTTATGAAACAGAGAATGACATCTTTGGAGCAAGAGCTTGGTTCTTCTCAAAGTGACACACCAGAAATGTAAAATGAACTTTGCTTTCTAAAGAAGCAGAGAAAACAATTTAAAAAACAATACAAACTTAGATGAAAGTTTTCTTAAAGCATATCCTATTCAATCATTGCTACCCTCACTACTTGAGATTCAGTGAATTCTGTGGAGCTCATTCTTCAGACTGATCATGTGGCTGTGCTCTGAGTGAGTTTTTCACATATTACTTTGGCAAGTGGGATACTAGGAATAATGATATTAGCAGGAAATAGTGAGTGTCTGCTCTGTACCAGAATCTTGCCTAATTGCTTCTCATGCATCATCCCACTTAATACTTTATCAACTATGATAAACTCTGGGTTTCCCTAGTGGCTCAGATGGTAAAGAATCCACCTGCAATGTAGGAGACCTCAGTTTGATCTGTGGGTTGGGAAGATCCCCTGGAGAAGGGAATGGCTACTCACTCCAGTTTTCTTGCCTGGTGAAGTAACTGTGGTAAACTCTCTCTCTCAAATTACTTTGTGAGTTAGGTTTCAATTTTGCAGAAAACACTGAAGCCCAATACTGTTAAATAACTGCTCAAGGTCACAAATTAGGAGATAGAATGAGGATATGAACCCAGATGGTGTGACTATAGAGTCTATATTGTAAGTTACTACTGTATTCAGGGCCCTTCCTGCCACTGGTGGATTGTACACAATGATCAATCAGGGTGAAGAGATGAGAGAAGTAAAGAATTAACAACAGAGAACCCACTAGTTTCTGGGAAGTTTGTACATGTAAATAGTTACTTTCTTTCCTCCATAGTCTTATAGTCTAACTTTTAATGTATTTCTAATGATTTTAAAAATTTATACCTTCACAAGCTTCCATGAGAAATCAAACAAGCCCCCAAATTTATTTGCCCAGAGAAAAATATTACATTGCATGTGAAAAACCCACACTAGGAAGCTCCCTGGCCCACCCCACTTCCTACCGTATCTTTTTATTCAGAAGCACTAGGCCTTTCTTCTGACTGACTTCTGGGTACCACAACTTAATCGAGCAGGATCTTCTCAACAAAGCAATCTTCTTCTTACTCTGTGGGACTTCTCTTACTAGCTGCAATAAAGATAAAAATTTCTCCAAATCCTAGCATATATGTTATCTCATTCAATTCTTACAACTCCTTAAAGGTAAGAATTGCTCTTTCCATTCTGTAGATAAGAGAACTGAAACTTTGGGAGGTTAAAAAACCTGCTCAGATCACATAATGAAAAAAGTGTTAGTTATTCAGTCATATCTGACTCTTTGTGACTCATGGACTGTAGCCCGCTAGGCTCCATCTGTCTGTGGAATTCTCCAGGCAAGAATCCCGGAGTGGGTAGCCATTTCCTTCTCCAGGGGATCTTCCTGACCCAGGGACTGAACTCATGTCTCCTGCATTAGCAGGTGCATTCTTTATAGTCTGAGCCACCAGAGCTGGTAGATAAAACTCTACAAGTTTAAAGAACCTGCTTCAGATCACACAGCTGGTAAGTAAAGTGGCAGCTTGAATTCTGCCCACTCCAGAATTCAAGGCAGCTTGAATTCTCATTGTTCTGACTTCATATCCCAAACTCTTTTTCTTCCACCATCCATTCAGTATTTGGATCTAGGCTATGACTTGACCTGACAGGAGGACAAACACAGTCTGGGAGGCAGTCTTGGTTAGAACAGGACCAAATTCTCTAGAAGTAAGTTAAGGGCAAAAAGAACTTTTGCCTCCACTAAGGAAGTTTGGGAGTCAGAAAAGGGTCAGTATTAGAGAGTTGCAGTAATGGACAGAGAGAAATCTTAGGAAAGAAGTTGGACAGAAAAATCAGATGAGGTCAGACAAGAGGGGCTGGGCCTAGAAGCAGAGCAGTTGACTAGACTTGGCGGGCTGAGATCTGAGCCTGTGTCATTCCACAGTGGTGAGGCAAATGTCAGTTTCCTAAGGCCAGGTGTGAGACTGCTACCCATGGTGCACGTGTGCATGCTAAGTCGCTTCATTCATGTCCCACGCTTTTTGACCCCATGGATCATAGCCCTCCAGGCTCCTCTGTCCTTGGGACTCTCCAGGCAAGAATACTGGAGTGGGTTGCCATGCCCTCCTCCAGGGGATCTTCCCAACCCGGATGCAGTCAGTGAAACTTTTCTATTCAAGTGATTTCTGTAAAGCATGCTCCAGCCCAGAGGGCAGTTTATATGCCTCTGTTCTTTACCCTGTAGAAATTTTCCTCAAATTCATGGATTTTTTTCCTACTTTGACTCTCCTCTGCCCAACCTTAGAAATAAGTTTCCCCTATTTTATAGCATATTATAATGCTGAAAGTAAAAAGGGAAAGTGAAAGTTGCTCAGTCGTGTTTGACTCTTTGCAACCCCATGGACTATGCAGTCCATGGAATTCTCCAAGCCAGAAGATTGGAGTGTGTAGCCTTTTCCTTTTCCAGAGGATCTTTCCAACCCAGGGATCGAACCCAGGTCTCCAGCATTGCAGGCGGATTTGTTACCAGCTGAGCCACAAGGGAAGCCCAAGAATACTGGAGTGGGTAGCCTATCCCTTCTCCAGTGGGTCTTCCCAACCCAGGAATCAAACCGGGGTCTCCTCCATTGCAGGAAGATTCTTTACCAACTGAGCTATCATGCTAGACTCTCATAATCATACCATAATCATATTGTATACATATATGCTGTTTTCAATTTCTCTTATTCTCTCTTAAACCCTCTTCAGTTAGTATTTCATCTTCACCATTCCACTAAACGTGCCCTTGTCAAGATTGACCATAGCCTCTACACTGACAGATCTAAGGGTCAGTCCTCACTGCTCATTGTACTTGATCTCCCAGTGGGAATTGCCATACCTAGTTACTCCTTTCTTCCTTAAACACTGAACACTTCTTGCTTTGGCTTTCAAGACTCTGCCCTCTCCCAGTTCATCTCTTGTGACTGGCATTTTCTTGGTTTCCCTTACTGGTTTTCTCCTCCTGTCAGTGACCTCTAATCATACCGTCATCAGAGCGCTGTCCTTGAAAGTCATCTTGTCTTTAATTAGATCAGGCTCCTCAGTGATCTCATGTCTTCTCCTGGCTTTAAATACCATACTATATTTAGACAACTTACTAATCTACATCCGCAGGCTTAACCTCTCCCCTGAACTCCAGCCCAATATTTAATTTCCTCCTTGGGATGTCTACCAGGGATATTAAACATAAATGTCCCTAACCCTACTGACCAATGCCTTGTCCATCCTCCTCATTTCTCAAGCCAGGAAACCTGCAGTCATCCATGGCAGTTTCTTTCACACATCAAATCCAAAATCTTGGTAGACCCTTCTGCTTTGACATCAGATGTATGCAGACTCTGACCATTTTTCACTATTTCCATTATTGCCATCCTGGTCTAAGCCAAAGCTATTTTGTGTGCTAATCACTCAGTCGTATCCAACTCTCTGTGACCCCATGGATTGTAGCTTACCACGCTCTCCTGTCCATGGAATTCTCCAGGCAAGAATACTGGAGTGGGTTGCCTTTCTCTTCTCCAGGGGATCTTCTTAACCCAGGGATTGAACCTGGGTCTTCCATATTGCTGGCAGGTTCTTTACTCTCTGAACCATTGGGGAAGCCCAAGCTACTTTGCCTGGATTTTTAGAAGAGTGTCCTAAGTGATACACTTGTTTCCATACTTCACCCTCTAGTCTCCATATAGAGTCAAGGTAGTCAGTTCAAAACTAAGAGCTAAATCATACCACAGTTCTATTCAAACCCTCCAGTGGTTTTCTATTAAAGTATTGTGGCTAAGTAGCCTGAGACATCTTGATTCTCTGCTATTTCTATCTCTCTGACCTCACCTGGTCCTCTCTCCCTCACTTCCTCTATCCTAGTCATTCTGACCTCCATGTCATTCCTCAGACACAAGAATCAAGGTCTACTTCAGACTATCACATGCATTCCTCTCTTCCTGGGACACTCTTCATACAGATACCTACATGACTAGCTTCCCTGGTAGCTCAGCTGGTAAAGAATCCACCTGCAATGCAGGTAGGTCTGGTTCAATTCCTGGGTCAGGGAGATCCCCTGGAGAAGGGATAGGCTACCCTCCCCAGTATTCTTGGGCTTCCCTGGTGGTTCAGATGGTAAAGAATCCTCCAGCAATGCAGGAGACCTGAGTTCAGTCCCTGGGTTGAGAAAATCTCCTGGAGAAGGAAATGACTACCCACTCCAGTAGAATTGCCTGGCGAATTCTAGGACAGAGGAGCCTGGCAGGCTCCAGTCTATCGTGCTGCAAAGAGTCGGACACGTGGAGCGACTTTCACTTCACATGACTAGCTCCCATTTTTCTTTTAGGTATTTAGTCAAATATTACTTCCTCAGCAGTTCTGCCTCTGTCTGTTATCAAGTAGTTCTTTTTAAAAAATCCTACTTTGGAGGTCAAATAAAACTTTTTATGTATTTTGGGCACTGGAAAATGACTAAAAGCAGGTGGATACTGAAGAAAGTCAATGCTTAGAAGAAGAGAAGTGTTGCGTGACTTCCTAGGTTTTAGAGGTTTAATCTCAGGCCTTAGTCTGCCCTGTTTAGATTTATTAAAACTCTATTACCAGGCCCAGAGTCTTACTGGCTTGAGGTAATCACAGACTTCTTGGAAAAAATCCCAGAAAAACAACAATATCAGCAATGGAGCCAGAGGATAGCCCAGAATTCTGTCTGTGAATAAACTTTGTCAAAATCTCCAATGCTGCTGCTGCTAAGTCGCTTCAGTCTTAGCCGACCCCAGAGACGGCAGCCCACCAGGCTTCCCCATCCCTGGGATTCTCCAGGCAAGAACACTGGAGTGGGCTGCCATTTCCTTCTCCAATGCATGAAAGTGAAAAGTGAAAGTGAAGTCGCTCAGTCGTGTCTGACTCAGCAACCCCATGGACTGCAGCCTACGAAGCTCCTCTGTCCGTGGGATTTTCCAGGCAAGAGTACTGGAGTGGGGTGCCACTCTGTAACATGCAAGTGTGGGTCAGATTTCAAGTAGCCAGTTTGCCCTGAAAGAGCTGAGTGAGATGTGAGCTGCAGAGGAGGCAAACGGACAGTTTGCATACAACCCAAGTGTTCTTCCCACTTAAAAACAAATCAGTACACTTCACAGGAAAATATCAAAATCCCAACAACATATTTCTAATACCCAGGTCATAATCCAAAATTATTGGACACATGAAGAAATAGGAAAAATGAGACTTATTCTAAAATGAAAAGAAAATCAATGGAGATCGCCACCAAGATGACCCAGATGTTGTAATTAGTAGATAAGAATTTTTAACCAGCCATTATAAAAATGCCCAAAGTTGCAAAGAAAACCAGGTACCTAATGAAAAGACAGAAAGCAAATTATAAATTTTTATTTAGAAATAGAATAGTTTTCTAGAGAGATATAGAACTTAATAAAAAAGAAACAATTCTAGAATGTAAAAATACAGTGTCTGAAATTTGAACGTTGACTGGCTGCACTTCACAGTTGAATGGATATGACAGAAGTGTCAATGAACTTCAATAAAGATTAATAGAAATTATCTGTAGAGCAGAGAGAAAAATGATTTAAAGATCTAACATATGTATAATAGTAATCCCAGAGAAAGAACAGAGGGATAATGGAGCAGAAAAAAAATTTTGAAAAAAAAGTGACTGAAAATTTCCCCAACATAGTGAAAGATAGTTATCACCTTCTCAGTGAGGCCTTCTCAGACCAGGTTTTAAAAATGAAACCTCTCATCTCTTCAGTATTTCATATCATCCTTTCTGCTTTATTTTTCCTATGTCACTTACCTCCATCTAATATATGAGATATGATACAGGGTTTAATGCATGAGGACAAGCATTTTTACATGTTCATTGCTGTACGCTCAGTGTCTACACCAACACCCATCATGTGGTAGGGATCAAAGAAAATTACTGAATGCTGAAAAAAACGAAGCTTACTGGTGTTTCCAACTTAGAATACAAAATTTCTAAGCATCATCCCTGAGTGTATGGTCCTTAGGTTCAAATGACATTAGGTTTATGAGTATGACATGATAGGGGAGTATGGACAGTGGTTTTTTCTCGCTGATTTCCCAAGTTGCTTTTTTAGAACTCATCACACTGAAGTCAGTGAGCTGGTGATCCTTTCTTGGATTCGGCTAGTTTGAAAGTAGATTGAAGAATTCACCTGAATTCTTGTCCGCTTTTGTTTATGTATCTCCCAAGTTGTTCCCTGGGGTGGAAACTGAAATCTCTAAGGCACGTGTACAAAGTTTGTATTCAGAAGCATATTCCTAACACTGTGTTACATGTATCAGAATTCATCAAGTGTCAGATGAAACCTGGGAAGAAGATGAACATGTCCTCCACCTGACACCTTCCTGCTGTGGCACCACCCCCATCTCTTCCTCAGATATCTGAGTCAGAACAAAACCATTTAGGTGATGCTGAGTTCTCTGTGTGCCATCCCTCTGGGTGAAGAAAGACATGTGACTGGGCTTGTCCACCTTGATGTCGTGGAGCACTCTTCTGGGAGACCCTGGGAAGGAGGGCAGCTTCACTTGGGTGCATGTCCTCTCTGTGTCAGGTTGACCTGCAGCTGCCCCAGCCCTGATCTTCATAAAAAAGGCAAGTGATTTGTAAGGAATCCAGGAGTACGATCAACACAACCAAACAGTCTATTCCCTTTTCTCTTCCTTTGTTTCTTCCACTAAAAAAATGTACTAATTGTTTGCCTCAGCCAGGCACTGTACTAGATAGAAGTGATCCCTGCCCCTCTGGAGCATAGAGTTGAAGGGGGATCTAGGAAAAGAAATGGCTGATCAATATACAGTGTAGTTAGTTATCATAAGGCAGGGGTCCCCACCCTCTGGGATCTAATGCCTGATGATCTGAGGTGGAACTGATATAATAATAACAGAAATAAAGTGCGCAATAAATGTAATGCGCTTGAATTATCCCCAAACCATTTCCCTCCCTGCTGTCCATGGAAAAATTGTCTTCCCCTAACTGGTCCCTGGTGCCAAAAAGGTTGGGGACCTCTGTCATAAGAGATCCAGGAACAAAATGCATAAGAACACATAACGTGCTACCTGACCTAGTTTTGTGGGAACAGAGAAGGCTTTCTGGAAGAGGCTGACACCTACAGAAATTAACCAGCTGAAAGAAAGAGAATAAGAAAGAGGAGGCAAGGAAGTGAGGCCTATCACGTGGAAAGGCACAGAAGCAGAGGGTGCCAGGTGTGTCCAGAATGCGAGCTTTGCTTTGGTTTGGGTGGAGATTGCAATATTGGAGTGAGGAAGAGCAGGAAGAGCAGGAAGAGAAAATGCCAAATAAACAGAGGGGCTCCCTGTCTGAAAGGATGGGAGAGCATTAGCAAAATAGCTATACATAGTCTTTGTTCTCAGAGCAAGGGAAGTAATTGAGGAATCTTTGGCAGAGTGATGAGGCGGTCAGGTTTTATTTTAGGAAAATTTTCTCACCATGTTGTGTGAAATGTATTTGTGTGTGCTGTGCAAAACTGGAGGAGGGAAGAAAGGATGGGTGGGAGCTGTTGGACTAATCAAAGGCGAGAAATTCTGGGCCTTGAACTGTAGTTCAAGTTGGGCAGAGGAACAGAGAATAGATTTGAGAGATGTCTAGGTGGATACCTTAACTGTGCTTCTCAGTGGAATCCTGAAATTAATTTTGGCTGCTCCTGTTCAAAAGATTTAAGGTGCAAACCCTTTAAGGGCTTCGGTAAAAGACTGCCCACTGGCCAATCGTACTTGTAGTCAGGGCTAGTTGAAGAGGCGGATATGAACCAGGGAAGATTGAGGCAATCCTAAGAGCTTGAGCCTGGAGCAATGCTCGAGGGGCTAGAGGTAAAGCTATACTTGATAGACTGTGCTAGATGGAGGCAGAACTGTCAGAAAGCATAAAGCTCCAGGAGTAGGGATCAGGAGCCAAGGGGGTGAAGCAGGAAGTTGAAGATGGTAAGAGCAAGCAAGCATAGAGTTGCTTTTCCAAAGAGGTAAGACATAAGGCATGCCGTGGAATGAGTTTCAGAGATATATAAGGAAGACTGTAGCTGGCCTTTTAAGAAGAGACAACTTTTTGTCCTTTTCATTTCAGCTGTCTCCCTTGAACTTCTTCCATTGGTTTCAGGACACTGGAACCCCGGGGTAAAATCCTACCCTTTATTTCAGTCAGCCAGGAGGTGCTCTGCCTTCTGCTTCAGCTGACTGAGGGGTTCTCTGCCTGAAACTTAGCTAAGGCAGGCTGCCCTGCTCTCTACTGCAGGCAGACAAGATTGACCGTTTCCTTGTTTTCATCCTACTGGTGTGAATTCCAGGCCTTGTGCCTGCCCTCTTCCCAGGTGTCTCAGTGGATAAAGAATCCACCTGCAATGCAGGAGACATAGGAGATGCAGGTTCAATCCCCTGGAGGAGGGCATGGCAACCCGCTCCGGTATTCTGGCCTGGAGAATCCCATGGACAGAGGAGCCTGGTGGGCTACAGTCCACGGGGTTGCCAAGAGTCGGTCACAACTGAAGTGACTGGGCACACTTGCCTGCCCTACCTTGCCTTGGCTTCAGGTAGGTTTTTCTGAATGACCCAGCCGGCTCTGGTATTCCGATTCTGTATTAGCACACGCATTGTCATGGCTGAGCCCTCATTCACCTTCTGTGAGAACTCTTGTTTTCTCTGTTTGTTTGGAGCTGTACTGTCTGGCCATGCCACTCTGCAGGTGGAGTGTTAAGTGTCATTTCATCAATACTGGGATCCATGTTCTGCTCCTTCTATTCTTCCATTCCTCAGTCCTCACTCACACCTTGCTCTGTGTGATATATAACTGTGCCAGTGATATATATGACATATATAGTTATATATATATATAACTGAGCTAGTATTGTTGCTCTCTTTTTCTACCCTCTTAAACTTGCTCTTTTATTTTCTCTGGGTCAGAAAACAGACATTCTGGCCTGCTGGAGAAGAAAGAGAGGTGAATTTTTTTTATAGCTTTCCTTTTATTACTTTCTGATTGGACAGAAGTCTAAATAATTGAATTTACTTCTTAAGATGCTTCTAAACTCCTGATTAAATATGGAGATAGGATGGATGATTTGGAGCTGGTGATTCTAAAATAATCCTTACACGAGAAAAATGAGAAAATATGAAATTCACTTGAAAAATTCGTGATTCTTCTAAATGCCAAGGAAAAATATATAGCTTGTACCCCAAGAACTGTGACCCAATACCATACCCAATTCTGTTTCTCACAGCCTAATAATATTTTTCCCCTCAGAGGCCTCTCTGCAAGGACCCTGGGATGTTAGTGAGTTATAAGACTGGTGTGTATGTGTGTGTGTGCGTGCATGCTTAGTCAGTCAGTCATGTCTGACTCTGCGACCTCATGGGCTATAGCCCACCAGGCTCTTTTGTCCATGGGGATTCTCTAGGCAAGAATACTGGAGATGGTTGCCATGCCCTCCCCCAGGGGATCTTCCCAACCCAAGGATGGAACCCAGGTCTCCTGCACTGCAGGCAGATTCTTTACTCTCTGAGCCACCAGGCCCCAGTCAGTGTGATGATGCTATTTATTAGTCCAGCTTCAGTCCATTCTGAACTTCAGAGAAAGACAATAGGCCACGTTGCTCTTTCCTTAACTGTCTTATGTTTCTGGATAGCAACAAGGTAAATCAACTCAAGCTTGTCATAAATTTCATTTTGCTCTTGTCTTTTTGCTCCCTCTCATTTTTATCTTCCAGCTTTCCATACATTGCTTCTCCGAGTAGAGGTTGAAATTTTCCCAGAAATATGGTTCAAGGCCAAGAAGAGGCATTTTGTTACTCTAAGGAAGGCACCAAGTTACCTTCTGAAGATGAAGAGATGAGCCATGAAAATCTAGAGTAGAGCCAAATTGGCCAGGTCAAGAGGAAAATATTCTTTAAGATGCCCTGAGATAACACATTTAAGATATATCTGTATTTGTATTCATATCATTCTCAATTCTCATGTTCACCCAAATGCTTATTTTTCTCTGTGTAAATTGTCAATTTACATAAGAAGTTATGATAAGATCAAATTCATTTCTCTGGGGCATTTTGAAATTTTATTGAAAAACATAGCTTTCTTTTTCCTTTTTATTTGTGTTTTAATGTTCCACATAGCTTAATGGTATGAACATGACAGGAAAGAGATTTAATTTTTATACCTAAGAGCTTTGTTTTGGTAGAATTTGATGCATTATAATGTGTTGAGAAACATTTAACTGCATACTTCAGCAGCAATATGAAAAATTCAAAAAATGAATTTTCTGACACAAAATGCTATATTACAGGAAAATTACTCTTCTGAAAGATAACATTTTCACTTCCCTAAGTGAAAAATATATAAATAACTTGCTCCAGCTTGTTGAAAGGTAAAACAAATATTTGTTTTAAATTGGAACCATTTAGAAACAAATTGGGTAATTGCGATATTTTGTGAGTGTAATGACATTTCAGCCTTCTACTAGTATTTTAACTCATTTTTTTAAAAAACCTTCTTTTTACTTCTCTATATTTCAAAATGTTAAAAAAGATCCAGGGAAACTAGGAAATAGGATAAAGTCAAACACATAATTTATACTTTCCTTTTATTTCTAGTTGCTTCTTTTTACACTTTGACATGATAGAAGAGGGAAAAGAATTAATGTTTATTCATAGACTATATCTGCACTTGGGCCTGTGCTAACCATTCCCATGTTATCCCATTTTAGCTTCTGGAATTGTTCACTAGTTCTAATTATTCCCGCTTTTCATGGGAAGAAACTGAAGCACACGTTCACACAGCTACCTGGTGAAGAGCTAGGTTTTGAAATCAGAACTCTGATTTCAAAATGTGTTCTCTGGACAGCTACATGTAAAATAATGAAATTAGAGCACTCCCTAACACTATAAGAAAAAAATCAACTCAAAATGGATTGAAGACCTAAAAATAAGGCTGGATATTATAAAACTCTTAGAGGAAAACATATGCAGAACACTCTCTGACATAAATTGAAGCAAGATCATTTTTGATCCACCTCCTAGAATAACGAAAATAAAAACAAAAATAAACAAATGAGACCTAATTAAACCTAAAAGCTTTTATACAGCAAGGAAACTATAAACAAAATAAAGATACAACCCACAGAATGGGAGAAAATATTTACAAATAAAACAATTGACCTGGAACCCAGGTGTTCCACACTGCAGGCAGATTGTTTATCATCTGAGCCACCAGGGAAGCCTAAGAATACTGGCATGTATAGCCTATCCTTTCTCCAGTGGCTCTTCCCCACCCAGGAATTGAGCCAGGGTCTCCTGCATTGCAGGTGGATTCTTTACCAGCTGAGTTGTCAGGGTCGGTTTTTGATATTTCTCTGGGCAAACTTGATTCCAGCTTGTGCTTCATCCAGCCCAGCATTTCTCATGATGTAATCTACATATAAGTTAAATAATCAGGGTGACAATATACAGCCTTGATGTACCTCTTTCCCAATTTGGAACCAGTCTGTTGTTCTATATGCAGTTCTAACTGTTGCTTTTTGACCTGCACACAGATTTCTCAGCAATCAGATAAGGTGGTCTGGTATTCCCATCTCTAAGAATTTCCAGTTTGTTGTGATCCACATGGTCAAAGGGTTTGGCATAGTCAATGAAGCAGAAGTAGATGGTTTTCTGGAATTCTCTTACTTTTTCTATGATCCAACAGATTTTGGCAATTCGATGTCTGGTTCCTTTGCCTTTTCTGAATCCAGCTGAACATCTGAAAGTTCTCTGTTCACATACTGTTTAAGCCTAGCTTGGAGGATTTTGATCATGACCTTGCATGCATACATTCAGTTCAGTTCAGTTCAGCTCAGTTCAGTTCAGTCACTCAGTCATGTCTGACTCTTTGTGACCTCACAGACTGCAGCACACCAGGCTTCCCTGTCCATCACCAACTCCTGCTCAAACTCATTAAGTTGAGTGATTGAGTTGACTCATATACATTGAGTTGGGGATGCCATGCAACCATCTCATCCTCTGTTGTGCCCTTCACCTCCTGCTTTCAATCTTTCCCAGCATCAGGGGCTTTTCAAATGAGTCAGCTCTTCACATCAGGTGGCCAGAATATTGGATTTTCAGCTTCAGCATCAGTCCTTCCAATGAATATTCAGGACTGATTTCCTTTAGGATTGACTGGTTGGATCTCCTTGCAGTCCAAGGTACTCTCGAGAGTCTTCTCCAACACCACAGTTCAAAAGCATCAATTCTTCGGCGCTCAGCTTTCTTTATAGTCCAACTCTCACATCCATACATGACTACTGGAAAAACCATAGCCTTGACTAGATGGAACTTTGTTGGCAAAGTAATGTCTCTGCTTTTTAATATGTTGTCTAGGTTGGTCACAACTTTTCTTCCAAGGAGCAAGCGTCTTTTAATTTCATAGCTGCAGTCACCATCTGCAGTGATTTTGGAGCCCCCCAAAATTAAGTCTGACACTGTTTCCCATCTATTTGCCATGAAGTGATGGGACCAGATGCCATCACCTTAGTTTTCTGAATGTTGAGTTTTAAGCCAAATTTTCACTCTCCTCTTTCACTTTTATTAAGAGGCTCTTTAGTTCTTCTTTACTTTCTACCATAATATCTGTCAGATATCTGCATATCTGACATTACTGATATTTCTCCTGGCATTCTTGATTCCAGCTTGTGCTTCATCCAGCCCAGCATTTCTCATGATGTACTTTGCATATAAGTTAAATAAGCAGGGTGACAGTATACAGCCTTGATGTACTCCTTTCCCTATTTGGAACCAGTCTGTTGTTTCAGGTCCAGTTCTAACTGTTGCTTCCTGACCTGCATACAGATTTCTTAAGAGGCAGGTCAGGTGGTCTGGTATTCCCATCTCTTGAAGAATTTTCCAGTTTGTTGTGGTCCACATAATCAAAGGTTTTGGCATAGTCAATAAAATAGAAGTATATATTTTTCTGGAACTCTCTTGCTTTTTGATGATCCAGTGGATGTTGACAATTTGATCTCTGGTTCCTCTGCCTTTTCTAAATCCAGCTTGAACATCTGGAAGTTCATGGTTCACATACTGTTGAAGGCTGGCTTGGAGAATTTTGAGCATTACTTTACTAAAGTGTGAGATGAGTGCAATTGTGTGGTAGTTTGAGCATTCTCTGGTGTTGCCTTTCTTTGGGATTGGAGAGAAAACTGACCTTTTCCAGTCCTGTGGCCATTGCTGAGTTTTCCAAATTTTCTGACATATTGAGTGCAGCACTGTAACAGCATCATTATTTAGGATTTGAAATAACTCAGTAGAATTCCATTACCTCCACTAGCTTTGTTCATAGTGATGCTTCCTAAGGCTCACTTGACTTCACACTCCAAGATTTCTGGCTCTAGGTGAGTGATCACACCATTGTGGTTATCTGGGTCATTAAGATCTTTTTTGTACAGTTCTGTGTATTCTTGCAAGCTTTTCTTAGTATCTGCTGCTTCTGTTAGGTCCATACCATTTCTATCCTTTATTGAGCCCATCTTTGCATGAAATGTTCCTTTTGTATCTCTAATTTTCTTGAAGAGATCTCTAGTCTTTTCCATTGTATTTTTTATCTCTATTTCTTTGCACTGATCACTAAGGAAGGCATTCTTATCTCTCCTTGCTATTCTTTGGAACTCTGCATTCAGATGGCTATATCTTCCCTTTTCTTCTTTGCCTTTCCCTTCTCTTCCTTTCACAGCTATTTGTAAGGCCTCCTCAGACAACCATTTTGCCTTTTATGCATTTCTTTTTCTTGCGGATGCTTTCGATCACCACTCCTGCACAGTGTTATGAACCTCCATCCATAGTTATTCAGGCACTCTGTTTATCAGATCTAATCCCTTGATCTATTTGTTACTTCCACTGTATAATCAGAAGGGATTTGACTTAGGTCATACCTGAGTGGCCTAGTGGTATTCCCTACTATCTTCAATTTAAATCTGAATTTTGCAATAAGGAGTTCATGATCTGAACCATATTCAGCTCCTGTCTTATTTTTGATGATTGTATAGAGCTTTTCCATCTTTGGCTGAAAAGAATATAATCAATATTATTTCTGTATTGACCATCTGGTGATATCCATGTGTAGAGTCATCTCCTGTGTTATTGGAACAGGGTGCTTTTATGACCAGTGTGTTCTTTTGTCAAAACTCAGTTAGCCTTTGCCTTGCTTCATTTTGTATTCCAAGGCCAAACTTGCCCGTTACTCCAGATATCTCTTGACTTCCTACTTTTGCATTCCAGTCCTCCATGAGGAAAAGGACGTCTTTGTGTGTGTGTGTGTGTGTTAGTTCTGTAAGTTCTTATAGGTCTTTATAGAACTATTCAACTTCAGCTTCTTTGGCATTAGTGGTTGAGGCATACACTAGACTAATGTGGTATTAATACATATATACATTTGAATAGTGCTCAGCCAAAAAGAATGAAATAATGCCATTTGCACAGCAAGGATAAACCTAGAGATTGTCATACTGAGTGAAATAAGTCAGAAAGAGAAAGACATATCAAATGATATTGCTTATATGTGGAATCCTAAATAAAAAGTAAGGTACAAATGAATTTATTTATAAAACAGAAATAGAATCACAGATGGAGAAAACACACTTATGGTTACTGGGGAGGGAGGGATAAATTGGGAGGTTTGGATTGACATATACAGACTGCTGCTGCTGCTAAGTCACTTCAGTCGTGTCCAACTCTGCGACCCCAGAGATGGCAGCCCACCAGGCTCCCCCATCCCTGGGATTCTCCAGGCAAGAACACTGGAGTGGGTTGCCATTTCCTTCTCCAATGCATGAAAGTGAAAAGTGAAAGTGAAGTCGCTCAGTTGTGTCCGACTCAGCGACCCCATCGACTGCAGCCTACCAGGCTCCTCCGTCCATGGGATTCTCTAGGCAAGAGTACTGGAGTGGGGTGCCATCGCCTTCTCCTACTATGTATCCAACAGATAGCTTATAAGGACCAACTGTGTAGCATAGGAAACTCTTCTCAATATTCTGTAATGGTCTATATGGGAAAAGAACCCAACTGATTCACTTTACTGTCAACCTGAAACTAACACAGCATTGTAAATCAACTGCACTTCAATAAAATTTTTTAAAAATGTGCTCTCAATACTGTGCTAGTTTTATCCTTTATTCTATCCTGAGTCATAATTCACTGAAAGCTGCTTTAGTATTCAAGTAGAATTCCAATTTAATGAGCTCTAATTGACATAAAAAATCACTCCTCATAAAAATGGAAGTTTAATGTAAAATGATGCAGAGGAGAATTTCTCTTTGTTTATTAATTTGTTTTTTAACCTGGAGAAAATGTTTAATATCACCAGTAGTTTGAAGTAAATTAATAGAAGAAAGGCTATGGTATAAAAAATAATGATTTGTTGCTTTCCTTGCAGTGGTGCCGGTATGAATAAATCAACTGTTTGATTACTTCTCTTTTCCTTATTCAACAATTGTTATGCCTTTATGCTCAAAAATGTCTTCATAATAGAAAAATTATGCTGATAAACTACCATCCAGAGGTAACTAATGCTAACATTTTCTTCTAGATTTGTGTGAATATATGTAATTTGTTTAAAGAAATTAGATATCTACCCTACTATTTAAAATATTAATTTTTCCCACTTAAGAATCCCTCCAATATTCTTTCTATGCTATAAAGTGACATCTAATGCACTTTAGAAATTAATTAGTATTCCATAACAAGAATGGTACATAAATTATTCAGCCTATGTTGGACACTCATTGTTGTTTCCAATGTTTTTATTTACAAACTGCTGTTAAAAGTGTCCATGTCCATGTATCATTACATACATCTCTGATTAACCATTAGTATAGATTACCAAGTGCAGTTCTTTTAGACGCAACAGGGAACTCTCTCATTTTTAAATACTACAGGAAAAGTATATTTTGGTGGCAATTGTATTCAAGATTCAAATTGATCTATATAATGACAAGGCATTGTTGTCTCAGGATGGAAATCGATCTTTGAGAGTAACAAATTTTTGGAAACATTATTGAAATGTTCCAACCCTGAATTTTTAATCACTGACTTGTTGAGCTATAAGGAACATCCTTATCTTACAGATGAGGACATTATTATTCATTTAACATCTCTGTCATTCCTTAATATTTGAAGTCCTTCAGAATCAAAACTGTGTTCTTTTCAGATTTATGTCCTAGCATCTAGCACCACGCTTTTCTTAGAACACATGTTCAGTAAATGTTTATGTAAATGTGGACAAAAATTAGGTGTTGAGTAGCTAAAAATTTACTAAAGGTCAAACAGCTAATTCAAGGTGGAGCTCACACTTGAACCCATTACTCTTCACTTCTAACTCTGTGCTTCTCACTTTTACCAGTGCCTCAGCCTGGGTTAGGCTGAGGCAATAATTTGGGTGCTCCTACTTTATGAGGAAGTTCTATCTCTGGGAAACAGAAAAGAGGAGAAGGGGAATGAGGCAAGAAAGGTAGGAACATAGAACATAATTATGTGCATACGTTATCAAGGACCCCACTTTTGGTTCTAGCATACCTGACTGCTTGATGTCATGAGATCATTTTCTGGGAAGGCAGCAGCACTTCAGGATAGTTCACTGGTGGGAGGTAGGGAGACAAGTGTACCTGCCAGCTGCAGTTTGCTATGGAGCATTAATCTGTAGATGTGCATGGGGGGGTACTGAGCAGGCTCCTCTGCAGTGGGCAGTGGGGGGGCAGGGCACACTCTTGGGTTGTGCCCACTAAAGTCAGTTGCTTTGGGAGCTGGGGTAGAACAAGTGGCAGAAGTCTCCTGAGACAAGCGGCTAAGAGGATCTGATTAGAGTCTTCAAGGTGTCTGATACAACCCAAATTACATGCAGATTCACTTAGCACATAAATATGAAAAATCTTGGATGTGGTGCTGAATTCATGGTGGATATATCCTGGAAAACAAGACCTCCTTCCTGTCCCCCAGGAGCTTACAACTTTAAGTAAAATGCAGTTTTTGGGCTGATCAGCTAAGTCCCTTTTTATTCTCACATCTGTCCTCAACCCTTCTCTACCCTAGTCTGTTTTCCAGTTGTTTAGTAGCTGAGTCTGACTCTTTATGACCCCATGGACTCTAGCCCACCAGGCGCCTCTGTCCATGGGCTTCTCCAGGCAAGAATGCTGGAGTGAGTAGCCATTTCCTTCTCCAGGGGATATTCCTGACCCGGGGATCAAACCCACGTCGTCTGCATTTCAGGCAGATTCTTTACCACTGAGCCACTAGGGAAGCGTCCCTGTTTTCAGGAGAACTGCATTTTCCTAGCATGGTAGGTTTGACAATGAGGACACTAGGGAGTTTGAAGAGCAGGAGAAGAGGGTAGCCTCCTCTCACCTTTGCCACACCTGCTTCTGGTGACATCTCAGGCAGCAACTGAATCTTTTCTGGAGTGCCAGCTCAAGGCATTCTTTGCTGTGGTTCTGGCCTCATGTTTGGGCCTGCCTCCTGCAATACCCTAATCGCCAATGTTCCTCCAGCCCCAGGAGTGGTAGTGGCTTCCTGCTGTTGCTAATTTACAGTTTGTCTCATTGTCCCCTAATTGGTTTACAAGCTCATTTATCACCGGGTAACCAGTTCCTGGTATCAATTCTATCTGTTTGTGAGACTTGAGTGGTATCCTTTTTCCTAACTGGACCTCAGTGAAAACAGTATTTCCCAAGGAAATCAATCCATAATCCTTAATAGTTTCATTGATCATGCAGCAAATAATAATCAGTTAGAATAACAGTGACAAGGGTGAATATTAACTGTTCACAGCCAGTTAATGAAAATCATTAGAGAAATAGGTTTTTAAATGTAGATCAAAGCAATTTTATTTGAAGCCATGAGGAGTTAATATAAAACTATGATCTAGAGGGATGAGCATAATCTTGTCAGGATGAACATTTTTCTTTATGGACAGAGAACATTAGAATTCAAACATGTATTTTGAATGCTGACTCTTTAATTTTGAAAGAAAGCTGCATGTGTAAAACTGATAACAGGAAAAAAAAACTATTATTTTCTCTTTGACATTCCAATACTTTCATTTCCTTCTTCTGAATATGAGGCTGGGTATGGAGGGTGAGATATGGAAAAGATTTTTAGGGAGGTCAGCTCTCTTTCTCCACCTATTGTACAGCCTCAAATGATCTGTGTGGTTAATGCAGTGCAAACATTTGCACAGCTGAGGTATGGTCTTAGAAAAAAAATATGGTATTTGGAGTTTTTATAAACTCTAAGGAACATTAATATTATTGTTAACATTATAATCTATATTGATATCTGTCATTACTAGATGCTTTATATATGTTATCTCGTGAATCTTCATAATATCCTTTAAACTTGGTATCATTTGACCTATTTTATAGATGTGTAAAGCAAGGGAGGCAAAATAATATGCCCAGTGTTTCAGAGAGAGTAAATACTAGAGCTGGGTATCAAATCCATGTCTATTGGATCAGAACCCTCTTTTCCCCCCCACACTGTGTCACTACTCTCACTACATAAAACTACATTTCTATTTTAATATAGGACCTGAAAATAAAAATGATGATAGAATTGATAGTATATAGATAGATCTTTCTAAAACCTATTATAGTTTAAGTTTTACTATGTTCCTTGGAAGTAGAGAATGTGAATTATTTTTCTTGACTGTTCTCTTCTGAAGGGAGAAGTTCTAAGAATTGTGAGATAGAGTCTATAGAAGATAATGGTCAGACCTCCTAATTTTGTGGTGAGAATCTTCAGTCCAGAGATAGAAAATGATTCAAGCAAAGAGGTTACTACCTCTCAGAATCTCCATTCAAGGACAGGCATTAGGTATTCAATGAGACTTCAACAGGGAAGAGGAGAATGGAGTTTAAGTGAAACACTTGGACAGGCCTGCTTACTAATTGCAGCAGATGGACATTTCCTGTTACATTTAGCAAGGGTCCCCAGTGTGGACTGCTCCTGCATGTTTCTTTGAAAAATCTAAGAAATAAGGATTCCTGGGAGGAAGGAGACAGTTGAAGGTGCTAGATATCTGAAGGCACCAATAGGCTTCCTCTTAGGAAAATCAACACTTCTGATCAACACATGAGGAGAATCCTGCAACTTCCTAAAGGCGATCTTGGATTGAAAGGCCAATTGCCACAAACTGGGAGAAAATCAAAGCACGGCTCCCAGTTTAGTCTTGGGAACCTGATCAAGAAATAGGGTGATTTTTAAGGTCATTGTGTGTAATATCCTTTTATGAATCATCTCATAAGAAACTTTTCTGAAGAGCTGAAAGTAGGAGTCAAATATATATTATGATCCCAAGAAAGTGAGTACCCAGGACAAATGTAATGTTTCTATGCAGCCTCAGAAATGTCTAAGAGTTGAAACCAGCTATAAATCTTATTTATACCTAAGTATGCTATAAACCAATCCATCAGATTCTGGGTATAGTGATTTTAGGCTGAGATTAGGGTTAAACCGACATGAATTGTGAAATCGCTTTTTATTCATTTGTATGACCTTGGGTCTGCGACCTACTTAACTGATATTAGTCTCAGTTTTTTAAATCTCTAAAATGGGAGATAATAATACCCTTTGCCTGGCTAATGTCATCAGAGGTGTCTAGTCCAACTAACAAACGCTATATCGTTTCCTCTGTAATTACATGATGTAGTTGCTCTGAGAAAAAGGTTACAGTGTCTCCCCCATCAATTAAGGCCATCTGTCACACTTGATTAATTCAGCTCACTCCAGTGCACTCAGCAACTTGATACGCTGACAAAGGGACACCTCCATACCCAGGGAACGTGCTGCCTTGGGTAATAGTTAAAGAAATCAGCCGCTGGTTGTCAGTATTTGAAGGTTCTGTTATCCCATTAAATGTCTGTGGCTAATGGGGTTCTTGATAAGCTACACAAATAGACAATGATTTTTCTCTTGACTAAAGAGTAACAGTGAAATAATTTTGCAATATACTCATTACAAACGTGACCACAGTAAGAAGGTATGAAAAGGGCAGAATATTTGCATTAGTTTTTGATAAAGAGAAAATTGAGTGACTTTGCATGTGATATTTTGCTTCATGGATAACCTTGCCTGGCTTTAGCCCTTAGTTGGAGAAGGAAATGGCAACCCACTCCAGTATTCTTGCCTAGTGAATCCCGTGGACAGAGGAGCCTGGTGGGCTGCTGTCCATGGGGTCGCACAGAGTTGGACACGACTGAAGCGACTTAGCATGCATGCATGCATTGGAGAAGGAAATGGCAACCCACTCCAATATTCTTGCCTGGAGTATCTCAGGGACAGAGGAGCCTGGTGGGCTGCCATCTATGGGGTTGCACAGAGTCGAACACGACTGAAGCGACTTAGCAGCAGCAGCAGCAGCAGCCCTTAGTTGGGCTTCCCTGATGGCTCAGCAGTAACAAATCTGCCTACAATACAGGAGAGGCAGGTTCATTCCCTGGCTTGGTAAGATCCCCTGGAGGAGGAACTAACAACCACTGCAGTATTCTTGCCTGGAGAATCCCACGGATAGAGGAACCTGGTGGACTACAGTCCATGGGGTCGCAAAAAAGTTAACGACAGCGACTAAGCAGCAACAACAAAGACCTTAATTGCGTCCTTAATTCTCAAAACCACCCTGTGGCAATTTGTTTCTGTTCAGCTGTCTTTCCCTTTCCCATCCCAAGAGAATGGGACCTGTCGTTGGGGACCTGTCATTGTCTGTTAGATGAGTCCCTGCTTTAAACAGAATGGCAGTGAAGATACAAGATAGTTGTGTCATAAAACTCAATGTGGTGACATTTTCCCCTTTTGCTTTGATGCTGTTTTAATACATAAAAGTAATACATACACAGGACACAATATTTAGAATCGAGAATCGTGTAACAAAGGAAATAACATCATTCATAACCAGCTGTGGTCATTTTTAAAACAAAAAATGATTTGACTTCCAGGTTTAGAAGTATTAAACAAAGAAAGGAATGATGTTCTCAGACGGCTTGATGAATTGTGTAGTATGGCTCTAAGTGATAGTCACAGTAAAAGAAAATATGGGGAATCAATCAGTCTGAAGAAAAATATCTGCAGGCAAGATACGTATCCAGTTTTGTTAAAAATCAAAGCTATTTTAATTTGTGCTTTTTAATCAGAAATAGGAAAAGCCTCATCACAATTAAATGAAATGTTATAAGGACTAAAATAAACATTAATATAAACAGAACCAGAGTATGGAAATCAGGTCACTATTTGTTTTTAATTGGGGTGCAGTTGCTTTACAATGTTGTGTTAGTTTCTGCTGTACAATTAAGTGAATCAGCTATATGTATGCACATATCCCCTCCCTCTTGGACCCCTCCAACCCCCTACCTGCACTGCACCCATCTCTGTCATCACAGAGCCCTGAGCTGAGCTCCCGGCAGATCACTTATTGTTTGTATAGCAACATAATTATTCCAATTAGAAGTAGAAAAAGCATCAAGTACATTAAATTAAAAGTATAACCGTTTCCTTGTACAGTGTTCTTCAGGTTTAAAAGTTTAAGTTTGTTATGATTATCCCTTATTATAATTATGATGCAATTATTGGCATTATTTATTTGATGTGATTTTTCCCACTTAAGACACGAGGAAAATGAGGTTTAGTCAACTACTCATGTCCTAAAATGAGTTACTATCCTGTGTTGCATATTATGTTGCACCTTATGACAGAGTGCAATATTTCCTTAGAGTTGATCACATGAATACATCATGTAATTGAATGTTATCCAACTCTTGTAGTTTAAAAATATTTTTTTTAAATTTGTGGGAAAAACTCAAAAGCTTAGAGAGAGCCATATTGATAAAATGGAAAAAAAAAAAATAAACATGAGTTGAGACTAATTGGTCCATCCATCATGCGCCAGTCTCTGAAGCCACTCCACAGAACCCTGAGAACTGGTTAAAAACTGTTCCCACAATTCGATTTGCTGTTATTTTTATTTATGGTGTTTGTTTGAAGTGAAAGACAAAAGTTATAAATGAACAATGGATAGATATTTTAAAAAAGAAAACTCTGACCCACAATGTGTAGTAACCAGCCTGGAAAACAACCCATTTTCTAGACTAACCAGCTTAGGAAGACAACCTACTGTCTGCAAGTCAGATTTACAGGAATTCAGACCATTGTCTCCAACTGGTTAACTCAGGATGCCACTAGACAACTCCTGGAATGATCAACCCCCAAATGGCCAGGACTTGATTAATAATCGATGGCTTCCCTAATTTTTTTCACTGCTTCCAACTTAGGGCCAACTAGAGAAAGCCAAGCATGGACCCCTAATTAATCATGCAGGATGCCTCACTTCTAGTTAGCCCACCTCCAACTTTCCCATGCTTTAAACTCCCAATCCGGGCACACCTGAGACTTCTTTTCTTTCCACTATAAAACTTTACCAATCTTCTGCCTGCCTCTGAGCCTCTGCCAAAACACAAGTAATGCTCACTGACATTCTTGCTATCTCAAGCTTTGAATAAATACATTGCTTTTCTCATTTTGGTGATCTTTTAAAAATTTTCCACACAAGAAGAGCTTTATTATTTTTATTAAAATGATACATGATCAGTATCAAAAAGCTCAAGCAATAGAAGAGAGGAAAATATAGTCTCATCAGCCATAAATAATCACCATCACCATTAGATGAATATAAGACCAGATATTTATTTGTGTCTACAAACAGACAAATAAGTATCAATAGCTAGACTGATAGAAGAGTAGGTGCTGAGACAGATGAATGGGAATGATTTTCATAAAATGGCATCCCAGAACACATTCTATTTTAAATTAAATTTAATACATTATTTTAAGAAAGGAAAATAAACAGAAGTGAGCTGAGCACCCCGTAACTATTTCTTCCTCAAACATATACTAGTTCCTAATAGATTATCTTAAAGATAGGTAAAAATAGTGTGAAAAAGTAAGATATGCAAGTTACTCTTTTGAATTCTGGATCTCAAGTTTAATGGTATCAAATGAAAAATAGGACAAATTCAGATTAACATTTCTTCCTCCCACATTTTCCCTCACATCTGAATATCAGTTATTCATATTAGTATATTTGTTTTGTCAAAGTTGGTAATATTTATATTATTTTCTATACAAATATCAGTGGCTGACTTCTGTTGAAATCTGTGGATTCCATGACTGTTCTAAACCTGCTGCCTTTTGTCAGCCTTTTTGATTCCCTCTATCTCTCTTCCTTTCTTTTTCTTTTTTGCTTCAGAGTAGGGGCAGAGGCAAGATTAGGAGAAGCATTCATAAACTCCTGACATGGTCTTCTTTGACAAAGAACTGAAATACTGATTTGCCCTCTTCTGAATTATTGTCAGATATCCTCTACTATGTATAATTTTTCACCTGGTTGGAGGAATATCTTGTTTTTCTGGTAGAATACACTAGGCCTTCAGTTAATTCACTCAATATATAGGTTTGGGAAATTGTATCCCTGCTGGCATTTTCTTATTCTGGCTCACTCATCACATGGCATGACACTTATTCGTATGAATTTGCCTTTTTATTTATTTTTTTTTTGCATTCCTCCTTACTCTTTTAGTCTACTCTGAAAATTAAAGATATATAATGAAAATCTCTAGTAGTCATGTACAGACTTGAGAGTTGGACCATAAAGTAGGCTGAGCACTGAAGAATTGATGGTTTCAAACTGTGGTGCTAGAGAAGAATTGAGAGTCTCTTGGACAGCAGGGAGATCAAACCAGTCAGTCCGAAAGGTGATCAACCCTGAATATTCATTGAAAGGACTGATGCTGAAGCTGAAGCTCCAGTACTTTGGTTACCTGATGCAAAAAGCTGACTCATTGGAAAAGACCCTGATGTTTGGAAAGAGCGAGGGCAGAAGGAGCAGGGGACCACAGAGGATGAAATGGTTGGATGTCATCACTGATTCAACAGACATGAGTTTGAGCAAACTTCAGGAGACAGTGAAAGACAGGGAAGCCTGGGGTGCTTCAGTCTATGGGGCTCCCCTTCTTTCCCCAGGGTGGTTCTCAGGAGCCAGTAATTGTAGTAAAAATGTTAGAATCTGCACCAAGTCATGCTCAGATTTCCTACATCTTCTCTCAATCTACCGCTTTTCAAAGTTGATAACTTTTGCAACTTTTGAACTTCCCCCATTTTCCTGCTTTCTGCTTTCATTTTTCCAGTGTTGGATGGGAGAGTCAGTAAACTTAAACATCAGGAGCATTGGATGGGAGTGGTATATGAATTCTTTATGTTGGTGGTCACTAACCTTTGAGTGAGGAGCAGAGATTCTCATGAAAGGTGCAGAGTTTTTGAAGGAGGTTTTCAAATGCATTTGCATTCCAAAAATTGTCTGCAGGCTGAATAAAAACAGTACTTATGTATTAGTATATTTCAAATGAATTCAGGTGCTGTTTTATGGTGAATAAAATGGAAAGTAATTTAAATGCGTTACTGAATTCTTTATAGCTCTTTGTCATTATGTATTTAGGTGAGGCAATATAGAAGTACTAAGCAGCTGTAGACGGAAAGCCATGTCACATGTAACCTTGAGAAAGTTATTTAACTACTGTGAGCCCCGCCATAAAGTGAGTTGATAATAGTGTCTGTCTTACAAGGTTGTTATAAGCCTAAAGTAAATAATCCATGCAAAGCCTTTGTCGTGATGCCAGTTACCTCATGAGCGCTCAATGTCAGTGACTACAGTTGCAATCAATGGATACTATCATATGAAGATCTAATAATTGTTTGGAAGAGGATATTCTTATTTTAATGTTGGGAATCACAGCAGGGCCAGATAAGCCTTTTGATTCTTTGGATATGGCTTATCTACTTCCATTAGATTAAATTACATAAGTGCTTCAGCTGCAAGAAAATGTATTGAACATGTTTCCAAAGAAACAAAGCTGATGGCAGTTTAGCATGTAGCATGTGGCATCTATTTGAATGCATGAGATGTCCCAGATTGATTTCCAGAAGCAGACACTGACTTGAAGATTAGCATGAGGAATTTTATTTGGAGGGCTCTCAGGACCAATACAGAGGAAGGAAAGGGAAGAAAATAAGATTGGGCAGAAGAAGAAGTGAGGTATTGATTCAGTTTTTTTTTTAAGATTTTTTTTGATGTGAACCATTTTTTAAAGTTCTTATTGAATTTGTTTTCAGTATTGCTTCTATTTCATGTTTTGAATTTTTGGGCCCCAAGGCATGTGGGATCTTAGTTCACTGACCAGGGTTTGAACCCACACCCCTTGTACTGGAAGGTAAAATCTTAACCACCGGACCACCGTGGAAATCCCTGATTCAATTTCAAGGAAGGCCATAGCTGACTCCCACAGAGAGCTCTGAAGTTATGATAGCCCACCAAAGTGGTCTCAAGTTGTGACAAGGAGGGCTGTACCTTTACATTCTCACATTGACCAGTGCTTGCATGCCAGACGCATGCATGCCACTTGCATTCCTCTGCTTGAGGCAACTGTCCTCCACTGAGGGTAGTTTCTGGTGAGGGCTCAGCTTGAAGGACTGACAGCTGGTAGTCTCCTGGCAGGTGGGGGCAAAAGTTCTTCAGGTCTGAAGGGGGGTTTGAGTGGACACAACAGAATCCTCTCCATTAGCTATGGCCTGCTCTTGAAAAATCATGTGTTCTCTTTTCAAAATAGTTCTGAAATGGCATTCAAAATAAATTTCAGAGCTAGCTTACTTGCTGCTTTAAAACATGCATCTAACTACTATTTTTATTGTATAATCTGATCATGACATGAAATAGATAATGAAAAATATCAATGTTTTGTTTAGTGGAAATGCATTTAATTTGTGATTAACATGGTTTGAGATGTTGACTGTAGATGCTGCATTGAGTCTGATTGAACCTGGCTCTACATCTATATTTTAAAGACTATATATACATATGTGTGTATTTGCACACATATATTCAGATCTGTTTTGTGAGTAAGCTTGATTTTTACATGTATATAGAAGAGCAGCATTTTTTCTCAGGTCAGTGTCAGGCACTGTAGGAAACATAAAGAATCAGAAGCATCCCAGTCCTCAGGGAACTAAGAGGAGATAAAGCATCTGCATAGTGATGTTTGTAGCAGACCACTTTCAAAAATCAGTCCTGGATATTCATTGGAAGGACTGATGCTGAAGCTGAAACTCCAGTACTTTGGCCACCTGATGCAAAGAGCTGACTCATTTGAAAAGACCCTGATGCTGGGAAAAACTGAGGGCAGGAGGAGAAGGGGAAGACAGAATGAGATGGTTGGATGGCATCACCGACTCAATGGACATGGGTTTGGGTGGACTCCGGGAGTTGGTGATGGACAGGGAGGCCTGGAGTGCTGCGGTTCATGGGGTCATAAAGAGTCAGACATGACTGAGCGACTGAACTGAACTGAACTTTCAAAAAGACTTAAGAGGCCTGGCATGGACATGACAGGATGGATAGAAGAGCAGCGTATTCAGGAGAAGGCTGTGTGTAGCCCAATTCAAGCCCCAGCTCTGTTACCTCCTAGCTCTGTGACATTAGACAACGTACTTGACTGTTTGTGCCTCACTTTCCTTATCTGTGAAATGGGTTTAATAGTACCAGTACTACAGGGTTGTTAGGAGGGTTACCTAAGTTAACATACAGGTATGAGTTTTTTCTATGATCCAGTGCAAGAAACTTGATCCTTTTTTCTTTAAAATAATCAGATTAATGTACTCAGAACTCCTCCCTACCTGAGTCAGAATTGAAATTTATGTTTTTGCAGCAAATCTAGAGTTGTATGAGAATCACAATATTTTGTTGTTGTTAAATCTGCAAAGAATCTCCTTTTCCTTTTTAAACTGAACAGTAGTTAATTTACAGTAGTGTGCTAGTTGTAGGTATACAGCAAAATGATTCAGTTATGTATGTGTGTATTTACGTAGCATATTCTTTTTCAGATTCTTTTACATTATAGATTATTACAAGATAATGAACATAACCTGTGCTATACAATAAATCCTTTGGTTTATTTATTTTATATATAGTGGGATGTATCTGCTTTTCTCTGTCTCACTTACTTCAATTAGCATAATATCCACTAAGTCCGTCCATTTTGTACAAATGGCAATATTTCATTCTTTTTTACAGCTGAGTGATATTCCATTGTGTATATATCTATTCACAGATTCACAGGGAAACCTGGCATGCTACAGTCCATGGGGTCATGTAGAGTCAGACACGACTTGGTGACTGACAACAACTTCTTTACCCATTCATCTGTTGGTGGACATTTAGATTGCTTCCATATCTTAGGTGTTATAAATAGTGCTGCTATGAACATTATATATATTAATATCTTTTCAAATTAGAGGTTTTGTCTTTTCCAGATAAATGCCTGGAAGTGGGATTGCTGGATCATTTGGTAACTATATTTGTAGTTTTTTTTTAAAGGAAGCTCCACATCATTTTCCATAGTGGTTGTACCAATTTACATCCTCACTCACAGTGTAGGAGTGTCCCCTTTTATCCCTACTCTCTCTAACAAATTGAGAATCACAATATTGAAGAATACTTGAAGAATAGCCTTCTGGTCTGCAGGGCACACTGTTCATCACTGTCACATGCACTTGCTCTGCTCCCTATCAAAGGGGAATTTAGATTTTTTTTTTGAGGCTAAAAACGACATACTGTAGTCTCTGACCTTCTCAGATACACCTTGCTGTGATCTCTTCTGAGACTGGCATCTTCCTGGTTGTAGACCATGGAGCAGCCCATCATTCTCCATCACTTCTGAACTTTCCAGACTACCACTCCCCCATTCTCCAGAAAAAGTCTCTCAAAACCTTTCTTGTCTAAGGGCTAATTCATTTCCTTTCCCAATCCTGGGGTGTTACGAGGTTCAGATATGCTTCTGTCAAAATGATGCTGTTCCATTCCCAGAGAAAGAATATTGGGCAGGCTGAATGTGAACTCAAAGAAGACAAGTGTTCTGTTGAGTGATGGGAAGGGAGGTTATCTGTAAAGCAATGATTTGAAGAGTTATAACATCAAATGAAATCTTGGACTATTCAGATACAACTCAAGTGGAAGTAAGTTGGAAAATGAAGAAATTTAGAAGTAGAGGAGAGCAATCTTATAGAAGAAAAGAAATAATGGAATCCTAAATATTTAGCCATCGCTTACATTATGATTATCACATCAATAACCTTGATGAGCATCTGAAAATCTGAATGAAAATAAAATGCTATTGTACATTTAATTTTTTATTAAAAGACATTAAATTATAGAACACATTCAATTAATAAATATTTTTGATTCATTAACATTGAACTCATGGCTAACAATATTACAACTCATGATGGAACAAAGCTTATCTAACACACATGTTTTCTCTATAAGATACTTCATGGCCTTCTTGGACTTGAGAACAGCAGCACTATTCTTGGGGGCCATTTGAAACAGAGAGATCACCCACAAAAAGTAAAAAGGAAGTGCAAACAATATCACACTAAAAAGACTGAGAAAAAAGGCACTCTATAGTAGGAGAGCTGAAACAGAGAGAACTTTACCTTATTTGACCTCAGCTGGGACTATGTGCATTGTGTGACTCAAATTTTTCACTGCACTGAGAAGAACCAGAGATCAAATTGCCAACATACATTGGATCATCAAAAAGCAAGAGAGTTCCAGAAAAACATCTACTTCTGCTTTATTAACTATGCCAAAGCCTTTGACTGTGTGGATCACAATAAACTGTGGAAAATTCTTCATGAGATGGGAATACCAGACCACCTGACCTGCCTCCTGAGAAATCTATGTGCAGGTCAGGAAGCAACAGTTAGAACTGGACATGGAACAACAGACTGGTTCCAAATCAGGAAAGGAGTACATCAAGGCTGTATATTGTCACCCTGCTTATTTAACTTATATGGCAAGTACATTGGGCTGGATGAAGCACAAGCTGGAATCAAGTCCTGGGAGAAATATCAATAAAATCAGATATGCAGATGACATTACCCTTATAGCAGAAAATGAAGAAGAACTGAAGAGCCTCTTGCTGAAAGTGAAAGAGGAGAGTGAAAAAGTTGGCTTAAAGCTCAACATTCAGAAAACAAAGATCATGGCATCTGGTCCCATCAATCATGGCAAATAAATGGAGGAAACAATGGAAACAGTGTCAGACTTTATTTTTTTGGTCTGTCTAGTCAAAGCTATGGTTTTTCCTGTGGTCATGTGTGGATGTGAGAGCTGGACTGTGAAGAAAGCTGAGCACTGAAGAATTGATGCTTTTGAACTGTGGTGTTGGAGAAGACTCTTGAGAGTACTTTGTGCTGCAAGGAGGTCCATCCAGTCCATCCTAAAGGAAATCAGTTCTGAATATTCATTGGAAGGACTGATGTTGAAGCTGAAACCCCAATACCCTGGCCGCCTGATGTGAAGAACTGATTCATTTGAAAAGACCCTGATGCTGGGAAAGATTGAAGGCAGGAGGAGAAGGGGACGACAGAGGATGATATGGTTGGATGGCATCACCAACTCAAAGGACATGAGTTTGAGTAAACTCCAGGAGTTGATGATGGACAGGGAGGCCTGGCGTGCTACAGTCCATGGGGTTGCAAAGAGTTGGACACAACTGAGCGACTGAACTGAACTGAACTGAGCATATCCATGAATGCCCACAAAAGTGATGAGTATTGATGTTGGGGTTACAAATAAATTTTAGTGAATAGGCAAATTCACAGATACAGAGTATGTGAATCATGACGATCCTTTGTACTTGGAAATAAATATTTACTGGGTGCTCCCAAAGGAGTAATATAGCTGTATTTTTAAAGTTCAGTTATTTGAATATTTTAAGGCACTTTAGTAAAGTAGTGCTCAAAATTCTCCAAGCCAGGCTTCAGCAATACGTAAACCGTGAACTTCCTGATGTTCAAGCTGGTTTTAGAAAAGGCAGAGGAACCAGAGATCAAATTGCCAACATCCGCTGGATCATGGAAAAAGCAAGAGAGTTCCAGAAAAACATCTATTTCTGCTTTATTGACTATGCTAAAGCCTCTGACTGCGTGGATCACAATAAACTGTGGAAAATTCTGAAAGAGATGAGAATACCAGACTACCTGACCTGCCTCTTGAGAAACCTATATGCAGGTCAGGAAGCAACAGTTAGAACAGGACATGGAACAGCAGACTGGTTTCAAATAGGAAAAGGAGTATGTCAAGGCTGTATATTGTCACCCTGCTTCTTTAACTTCTATGCAGAGTACATCATGAGAAACGCTGGACTGGAAGAAACACAAGCTGGAATCAAGATTGCCAGGAGAAATATCAATCACCTCAGATATGCAGATGACACCACCCTTATGGCAGAAAGTGAAGAGGAACTCAAAAGCCTCTTGATGAAAGTGAAAGTGGAGAGTGAAAAGGTTGGCTTAAAGCTCAACACTCAGAAAATGAAGATCATGGTATCTGTTCCCATCACTTCATGGGAAATAGATGGGGAAACAGTGGAAACAGTGTCAGACTTTATTTTTGGGGCTCCAAAATCACTGCAGATGGTGACTGCAGGCATGAAATTAAAAGATGCTTACTCCTTGGAAGAAAAATTATGACCAACCTAGACAGCATGTTGAAAAGCAGAGACATTACTTTGCCAACTAAGGTCCGTCTAGTCAAGGCTATGGTTTTTCTCGTGGTCATGTATGGATGTGAGAGTTGGACTGTGAAGAAGGCTGAGCACCAAAGAATTGATGCTTTTGAAGTGTGGTGTTGGAGAAGACTCTTGAGAGTCCCTTGGACTGCAAGGAGATCCAACCAGTCCATTCTGAAGGAGATCAACCCTGGGATTTCTTTGGAAGGAATGATGCTAAAGCTGAAACTCCAGTACTTTGGCCACCTCATGTGAAGAGTTGACTCATTGGAAAAGACTCTGATGCTGGGAGGGATTGGGGGCAGGAGGAGAAGGGGATGACTGAGGATGAGATGGCTGGATCACATCACTGACTCGATGAACGTGAGTCTGAGTGAACTCCGGGAGTTGGTGATGGACAGGGAGGCCTGGCATGCTGTGATTCAGGGGGTCGCAAAGAGTCGGACATGACTGAGTGAATGAACTGAACTGAAGGCACTTTAGATTGGGTTATAATTATTCAGTCTAGAGTATTAATTTTGGGAGGAATCTTAAAGATCAATCTTCTCACTTAATAGATAAAGATGAATACCAGAGAGAAAAGGCAACTTTCCCAAAGTTGCATTGTAAATCACATAGTGTCAAAATAGGACTAAAATCTCTTATCCCTGATCCTAAGCCCTTTTCTTTCTTTTTTTTTTTTTTAATGCAATGTAGCATGTGTTTTTCAAAATGAATAGTAAAACTGAGATTGTATCAATGATTGGATACAATTCCTATTTGATTTCATCCCCCCCTCCCCACCAAAAGTGAGTTCAGCTTAGCAAAAGCAGTGAGCATTGATAGTCAGTCTTGATTATCCGTATTATCATTGGCAGATATTCTCTAGTTTTTTAAAATTAATTTATTTAGTTTTGGCTGCACTGGTCTTCATTACAGCACGTCAGCTTTCTCTAGGTCAGCAGGAAGCTACCTCTGTTTGCAGTGTGCAGATTTCTCATGGTCGTGACTGCTTTTTTTTTTTGCAAAGCACAGGTCTGGAATACAGGCTCAGTAGTTGTGACACATGGACCTTGTTGCTCTCGGGCATGTGGAATCTTCCCAGACTAGGGATTGAACCTGTGTCCCCTGCACTGGCAGGCAAATTCTTAAGCACTAGATCACCTGGGAAGTCCTAATGTTTAAGTTTAACCATATTATGTATTACACCCACAGAGACACATGCTCTCTACATATAAACAAACAAGTTTTAGTCTTCAGCATATACTGTGAGTAAAGTCAACTAGGAAGGATCTTAAATGTTGGTTAAAATGATAAACCAAAATTTAAGAAAAATTTTATTGTATATACAGTATCAAAAATTAACTTTGTTTTCAACATTTTTATACTGTATATTCATAAAGCCTTAAGTAAGTGTTAGTTGCTCAGTCATGCCTGACTCTTTGCAACCCCATGGACTGTAGCCCACCAGGCTCCTCTGTCCGTGAGATTTTCCAGGCAAGGATACTGGAGTGGGTTGCCATTTCCTTCTCCAGGGGGTCTTCCCAACCCAGGGACCGAACCTGGGTCTCCTGCACTGCAGGCAGATTCTTTACCAACTGAGCAATAAGGGAAGATTTAAAGCCTTAAACATTCAAATAACTCACCTTCTAAAAGACTATGGATATATAACTCTTTTAGGGCACTAATGACCCAAGAAGAATTTATTCTCTGTTTTCGAATTGGGAATAATTTAAATATTGAGAGGCTGATTTTAACATTGATGATATGTAGATAAATCGATAGATAAGCAGATAGAAATAATGATATCTGATACAAAAGTATATTTAATCACTTTTATAAGATATTCTACTGGAATGTTTAGGTACTCAAGACATCTTTGCTTCTGGATTAATGATTTTCATTTTGTTCTCAATTTGCTACAGTAACAAGAGATCAAATTTTAATATTCCATTGAGTTGAAGTTACTAATTATTTCAGAAAGTCAGAGGGAAGGGGTTCTGTCAAGGAATTGGTTTGTGTAGCCTGAACTATATTCTGAAGTCATAAATATATTTTCTTTAATCTTCCTCTTAAAACTTGACTACAAATTTAAGTATGTCCTATAGCTTTTTCTGGAGGTTCCCAGGTGGTTCAGTGGTAAAAGAATCTGCCTGCAGTGCAGTAGACATAAAAAATGTGAATTCAGTCCCCTGGGTTGATAAGGTCCCCTGAAGAAGGAATTGGCAACCCACTTCAGTATTCCTGCCTAAAGAATCCCATGGACTGAGGAGCCTAGTGGGCTATAGTCCACAGGGTTGCAAAGAGTCAGATATGCCTGAGTACACAGCACATAGCTTTTTCTAATGGTTTGGCATGGGTCATTAACTATCCCAGGATCCTAAATATTTCCTGTGCTAGGAAATCAAGGATGGAACTGACAGATTGCTGGACCAAGAGTCAAAGAGGCCAGGGTCAAGAGACCACTGATTTACTGAGGAAATTTTATTTGAGAATGGGAGTCAATAGGTGATAAAATAATTTTCCCTTAATGCTATTAGTAAATTTAAATATTAATGATTTTTTAAAAGGACTATATTCCCTTAATTAAGAAGGTAAAAGACCAACATATTGAAAACTGCAATACATTAGTGAAAAAAAAATTGAAATATATACAAATGGAAAGATACTCTGCGCTTATAGACTGGAAAAATCAATACTGTTAGAATATCAGTACTACTCAACACAATATATAGGATCAATGCAATCTCTACCAGAATTACAATGACATTTTTTAATAAGATAAAATAAATAGTCCTAAGATTTGTATAGAACTAAAAATCCTGAATAGTCAAGGCAATCTTTAGAAAGGAGGTACAATGCTTCCTAATTTCAAACTATTGGTTTGGCCAAAAAGTTGTTTTTTTCCATAATATCTTAACCTAATATATTACAAAGCTATAGTAATGGAAACAATAGGATATTGGAATAAAACCAGACACATAGATCAATGAAACAAAACAGAGAGCCCAGAAATAAATCCATTCATATGGGTCAACTAATCTGCAGCAAAGGAGCCAAGGCAGTACAATGGGGGAAAGGACAGTTTCTTGAATAAATGTTGTTGGAGAAACTGGACAACCACATGCAGAAGAAGGAAACTGCACTCTTATCTTATACCATACACAAAAATTAACACAAAATGGATGAAAAACTTAAATGTTAGACCGGAAACCATAAAAGTCATAGGAAGAAAACAGACAGTAAGCTCCTTGATGCGTCTTGGAGACGATTATTTTAGTCTAACACCAAAAGTGAAAGTAACAAAAGCAAAAGTGAATAAGCAAGACTACCGCACACTAAGAAAGCTTCTGCACAGCCAAGGAAACCACCAACAAAATGAAACCTACTGATGGGGAGAAAATATTTACAAATCATGTAACTCATAAGTGGCTAATATCCAAGATGTATAAATAACTCATATAACTCAAAAGCAAAACTAAAACAATACAATTAAAAGATGAGGAGAAGATTTGAATAGATGTTTTTCCAAAGAAGATATACAGATGGCCAGCAGGTACATGAAAAGATGCTCAATGCCGCTAACCATCAGTTAAGTTCAGTTCAGTTCAGTCGCTCAGTCATGTACGGCTCTTCGCCATCAGGGAAGTGCAAATCAAAACCACAGTAAGAGATCCCCTTATATCTGTTAGGATGTCTACTATCAAAAAGAGAAGTGCTGACAAGGATGCAGGGAAAAGGGAAAACTTGAGTACAATTGGTGAGAATGTAAATGGGCACAGACATTATGGAAATAGTATGGGGTTTCCTCAAAAAAGTTGAAAATAGAACTACTATGTGATCCAGCAATTCCACTTCTGGGTATATGTCCAGATGAACTGAAAAAGCAAACAGATCTTTAAGATCCATAAATGTGTGTCAGTGGATGAATGGGTAAGGAAAATATGACATGTATACAATGGAACTTTATTCCACAAAAAAGAGGAAACCCTGCCATTTGCAACAACATGGATGAACCTGGAGGGCATTATGGTACATGGTGTAAGACAGACAGAGAAAGACAAATACTGGACAGTATAACTTATTTGCAGAATCTTTAAAAAAAACAGCTCATACAAACAGCGAGTAGAATGATGATTGCCAGGGGTTGCGGGAGGGAAAAAATGGGGAGGAATAGGTCAAAGGACACAAATTTTCAGTTATAGAATAATCTAATGTACAACATGGGGTGACTATAGGTAATACAATCATATTGTATACTTGAAATTGGCCAAGAAAGTAGATCTTAAGTTGTTGTTCAGTTGCTTGAGTCATGTCTGATTCTTTGCGACCCCGTGGACTTCGGCACGCCAGGCTTCCCTGTCCTTCACTATCTCCTGGAGTTTGCTGAAATTCATGTCCATTGTGTCAATGATGCCATCCAATCGTCTTGTTCTCTGTCACCCACTTCTCCTCTTGCCCTGTCTTTCCCAGCATCACGGTCTTTTCCAATGAGTCACTTTGCACATCAGGTGGGCAAAGTATTGGAGCTTCAGCTTGAGCATCAGTCCTTCCAATGAATATTCAGGATTGATTTCCTTAGATGTTATCACCAAAAGATCTTAAGTGTTCTTACCAAAAAAAAAAAAGTAGCTATACGAGGTGATGGACATTTCAATTAACTCAGTTGTGGGAATCATTTCACAATATATATGTATATCAAATCATCTCATCATATATTTTAAATATATTACACTTTTATTTGTTAACTATACCCCAATGAAGCTAAAGGAAAAAAAGCTATCACGTGTAGTATTAAGAGAGTTGACAATGGACTCAGGCTGTCTAGGTTGAAATTCTGACCCTAGCACATTTTGTCTGTATGACCTTAAGCAAGTTTCCTCAACTACTTTATCCCTGCTTGGTCATCTGTAATGGGGCTAATAAAAGTACTAACCTCATAGAATTGTGATGTGGGTTAAGTGAGCTTGTATGATAAATATTTAGAACAGTGCTTGGCACATATTAGATGTTCAATAAATATGAATTGTTATTATATTTGTAGGACTTGAAATCTCCCCATATCTCATTTTAAAACCTATAAAGTAGGAACACTAGTACATTTTCTTTCTCACTAGAATTATAATACATTTCCAAGTTGAGTGGAGAATGTTTTAAACTGTAAGTGCTATGGATCAACAAAGGGTAACCGTCGTTCCATTTTTAAAAAGGAGAAGATAATTACTATGTGGTCTTTTTTCAGGAGCATTAGTCAACAAACTTTTTTTTTTTTTTTTTGCACCCACAGAGTTGCAAGCTACTCTGTGATGATTCAAATAATGTAAAAAGCTCAATTATGGACTGAAGTAGAATGTTTTTCTCATGTCAGAATTTTTGTAAATGCAGTATCAGAGCAGGAGAATGCCAGTTTTCATGTGGAAAAGAAACGCTTTCCTCAGAAACACACAATATTTTACAAAGAGTAAATAAAGAAGGGACTTATTTTTAAACTGCCTCTCCTCTTAAGAAAAATAAAGTCAAATGTTCTTCTTTGCATATTATGCCTATGCCTTCCCTTTGCTTTATTAGAGGTACAAAGGTATTGACACCTAGAAGGTCAGCCTCCCCCAAGTGCATTTCTATTTTTGTTCCCTTGTTGGAAACAACAAAACTCACAGTTTACTTTAGATTAGCATTTGTTTCCCTGTCACCAGTGGGCATTAACTGAGCCTGCCCATCGCCAAACCGTCTACCTAATGGTGCTGACAGAGACTGGCTCGAAGGGAAAGTCAATTTGAGTTTATGAAATAGATATAGTGAAAGATGGTGACTAATCAAATCCTGTCATTAGCAAGACTCATTTAATTAGAGAAGCAGAATATCATGGGCTCACTCTGAGGATCATAAAATCTTCTCCAGAAGCAACTCTACCCCGAGCATCTCAAGGTTAAAATCAAATGGAAAAGGATGCTTACATTTTGTTTCTAATTGAGCATAACTGAACTTTGAGCCTGTTTAATGAAATTTCCTGAGAAGTTATGCCATCCTCAGGTGAACGTCAGGAAATAAATGCATATTTGCATACATATTGAGAAAAATGAAAAAAGAGCTGGGGAAGCACTGTGATATCCTGAACACAGAATGCATCCAGCCTATTGGTGAATGAAGGGGAAACAGGAAAAGTCCCCATCTGCCTGAGAAGGCAATGAATGGCACCCCACTCCAGTACTCTTGCCTGGAAAATCCCATGGACCGGGGAGCATGGTGGGCTGCAGTCCATGGGGTCGCTAAGAGTCGGACACGACTGAGCAACTTCACTTTCACTTTTCACTTTCATGCATTGGAGAAGGAAATGGCAACCCACTCCAGTGTTCCTGCCTTGAGAATCCCAGGGATGGGGGAGCCTAGTGGCCTGCTGTCTATGGGGTCACACAGTCGGACACGACTGAAGTAACTTAGCAACAGCAGCAGCAGCCTGAGCAAGTGTGAAACGCAGAAGTGTTGAGAACCAAGATGCCTGCAATGTGTCTGTTGTGGGTCAAGACCTCCTGGCTGAGAAGAAGGGGAGACCTCCAAGGGTACATTGGACATTAGAGTTCAGTGATGCCGATGAGAACAGAGCCATGGCCCAAGTCAGCAAGCATGGGGATGGGAGACTGAAAATTTTTTTCAAGTTAAATTATTGCCTCTATCCATTGAAGTGGATAATGCACCTAACAGCTATGGATTGCAGCAGAATTATGGACTACTCATTTTAGGAAGGTAAGTAATTCCTCCAGGAAATTAGACAACCCCCAAGAGAAAGGGGGAATTGGAGAAACCTGAAATTTGACCATCTTGAAAGAAATAAGCTACCATTGGACATATTTCAGTTCTGTTTAATGGGGTTTATTGAGTTTGTGCCTCCTACACACAAGAGGCAAAAATAATTACATTTATACATCTGTTCAGTTCAATTTAGTTGCTCAGTCATGTCCAACTGTTTGCAACCCCATGGACTGCAGCACGGCAGACCTCCCTGTCAATCACCAACTCCTGGAGTTTACTCAAACTCATGTCCATTGAATCGGTGATGCCATCCAACCATCTCATCCTCTGTCATCCCCTTCTCCTCCCACCTTCAATCTTTTCCAGCATCAGGGTCTTTTCAAATGAGTCAGTTCTTCGCATCAGGTAGCCAAAGTATTGGAGTTTCAGCTTTGACATTGGTCCTTCCAATGGATACTCAGGACTGATTTCCTTTAGGATGGACTGGTTGGATACCTTTGCAGTCCAAGGGACTCTCAAGAGTCTTCTCCAACACCACAGTTCAAAAGCATCAATTCTTTGGCACTCAGCTTTCTTTATGGTCCAGCTCTCACATCCATACATGACTACTGGAAAATCCATAGCCTCAAGTAGACAGACATTTGTTGGCAAAATAATGTCTTTGCTTTTTAATGTGTCATCTAGGTTGGTCATAACTTTTCTTCCAAGGAGTAAGCATCTTTTAATTTCATGACTATAATCACCATCTGCAGTGATTTTGGAGCCCCCCAAAATAAAGTCTCTCACTGTTTCCACTGTTTCCCCATTTATTTGCCATGAAGTGATGGGACCAGATGCCATGATCTTAGTTTTCTGAATGTTGAGCTTTAAGCCAACTTTTTACTCTCCACTTTCACTTCCATCAAGAGGCTCTTTAGTTCTTCTTCACTTTCTGCCATAATGGTAGTGTCATCTGCATTTCTTAGGTTATTGATATTTCTCCTGGTAATCTTGATTCCAGCTTGTGCTTCATCCAGCCCAGCGTTTCTCTTGAGTACTCTGCATATAAGTTAAATAAGCAAGATGACAATATATAGCCTTGATGTACTCCTTTCCCTATTTGGAGCCAGTCTGTTGTTCCATGTCCAGTTCAAACTGTTGCTTCTTAACTTGCATACAGGTTTCTCAAGAGGAAGGTCAGGTGGTCTGCCATTTCCATCTCTTTAAGAATTTTCCTGTTTGTGGTGATCCAGACAGTCAAAGGCTTTGGCATAGTCAATAAAGCATAAATAGATGTTTTTCTGGAACTCTCTTGCTTTTCCAATAATCCAACAGATGCTGACAATTTGATCTCTGGTTCCTCTGCCTTTTCTAAATACAGCTTGAACATCTGAAAGTTCACAGTTCGTCTACTTTTAAAGCCTGGCTTGGAGAATTTTGAGAATTACTTTGCTAGTGTGTGAGATGAGTTCAATTGTGTGGTAGTTTGCACATTCTTTGGCATTGCCTTTCTTTGGGATTGGAATGAAAACTGACCTTTTCCAGTCCTGTGGCCACTGCTGAGTTTTCCAAATTTGCTGGCATATTGAGTGTACTTTCACAGCATCATCTTTCAGGATTTGAAATAGCTCAGTGGAATTCCATCACCTCCACTAGCTTTGTTCATAGTGACACTTCCTAAGACCCACTTGACTTTGTATTCCAGGATATCTGGATCTAGGTGAGTGATCACACCATTGTGATTATCTGGGCTGTGAAGCTCATTTTTGTACAGTTCTGTGTATTCTTGCCACCTCTTCTTAATATCTTCTGCTTCTGTTAAGTCCCTACCATTTCTGTCCTTTATTGAGACCATCTTTGCATGAAAAGTTCCCTTGGTATCTCTAATTTTCTTGAAGAGATCTCTAGTCTTTCCCCTTCTGTTCTTTTCCTCTATTTCTTTGCACTGATTGCTGAGGAAGGCTTTCTTATCTCTCCTTGCTATTCTTTGGAACTCTGCATTCAGATGGGTATATCTTTCCTTTTCTCCTTTGCTTTGCTTTGCTTTTCTCCTTTTCTTTTCTTTTCACAATTATTTGTAAACCTCCTCAGACAGCCATTTTGATATTTTGCATTTTTTTTTTCTTGAGGATGGTGTTGATCCCTGTCTCCTGTACAATGTCACGAACCTCCATCCATAGTTCATCAGGCACTCTGTCCCTCAGATCTAATCCCTTGAATCTATTTCTTACTTCCACTGTATAATCGTAATGGATTTGATTTAGGTCATACCTGAATGATCTAGCGGTTTTCCCTACTTTCTTCAATTTCAGTCTGAATTTGGCAATAAGGTGTTCATGATCTGAGCTACAGTCAGTTCCTGGTCTTGTTTTTGTTGACTGTATAGAGCTTCTCCATCTTTGGCTGCAAAGAATATAATCAATCTGATTTTGGTGTTGACCATCTGGTGATGTCCATGTGTAGAGTCTTCTCTTGTGTTGTTATACATCTGAGTTGGGTACTATAGACTCCATCATAGAGGATGAAAACAAAGGAGTGTTCACCCTAATGTGGGGAGAATCAAGGTACAGAGAAAGGAACTCTGGAATTAATACACAGAAGGTTATCACTGTCAAAAGCCTGACTTTCACCCATATCTCCTGTTTACTTTGGAGAGGACTTGGAAAACAGTTACTGGAGGGTGGTTAGTTCAGGAAGCCTTGTTTATAGTTTTGCAAGGCTTGGACCTGACTGTCCATTTTCATGGTTTCCACTCAATTCTATATATTGACTGTACTTTTCATGGTTAAAATAAGATATGTAGTAAAACAGCATAGCTTTATTTCAAAATCTGCATGCTGCCAGTAGTTGGATAGAGATTGTCTGTGACCGAGAATGTTACTTCGAAGTTTTTAAAGCATTGAACTTTGATTTTTTTTTTCTTTTTGCTTTTTTGTTACCCTATGGCTAGCTTCCAAAGCAACAACTGAAACGAAACCAATATAGTTCCCAGAAATGAGGTCTGCTGTATTTTCCCTGGCAAGCCAGGGTTACATTGTGTGAAATCAAATGTTGGAATGCATTTTAAGATTGATTGACTCAGACCATTGCTTGTTTTATACATTACAATATATATCAATTGATAAATCTAACTTTTCTGTGTCTGGAGCCAACTACTAAGCTTAAGAAAAAAAAGTAAGAAGCATTAAGAAATAGAATAAGAACAGTAATGTAACAAGCTCAATTTCTGTTATGATTTGATAATCTAGACATTAAAGAGAAGTCCTAATTTTAAAATACAGAAAGAATAGGTAAACCAGTGTGTCAAGTATCAGTAGAAAGTTGGAAGACCAGAAGATTATAGTAGATGGAGCCTAGCATGGGAGGCTGGAACAAATTTCTATATATTAATTAATTAGACAAAGAACTGGTTGAATATTTACCTTGTACCATACACCATGTTTCCCATGTGGCTCAGCTGGTAAAGAATCTGCCTGCAATGCAGGACAGCTGGGTTCAATCCCTGGGTTGGGAAGGTCCGCTGGAGAAGGAAAGAGCTACCAACTCCAGTATTCTGGCCTGGAGAATTCCATGGACTGTATAGTCCATGGGGTTGCAAAGATTTCAGACACAACTGAGTGACTTTCACTTTGGTACACTGTGCTAGGCACTGGGAGATAAAAAGTGCTGCTCTCATGGTGAGAAAAAGAGACAAAGTGATATACACATATCAAATGGTACTATGTTTATAACTAGTAGTGCCTGGGTTTTTGTTGTTGTTTAGTCACAAAGTCATGTCTGACTCTTTTGTGACCCCACAGACTATAGGCCACTAGGCTCCTCTATCCAGGGGATTTCCCAGGCAAGAATACTGGAGTGGGCTGCCATTTCTTTCTCCGGGAGATCTTCCCAATGCAGGGACTGAACCCACATCTTCTGCATTGCAGGCGGATTCTTATAGCTGAGCCAGTGGGGAAGGTGTTTGGGTAAGGTGCCTTTGTAATAGGTACTTTCTGCAATGTCCGCTTGTCCCAGCGAAAAGCCACATATACCTGCCATCCAGTGGTGGAGGAAGAGGCTGTTGGACTGCCACTCCTAGTCTCTGGTCTGCTCTCTTGTGCAGTCCTGCTCTCTTGTGCAGTCCTGCTTGCCCTAGTGTCCAGATGGGCAGAGAGCAGAACAGTCATCGCACTGTATTTAATTGGGAAGAAGATGCCTTGCTCCCTTTCTAGCAGGTTTGCCCAATCTCTTAGTAGTTTCATTAGAGCCCTGCTTCCCCACACTCTATGCCCTGCGTGCACACACACACACACGCGCGTACACACACACAATTGTTTTGGGCATAGGAGTATACACCTGTCCCCTCTCTCATGGAAAGTTAAGGAGAAAGCCTCAGCACTTAACTTTAGATGGATTTCTTGCAGTCTCACACCCCTGTAATTCTTGTAGTTGGTTCTTATGCAATTTGGGAGACACCAGGTTGCATGGGGGTTCAGGAGGCCTCAGATGGATCACTGTGGGTATCCGATCCAGTTAGACTGCTTCCTAATAAAATTTGAGGGGGATATCTTGCCTGCTCTTGCTTTGCATCACTTGACAGGGATTCTTATGAACTATTTTCAGAAATTTATGTTCTGGTAATTCATTTAAAAACAACAAAGTCCCACTTACTATCCTACTGCAAATTATCTGTGAAAAGAAGAGGGTTGTCTACTTTAAATACTTTTCTCATGGAGTAAAATTAAATAATAGGTGGCAGGCACTTAGGGAAACTCAACTGAAAACATAGGCGATAATACCGAAAGAGTCTCATGCTGCTGCTGCTGCTAAGTCGCTTCAGTCATGGCCGACTCTGTGCGACCCCAGAGACGGCAGCCCACCAGGCTCCCCCGTCCCTGGGATTCTCCAGGCAAGAACACTGGAGTGGGTTGCCATTTCCTTCTCCAATGCATGAAAGTAAAAAGTGAAAGTGAAGTCTTTCAGTCGTGTCCGACTCTTAGCGACGTCATGGACTGCAGCCTACCAAGCTCCTCCACCCATCGGATATTCCAGGCAAGAGTGGGTTGCCATTGCCTTCTCTGAAAGAGCCTCATAGTAGGTGCTGACAGCAGCCTCCTCTGATCTCGGTTGAGGGTGCTAAACTCCAGGATTGCAATCGCCCTTTTGAACTGACTGCAAATGTGGATTGTATTAAATTTGATTTTCACAAACTCTTCCAAGATAAATCTTCAAGCCAGGGACCTGATTGTGATAAGGGTAAAAATAATAATTGAAAAAAATAAATGCAATTTAAACATTTAAGAAAAACATTAAAAATATTTAAAAAGTAAAAAGAAAATAAAACCAAGAAGAAATTAAAACTGAATTAAAAATTAAAAACAAAAAAATCAAAGTAAGAATAACATGTAACCAGTATGTAAATAATGATAACATATCTTGAATTTAAATGTATTAACATTTTACCAAATACTGTTATACCTACATAATTTGATTTTGATAATAACCCTACTGTGATGGTAAGAATACACTGACTTTGCAGAGGAGAGATGATTCCTCTCACTTGAGGCTGTGTGCCTTATACAGAGTCCCCTGAGAGAGTGATCTGGAATGCAGGACGTCTAACTTCCTCTCTCCTCACAGCCAGTGATCAGTTTCAGTTCTACAATACTCAGCAATATCTTATCATGTGGGGATGAGGGTTAAAATTTAGGATGATGGCAGAAATTGAGTAAGACCAAAATGACATTGAAAAATCCTCTATTGTTACCAGCAGAATCTGGCTTCTTTGATTTTTTAAAAACCAACAACTAACTTTAAAATATATTATTTTTTCCTACATCCAATTCCAGTAAATTAAATGCATAAATGATGTGATTCTATTGAATTTCTGTAATAATATTTGGAACAAAAGCCATTATCATTTATTTTGCAGAGAATATATTGTCTAAGGCTCTATAAACATCTCTAATTTCTCCTCTAGGGTTGTTATTCTCTGCTTAAATCCATTGCTCTTAGGACTTCAGAAAAATTCTAAGGATTCTAGGATTTAGTGCTTGTGGTCACCAGGCAAGCCCACTGTTTTAAAGTTTATTCTAAAGAATGAACTTAAGATAATAGAGATTGTCTTAAGTTTGTTGCTTAGCAATTTTAGACAGCACAGTTGTCTCATCCCATAGTATTTGGACTTTAGCTAACCTGTGTACTCTCTGGGAACTTTCCCAGATCTTTGAACATATATAGTAAAAGTAGATCATTCACACATTGATTCATTGTTATTACAGATTTAATTGTGGGAGATCTGATGTCTTATGAGTAAGGCAGCCAGGGACATCAATTACAAATGAAAGAAAACACCCAGATCCTACTTTGCTATCAAGTGGTTATAAGAGACAGGAGTTCAAGGATTTTATTTTTTGATTCTTCTGTTTTTTACTAGTATTCTAGTATTTCCCCCATTTTGATTCCTAAGCTATACCATGGTAACTGGAAACTTTCAGCTCTAAGAGACATTGTAACAGATGACCAAGGACTGAAAATAGAACATATTTCTGAAAAGCCCAAGGCTATTTCTAAAGCAATCATCAATAAAATTGAAGAAATGCCCAACTAGAAAAAAATTTGATTATAAATTTTAATTTTTGAGCTTAGTTTTTTTAAATGTTTCAAATTGAATGATCTGATGGGCTAGGATAGGTTTGCAAAAGGCCCTGGATAAAAAATACCTAGATTCTACCATTTACTGGCAGAAGGATTTTGGGAATTTACTTACACTTTCTAAACTTTTGCTTCTGTCTCTTCCTCTTCTTTCTTTCCATCCCCTTTTAAAGAAATGGGATGAATAATCTAGCAATAAATACGATTTTTTTTCTCTTTAATTTTCCCCTTCACCCCTTTTTAAGGTAGTAGCTATGCTCTGTAATTTCTTATCCTTGGAATATTTGTAATGTATTGTGTGGAAAGAAGAAGATGGGGGCGTGCTCTTTCTGTTCTGTTAAACTTTATTTTTACCATCTTAAATGCATGAGGGATGATACTAGTGTCCTGGAAGGGAGAGAGTTGGGAGCAGGTATGTGAGTCAGAAGTTAGCTGAGCAGGGAGGGGGTCTACTGAGAAACTGGGAGGACAGAAAACTTTATGCCTCCAGAGAAGAGAAGGCATCTATACTCAGGGATTTCATTGCCTTTGAGAAGATGGCAAGACTGCAGAGGGAAATGACTGCCATCTCCTAGGCCTCCCAACCTTGCTTAAGTGTCACATGCTTCAAGTCTCACAGGAAGGCAACAGAGCCACCTATTCTGAAGTGACCATGTGTCTGGGGTAATTATGGATGCCTGAGAGGGTACTCGGAGAAGGCAATGGCACCCCACTCCAGTACTCTTGCCTGGAAAATCCCATGGACAGAGAAGCCTGGTGGGCTGCAGTCCATGGGGTCGCTAAGAGTCGGACACGACTGAGCGACTTCACTTTCACTTCACTTTTATGCATTGGAGAAGGAAATGGCAACCCACTCCAGTGTTCTTGCCTTGAGAATCCCAGGGACAGGGGAGCTTGGTGGGCTTCTGTCTATGGGGTCGCACAGAATCGGACACGACTGAGGCGACTTAGCAGCAACTGAGAGAGTACCAGTATGGATGGGTGACTGAAGATCTGCTGAGCCTCCCCAAAGTCTAAGTGCTATTATAGTGCTTAGTCTTAGTGAATCCCAGTGATTTACACAACTTTGGAGTAATGGATGGGGAATGTTCCTGCAATAACTGGTTAGATTAGTCTTCAACCCAGTAAACTGGGGACCAAAGTCCACATTAGGTTGACTGAAAACAAATTTAAATGTGATATTTCTTGCACTCCTGATGTAATCTGACACATAGCTTGATACTCATTCATTTTTATTCCTCCTTCCCTTCCCTTTCCTTTCCTTCCTTCCTGCCTTCATTCATTCCTTCCCTCTATCCTTCCTTCCATCATTGTATCCTCCTTCAGTCAGTTTGAATCATAATGATTGCTGACTTTCTGGACTGATTAGCTCAATGGTTTGAGTGCTGGTATTAATGGAGTAGTGATCGTAGTTTTTTTCATTCATTGTCCAGAAAACTTTGAACAGGAAAAAAAGAAAAAAGACTACTGACGACCTAACCCCAGCCAACCCTGTAGTTCCCCATCAGGCACAAACTCCTCTAATAGGAGTTAATTGGTCAAAGGGAATTTTAGAAGATAATTTGATGCATAACCATAACTAAAAGTTCAGTTCATTACTAAAAGAAGTATGTCCCTATGAACATGAGTTAGCCCTGTAGAGAGCAGATCTTGACATTTTACTGGAGGCAAAACATGGATTTTAAGTTTCAGACATGACTTCTTAATGTAAGTAGAAACAGTACTTCTTCCTTAATAGTCATAATGTTAACTAAAATAGAATTAACTGTTGTGGATCATGGAAGCCAAAATTTTATCCCTGAAAACATTGGTACCTCATCATCACTCCTTTCTGCTGACTGAATCCTCTTTCTCATGGAAAATACATTTTTACATATTTTGTTGCTGAAGGCCGACCACAGAGTTGATCATGAAACTAAATTAATCAATACAGTGTATCTGTTCACTATAGTGGCTGGTTTCAGGGTGACCTCAAGACCCAAGTGGTGGTAGTGGTAAAGAACCTGCCTGTCAGTGCAGGAGACATGAGATGCAGGTTCAGTCCCTGGGTTGGGAAGATCTCCTAGAGGAGGGCATGGCAATCCACTTCCGTATTCTTGCCTGGAGAATCCCATGAACAGAGGAGCCTGGCGAGCTAGTCCATGGGGTCGCAGAGTCAACACAACTGAGCAACTTTCATTTTCACTTTCAAGACCCAGGACGTTGATTGGAACATTCAAGAAAGAACTTTTCAGTGACATCTTCAGTCTAAATGTCATGTAAACCTTGAATTGACAGCTGCCATTTTGCCACCAAATGAGGAAAATTTATCTAAAAATGAAGACATTTTAGTCTTTGGATTGAATTTAGCTTAGGCTTTATAATCTCCTGGACTTCTTAGTTACATTAGTTAATATAAATATTCTCCTCCCCTTTTTCTCCTTAAATTCTTTGGAGATGGGCTTCTGTCGTGTGTTTTCAAAAGTGCCTGATTAATACAGAAATCACATCAAGTCAGAGAACAACTGTAATCTATAAGGGAAAGCACACGCTTCCTTGAAAGCAATTAAAACTATTTATAGCAAAAAAGGTGGTCATGGTAACAGCATATTTTTAATAATATAAATGGTAACTATCTCTCAGTAGCATGTATAATATTTTTGCTTGCAAAAACTTCCAGTTAGGGATCATTCTGTAAGAATAGAATGGACTTTGCTTCTTTGCAAGTTTTGTAATTCCTAAAACAGAAATTATTTCTATGAAGAATGCTACTGTGAACTCATAATGGCTTTTATGTAAGTTAATAACTATGAATCAATTTACAGTTTTAACCAGAAAATTTTTTGTCTATGAAAGAGGATATATTAAGTAATAGCACAGGAAGCCTAGATAATAAAAAGTTATATTTTCTGCCTTAAAAATGTTGCCAGTGCTCTGGATTCTTTCACTTGAGAGAGATGATGCTTGGTTCATTTACTGGTCTTATTGGATGAGTTATTGCATGAGACCATCATTTGCAGATTGATCGCCAAAACCCATTTCCTGTGCTGGGTAACAGAAGAGGTGACATTTTCGATTTGAAGGCAGAATTTTGACAGGACCTTCTTCTTGAAAGAACTGGGAAACTAACATATTTACCCTGTCCTCTTTTTGGTTTAGGTTTCCCAGGTGACTCAGACAGTAAAGAATCTGCTTGCAATGCAGGAGACCCAGGTCCCCTGGGTTGGGAAGATCCCCTCGAGAAGGAAATGGTAACAGGCTTCAGTATTCTTGCCTGGAGAATTCTGTGGGCAGAGGAGCCTGGTGGGCTACAGTCCATGGAGGTCACAGAGAAGTTGGACACAACTGAGCAAATAACTCTTTTTCTTTTAAATAAGGAAGGTATTCTACTTGCCTAGTGGAAAATGGAAATTATTTTTTAAACTGGGTTGTCAACAGACAAAAGCTGGGTCAAGTTGCTTAAGCAGAAAAGGAGAACTGGAGAACTCATCAGAAGATTTAGAAATATGAGGATGAACAACCAAACTGGAAGAAAGTCAGGGAATCTGTTAGACCCCAGAGAGAGCACAGAGAAGGCAATGGCACTCCACTCCAGTACTATTGCCTGGAATAGACCATGGACGGAGAAGCCTGGTAGGCTGTAGGCCATGGGGTCGCTAAAAGTTGGACATGACTGAGTGACTTCACTTTCACTTTTCACTTTCCTGCATTGGAGAAGGAAATGGAAACCCACTCCAGTGTTCTTGCCTGGAGAATCCCAGGGATGGGGGAGCCTGGTGGCCTGCCATCTATGGGGTCGCACAGAGTCGGCCACGACTGAAGCAACTTGGCAGCAGCAGCCAGAGAGAGCTGAGCCAAAGATTACAATTTGAATTTTATCAAATGCTTCTACAAGAATTTATTTTTATACTTTATTTATACTTTATTCTTGTATACTTTATACAAGAATTTATTTTACTTGTGTCTTTTTGCTTGTCATCTATATGACTTCTATTAATATATTATAGGTTAGAGTAGGATAACTTCTATAAGAAATAGAATCAAAGTGTATAATAGTTCAAATAAAAGATTTTTTATGGATAGAACTAGAGGGATGAATAAATTAAGGCAGTCCTCTTCCACATACTCATTCAGAGACTCAGATTGACAAATGCTTTACCATCATCAAAATATAGCTTCCTAGGTCCTAGGATTGTTCCTAGTCCAACTACCCAACTGGGAAGGAATGAGAGCATGGAACAGTAATTTATAAGAGGTACCTGAGTGGCACAAAGCACTTTTGTTCATATTCCATTGGTTAACATTCCATCATATCAATTCAGTTCAGTTCAGTTTAGTCACTCAGTTGTGTCTGACTTTTTCTGACCCCGTGGATGCCATGCTTCCCTGTCCATCACCGATTCCCGGAGCTTGCTCAAATGCATGCCCATAGAGTCAGTAATGCTATCCAACCATCTCATCCTCTGTCATCCCCTTCTCCTCCCACCTTCAATCTTTCCCAGCATCAGGGTCTTTTCAAATGAGTGAGTTCTTCACATCAGATGGCCAAAGTATTGGAGTTTCAGCTTCAGCATTAGTCCTTCCAATGAATATTCAGGACTGCCTTGCTTTAGGATGGACTGGTTGGATCTCCTTACAGTCCAAGGGACTCTCAAGAGTCTTCTCCAACACCACAGTTCAAAAGCATCAATTCTTTGGCACTCAGCTTTCTTTACAGTCCAACTCTCACATCCATCCATGACTACTGGAAAAAACATAGCTTTGACTACACAGACATTTGTTGGCAAAATAATATCTCTGCTTTTTAATATGCTCTCTAGGGGTCATAGCTTTTCTTCCAAGGAGCAAGTATCTTTAAATTTCATGGCTGCAGTCACCATCTGCAGTGATTTGGGAGCCCCCCAAAATAAAGTCTGTCACCATTTCCATTGTTTCCCCATCTATTTGCCATGAAGTGAATGGACTGGATGCCATGATCTTAGTTTCTGAATGTTGAGTTTTAAGCCAACTTTTTCACTCTCCATCATATGGCAACACCTAACTGCAAGGATGGTTGGGAAATATAGTCCCAGTTTAGGCAGCTAATTTCTATCAATAAATATAAACCATGATTGAATGAGAAATTTTAGTGGATAGCTGGTCATCTCTGTCATAGTGTCCTAATATAGGGTTATCATTGACATTTTGGAATTAACCACACTGGTAATAAAGTGTTATTCTTTTAAGAATATATATACATATATATATATATGAAAATTAACATTTCTATTAATAACTGAGTAGCATTGTAGTTTTATTTTTCTGTGCTAAATAGTTTATTTTCATTAGAATGCTTTAGATTTTATATTAAGTATTTTGGGGAACTACAGGGAAAGTGTGAGATTATCTATTTAAGTTTTATAAAGATTCATTCATAAAATATCTTGCCTGAGTGCTTAAGAGTAATTTTTCCAGTTTTGAGATATAATTGACATAAATCATGTCAATTGTAATGTGTACAACATAATGATTTTATAAATGTACTTATTGTAAAATGATTACCACAGTATGTTGAGTTAACATCTATAACCTCACATACTTACAATTTTTTTTCCTTGTGATGAGAACTTTTAAGATGTCCAGTGTAAGCAACTTTCAAAAATACAATAGAGCATTGTTAGCTATATTTACCATGTTGTACATCCCTAGCACTTATTTTGCACTGAAAATTTGTACCTTTTGACTACCTTCACTCATTTCTCTCACCCTTTCTTACCTGCCTCTGGCAACCACAAATCTGTTTTGTGTTTTATGCTTTGGCTTTTTTAGATTTCACATATAAGTGAGCTCAGACAATATTTGTCTCTCTCTGTCTGACCTATTTCATTTTGCATATTGCCCTTATGGTCTACAAATGTTGCAAATGCCAGGATTTTCTTCTTTTTCATAGCTGAATAATATTCAAATATAAATATGCATGCTATATGTTATATAACATATAGGTATCAGATTTTCTTTATCCATTTATCCATTGACAGACACTTGGGTTGTTTGCATATCTTAACTATTGTAAACAATGATGCAGTTAACATGGGGTGCAGATATCTCTTTGAGATAGTGACTTCCTTTCCTTTGGATATATACCTAGAAGTGGAAGTGCTGGGTCATGTGGTGGTTCTATTTTTATTTGTTGAGAATCTTCCATATTACTTTTCATAGTGGTTGCACCAAATTATATTCCCACTAGCAATGAATAAGGGTTCCCTTTCCTTCACATCCTCACTGAAAACTTACTTCTCATGTTTTGATGAAAGCCATTCTAACAAGTGTGAGATGATATCTTATTGTGGTTTTGATTTACATTTCCCTGATGATTAGTGATACTGAGCATCTTTTCATGTGTCTGTCAGTCACCTACATGTGTTCTTCAGAAAAATGTCTATTCATTTCCTATGTCCAGTTAAGATCAGGTTTTTCATTTTTATTTTTATTGTTACTGAGTTTTGCCAGTTTATATGTTTTAGATATTAACTGTTTGGCTGACATATGATTTGCAAATATTTTATCCCATTCTATATGTTGCCTCTTCATTTTGATGAGGGTTTCCATTGCTGTGCAGAAGCTTTTTAGTTGGATGTAGTTCTAGTTTATTTTTGCTTTTATGCCTTTTTTATGCCTTAGTTTTTGGTGTCAAACTCCACTCCCCTCCCCACCCCCCAACCACGATCATTTCAAGACTAATGTGAAGGAGTTTACCCTGTATGCCTTCTTCCAGGATTTTCATAGTTTCAGATCTCACATTCAAGTCTTTAATCCATTTTAGTTAATTTTCTGTGTGGTATGAGATAAGGGGTCTGGTTTTATTCTTTTGTATATAGCTATCCTGATTTCCCAACAATAGTAAGCTTTTAAAAACAAAGTCCTCCCACCTCAAAACAAGGGACACATACAGACTGAAAGTGAAGGGCTGGAAAAAGATATTTCACACAAATAGAGACCAAAAGAAAGCAGGAATAGCAATACTCATCTCCAACAAAATGGACTTTAAAACAAAGGCTGTGAAAAGAGACAAAGAAGGCCACTACATAATGATCAAAGGATCAATCCAAGAAGAAGATATAACAGTTATAAATATATATGCACCCAACATAGGAGCACTGCAATATGCTAACAGTATGAAAGGGGAAATTAACAATAACACAATAATGGTGGGAGACTTTAATACCCCACTCACATCTATGGACAGATCAACTAAACAGAAAATTAACAAATAAATGCAAACTTTAAATGATACAATAGACCAGTTAGACCTAATTGATATCTATAGGACATTTCACTCCAAAACAATGAATTTCACCTTTTTCTCAAGTGCTCACAGAATCTTCTCCAGGATAGATCACATCCTGGGCCATAAACCTAACCTTGATAAATTCAAAAACATTGAAATAATTCCAAGCATCTTTTCTGACCATAATGCATTAAGATTAGATCTCAATTACAGGAGAAAAACTATTAAAAACTCCAACATATGGAGGCTGGACAACACACTTCTGAATAACCAACAAATCACAGAAGAAATCAAAAAAGGAATCAAAATATGCATAGAAATGAATGAAAATGAAAACACAACAATCCAAAACCTGTGGGACACTATAAAAGCAGCACTAAGAGGAAAGTTCATAGCAATACAGGCATACATCAAGAAACAAGAAAAAAAGTCAAATAAATAACCTAACTCTACACCTAAAGCAACTAGAAAAGGAAGAATTGGAGAACCCCAGAGTTAGTAGAAGGAAAGAAATCTTAAAAATTAGGGCAGAAATAAATGCAAAAGAAACAAAAGAGACCATAGCAAAAATCAACAAAGCCAAAAGCTGGTTCTTTGAAAGGATAAATAAAATTGACAGACCATTAGCCAGACTCATCAAGAAACAAAGGGAGAAAAATCAAATCAATAAAATTAGAAATGAAAATGGAGAGATCACAACAGACAACACAGAAATACAAAGGATCATAAGAGACTACTATCAGCAGTTGTATGCCAATAAAATGGACAACGTGGAAGAAATGGACAAATTCTTAGAAAAATACAACTTTCCAAAACTGAACCAGGAAGAAATAGAAAATCTTAACAGACCCATCACAAGCACGGAAATTGAAACTGTAATCAGAAATCTTCCAGCAAACAAAAGCCCAGGTCCAGCCGGCTTCACAGCTGAATTCTACCAAAAATTTCGAGAAGAGCTAACACCTATCCTACTCAAACTCTTCCAGAAAATTGCAGAGGAAGGAAAACTTCCAAACTCATTCTATGAGGCCACCATCACCCTAATACCAAAACCTGACAAAGATGCCACAAAAAAAGAGAAAACTACAGGCCAATATCACTGATGAACATAGATGCAAAAATCCTTAACAAAATTCTAGCAATCAGAATCCAACAACACATTAAAAAGATCATACACCATGACCAAGTGGGCTTTATCCCGGGGATGCAAGGATTCTTCAATATCTGCAAATCAATCAATGTAATTCACCACATTAACAAATTGAAAAATAAAAGCCATATGATTATCTCAATGGATGCAGATAATAGATTATCTCAAGAGATGCCTTTGACAAAATTCAACATCCATTTATGATAAAAACTCCCCAGAAAGCAGGAATAGAAGGAACATACCTTAACATAATAAAAGCTATATATGACAAACCCACAGCAAACATTATCCTCAATGGTGAAAAATTGAAAGTCAGGAACAAGACAAGAGTGCCCACTTTCACCGCTACTATTCAACATAGTTCTGGAAGTTTTGGCCGTAGCAATCAGAGCAGAGAAACAAATAAAAGGAATCCAAATTGGAAAGAAGTAAAACTCTCACTGTTTGCAGATGACATGATCCTCTACATAGAAAACCCTAAAGACTCCACCAGAAAATTACTAGAGCTAATCAGTGAATATAGTAAAGTTGCAGGATATAAAATCAACACACAGAAATCCCTTGCATTCCTGTACACTAATAATGAGAAAGTAGAAAAAGAAATTAAGGAAACAATTCCATTCACCATTGCAACAAAAAGAATAAAATACTTAGGAATATATCTACCTAAAGAAACTAAAGACCTATATATAGGAAACTATAAAACACTGATGAAAGAAATCAAAGAGGACACTAATAGATAGAGAAATATACCATGTTCATGGATCGGAAGAATCAATATAGTGAAAATGAGTATACTACCCAAAGCAATCTACAGATTCAATGCAATCCCTATCAAGCTACCAGCGGTATTTTTCACAGAGCTAGAACAAATAATTTCACAATTTGTATGGAAATACAAAAAACCTCGAATAGCCAAAGCAATCTTGAGAAAGAAGAATGGAACTGGAGGAATCAACCTGCCTGACTTCAGGCTCTACTACAAAGCCACAGTCATCAAAACAGTATGGTACTGGCACAAAGACAGAAATATAGATCAATGGAACAAAATAGAAAGCCCAGAGATAAATCCACACACCTATGGACACGTTATCTTCGACAAAGGAGGCAAGAATATACAATGGATTAAAGACAATCTCTCTAACAAGTGGTGCTGGGAAAACTGGTCAACCACTTGTAAAAGAATGAAACTAGATTGCTTTCTAACACCATACACAAAAATAAACTCAAAATGCATTAAAGATCTAAATGTAAGACCAGAAACTATAAAACTTCTAGAGGAGAACATAGACAAAACACTCCAACATAAATCACAGCAGGATCCTCTATGATCCACCTCCCAGAATACTGGAAATAAAAGCAAAAATAAACAAATGGGATCTAATTAAAAGTAAAAGCTTCTGCACAACAAAGGAAACTATAAGCAAGGTGAAAAGACAGCCTTCTGAATGGGAGAAAATAATAGCAAATGAAGCAACTGACAAACAACTAATCTCAAAAATATACAAGCAACTTATGCAGCTCAATTCCAGAAAAATAAACGACCCAATCAAAAAATGGGCCAAAGAACTAAATAGACATTTCTCCAAAGAAGACATACAGATGGCTAACAAACACATGAAAAGATGCTCAACATCACTTATTATCAGAGAAATGCAAATCAAAACCACAATGAGGTATCATTTCACACCAGTCAGAATGGCAGTGATCCAAAAGTCTACAAGCAATAAATGCTGGAGAGCGTGTGGAGAAAAGGGAACCCTCTCACACTGTTGGTGGGAATGCAAACTAGTACAGCCACTATGGAGAACAGTGTGGAGATTCCTTAAAATACTACAAATAGAACTGCCTTATGACCCAGCAATCCCACTGCTGGGCATACACACTGAGGAAACCAGAATTGAAAGAGACACGTGTACCCCAATGTTCATCGCAGCACTGTTTAGAGTAGCCAGGACATGGAAGCAACCTAGATGTCCATCAGCAGATAAATGGATAAGAAAGCTGTGGTACATATACACAATGGAATATTACTCAGCCATTAAAAAGAATACATTTGAATCAGTTCTAATAAGGTAGATGAAACTGGAGCCTATTATACAGAGTGAAGTAAGCCAGAAAGAAAAACACCAATACAGTATACTAACACATATAGTAATTTAGAAAGATGGTAATGATAACCCTGTATGCGAGACAGCAAAAGAGACACAGATGTATAGAATGGACTTTTGGACTCTGTGGGAGAGGGAGAGGGTGGGATGATTTGGGAGAATGGCATTGTAACATGTATACTATCCGGTAAGAAACGAATTGCTGGTCTATGTTCAATACAGGATACAGAAGGCTTGGGGCTGGTGCACGGGGATGATCCAGAGAGATGATATGGGGAGGGAGGTGGCAGGGGGGTTCAGGATTGGGAACTCATGTACACCCGTGGCGGATTCATGGCAATGTATGGCAAAACAAATACAGTATTGTAAAGCAAAATAAAGTAAAAAAAATAAAAATAAAAAAAACAAAAAACAAAAAAAAATAAAAATAAAAACAATGTTATTTGTTTCTTCCCATTTTTCTTCCTCTTCTGATATGTTTATCTATTAGAGTCAATTCATTTCCTTTTATCTTGCTTAAAAAATATTCGTGTCATTCACAGAATTGTGAAGATAGTCTTTTTTTACTATATGCAATTATTTTAATTTATTTGGTATTTGATTTCTTTTTGTCATTTATTATTTCTCATTTTGTGTGTTATTTGTCTCTACATTTTCAAATTAGTCTAGTTATTTATCTATTTCATTTTTCCTGGCTCCCCTGACCTTCTGTACCTCCCTAACCCTATCCCTACATCCTCACTTCTGCCAAAGAAGCTGCTCTTGGAATTGTTTATAAATTTTCTTTTTTTCTAACTTATCCTAAATTATTTCTACTTTTGTTTTTATTCCCTCCTTTTGATTTTTTGAATTAATTTATTGTCTTATTCTAAATTCTAAAATTTAGTTCTAAAGTCACTTTAAATTTTAAAAGTGAGTAATTTCAGTTTTTGTTTGTTATGAAGTGTTCACTGAATATATCTTTGGCTGCTGCTGTTGCTGCTGCTTCTAAGTCACTTCAGTCGTGTCCAACTCTGTGAGACCCCATAGACGGCAGCCGCCAGGCTCCCCCGTCTCTGGGATTCTCCAAGCAAGAACACTGGAGTGGGTTGCCATTTCCTTCTCCAATGCATGAAAGTAAAAAATGAAGGTGAAGTCGTTCAGTTGTGTCCAACTCTTTGCGGTCCCATGGACTGCAGCCTACCAGGCTCCTCTGTCCATGGGATTTTCCAGGCAAGAGTGCTGGAGAGGGGTGCCATTGCCTTCTCATAGCTTTTGCTAGAGTTAATAGACTCTTAAGTGTAGTATTATTGCATTTTTTAGTATTCCTATTTATTTTTACTTTATTTATGAAATAATTTAGTTAGTAGACAAAAATTTTAACTTTTAAATCTTTTATTGCTTGTGTTCAGAGAACCTAATTTGTACTCTTGCTTCTTTGGGGAAATATATTGTCATTTTGTTTGTGGCATTTGAGGAAAAGATGGATATTTTCTTTTTAAGATCTACTGAGTCACCCTTACAGATTCTATTAATAATTATATTACTTAATAATTAATTAATAATTCTATAGTCACTCATTTTTCCTACTGAATTATCTTCTACACTGAGTGATAAAAACAAAATATACCAATAATATATTTTGTTCATTTTAGAAATTTTTAAATTTACTCTTTTCCTACCATACAAATGATGACTATACTTTGCATCTATAGCTCATGGACTGAATCCTTCCTCATTATAAATTCTGTATCTTAATTTGAGTTTGGTCCAAATTTTTTTGTAATAGATGATAGTGTTCATTTTCAGTTTTGTGTCATGAACTTTCAATGTTATCACATCTTTACTATTTTTATGGCTTATTTTATTTGTTTTTGCAAAGGGAGTTTCTCTTAAATTTAAACCTATAAGACATATTTCACAGAAGTTCCTATATTGCAATATTAAATGAAAAAATGAGAATATAACATTAAGACTCACTATGATACATAAGAAAATGTATACATATGGACAAAACATGGAAGAGTATATGAAAAATCAAACTGGTCACGTTAAGGCAAAAAATGTAGAAAAGTTTAGCATATTTCCTTGGATACAGTTAGAATGTTATCTTAATAATAATAAAAAAATAATCCCTGGGGTTAAGAAACTAAAGACCTCACAAGATCTGTGAGGTTCATTGGTGTCATACATGGGTGATAAGAAATATCTAATCAATTAAGTGTCTAATGCAATGTTGTTGTTAGAATATTCCTTCCAATGAATATTCAGGGATATTTCCTTTAGGATTGACTGATTTGATCTCCTTGCAGTCCACAGGACTCTCAGGAGTCTTCTACAGCCCCATAGTTCAAAAGCATCAATTCTTTGGCACTCAGCCTTCTTTATGGTCCAGCTCTCACATCCGTACGTGACTACTGGAAAAACTATAGCTTTGACTAGATGGATCTTTCTCAGCAAAGTATTATTCAGTTGCTTAGTTATGTCCGACTCTTTGAAACCCCATGGACTGCAGGGTACCAGACTTTCCTGTCAACAATCTCCCGAAGTTTGCTCAAACTCATGTTCATTGAGTCAGTGATGCCACCCAACCATTTCATCTTCTGTTCTCCCCTTCTCCTCCTGCTTTCAAGCTTTCCCAGCATCAGGGTCTTTTCAAATGAGTCAGTTCGTCACATCAGGTGGCCAAAGTATTGGAGTTTCAGCTTCAGCATCAGTCCTTCCAATGAATATTCAGGATTGATTTCCTTTAGGATTGGGCTTTCCTGATATCTCAGTTGGTAAAGAATCCACCTGCAATGCAGGAAACCCTGGTTTGATTCCTGGGTTGGGAAGATTCTCTGGAGAAGGGATAGGATATCCACTCCAGTATTCTTGGGCTTCCCTTTTGGCTCAGCTGGTAAAGAATCCACCTGCAATGCAGGAGACCTGGGTTTGATCCCTGGGTTGGGAAGATCCCCTGGAGAAGGGAAAGGCTACCCATTCCAGTATTCTGGCCCAGAGAATTCCATGGACACTATAGTCCATGGGGTTGTAAAGAGTCAAACACAACTGAGCAACTTTCACTTTCCATTAGGACTGACTGGTTTGATCTCCTTGCAGTCCAAGGGACTGTAAAGTCTTCTGTAATACCACAATCCAAAGCATTAATTCTTTGGCACTCAGCCCTTTTTGTTGTCCAACTCTCACATCCATACGTGACTTCTGGAAAAACCATAGCTTTGACTATTTGGACGTTTGACAGCAAAGTAATATCTCTGCTTTTAAACATCCTGTCTAGGTTTGTCATAGCTTCCCTTCAAAGGAGCAAAAGTCTTTTAATTTCATGGTTGCAGCCATTGTCCATGGTGATTTTGGAGAAATAAAGTCTGTCATACCTAGATAGCATATTCAAAAGCAGAGATGTTACTTTGTCAACAAAGGTCCATCTAGTCAGGGCTATGGTTTTTCCAGTAGTCATGTATGGATGTGAGAGGTGGACTCTGAAGAAAGCTGAGCACTGAAGAAGTGATGCTTTTGAACTGTGGTGTTGGAGAAGACTCTTGAGAGTCCCTTGGACTGCAAGGAGATCCAACCAGTCCATTCTAAAGGAGATCTGTCCTGGATGTTCTTTGGAAGGAATGATGCTAAAGCTGAAACTCCAGTACTTTGGCCACCTCATGCGAAGAGTTGACTCACTGGAAAAGACTCTGATGCTGGGAGGGATTAGGGCCAGGAGGAGAAGGGGATGACAGAGGATGAGACGGCTGGATGGCATCATCAACTCGATGGACATGAGTTTGAGTGAACTGCGGGAGTTGGTGATGGACAGGGAAGCCTGGCATGCTGCAATTCATGGAGTTGCAAAGTCAGACACGGTCGAGTGACTGAACTGAACTGAAAATCTGTCATTGTTTCCATTGTTTTCCCAGCTATCTGCCATGAAGTGATGGGAGCAGATGCCATGATCTTCATTTTTGAATGTTGAGTTTTAATAGTTTTTTCACTCTCCTCTTTCACTTTCATCAAGGGGCTCTTTAGTTCCTCTTCACTTTCTGCCATTAGGATGGTGTCATCTGCATATCTGAGGTTATTGATATTTCTTCTGGCAATCTTGATTCCAGCTTGTGCTTCATCCAGCCCAGGATTTTGCATGATGTACTGTGCATATAAGCTAAATCAGCAGGGTGACAATATACCACCATGACATACTCATTTCCCAATTTTGAGCCAGTTTGTTGTTCCATGTCTGGTTCTAACTGTTGCTTCTTGATCTGCATACGGGTTCATTCATGGTAATGAGACTCCATTTGATGTCAGTTTCCCCTACTGTCACTTCCCCAATGTATCTGCCTCCAGAAAGTTTGCTTTGTCTAACTAACCTACCTCTCAGTCTTCCATATTATCATTTCTCACTCCTCCACTGCCTTCTTGGCTTCCCAGGTGGCTTAGTGGTAAAGAATCCACCTGTAATGCAGGAGACACAAGAGATGTGGGTTAGATCCCTGGGTCAGGAAGATCCCTTGGAGTAGGAAATGGAAACCCTCTCCAGTATTCTTGCCTGGAAAAGCTAATGTACAGAGGGGCCTGGCAGTTTCCAGTCCATGAGGTGGCAGAGCTGGACATGACTGAGCACAGCATATCCATTGCCTTCTTACTGGAACATCTTTCAAGAGCCCAAGTGGGAGAATCATGGTGTCAGATGTCCTAGTGAGGCTGAGAAGCAGGTGAAGGACAAGTGTTGTATTCTTGTATTTGTGTAGCCCTCTTCTGTGTATGGTTTGAAACTAGTGGCTTACTTCTAAGAAATATGGCAAAAGTGATGAGCTTTCACTCCCTATGACTTTCATCTTAGTACTCTCATTCCTCCTCTCTCTTGCTGGCTCTGATGAAGCCAGATGCATGAGCCATCTATGGAGAGACGCTTGTGGCAAGCAATCCAGGGAGGCAGGCAGCCAATAGGTCCTGAAGAACTGAGGCCTTCAGTCCAAATTTCTGTGAGAAAATGAATCCTGTCAACAACTATTGGAGTGAGCTTGGAAACGGATGCATTCCCAGTTGGGACTTAGGTTGACTGCAGTCTTGTCAAAGCATCTAACTAAGCTGCAGTACATTCCAGGCCCTGGAAAACAATGAGATAATAAATGTGTATTATTATAAGTCACTAAAAAATTGTTTAAGGTGTTCCCCTGTAGAAGGGTACCCCTGCTAGTAATTTGCTGCTGCTGTTAAGTCACATCAGTCGTGTCCAACTCTGTGCGACCCCATAGATTGTAGCCCACCAGGCTCCCCCATCCCTGGGATTCTCCAGGCAAGAACACTGCTACTATTCAAAGTTGATGATTAAAGGAAATTTCCTTTTTAGATTTCAGGCTTTGAACTGTGGTTGAGATTTATGTACCCTTTTGTTTGAATCATCTTACATTTGGAGAAGAAAAAATGCTATTATATAATTTATACACATGGAATAAATCCAGTATTGGCTAAGGTTATTCATTTGTAACTACATAAAAATCCCAATTAGTTGCTTGCTCCCATGAATTCTGATCCTAAAATCCCTTGAACAAATCTCTGACTCTTTCTAGTTGTTTCTACAAGTAGCTTATTCATTTATTTATTGATTGTATATTACATGGAAGAACTTGGGCCAGAGATTATAGAGATTAAGAGAAAATTTAAATAAATACACAGATAAATAAGAACAGTCCTGTTTTGAGGGCTGTTAAATGCTGTTGAGAGTAGGACAGACAATCATAATTACTGATAGAAATGTGGATTCATCTAGGACTCAGTTTAGGGAAGACTTCCTGAAGGCAGCAGCATGTGAGTGGAACCCTGAGTCTCAACTAGGATTTTAAAATATACTTACTCATTTGGCTATGCCAGTTCTTAGTTGCAGCACACGGCCGGCCCTTTAGCTGTGGCAAGCAGGCTCTTTTAGTTGTGGGATCTTTCATTTGTGACATGTGGGTTCTAGTTCCTTGACCAGGCATTGAACTCAGGCTCTCTGCATTGGGAACGCAGACTCCTAGCCACTGGACCACCAGGAAAATCCTTTAACAAAGATTTAATAGCTGGTGATAAAGATAAGAAAACTGAAGAGACAAGTGAATTTCCAGGTGGAGAGAGGAGCATTTGCCAAATAGAATTTATTCTAGGGGGAAGTGAGAGTCTAAATTAGCAAAATAAAGTTAGAGCCAAAGCTGAAAATGTAAGAAATGGTAACTTTTAAGGGAAGCTAAACCATTTGTACCTCATTGGCCACATTTCAAAAACAGAAATACTTGAAGAGACTAGGCAAGTCTTGGGAGTAACTAAGGAGGCCAAATGTGAGCACAAAAGCCCCCGCTGGAAGGAGGGCTGTGAAAAACCAACCTTTGCTAATGGCTTAAATTTTGTATCCAGCTGTAGTTGATTATGATCATGCTTGAAAGTGAACTCAGGCAGAGTTGCCAGTTCTCCTGGTTTTTCAAGGAAAAAATAATCTAGATGTATGTAAAATTGACTGATTTTTCATTACTGGTTTAAAATTTTTAAAAATGTTGTTCAGTTCAGTTCAGTTGCTTAGTCATGTCCGACTCTGCGACCCTAAGAGTTGTAGCATGCCAGGCCTCCCTATCCATCACCAACTCCCGGAGTTCACTTAAACTCATGTCCATCGAGTCCGTGATGCCATCCAGCCATCTCATCCTCTGTTCTCCCCTTCTCCTCCTGCCCCCAATCCCTCCCAGCATCAGAGTCTTTTCCAATGAGTCAACTCTTCGCATGAGGTGGCCAAAGTACTGGAGTTTCAGCTATAGCATCATTCCTTCCAAAGAACACCCAGGACTGATCTCCTTTAGAATGGACTGGTTGGATCTCCTTACAGTCCAAGGAACTCTCAAGAGTCTTCTCCAACACCACAGTTCAAGAACATCAATTCTTTGATGCTCAGTTTTCTTCACAGTCCAACTCTCACATCCATACATGACCACTGGAAAAACCATAGCCTTGACTAGACGGACCTTTGTTGGCAAAGTAATGTCTATGCTTTTGAATATACTATCTTGGTTGGTCATAACTTTCCTTCCAAGGAGTAAGCGTCTTTTAATTTCATGGCTGCAGTCACCATCTGCGGTGATTTTGGAGCCCAAAAAAATAAAGTCTGACACTGTTTCCACTGTTTCGCCATCAATTCCCATGAAGTGATGGGACCGGATGCTGTGATTTTAGTGTTCTGAATGTTGAGCTTTAAGCCAACTTTTTCACTCTCCTCTTATACTTTCATCAAGAGGCTTTTTAGTTCCTCTTCACTTTCTGCCATAAGGGTGCTGTCATCTGCATATCTGAGGTTATTGATATTTCTCCTGGCAATCTTGATTCCAGCTTGTGTTTCTTCCAGTCCAGCGTTTCTCATGATGTACTCTGCATAGAAGTTAAAGAAGCAGGGTGACAATATACAGCCTTGACGTACTCCTTTTCCTATTTGGAACCAGTCTGTTAGTCCATGTCCAGTTCTAATTGTTGCTTTCAGACCTGCATATAGGTTTCTCAAGAGGCAGGTCAGGTGGTCTGGTATTCCCATCTCTTGAAGAATTTTCCACAGTTTATTGTGATCCACACAGTCAAAGGCTTTGGCATAGTCAATAAAGCAGAAATAGATGTTGTAATGGCCAAATAAAACATTTTTGTTTTATTTATAGTCCAAGGGTTATCAGTGGTGGACGAGAATGCTGTGTAAATCGAGTGTTATCTTAGGAAGATTAGGAAGATTCAGTGTTTATTACAGACTGGAGAGGTTAACGGTGTCAAAAAAATTGAACCAGGACAGTTGAACAGGAAAGGAAGATTTTGTTCAAGACTAACGTCATAGGGAAGCGAGACTATTATAACAGAGGGAGAGATTGAACTCAATTCCACTGTAACAAAAGGCAAGAGAGTATTCAAGTGTTAGAGTGTGCGAACAGAAAAATACTGAAGGAAGTTAGTAGGGTCATTGATAGCTGTGTTTAAGCTGCCTGTATTTGCTAATTACTTGTCAAAGTTAGGCTCCTGCCCTTCCATGTAGAGGTGTTCTATCTTTGATAATTATATTTCAAAGAGATGGATCTTGGGTTCTCAAGAAATCTATTCCTCTATCATAGATGATTTGCATCTTAAAGGGGCTGAGAAAGACCTTATAATTGCAAGTTTTCTGAAGTAAGCTGCTCCAAAAGAAGGGATGTCAAGGGTCCATAATCAAGAAGAAAGTTGTCAAAAATTTATTCAAGCTGAGGGAAATGTTAAAGCCATCTTGGTCAAAAGGTAAATGCAGGGTAATGAGTTAAAAGTTATGGTAATAGTCCGTGTATTAGGTTCTAAAAATCTAAAGTGAAGGACTAATGCCTGAGTTGGGAAAATTTGTGAAAAATTTTGAAATGGGCCAAAAACATTACTAAGCACTTTCAGTAGAAGAGTATGTGTTTTTTAATGCACACTCTACCGGCTATCTGGTTCTATGGGGTTTGTGCCTTTCATGGTCTGTGAGAAATTTTTCATCCTGTTTTATAATAGAAATTGTAGTTAACTGGCAGCAATTCAAATGAATCTTTTTCATAGACCTTCAAATGAGATCTGTCAGGGACAATTCATTTTCCTGCTCCCTCCACTCATATAGTAAGCCTGTTTTATATCTACATATAAATTATTTACACCTCTTTATAAATTGATTTCAGTATTTCTTTTTGCTTATATATGTAGGGTCCTTTGAATAATTGGAACGTTTTACTGGTTCCCTTATTAATGAGTGATTTGACAGAATATTTGACACATGTTCATTTTAATATGATAGTTTTGATTTTATCTTTAAAAATTGTTTTTTAATACCTGTAATAGAAAAGAAATTCGTGACCCAGTGATGAGTGTGGGGCTTAAGGAGAAGGGAAAAGATGAAGAAGCTGTTGAATTGTGAACCAAGGTGCCTGGATAACTAATTTATCATAACCAGATATAGGGGAAGCAGGATGAAGACAAGTTCTTGTGTTGTAGAGAAAGGAAAGGTTTTCTTTTCTTTTCTTTCTTTCATTTTTCCTTCCTTATTTCCTTCTTTCCTTTCTTCTTGTTTTTTTTTTAAACAAATATTGAGTTTGAGAGGAAGTTATAATATCCTGGCCAATGTCTTGCCCTTTGGAAAGGTGTGACTGGAGCTCTTGAGACAGGTCAAGGCTAAAGGCATCAATCTGGGAATTGTTTGCATAGAAGTGGCTATGAAGTGATAATCTCCCTGAGGAAGGAAGTAAAGAGAGGAGATGAAGACAGAGTCTTGAAGATGTCCCAGATTTAGGGACAAGATGAAAAGTTGAGACAGCAGAGCAAGGTAGATCAAAAACAATAAAATGTTCACTATTTTGAGGGGTGGGGCAGCTAGGAACCTTTTTAATCTCTCATCTATTTTTTTCCCCTGAGAATTTTATTTTAAACCTCATAGCCTTATTTCTATCATATAACCTGCATTCACACAACCTGGCCTCCATGTCTTCAATATGCATCCCTCTCCCTTGATAGCTCTGAGTCTGCCTGTCACTTGGAACCCAAGAACCAAGGTGTACAACTGGGCGCAAGTGGATTCGTGTCTCTGAGTATCAGTTTTCTCATATGACAAAGGGGACAATTATGCTTTCTCCATACAGTAATTGTGAGAAATAAGTGTGATAACACGAGACACTGTCTAGCACAGCACTTGGCAAATAGTAAATGTTCTTTGGCTCTGAGGTTGAATTGCCAAATAAGCTACCCCACGATGGCATGATTCATCTGTAACTTGTGCCTACAGCTGAAAGATTTATAATTATACTGCATTTATTGGGGGAGAGCTATTTATCACAATGAAAAATTGTTTTTTGTACTCTAAGAGAATTAGCTTTCTTCTAAATTTCATTTTCTTATTTCTGTTTTCCTTTTCTTTTCTTGACTTTAGTGTATCCTGGGAAACATTTTTTCCCCTTGCCTGTGTGTCATTTCATGATAGACTGTCATGAGCTTATACACGGAGACTACAAAAATATCAGGAAAATATGGAATTGTAAAGCTAGAGTTCAGTCAAATACAGAACTTTAGTTTAATATGAAACTTTATATTTTTTTCTCCATGGGCATTCCATATTGTAGGGAGCATGGAGGTGGCTTGCTCTAAGAATTCAGGAGTAATTAGGTAATTTGTTCTCTGCCAGCATCTACTTTTTGTGTTACATTTTATCCATGAGCTTTTCTTAAACACATATTTATAATTGAAAGGTTTGGGGGCACATTGTATGCTTTTTTTTGATTGTTGCATTCACATGAAACTTTCTCTAGGAATCAATCTGAAAATAATGCTTTTTTATTTTTAACTTCATCATGCCCAACCCTTCTTTATGGAAGGGAAAAAGAAGAAAGTCTTTAGGTTCCTGTTGAATTTCCATCCCTCTCCTATAGTTTCAAAAAGATCAGACAGATTCCACATATTGGCAGCCACATAAAGCAGAAACAAAATCAGATGCATATGTGAAGCTGTGATAAAAGAAAGCTTTACAGAAAGGAAATAAAGGGCAAGCAGGCATACCTGGGTGTCAGCTGAAGAAAGTCTTACTGTTGTAATTAAAGGCTCAGAGAAAATAGTATCAAGCATTGCCTGTGGACCCACTGTTGAGTGACTCATTTGTTTGGTTCTTCTGTAAATGGGAGACCCAAGTGCCTATTTAGAAAATCTGTTGATATGGTATAATATGAAACACTGTAATAACAGTTGTGATTTTTCAGATCCTTAGTCTGTGCAAGAACTATGTTAAACGACCTGGCATCCATTTGTCTAATCCTAGTGGTAGTTCTATGAAGGGGGGAACCAGCATTGGCTTCATTTTATAGGTGAGAAAACTGAGCCAGAAAGGTTAGATAAACCACCCCAAGTTTATACCTGGTAAATTCCAGAGACAGAATGTGAACTTAGGCTCTATGGAGTCAAAGACTATCCCCAATCATTCTGCTGAAAAGTTCATGCTACATTTTTAAGTGTCCAATTAATCTACTTAAAAATGAGTCTATCTAAGATACAAAGTTGAAGGAAGCCAGTACAACCATCAAAAATAGTTTATGTTCTCAATTATTAAATCATTACTTTAGGTATTTATTTCATTGTCCCATGTGTGCTCAGTTGCTCAGTCACGTCTGACTCTTTGTGATCCCGTGGACTGTAGCCTGTCAGGTTCCTTTGTACATAAAAATTTCCCAGGCAAGCATACTGGAGTGGGTTGCCATTTCCTACTCCAGGGGATCTTCCTAGCCCGGGTTTCTAACATGCATTTCTTGTGCCTCCTGCATTGGCAGGTGGATTCTTTTACCACTACACGTGCATTGCTGGCTTGAAATGCAGCATTCAAATAACTGAGATCACGGTATCTGGTCCCATCATTTCATGTCAAATAGAAGGGAAAAAGTGGAAGCCGTGACACATTTTATTTTCTGCGCTCCAAAACTACTGCAGTTGGTGACTGCAGCCATGAAATTAAAAGACACTTGTTTCTTGGAAGAAATGCTATGGCAAACCTAGACAGTGTATTAAAAAGCAAAGACATCACTTCAACAGAAGTCCATATAGTCAAAGCTATGGTTTTATAGCTAATCATGTATGAATGGTATGAATGTGAGAACTGGACCAAAAAGAAGACTGAGCACTGAAAAATTGATGTTTTTGAACTGTGTTGTTGGAGAAGACTCTTGAGAGTCCCTTGGACTGCAAGGAGATCCAACCAGTCAACCCTAAAGGAAATCCATCCTGAATATTCATTGGAAGGACTGATGCTGAAGCTGAATCTCCAGTAGTTTGGCCACCTGATGCAAAAAGCTGACTCACTGAAAAAGAAGCTGATGCTGGGAAAGACTGATGGCAAGAAGAGAAGGATGCAACAGAGGACGAGATGGTTCGATGGTATCACTGACTCAATGGACATGAGTTTGAGCAAACTACAGGAGATGGTGAAGGACAAGATAGCCTGGTATGCTGCAGTCTATGGAGTTGAAAAGAGTCGGACCTGACTTAGCAACAGAACAACAACAACTCCAGGGGATCTTCCTCACCCAGGGATCGAAACTATGTCTCTTGCATCTCCTGCATTCTCAGGCAGATTCTTTTACCACTACACCACCTGGGAAGCCCATTTCGTTATATGTTTAAGGTACTAATTCAGTTCCATGTACCTCAACTAGTGGGCCTGGTAGGTCTAACAGTGTATATTGATTACTTATGGATCAATAAGAGTGACAAGTACTAACTAGATCTTTTTGTTCCCCTGCCTCCTTCCTTCTTCTTCTTCTTTTTTTTTTAAGAAGCATTTACTAAACTTACTAAACTCTTGGACTGGAGCAACGAGAAACTTGCTACATTTACAGTGCTTTCATTCCAGAAAATTTAACAAATAATAAGTAAATATGAGTATTTCTGATAGTGATCAATGGCATGGAGAACATAAAATAGGAGGCTGTGATTATAACTGGGTAGTAGCGTTCCTTTAGGCAGAATCGTCCTGAGATATTTGGCTAATGACCTGAGGGATAAGAAGCCAACCACCCAAAGAACTGAAATCAAGCCTCCCAGGAATTAAAAAACAAACACACAAAAAACAGCAAGGACAGAAGCCTTGTGAATGGAAAGACTTTGGTATATTTAAAGAACCAACAAGCTGATGTGACTGGCCCATGATAACAGTGACAGGAGTTGAGGCCAGCGTTAGAGGGTTGGAATAGTCAGTTAGGACCTTGTGGGTTCTTGTAAGGAACTGGACGTTCTTCTCAATAGAGAAATCATTTAAGTGGGGATGGTGCCATGATCTAAGTTTTAAAAGCTAACTCTGTTGTGAAGAGAAAGAACTTAGAGGTCAGGAGTAGAAGCAGAGGGGACATTCAGGAGGAATTTAGAGTGAGATAGGACAAGGATGATGGTGGCCAGGTATAAGACCAATCAACCAAAGGTGCTGTTTTTTAGAGGGAAAGGGGTAAAGGATGGTAGGTAAGCAACTAACAAGGTCTACTGAAGATGAGATAATAAAGGATGAGATTAGAGAAGAATGAGATTTAAGAAGTACGGAAGTATAGAAGCTGTTTTATTCTATGTAATTTATGGATATTGTGGTTTATTATAACAAAAAAGTTTCTTTGTGGATATATACATCTACCTACCCAGACTACCTGACCTGCCTCTTGAGAAATCTGTATGCAGGTCAGGAAGCAACAGTTAGAACTGGACATGGAACAACAGACTGGTTCCAAATAGGAAAGGGAGTACGTCAAGGCTGTATATTGTCACCCTGCTTATTTAACTTCTATGCAGAGTACATCATGAGAAACCCTGGACTGGAAGAAACACAAGCTAGAATCAAGACTGCTGGGAGAAATATCAATCACCTCAGATATGCAGATGACACCACCCTTATGGCAGAAAGTGAAGAGGAACTAAAAAGCCTCTTGATGAAAATGAAAGAGGAGAGTGAAAAAGTTGGCTTAAAACTCAACATTCAGAAAATGAAGATCATGGCATCTGGTCCCATCACTCCATGGGAAATAGATGGGGAAACAGTGGAAACAGTGTCAGACTTTATTTTGGGGGGCTCCAAAATCACTGCAGATGGTGACTGCAGCCATGAAATTAAAAGATGCTCATTCCTTGGAAGAAAAGTTATGACCAACCTAGATAGCATATTCAAAAGCAAAGACATTACTTTGGCGACTAAGGTCCGTCTAGTCAAGGCTATGGTTTTTCCTGTGGTCATGTATGGATGTGAGAGTTGGACTGTGAAGTAGGCTGGGCGCCGAAGAATTGATGCTTTTGAAGTGTGGTGTTGGAGAAGACTCTTGAGAGTCCCTTGGACTGCAAGGAGATCCAACCAGTCCATTCTGAAGGAGATCAGCCCTGGGATTTCTTTGGAAGGAATGATGCTAAAGCTGAAACTCCAGTACTTTGGCCACCTCATGTGAAGAGTTGACTCATTGGAAAAGACTCTGATGCTGGGAGGGGTTGAGGGCAGGAGGAGAAGGGGACGACCGAGGATGAGATGGCTGGATGGCATCACTGACTCGATGGACATGAGTCTGAGTGAATTCTGGGAGTTGTTGATGGACAGGGAGGCCTGGCGTGCTGCAATTCATTGGGTCGCAAAGAGTTGGACACGACTGAGTGACTGAACTGAACTGAACTGACATCCATATTTTGTTTTCCTTCAAGTCCTTCACAGTTCATAGCAGAGGCCAGTGCTTTGTCTTCCTTCTCCTGCCCTCTTCCTGAGCCCTTCTGTAGGCTCAACAGCACCTCAGGGTCTAGGACCACTTACGACGGTCTAGTGAGATTTAGATCTGAGAGTCAGTGCTAAAGCACACTTTGAAAAAGTGAGGCTCATACTTCCTTTAGAGACTGGAAACGATTAATGTTTAAAATGAACTATCCTCCAGGCAACGGAATATTATTCAGCACTAAGAAAAAAGAAGCTCTCAAGCCGTGAAAATATTTAGTGGAAACTTAAATGCATATTACTAAGTGAAAGAAACTAATCTACAAAGGCTCCATACTTTTTGGTTCCAACTTTATGGCACTCTGAGCTGCCCCAGTGGCTCCCTGGTAAAGAATCCACCTACAGTACAGGAGCCACAGGAGATGTGGGTTTGATCCCTGGGTTGAGAAGATTCCCTGGAGGAGGGCATGGCAACCAACTCTAATATTCTTGCCTGGGGAATTCCTTGGACATAGAAGCCTGGCAGGCTACAGTCCATAGGGTTGGAAAGAGTCTGACACCACTAAAGCAACTTAGTATGCATGCACATATGACACTTTGGAAAATGTAAAGCAATAGAGATAATAGAAAGATTAGTGCTGGGGATAGAAGGAGGAAGAGAGATGAATAGGCAGAACACAGAAGATTCTTATGGTAGCAAAAATCCTCTTTATCATAATACAATAATGGATATATATCATTATAAATTTGTCCAAATCCATAAAATGTACAACAATGAGAGTGAACCCTAGGTAAATTGTGGACTTTCAGTGTAATGAACTATCAGTGTAGGCTCATTTGTGTTAAAAGAAAAAAATGGACTATTCTGGTGAGTAATCTTGCTCATGGTTAGGTTTCATGAAGTGAAGTGAAGTGAAGTGAAGTCGCTCAGTCGTGTCCAACACTTTGCGACCCCATGGACTGTAGCCTACCAGGCTCCTCTGTCCATGGGATTTTCCAGGCAATAGTCCTGGAGTGGATTGCCATTTCCTTCTCCAGGGGATCTTCCCGACCCAGGGATCAAACCCAAGTCTCCTGCATTGTAGACAGACGCTTAACCATCTGAACCACCAGGGAGGCTCTATACAGGCAGCAAAAACAAGCCCAGGAGCTGACTGTGGCTCAGATCATGAACTCGTTATTGCCAAATTCTGACTTAAATTGAAGAAAGTAGGGAAAACCGCTAGACCATTCAGGTATGACCTAAATCAAATCCCTTACAATTATACAGTGGAACTGAGAAATAGATTTAAGGGACTAGATCTGATAGCTAGAGTGCCTGATGAACTATGGAATGAGGTTTGTGACATTAAACAGGAGACAGGGATCAAGACCATCCCCATAGAAAAGAAATGCAAAAAAGCAAAATGGCTGTCTGAGGAGGCCTTAAAAATAGCTGTGAAAAGAAGAGAAGAAAAAAGCAAAGGAGAAAAGAAAAGATATACCCATCTGAATGCAGAGTTCCAAAGACTAGCAAAGAGAGACAAGAAAGCCTTCCTCAGTGATCAATGCAAAGAAATACAGGAAAACAACAGAAAGGGAAAGACTAGAGATCTCTTCAAGAAAATTAGAGATACCAAGGGAACATTTCATGCAAAGATGGGCTCCATAAAGGACAGAAATGGTCTGGACCTAACAGAAGCAGAAGATATTAAGAAGGGGTGGCAAGAATACACAGAAGAACTGTACAAAAAAGATCATGACCCAGATAATAATGATGGTGTGATCACTCCCCTAGAGTCAGACATCCTGGAATGTGAAGTCAAGTGGGCCTTAGGAAGCATCACTAAGAACAAAGCTAGTGGAGGTGATGGAATTCCAGTTCAGCTGTTTTAAATCCTGAAAGATGATGCTGTGAAAGTGCTGCACTCAATATGCCAGCAAATTTGGAAAACTCAGCAGTGGCCACAGGACTGGAAAAGGTCAGTTTTCATTCCAGTTCCAAAGAAAGGCAATGCCAAAGAATGCTCAAACTACCACACAATTGCACTCACCTCACATGCTAGTAAAGTAATGCTCAAAATTCTCCAAGTCAGGCTTCAGCAATATGTGAACCGTGAACTCCCTGATATTCAAGCTGGTTTTAGAAAAGGCAGAGGAACCAGAGATCAAATTGCCAACATCTGCTGGATCATGGAAAAATCAAGAGAGTTCCAGAAAAACATCTATTTCTGCTTTATTGACTATGCCAAAGCCTTTGACTGTATGGATCACAATAAACTGGAAAATTCTGAAAGAGATAGGAATACCAGACCACTTGACCTGCCTCTTGAGAAATCTGCATGCAGGTCAGGAAGCAACAATTAGAACTGGACATGGAGCAACAGACTGGTTCCAAATAGGAAAGGGAGTATGTCAAGGCTGTATATTGTCACCCTGCTTATTTAACTTATATGCAGTGTACATCATGAGAAACGCTGGACTGGAAGAAACACAAGCTGGAATGAAGATTGCTGGGAGAAATATCAATCACCTCAGATATGCAGATGACACCACCCTTATGGCAGAAAGTGAAGAGGAACTAAAAAACCTCTTGATGAAAGTGAAAGAGGAGAGTGAAAAATCTGGCTTAAAGCAGAACATTCAGAAAATTAAGATCGTGGCATCTGGTTCCATCACTTCATGGGAAATAGATGGGGAAACAGTGGAAACAGTGGCTGACTTTATTTCTGGGGCTCTAAAATCACCACAGATGGTGACTGCAGCCATGAAATTAAAAGACACTTACTCCTTGGAAGAAAAGTTATGACCAACCTAGATAGTATATTCAAAAGCAGAGACATTACTTTGTCAGCTAAGGTCTGTCTAGTCAAGGCTATGGTTTTTCCTGTGGTCATGTATGGATGTGAGAGTTGGACTGTGAAGAAGGCTGAGCACTGAAGAATTGATGCTTTTGAAGTGTGGTGTTGGAGAAGACTCTTGAGAGTCCCTTGGACTGCAAGGAGATCCAACTAGTCCATTCTGAAGGAGATCAGCCCTGGGATTTCTTTGGAAGGACTGATGCTAAAGCTGAAACTCCAGTACTTTGGCCACCTCATGAGAAGAGTTGACTCATTGGAAAAGACTCTGATGCTGGGAGGGTTTGGGGGCAGGAGGAGAAGGGGACGACCGAGGATGAGATGGCTGGATGGCATCACTGACTCGATGGGTGCGAGTCTGAGTGAACTCTGGGAGTTGTTGATGGACAGGGAGGCCTGGTGTGCTGCGATTCATGGGGTCGCAAAGAGTTGGACATGACTGAGCAACTGAACTGAAATGAATATTCCTTGTGTATATGTACCACTCCTTCTTTATCCATTCATCTGTTGATGGACATCTAGGTTGTTTTCATGTTCCAGCTATTATAAATGGTGCTATAATGAAAAATGGGATACATGTGTCTCTTTCAGTTTTGGTTTCCTCAGGGTGTATGCCTCGGAGTGGGATTACTGGCTCATATGGTGGTTTTATTCCTAGTTTTTAAAGGAATCTCCATACTGTCTTCTTTTTCTTGGGGATGGTCTTGATTCCTGTGTCATGAACCTCTATCCATAGTTCATCAGGCACGTTATCTATCTGATCTAGTCCCTTAAATCTATTTCTCACTTCCACTGTATAGTCATAAGGAATTTGATTTAGGTCATACCTGAATGGTCTAGTGGTTTTCTCCACTTTCTTCAATTTCAGTCTGAATTTGGCAATAAGGAGTTCATGATCCAAGCCACAGTCAGCTCCCAGTCTTGTTTTTGCTAACTGTATAGAACTTCTCCATCTTTGGCTGCAAAGAAAATAATCAATCTGATTTCAGTGTTGACCATCTGGTGATGTCTATGTGTAGAGTCTTGTGTTTTTGGAATAGGGTGTTTGCTATGAACAGTGAATTCTCTTGGCAGAACTATATTAGTCTTTGCCCTGCTTCATTCTGTACTCCAAGGCCAAATTTGCATGTTACCCCAAGAAAAAGAAATGCAAAGAAGAAAAATGGCTGTCTGGGGAGGCCTTACAAATAACTGTGAAAAGAAGGGAAGTGAAAAGGAAAGGAGAAAAGGAAAGATATACCCATTTGAATGCAGAGTTCCAAAGAATAGCAAGGAGAGATAAGAAAGCCTTCCTCAACAATCAATGCAAAGAAATAGAGGAAGACAAAAGAATGGGAAAGACTAGAGATCTCTTCAAGATAATTAGAGATACCAAGGGAACACTTCATGCAAAGATGGGCTCCATAAAGGACAGAAATGGTAGGGACATAACAGAAGCAGAAGATATTAAGAAGGAGTGGCAAGAATACACAGAAGAACTGTACAAAGAAGATCTTCACGACCAAGATAATCATAATGGTGTGATCACTTCCCTAGAGCCAGACATCCTGGAATGTGAAGTCAAGTGGGCCTTAGGAAGCATCACTACGAACAAAGCTAGTGGAGGTGATGGAATTCCAGTTCAGCTGTTTCAAATCCTGAAAGATGATGCTGTGAAAGTGCTGCACTCAATATGCCAGCAAATTTGGAAAACTCAGCAGTGGCCACAGGACTGGAAAATGTCAGTTTTCATTCCAATCCCAAAGAAAGGCAATGCCAAAGAATTCTCAAACTACCACACAATTGCACTCACCTCACATGCTAGTAAAGTAATGCTCAAAATTCTCCAAGTCAGGCTTCAGCAATATGTGAACCGTAAACTTCCAGATGTTCAAGCTGGTTTTAGAAAGGGCAGAGGAACCAGAGATCAAATTGCCAACATCCACTGAATCATCAGAAAAGCAAGAGAGTTCCAGAAAAACATCTATTTCTGCTTTATTGACTATGCCAAACCCTTTGAATGTATGGATCATAAAAACTGTGGAAAATTCTGAAAGAGATAGGAATACCAGACCACCTGATTTGCCTCTTGAGAAACCTGTATGCATGTCAGGAAGCAACAATTAGAACTGGACATGGAGCAACAGACTGGTTCCAAATAGGAAAAGGAGTACATCAAGGCTGTATATTGTCATCCTGCATATTAACTTATATGCAGAGTACATGATCAGAAACACTGGGCTGGAAGAAGCACAAACTGGAGTCAAGATTGCTGGAAGAAATATCAATCACCTCAGATATGCAGATGACACCACCCTTATGGCAGAAAGTGAAGAACTAAAAAGCCTCTTGATGACAGTGAAAGAGAAGAGTGAAAAATTTGGCTTAAAGCAGAACATTCAGAAAATGAAGATCATGGCATCTGGTCCCACCACTACATGGGAAATAGATGGGAAACAGTGGAAACAGTGGCTGACTTTATTTTCCTAGGCTCCATTCACAGCAGATGGTTACTGCAACCATAAAATTAAAAGACGCTTACTCCTTGCAAGGAAAGTTATGACCAACCTAGACAGCATATTCATAAACAGAGACATTACTTTGGCGATTAATGTCCATCTAGTCAAGGCTATGGTTTTTCCAGTGTTCATGTATGGATGTGGGAGTTGTACTCTAAACAAAGCTGAGCACTGAAGAATTGATACTCTTGAACTGTGGTGTTGGAGAAGACTTTTGAGAGTCCCTTGGACTGCAAGGGTATCCAACTAGTCCATTCTGAAGGAGATCAGTTGTGGGTGTTCATTGGAAGGAATGATTTTGAAGCTGAAACTCCAGTACTTTGGCCACCTGACGTGAAGTGCTGACTCATTTGAAAAGACCCTGATGCTGGGAAAGATTGAGGGCAGGAGGAGAAGGGGATGACAGAGGATGAGATGGTTAGATGCCATCACCTACTCAATGGAAATGGGTTTGAGTGGACTTGGGAGTTGCTGATGGACAGGGAAGCCTAGTGTGCTGTAGTCCATGGGGTCGCAAAGAGTCGGACACGACTGAACGACTGAACTGAACTGAATACTTCCTTCCATAGTGGTTTATCCATTTACCTTCCCACCAACAAAGCAAGAATGTTCCCTTTTATCCACACCCTTTCCAGCATTTATTGTTTGTAGACTTTTTGATTTGGACCATACTGACTGACGTGAGGTGATTTCTCATTGTACTTTTGTTTCGCATTTCTCTAGTAATGAGTGATGTTGAGCATCTTTTCATGTGTTTGTTAGCCATCTGTATGTCTTCTTTGGAGAAATGTCTGTTTAGGTCTTTTCCCCACTTTTTGATTGGGTTGTTTGTTTTTCTGGTATTGAGTTGTATGAGCCGCTTGTATATTTTGGAAATTAATCCTTTGTCAATTGTTTCATTTGCTATTATTTTCTCCCATTCTGAGGGGTGTCTTTTCACCTTGCTTATAGTCTCCTTTGCTGTGATAAAGCTTTTAAGTTTAATCAGGTCCCACTTGTTTACTTTTGTTTTTGTTTCCATTACTCCTAGAGGTGGGTCACAGAGGATCTTGCTTTGATTTATGTCATCGTGTGTTCTGCCTATGTTTCCTCTAAGAGTTTTATAGTTTCAGCTGTTACATTTAGGTCTTTAATCCATTTTGAGTTTATCTTTGTATATTGTGTTAGGAAGTGTTCTAATTTCATTCTTTTACATGTAGCTGTCCAGTTTCCCAGCACCATTTATTGAAGAGGCTGTCTTTGCCCATTGTATATTCTTGCCTCCTTTGTCAAAAATAAGGTACCCATAGGTGCATGGGTTTTTTTTCTGGGCTTTCTGTCTTGTTTCTTTGGTCTATATTTATTTTTGTGCCAGTACCATACTGTCTTGATGACCATAGCTTTGTAGTACAATCTGAAGTCAGGAAGGTCGTTCCTCCAGCCCATTCCACTTTCTCAAGACTGCTTTGGCTATTCGGGGTCTTTTGTGTTTCCATATGAATTGTGAAATTTTTTGTTGTAGTTCTGTGAAAAATGCCGTTGGTAATTTGATAGAGATCGCATTGAATCTGTAGATTGCATTTGGTAGTATAGTCATTTTCACAATATTGATTCTTCCTATCCAAGAACTTTGAATAGCTCTCCGTTGGTTTATATCATCTTTGATTTCTTTCATTAGTTTCTTATAATTTTCTGTGTACTGTTCTTTTGTCTCCTTAGGTAAGTTTATTCCTAGATATTTATTTCTTTTTGTTGCAATGGTGAATGGGATTGATTCATTGATTTCTCTTTCTGATATTTCATTGTTAGTATATAGAAATGCAAGTGATTTCTGTGTATTGATCTTGTATCCTGCAACTTTGCTAAATTCACTGATTAGCTCTAGTAATTTTCTGATACTATCTTTAGGGTTTACTGTGTACAGTATCAGGTCATCTGCAAACAGTGAGAGTTTTACTTCTTCTTTTCAAATCTTTATTCCTTTTATTTCTTTTTCTTCTCTGATTTCTGCAGCTAGGACTTTCAGAACTGTGTTAAGTAATAGTGGCGAAAGTGGACACCCTTGTCTTGTTCTTGATCTTAGGGAGAATGCTTTCAGGTTTTCACCATTGAGAATAATGTTTGCTGTAGGATTATCATATATGGCCTTTACTATGTTGAGGTAAGTTCCTTCTATGCCCATTTTTTGAAAGTTTTAATCATACATAGCTGCTAAATTTTGTCAAAGGCTTTTTCTGCCTCTATTGAGATTATCATATGATTTTTATCTTTCAATTTGTTAATATAGTATATCGCATTGATTGATTTCCATATATTGAAGAATCCTTGCACCCCTGGAATAAACCCAACTTGACCATGGTGTATGAGCTTTTTGATGTGTTGCTGAATTCTGTTTGCTAAAATTTTGTTGAGGATTTTTGCATCTATGTTCATCAGTGATATTGGCCTGTAGTTTTATTTTTCTGTGTTGCCTTTGGTTTTGGTATCAGGGAGATGGTGGCCTTGTAGAATGAGTTTGGAAGTGTTCCTTCCTTTGCAATTTTTTGAAAGAGTTTTGGAAGGATAAGCATTAGCTCTTCTCTAAATGTTAGATAGAATTCTCCTGTGAAGCCATCTGGTCCTGGGCTTTTGTTTTTTGGGAGATTTTTTTAAATCACAGCTTCAATTTCAGTGATTGCAATTGGGTTGTTCATAATTTCTATTTCTTCCTGGTTCAGTCTTGGAAGATTGAACTTTTCTAAGAATCTGTCCATTTCTTCCAGGTTATCTAATTTATTACCATATAGTTGTTCATAATAGTCTCTTATAATCCTTTGTATTTTCTAAATTGTCTATTGTAACCTTTCCTTTTTTATTTCTAATTTTGCTGATTTGATTCTTCTCTCTCTTTCTCTCTTTTTTTTGATTAGTCTGGCTAAGAGTTTGTCCATTTTGTTTATCTTCTCAAAGAACCAGCTTTTAGTTGTATTAATCTTTACTCTTGTTTCTTTCATTTCTTTTTCATTTATTTCTGCTCAGATCTTTATGATTTCTTTCCTTCTACTAATATTGGAGCTTTTTTCTTCTTCTTTTTTTTAGGTGTAAAATTATGCTGTCTATTTGATGTTTTCCTTGTTTCTTGAGGTAGGATTGTATTGCTATCAAATTCCCTCTTAGAACTGCTTTTTCTGCACCCCATAGGTTTTGAGCTGTTGTGTTTTCATTGTGATTTCTATCTAGAAATTTTCTTTATTTCCCTTGAGTTTTTTTCAGTAACTTGTTGGTTATTTAGAAACGTGTTATTTTATCTCCATGTGCTTGCATTTCTTACAGTTTTTTTTTTTTTGTTGTTGTTGTTGTTGTAATTGATATCTAGTCTCGTAGCATGGTGGTCAGAGAAGATGCTGGATACAATTTCAGTTTTCTTACATTTCCTGAGGTTTGATTTGTGACCCAAGATGTGGTCTATCCTGGAGAATGTTCCATATGCATTTGAGAAGGTATATTCTTTTGCATTTGGATGGAAAGTCCTGAAGATATCAGTGAGCTCTATCTCATCCAATGTGTCATTTAAGACTTGTTTTTCCTTATTAATTTTCTGTTTTGATGATCTGTGCATTGGTGTGAGTGGGGTGTTAAAGTCTCCTACTCTTATTGGGTTTCTGTCAATTTCTCCTTTTATGTCTGTTAGTGTTTGTCTTATGTATTGAGGTGCTCCTATTTTGGGTATATAGATATTTACAATTGTTATGTCTTCCTCTTGGATTGATATTTTTATCATTATGTCGTGTCCTTCCTTACCCCTTGTAATCTTCTTTATTTTAAGATCTATTTTGTCTGATATGAGGATTGTTACTCTAGCTTTCTTTTGCTTCCCATTTGTATAGAATATATTTTTCCATCCTCTCACTTTCACTGTATATGTGTCTTGAGGTCTGTAGTGGGTTTCTTATAGACAGCATCTATATGGGTCTTGTTTTTGTATCCATTCAGCCAGTCTCTGTCTTTTGGTTGGAGCATTTAATCTATTTACATTTAAAGTAATTATTGGTATATATGTTTCTATTCCCATTTTCTAATTGTTTAGGGTTGATTTTGTAGATCTTTTTGTATTTCTTGACTATGTAAGTCCGTTTAACATTTGTTGTAAAGCTGAATTGGTGGTACTGAATTCTATACACTTTTGCTTGTCTGAAAAGCTTTTTGTTTCTCCATCAGTTCTGAATGAGATCCTTGCTGGGTACAGTAATCTTGGTTGCAGATTTTTCACTTTCAATACTTTATATATATCCTGCCATTCCCTTCTGGCCTGCAGAGTTTCTGCTGAAAGATCAGCTGTTAAGCATATGGGGTTTCCCTTGTATGTACTTGTTGCTTCTTCCTTACTGCTTTTAATATTCTTTCTTTGTGTTTAGTCTTTGTTAGTTTGATCAGTATGTGTCTTGGTGTGTTTCTCCTTGGGTTTATTCTGTATGGGGCTCTTTGTGCCTCTTGGACTTGACTGACTATTTCCTTTTCTGTGTTGAGGAAATTTTCAACTATAGTCTCTTCAAAAATTTTCTCATACCCTTTCTTTTTCTCTTCATCTTCTGGGACCCTGATAATTCAAATGTCATTGCATTTGATATAGTCCCAGAGGTTTTTGAGACTGTCCTCAGCTCTTTTCATTCGTTTAACTTAATCTGCTCTTCAGAAGTTATTTCCACCATTTTGCCTTCCAGCTCACTGATTCGTTCTTCTGCTTCAGATATTCTGCTACTGATTCCTTCTAGAGTATTTTTAACTTCAGTAATTATGTTGTTTGTCTCTGTATGTTTATTCTTTAATTCTTCTCGGTCTTTGCTAATTGATTCTTGCATTTTCTCCATTTTGTTTTCAAGGTTTTTGATCATCTTTACTATCATTATTTGAATTCTTTTTCAGGTAATTTTCCTACTCCCTCTTCATTTATTTGGACTTCTGTGTTTCTAAATTATTCCTTCATTTGTGCAATATTTCTCTGCGTTTTCATTTTTTAAAGTTGTTGTGTTTGAGGTCTCCTTTCCCAGGCTTCAAGAAAAGTTGAATTCTTTCCTTGAAGAATGTTGAATTCTTTCTTGCTTTTGGTTTCTGCCCTCCTAAGATTGGTCCAGTAGTTTGTGTGAGCTTCATATAGGGTGAGATTTGTGCTGAGTTTTTGTTTGTTTGTTTGTTTTTCCTCTGATGAGTGAGGCTGAGTGAGGTGGTACTCCTGTCTGCTGATGATTGGGTTTTTATTTTTGTCTTGTTTGCTGTTTAGATGAGGTATCCTGCACAGCCTGCTACTGGAGGTTGGGTGATGCCAGGTCTTGTATTCAAGTGGTTTCCTTTATGTGAGTTCTCACTATTTACTACTCCCTAGGGTTAGTTCTCTGTAGCCTAGGGTCTTAGAGTCAGTGCTCCCACTCCAAAGGCTCAGGGTTTGAGCTCTGGTCAGGAATGAAGCTTCCACAAGTGGTTTGTTATGGCATTAAGGGAGAGTAAAACAAATACCAAAATCAAGAAATCAGAGAGGTACCCCAGACAAATGACAGTTACAAAATCAGGCAAATAATAATTAAAATAATGGAATATACACCCATGAGCAAAGTGAAAACAGTCCAACAAAAATAGTGTACAGTAGCTTGATCTGGCAGAGGTATTTGAAAATTTTATTTACCAGTTAAGAACAAAACTAACTTTAGCACAAACTGGAAAACAAAAGTCAAGCAAGGTGCCAAGTGGGGAATAAAGTAATGAAAACAAAACGAATAAATATGTTGAGAGGAAAGGAAAGAAAGAAAGAATAGATATGCAAAGTTATATAGAGGCAGATGAAGATTTATATGCATTAAAGATTAACTGCAGGGGAAAAGAACAGTAGGAAAGGCAAATGAAGAAATAACTGTAGAAAAAATATAATAGGTTTAAAAAATTAAAAATTTAATTTATAAAATAGAAAAGAGAAAAGAAAAAAAACAGAAGAAAGGAAAATGGGGAGGGGGAGGGGGAAAGGAAACCCACAGAACTGCAAAAGCCCAATGTAGAGGGAGAGGTCTATAACAACAATAGAAAGTGTGACTGAATATACACATATACATATACACCCATAAGCAAAATCAAAACTGTCCAACAAAAATTAAGTACAGTAGATTGACCCAGCAAACAAAGTAAACCAAAAATTATATCTACCAGAACAAAACTAGTGAAAGCACAACTGGAAAGCAAAAGTAAAGCAAGGTGCCAATTGAGGAATAAAGCAATGAAAATAAAACTAACAAATATGTTGAGAGAAAAGGAGGGAAAGAAAAGAAAGAAAGAATAGATATGCAAAGTTAAATAGAGGTAGATAAAGAAGATTTGTATACATTAAAGATTAACTGCAAGGGGAAAAGAACAGTAGGAAAAGCAAACAAAGGAATACATGTAGAAAAATAATAATAAGTTTAAAAAGTTGAAGTTAAAAAAAGAGAAAAGGAAAAAAAAAGAGGAAAACTCCACAGAACTGCAAAAGCCCAATGTAGAGGTAGAGGTTTATGATAACAATTAAAATAAAAATGTGACTGAAGAAAAAGAAAAAATAAAAAGCTCAAAAGCTTAACTGGATTTCATAGTGCCAATAAAATCAACAACTACAACAGAGGGGGGAAAATGAAAAAAAAAAAAAGAAAATAAGAAAAGAAATCCAAAGGAATTCACAGAACAAGTAAAAAAATAAGAATAAATGTTTTTCTTGAGTCTCTGTTCTTTTCTGCACTGGGAATCACAGTCCACCTTACCTCTTTAGGATGCCCTCCAACACTGTACTGATCTCTGGACCTGATGTATGGGCTGCTCAGATTCTAATCTGGTCTTACTCCTGTGTGTTCTTGCCTCCAATGTCCACAGCTATCAGAGTTAGTGCATTTTCTTTTGTGGGAGCTCTTAATGGCCTTTTATATATCCTATAGAGACAGTCTGCTTAGCTGATCGTGTGGATTTAATCTGCAGCTTGTACGGCTGGTGGGAAGGTTTTGGGTCTTCTTCCTTAGCCACACTGCCCCTGGGTTTCAATTGTGGTTTTATTTCCACCTCTGCATGTGGGTCATCCACTGGGGTTTAGGTCCTGAGGCTGCCATGGAGGGCTTGGCTTTTCCCCTGTGAGGGCCAGGTGTGGAGGTGGTGCAGCTGCTTGGGTTGGAGAGGTTCTGGCAGCTCCAGGTACTCAGGGGGGTTGACAGCTAGAGCAGCAGGAAATAAAGCGCTCTAGAAGGGTATGGCAACCAATATTGGCCAATACACTACAGTACTCCTGCTTGGAGAACCCCCTCCCTGACAAAGAATCCTGGCATGCCATAGTCTACAATGTCACAAAGAGCTAGACTGACACAAGAGCTGGACTACTAGAGCATCGACACAAGACTTTTTTGCCTGTGGCAGCTCTGCCCCCGTGAGAGTTGAGCGTGAAGGTGGCGCAGCTGCTTGCCTTGTCAGACCCTGGTGGTGCCAAGTGTTCAGGGACACAGACTGCCTCCACCGCAGGAGTTATGGCCCTATCAGAATCTTTTTTCAAGCCTCTTGTAGCTGGCAATCAGAAGCCCTCTTTGGCCAGTCTTTCTCGGTAGCTCCGCCCATTCAGGCACTTAGAGGGATACCTTGCCTGGGATTCTTTCCTGTTGTTCCGAGTCAGGTACATAGAGGGGCCCCCTTGACTGGGTCCTACTCTGCCGATTGGTGTATCAGGCACTTAAAGGGGCACCCTGGGTGGGGTCCTACTCTGTAATTCAATGCCTCAGGAAATTGATGGGCCAGCCTCTTTATTGTTCAGCTGCAGCTGCTGGCCTGTGGCGAGAAAGAGGCTATGGTGATGGCTCCATCCCCTATGAGTGACTCAGCAGTATTGCCTTGTTTCCTTGGCTGCCTGGCTTTCTGCCACAGGCATTTCCCACCACAATCTCCTCCCTCACATCCCCTCGATCTGTCTCTCTGCAGTCAACCTCAGCCATCACACTGGGATTGCTCCACAGTCCCTAAACTCCAGCTCCCAGGCACTACCCCTTCTAGGAGACCTGCATTCCTGCCCAGCATATATATGGCTGCGGCAAGGACTGTTTAATTTTCATTCCATTTAGGTTGCCATAGATCAGCTGTTTTACTCTCAGCCTTAAATGTTTCTCCTCTGACTCAGACACTGTGGGGATCGGACCCCTGCTTCAGTTCCCCACCTGCTGAGGGTAGGTCCAGTCCTGCTAATACTCCTGTTTTTCCCGCTAATTCCTTCCTCCTCTCAAGTTTTACATGGTTCTATATATTCTTTTAAGTTATGACCAACCTAGATAGCATATTCAAAAGCAGAGACATTACTTTGCCAACTAAAGTCCGTCTAGTCAAGACTATGGTTTTTCCTGTGGTCATGTATGGATGTGAGAGTTGGACTGTGAAGAAGGCTGAGTGCCAAAGAATTGATGCTTTTGAACTGTGGTGTTGGAGAAGACTCTTGAGAGTCCCTTGAACTGCAAGGAGATCCAACCAGTCCATTCTGAAGGAGATTAGCTCTGGGATTTCTTTGGAAGGAATGATGCTAAAGCTGAAACTCCAGTACTTTGGCCACCTCATGCGAAGAGTTGACTCATTGGAAAAGACTCTGATGCTGGGAGGGATTGGGAGCAGGAGAAGGGGACGACAGAGGATGAGATGGCTGGATGGCATCACTGGCTTGATGGACTTGGGTCTGAGTGAACTCCGGGAGTTGGTGATGGACAGAGAGGCCTGGTGTGCTGTGATTCATGGGGTCACAAAGAGTCGGACACGACTGAGTGACTGAACTGAACTGAACTGATATATTCTTTTCCACTGGTCAGGTCCTTCTGTCCAGTCTCAGCTGGTGTTCTGCATATGCTATGTTTCTGAAGGTGTATTTCTGATGCATCCATGGAGAAAGGTGTACTCCACATTCACCTACTTCTCCACCGTTTTGTACCTTGTACCGACTTTACGTATTTTAATGATACAAGTACTTAGTATTTTTAGTATTTTAGGTTTGATACTAACGAATATACTAAAACATACTCATTCTACTGAAGAATGGATATTAGTAATAATTTTATATTGTCTGAGGAATTACATGTGGAAGATGATTTTAAGAGCATTTTTAACCATGTGCCTACAACATGCATGCTGTAACATTCAATATTTCAGTTCAGTTCAGTCGCTCAGTCGTGTCCAACTCTTTGCGACCCCATGAATCACAGAAGGCCAGGCCTCCCTGTCCATCACCAACTCCCGGAGTTCACTCAGACTCACGTCCATTGAGTCAGTGATGCCATCCAGCCATCTCATCCTCGGTCTTCCCCTTCTCCTCCTGCCCCCTATCCCTCCCAGCATCAGAGTCTTTTCCAATGAGTCAACTATTTGCATGAGGTGGCCAAAGTACTGGAGTTTCAGCTTTAGCATCATTCCTTCCAAAGAACATCCAGGGCTGATCTCCTTTAGGATGGACTGGTTGGATCTCCTTGCAGTCCAAGGGACTCTCAAGAGTCTTCTCCTATACCACAGCTCAAAAGCATCAATTCTTTGGCACTCAGCCTTCTTCACAGTCCAACTCTCACATCCATACATGACTACTGGAAAAACAGCCTTGAGTAGAAGGACCTTTGTTGGCAAAGTAATGCCTCTTCCTTTTAATATGCTGTCTAGGTTAGTCATAACTTTTCTTCCAAGGAGTAAGTATCTTTTAATTTCATGGCTGCAGTCACCATCTGCAGTGATATTGGAGCCCCCCAAAATAAAGTCTGACACTGTTTCCATTGTTTCCCCATTTATTTGCCATGAAGTGATGGGACCAGATGCCATGATGTTCGTTTTCTGAATGTTGAGCTTTAAGCGAACTTTTTCACTCTCCACTTTCACTTTCATCAAGAGGCTTTTTAGTTCCTCTTCATTTTCTGCCATAAGGGTGGTGTCTTAGGAAGGCACAAAAGTGAAGTGAGATGTTTTTTCTTCTAATCAATGTTAACCTCACTAGCACAATGTCTTAAAGTTGACTATAATCATTATTTTTGCAAGTAAGTTCCACTTGACAGGTCAATCAAACTTTTTTCTACACCTTCTATGTATGCTGCTTACACTGAAGCTAATATTGCTTCCAGATTTCAGTATTATTGTGCCTACAGGAGCATGGCTGAGTTTATTTCATAATCCCTTCCAAATTCAGTTAATTAAATGGAAAAATGTTAGTAAAATCAAACATTTGTCACTACAGTAAAAAGTTTATTCAAATTGCATTTTTCTCTTTTTTGGACTGGTGGTTTTGGCATTGTAAATCTGCTTTCCAAGTTCACCCACAAACATGTTTCTGTGGAAACAGAGCTACAAATAGAAGCAGTGGTTATTGATTTTCTTTGGGGGCTACCACCTGGTTTCTGCAAAACCCTGGATAGCATATGCCAACTTCCATGCGTATTTTATCTCCTTTCTCTTTCCCTACCCCTCCCGTACCCTCAGAGGTTTAAAATAATCCAGGCCTATCAATTATTTATCAAAGGAGTAGTAGACTAGCATATTAAAAAAAGAGAATCTGACCTCTGCTTGTTCTGAGTGTTGGAGATGTGACCTCTTCTACAGCCAGCCTCTTACTGTTTTGAGAGAACACTATTCAAGCTGACTTGAAAATTAACATTTCCAGAAAAATAAACGACCCAATCAAAAAATGGGCCAAAGAACTAAATAGACATTTCTCCAAAGAAGACATACGGATGGCTAACAAACACATGAAAAGATGCTCAACATCACTCATTATCAGAGAAATGCAAATCAAAACCACAATGAGGTACCACTTCACACCAGTCAGAATGGCTGCGATCCAAAAATCTGCAAGCAATAAATGCTGGAGAGGGTGTGGAGAAAAGGGTACCCTCCTACACTGTTGGTGGGAATGCAAACTAGTACAGCCAATATGGAGAACAGTGTGGAGATTCCTTAAAAAATTGCAAATAGAACTACCTTATGACCCAGCAATCCCACTGCTGGGTATACACACCGAGGAAACCAGAATTGAAAGAGACACATGTACCCCAATGTTCATCGCAGCACTGTTTATAATAGCCAGGACATGGAAACAACCTAGATGTCCATCAGCAGACGAATGGATAAGAAAGCTTTGGTACATGTACACAATGGAGTATTACTCAGCCGTTAAAAAGAATTCATTTGAATCAGTTCTGATGAGATGGATGAAACTGGAGCCGATTATACAGAGTGAAGTAAGCCAGAAAGAAAAACACCAATACAGTATACTAACACATATATATGGAATTTAGAAAGATGGCAATGATGACCCTGTATGCAAGACAGGAAAAAAGACACAGCTGTGTATAACGGACTTTTGGACTCAGAGAGAGAGGGAGAGGGCGGGATGATTTGGGAGAATGGCATTCTATCATGTATACTATCATGTAAGAATTGAATCGCCAGTCTATGTCTGACGCAGGATACAGCATGCTTGGGGCTGGTGCATGGGGATCACCCACAGAGATGTTATGGGGAGGGAGGTGGGAGGGGGTTTCATGTTTGGGAACACATGTAAGAATTAAAGATTTTAAAATTTAATAAAAAAAAAACATGAAAGGAAAAAAAATAAAAAATAAAATAAAATTAGTTATTACAATAAATCAAAAGAATGTCTCAAGATTATAAAAATTTTACCAGACCCACTCCCACAATTTACATTTTAGGATAACAGGATTAGAACTTAACAATAGAAAGATCCTACTAGACCCACTCCTATAATATACATTCTAAGATATCAGAATTAGTCAGAAGGTTTTCAGGAAGGAGAAACTGTCCTCAGGCAGGTTAAATTGTTTTTATATAATCCCTAGTACAGAGTTTAAACTGAGAAAAAAAAAAAAAAAAGAAAATTAACATTAAAAAAACTAAGATCAAGGCATCCAGTCCTGTCACTTCATGGCAAGTAGAAGGGAAAAATTGGAAGCAGTGACAGATTTTATTTTCTTGGGCTCCGAAATCACTGTGGATGATGACATGAAATTAAGACACTTGCTTCTTGGAAGGAAAACTATGACCAAGCTAGACAGTGTATTAAAAAGCAGAGGCATCAGTTTGCTGACAAATGTCCATATAGTTAAAGCCATTGGTTTTTCCAGTAGTCATGTATGGATGTGAAAGCTGGGCCAAAAAGAGGCTAAACACTGAAGAATTGATTCTTTTGAATTGTGGAGCTGGGGAAGACTCTTGAGAGCCCCTTGGACTGCAAGGAGATCAAATCAATCAATCCTAAAGGAAGTCAACCCTGAATATTCATTGGAAGGACTGATGCTGAAGCTGAAGCTCTAGTAGTTTAGCCATCTGATGCAAAGAGACAACTCATTTGAAAAGACCCTAATGCTGGGAAAGATTGAAGACAAAAGAAGGAGGTGGCAGAGATGAGATGGTTAGATAAGATCACCAACTCAATGGATGAATTTGAGCAAACTTTGGGAGATAGTGGAGGACAGAGAAGCCTGGCATGCTACCATCCATGGGGTCTCAGAGTCAGACACAACTTAGTGACTCAACAACAACAACTTAAGCCCAGGATGATCTGCCACCATTCTTTAGACCTTTGTTATGCTCCCCAGTGCTCCCCAGCCTCTCCAAGCTTTATTTAGCCCCTTATCCTTTGATCTAGGACCTCCATGTACTTAACTCCCCTCTCAGCTCTGTCTCAGCTAACTTCTATCTACCCAACAGATTGCACTCTAGACGTTTTTTCTTTAAGAAGTCTCTGCTGACCTTCCCTTTAGAGTAGGTTAGATACGCCTGTTAAACATTGCTGTAGCACTCGTAAATGGCAATCATAAGATCTCTATTGTTATAGAGGACTGTGAAAATTATAGAAGGCTTTAATTAAATAATTAAAAAGTTTGGCATAGTGTTTTAGTTTTCTGCAGCAACTGTAAGAAAGTATCACAATGTTGATGGTTAAAGAAATAGAAATTTATTTTTTCCACCGTTTTAGAAGCCAGAAGTTCAAAATCAGTGTGAGAACATTGTTCTGTCTCTAAGGGAGATTCTGTTCTTTGCCTCTCCAAGCTTTTGGTGGCTGTTGGGAATTCGTGGCATATGGGTGCATTATTCCAGTCTCTGCCCTTGGGGCCATGTTGTCTTCTCTTATCTGTGGATCTCACCTGTGTTTCTTTTGTAAGGAGATTTAGGGTCCACCTGGATAAACCAGCTTGAACTTCTGGAAGTTCAAGATTCACAGTTGCTGAAGCCTGGCTTGGAGAATTTTGAGCATTACTTTACTAGCATGTGAGATGAATGCAATTGTGCAGCAGTTTAGCATTCTTTGGCAATGCCTTTCTTTGGGATTGGAATGAAAACTGACATTTTCCAGTCCTGTGGCCACTACTGAGTTTTCCAAATTTGCTGGCATATTGCGTGCAGCACATTCACAGCTTCATCTTTCAGGATTTGAAATAGCTCAACTGGAATTCCATCCCCTCCACTAGCTTTGTTCGTAGTGATGCTTTCTAAGGCCCACTTGACTTTACATTCCAGGATATCTGGCTCTAGGTGAGTGATCACACCATCGTGATTATCTGGGTCGTGAAGATCTTTTTTGTACAGTTCTTCTGTGTATTCTTGCCACCTCTTCTTAACATCTTCTGCTTCTGTTAGGTCCCTACCATTTCTGTCCTTCATGGAGCCCACCTTTGCATGAAATGTTCCCTTGGTATCTCTAATATTCTTGAAGAGATCTCTAGTCTTTCCCATTATGTTGTTTCCCTCCATTTCCTTGCATTGATTGCTGAGAAAGGCTTTCTTATGTCTCCTTGCTATTCTTTGGAACTCTGCATTCAGATGGGTATATCTTTCCTTTTCTCCTTTGCTTTTCATTTCTCTTCTTTTCACAGCTATTTGTAAGGCCTCACTAGACAGCCATTTTGCTTTCTTGCATTTCTTTTCCATGGGGATGGTCTTGATCCCTGTCTCCTGTACAATGTCACGAACTTCCATCCATAGTTCATCAGGCATACTATCTATCAGATCTAGTCCCTTAAATCTATTTCTCACTTCCACTGTATAATCATAAGGGATTTGATTTAGGTCATACCTGAATGGTCTAGTGGTTTTCCCTACTTTCTTCAATTTAAGTCTGAATTTGACAATAAGGAGTTCATGATCTGAGCCATAGTCAGCTCCTGGTCTTGTTTTTGCTGATTGTATAGAGCTTCTCCATCTTTGGCTGCAAAGAATATAATCAATTTGATTTTGGTGTTGACCATCTGGTGATGTCCATGTGTAGAGTCTTCTCTTGTGTTATTGGAAGAGGGTGTTTGCTATGACCAGTGCATTCTCCTGGCAAAACTCTGTTAGTCTTTGCCCTGCTTCATTCCGCATTCCAAGGCCAAATTTGCCTGTTACTCCAGGTGTTTCTTGACTTCCTACTTTTGCATTCCAGTCCCCTATAATGAAAAGGACATCTCTTTTGGGTGTTAGTCCTAAAAGGTCTTGTAGGTCTTCATAGAACCTTTCAACTTCAGCTTCTTCAGTGCTACTGGTTGGGGCATAGACTTGGATTACTGTGATATTGAATCATTTGCCTTGGAAACGAACAGAGATCATTCTGTCATTTTTGAGATTGCATCCAAGTATAGCATTTCAGACTCTTTTGTTGACCATGATGGCTACTCCATTTCTTCTAAGGGATTTCTGCCCTTAGTAGTAGTAGATATAATGGTCATCTGAGTTAAATTCACCCATTCCAGTCCACTTTAGTTTGCTGATTCCTAGAATGTTGACGTTCACTCTTGCCATCTCCTGTTTGACCACTTCCAATTTGCCTTGATTCATGGACCTGACATTCCAGGTTCCTATGCAATATTGTTCTTTACGGCATCAGACCTTGCTTCTATCACCAGTCACATCCACAACTGGGTATTGTTTTTGCTTTGGCTCCATCCTTTTATTCTTTCTAGGGTCATTTCTCCAGTAGCATATTGGGCACTTACTGACCTGGGGAGTTCCTCTTTCAGTATGCTATCATTTTGCCTTTTCATACTGTTCCTGGGCTTCTCAAGGCAAGAATACTGACGTGGTTTGCCATTCCTTTCTCCAGCGGACCACATTATTTCAGAATGCCTGTTTAAGCTGGTTTTACAAAAGGCAGAGAAACCAGAGCTCAAATTGCCAACATCCACTGGATCATCGAAAAAGCAAGAGAGTTCCAGAAAAAACATCTATTTCTGCTTTATTGACTATTCCAAAGCCTTTGACTGTGTGGATCACAATAAGCTGTGGAAAATTCTGAAAGAGATGGGAACACCAGACCACCTGACCTGTCTCTTGAGAAACCTATATGCAGGTCAGGAAGCAACAGTTAGAACTGGACATGGACCAACAGACTGGTTCCAAATAGGAAAAGGAGTACATCAAGTCTGTATATTGTCACCTTGCTTATTTAGCTTATACACAGAGTACATCATGAGAAATGCTGGGCTGGAAGAAGCACAAGATGGAATCAAGATTGCCTGGAGAAACATCAATAAGCTCAGATATGCAGATGACACCACCCTTATGGCAGAAAGTGAAGAGGAACTAAAAAGCCTCTTGATGAAAGTGAAAGAGGAGAGAGAAAAAGTTGGCTTAAAGCTCAACATTCAGAAGATGAAGATCATGGGATCTGTTCCCATCACTTTATGGGAAATAGATGGGGAAACAGTGGAAACAGTTTCAGACTTTATCTTTTTGGGCTCCAAAATCACTGCAGATGGTGATTGCAGCCATGAAATTAAAAGACGCTTACTCCTTGGAAGAAAAGTTATGATCAACCTAGACAGCATGTTGAAAAGCAGAGACATTACTTTGCCAGCTAAGGTCTGTCTAGTCAAGGGTATGGTTTTTCCTGTGGTCATGTATGGATGTGAGAGTTGGACTGTGAAGAAAGCTGAATGCCAAAGAATTGATGCTTTTGAAGTGTGGTGTTGGAGAAGACTCCTGAGAGTCCCTTGGACTGCAAGGAGATCCAACCAGTCCATTCTGAAGGAGATCAGCCCTGGGATTTCTTTGGAAGGAATGATGCTAAAGCTGAAACTCCAGTACTTTGGTCACCTCATGCGAAGAGTTGACTCATTGGAAAAGACTCTGATGCTGGGAGGGATTGGGGGCACGAGGAGAAGGGGACGACAGAGGATGAGATGGCTGGATGGCATCACTGACTCGATGGACATGAGTCTGAATGAACTCCGGGAGTTGTTGATGGACAGGGAGGCCTGGTGTGCTGCAATTCATGGGGTCACAAAGAGTTGGACACGACTGAGCACCTGAACTGAACTGAATTGGATAAACCAGCCTGATCTCTTCCTCTCAAGATCTGAGTCACATCTGCAAAGACCTTTTTATTTTTATTTTTTTTCCAAATAAGATAATATTTACAGAGTCTGGGAATTATGATATGAATGACATATCTCGTTGTTGTCCTTTATTCAGCTTAGTGGGTATAGTCACTGGCACCAAACACTATAAGGAAGAGCAGCTCTTAACAAAGAGGAAAGTAATGATAATGACTTGCTAGAAAAATCAAAGCATATCCCCACAGGTTCTCGTTAGAGTAATGTTTTGGCTTTGGTGGACTGTGTCATTGTAATACCCACATCAGTAACTTCACTCCTGCTATTGTCTTCATGTGAGAGATCCTTAATAGCCTTATCTTACCCAATTTTGAAGTTCAGCTCAAGTTTAACCTCCCTTACAAAACCTACTGCCAGTGGCTCAGATGGTAAAGTGTCTTCCTGCAATGCAGGAGACCCAGGTTTGATCCCTGGGTTGGGAAGATCCCCTGGAGAAGGAAATGGCAGCCCACTCCAGTATTCTTGCCTGGAAAACTCCATGGACTGAGGAGACTTGTAGGCTACAGCCCATGGGGTTGCAAAGAGTCGGACACGACTGAGCTACTTCACTTTTACTTTCACAAAACCTGCTAAATCAATAGCAGTGGTAATAAAACACCTAACATGTATTAAGTCCTTACTATTAATACTTGCCTAGTGGCTCAGACAGTAAAGAATCTGCCTACAATGCAGGAGACCTGGGCTTGATCCCTTTGCTGGGAAGATCCTCTGGAGGAGGGATGGCAACCCACCCCATTATTCTTGCCTGGATAATTCCCATGGACAAAGAAGCCTGGTGGGCTACAGTCCTTAGGGTCACAAAGAGTCAGACATGACTAAGCAACTAAGCATAGCACAGCACATTAATACTTGCCAGGCATGGTACCAAGAGCATTAATTTCCCTTCTGATACCCACACTGTTCTTCCTTCCTTTGACTTGGTATAACATTTATATCTGTACCACCATAAACACTATTTAATTATATACTGTCAGATAAATTAATTATAGGCTATGCAAGTGGCCTATATATAAATTCCTTATAATATACACTACTTATATACTGTTTCACTACACCATATTACTGTGGCTAACATTCACTAGAGTACTTACAATGGATCAGAAACTGAGTAATTAAATTCTCTCTTTTAATCCTCAAAACAATTCCACATTGTGTATACTTCCTTTATTTTCTTTTTGGATGAAGAAAACAAATTTTAGTTAATTGCCCATGGTCAAGTGATGGTCCATAAGTGATGGAATCAGAATTTGAGTCAAAGCTGTCTAACTTCAGAGACTTGTCACAAAGACTTGCATGTTATTTATTTGCCACTATACCATGTAAGATTTGGTTTCACCTTCCCAAGCATCTAAGTGGATTCAAAGCTTCTTAAGCATACTTGTGCTTTCTATGATGGTCTATTATGATGCTGAGTTCTTGAAATGAATCTTTTTTTGTTTGTTTCTGGTCCTGAACTGGATGACATAAAGAGTTCTTTAGCTGATAGCTATAATTTTACTCCCATCAGCAATGCAGATGTACCCAGTTGAGAGATTGCTCAAAATAACCCAAATTGCCCCCCCGCCCCCCGCCATTTCATCCCTTTCACCCATTTAAGCTAGTCTTCCTCAAAGGTAGGGAGTCAAGGAAATCAGCATAAATGGTTTTCCTTCTCAGTATTTTAAAGGTCATAATGTAGGTAGCATTAATACCATCAGTCGGAAGTTGAGTACGGTTAGAAATAGACTCTGAACACTTTGCCAAAGCTCTCTCTGCTCTAGAGGCAGAGAATTACATCAGTTCAAGAGTCTAGGGCTGGGACTTGCTTGATGGCCCGGTGGTTGAAACTCCACTATTTCAATGCAGAAGTCAAGGCTCAACTCCTGGTTGCAGAACTAAGATCCCACATGCTGCGTAGTGAAGCCAATAAATAAACTTAAAGAAAAAAAAAAAAAAAACCTCAGTTCTGTTCAGACGCTCAGTCGTGTCCAACTCTTTGTGACCCCATGAATCGCAGCACGCCAGGCCTTCCTGTCCATCGCCAACTCCTGGAGTTCACTCAAACTAATGTCCATCGAGTCGGTGATGCCATCCAGCCATCTCATCTTCTGTTGTCTCCTTCTCCTCCTGCCCGCAATCCCTCCCAGCATCAGGGTCTTTTCCAGTGAGTCAACTATTCACATGAGGTGGCCAAATATTGGAGTTTCAGCTTCAGCATCAGTTCTTCCAATGAACACCCAGGACTGATCTCCTTCAGGATTGACAGGTTGGATCTCCTTGCAGTCCAAGAGACTCTCAAGAGTCTTCTCCAACACCACAGTTCAAAAGCATCAATTCTTCGGTGCTCACAGTCCAACTCTCACATCCATTCATGACCACAGGAAAAACCATAGCCTTGACTAGACAGACCTTAGCTGGCAAAGTAATGTCTCTGCTTTTGAATATGCTATCTAGGTTGGTCATAACTTTCCTTCCAAGGAGTAAGTATCTTTTAATTTCATGGCTGCAGTCACCATCAGCAGTGATTTTGGAGCCAAAAAGATAAAGTCTGACACTTGTTTCCACTGTTTCCCCATCCATTCCCATGAGGTGATGGGACCGGATGTCATAATCTTAGTTTTCTGAATATTGAGTTTTAAGTCAACTTTTGCACTCTTCTCTTTCACTTTCATCAAGAGGCTTTTTAGTTCCTCTTCACTTTCTGCCATAAGGGTGGTGTCATCTGCATATCTGAGCTTATTGATATTTCTCCTGGCAATTTTGATTCCAGCTTGTGCATCTTCCAGCCCAGCGTTTCTCATGATGTACTCTGCTTATAAGTTAAATAAGCAGGGTGACATATACAGCCTTGATGTACTCCTTTTCCTATTTGGAACCAGTCTGTTGGTCCATGTCCAGTTCTAACTGTTGTTTCCTGATCTGCATATAGGCAGGTCAGGTGGTCTGGTATTCCCATCTCTGGAAGAATTTTCAACAGTTTATTATGATCTGCACAGTCAAAGGCTTTGGCAGAGTCAATAAAGCAGAAATGGATGTTTTTTTGGAACTCTCTTGCTTTTTCCATGATCCAGCAGATGTTGGCAATTTGATCTCTGGTTCCTCTGCCTTTTCTAAAACCAGCTTGAACATCTGGAAGTTCATGGTTCATGTATTGCTGAAGCCTGGCTTGGAGAATTTTGAGCATTACTTTACTAGCGTGTGAGATGAGTACAATTGTGTGATAGTTTGAGCATTCTTTGGCATTGCCTTTCTTTGGGATTGGAATGAAAACTGACCTTTTCCAGTCCTGTGGCCACTTGCTGAGTTTTCCAAATTTTCTGACATATTGAGTGCAGCACTTTCACAGCTTCATCTTTCAGGATTTGAAATAGCTCACTGGAATTCCATCCCCTCCACTAGCTTTGTTCGTAGTGATGCTTCCTAAGGCCCACTTGACTTTACATTCCAGGATGTCTGGCTCTAGATGAGTGATCACACCATTGTGATTGTCTGGGTCGTGAAGCTCTTTTTTGTACAGTTCTTCTGTGTATTCTTGCCACCTCTTCTTAACATCTTCTGCTTCTGTTAGGTCCCTACACTTTCTGTCATTTATTGAGCCCATCTTTGAATGAAATGTTCCCTTGCTATCTCTAATTTTCTTGAAGAGATCCCTAGTCTTTCCCATTTTGTTGTTTTCCTCTATTTCTTTGCATTGATCACTGAGGAAGGCTTTCTTATCTCTCCTTGCTATTCTTTGGAACTCTGCATTCAGATGCTTATCTTTCCTTTTCTCCTTTGCTTTTCACCTCTCTTCTTTTCACAGCTACTTGTAAGGCCTCCCCAGACAGCCATTTTGCTTTTTTGCACTTCTTTTCCATGGGATGGTCTTGATCCCTGTCTCCTGTACAATGTCACAAACTTCCATCCATAGTTCATCAGGCACTCTATCTATCAGATCTAGTCCCTTAAATCTATTTCTCACTTCCACTGTATAATCATAAGGGATTTGATTTAGGTCATACCTGAATGGCCTAGTGGTTTTCCCTACTTTCTTCAATTTAATTCTGAATTTGGCAATAAAGAGTTCATGATCTGAGCCACAGTCAGCTCTTGGTCTTGTTTTTGCTGACTGTATAGAGCTTCTCCATCTTTGGCTGCAAAGAATATAATCAATCTGATTTTGGTGTTGACCATCTGGTGATGTCCATGTGTAGACTATTCTTTTGTGTTGTTGGAAGAGGGTGTTTGCTATGACCAGTGTGTTCTCTTGGAAAAACTCTATTCATCTTCGCCCTGCTTCATCCCGTACTCCAAGGCCAAATTTGCCTGTTCCTCCAGGTGTTTCTTGACTTCCTACTTTTGCATTCCAGTCCCCTATAATGAAAAGGATATCTTTTTGGGGTTTAGTTCTAAAAGGTCTTATAGGTCTTTATAGAACCATTCAACATCAGCTTCTTCAGCATTACTGCTTGGGGCATAGGCTTGGATTATTGTGATATTGAATCATTTGCCTTGGAAACGAACAGAGACCATCTGTTGTTTTTGAGATTGCATTCAAGTACTGCATTTCGGATTCTTTTGTAGACCATGATGGCTACTCCATTTCTTCTAAGGGATTCCTGCCCACAGTAGTAGATATAATGGTTATCTGAGTTAAATTCACCCATTCCATTCCTTTTTATTTTGCTGATTCCTAGAATGTCAATGTTCACTCTTGCCATCTCCTGTTTGACCACTTCCAATTTGCCTTGACTCATGGACCTGGCATTCCAGGTTCCTATGCAATATTGCTCTTTACAGCATCAGACCTTGCTTCTATCACCAGCCACATCCACAAGTGGGTTTTGTTTTTGCTTTGGCTCCATCCCTTCATTCTTTCTGGAGTTATTTCTCCACTGATCTCCAGTAGCATATTGGGCACCTACCAACCTGGGGAGTTCCTCTTTCAGTATGCTATCATTTTGCCTTTTCATACTGTTCATGGGGTTCTCAAGGCAAGAATAATAAAGTGGGTTGCCATTCCCTTCTCCTGTGGACCACATTCTGTCATACCTCTCCACAATGACTCGCCCATCCTGGGTGGCCCTACATGGCATGGCTTAGTTTGATTGAGTCAGACAAGGCTTGGACATGGGGTATCTCTTCAAGGCTGCTCCAGCAGAGCACAGCCTCTGCTCTGTACCTTGCAAGAGGGGTATCTCCTCATGGCCGCCCCTCTGACCTTGAATGTGGAGTAACTCCTCTTGGCCCTCCTGCGCCCCCAAAAGAACATCTAGGACTACTTTATTTGGTATTCTTAAACAGCAAAAGCTTTTATTTTCCCAGAACCATATTCACATAAACAATGATATGGTAAGGTTTCTAAACCATTAATTTTACTCATCAAAAGGAATGATGACAAGATTTTTTTTTAAAAAAATTTTCTCAAACCATCCTCCATCAGTTTTCCAGTTTACATCAGCTCAGCTTGGAATACAGCAGAATTATGGATTTTAACATAACACAGACAAATGCCCACTAGTTTTCTCCAACTTTGATTTTAATATTCAGTTAATTATTAGATACCTTATTCCTAGTTTCCTTTATGATATCAGAACTTTTCAAAGAAATAAATTCAAAATGTCTATCCCAATGCTTGAGAAATTCCATGGACAGAGGAGTACAGTGCATGTGATCTCAAAGAGTTGGACATGACTGAGCGATCAAACACATATACACACACACAGCCCAGTGAAGTGTTAAAAATTTAAAATATTATGTTAACAAGTATTAAGTTTCTGTGAAAATTACCAAACTGATCTGGCAAATAAAACGAGTGAATTCTAGTACTCTAGAAATATTTACTTTGTCAGGTGGGTTTTAGAAATTAAAAAAAAGAAAGTGAAGTACTTTCCAATAGATTCATTCAGCTGTAAATAGTGATGATAACAGTTAAACATTGTTTAGGAGAGCTCACCAGGTGAGAATCCAGTCTTTGAATTTTTTATCTTTAATCTATTTGATCTTCACAATAGCTTTATGAAGAAGACAATGTTTTTATGTCCAATGAACTGATAAGAAAATTAAAAATCAGAGAAATCATGTAATTTCCCCAAAGTCAGGTAGCTAGCAAGGAATAGTGGGTATTTTACTCCACACAGAATACATACAATGTACTGTTAAATGCACTGTCCTCTCCAACAATAATTGCCAACTCGTTGTTTATGAGTAAACATTTTACAAAGCTGACGATGTAATAATGCTGAACTTTATGTCTGAGCCCTTTGCTGTTGAAAAGCAATAATAGTTAAGATATCTTTCTGCCCTCTAATGACTCCACTGTGCTGGTGTATTTTGAGTGAAGACTCACTTGCCTCCTTTTCAAGGACTTCCATAAACTCTAGGATGACCTTCTTGCATATTTATTCCTAAAACATTCCAAGTTCCCTCCTGTGTTTTTGAGACCTTTCCTATTTATGAATGTTCTTCCTATTGTAACAGTGTACATAAAATAATCTCCTTTTCTGCATTTGTCTTTCACAGTTTGGTACTGTAACTCTGATATAACATCACTTTTGGACCCCTGTGTACTCTACCCAGGAAAGGACTTCTGGAACCCTTTGTCCTCTGCTCCTGGCTAATGATTTGTGACCCAGTGGTAAGTCCACCTCCTGGTCCTGTGCTATGGACTCATGTATAGTCAATTTGGTAGCATGGTTAGCATTTGATTTTAATTCTTTTTAAACACGTGCCTGATTTCTACTGCTAGCTTCTTTGGGTTTTGAGGTCTGACCATTTGGTAGTCTCTGTAAAGGAATGACTGGTTTATAGAGATATTCTCTCTATCAAATGAAAGAGACTGAAATTCGGCTTTGTTAGTCTTGTCTGTTTGTCTATCTGGAGTCCAAATCAATTTAGAATAGTTCTTTGATATGGATTAGTGAGTTCTTTTCTGGGTTTATATATACTTGACCTATGACCAAAATTTTTAGAACTGAAGCCATAAACATCTCTCTCTCTTTGTATGTCTATGTCTGTGACTCAAAAAGTCTTTACCTCTCAATATGTGAGTGTGTAATATTTCCTACCTTCAGTTGGAATTACCAAATTTGATTATACCTTAAAAACTGCTTAAGGACTTCTATTTTGATTGGCTGACAGGTAAATTATTACATATGTAAATTGAATATTCCTAAAATATCCAGAAATTAAGGAAATTAAACTACTAACATTTTCTTTTTAAAAATGTTTTTTATTTTAGGTAGTTATTTACTTTTGTCTGCACTGGGTATCCATTGCTGTGTGCTGGTTTTCTCTAGTTGTGACAAGCAAAGGCTATTCCCTAGCTATGGTGTGCAAGCTTCTCACTGTAGTGACTTCATTTGTTGTGGAGCGCAGGCTCAGCAGTTGTGGGACGTAGGCTTAGTTGCTCAGTGGCATGTGGGATCTTCCTGGATCAGATATCAAACCCATGCCCTATGCATGGCTGCTGCTGCTGCTGCTGCTGCATCGCTTCAGTCGTGTCAGACTCTGTGCTACCCCATAGACAGCAGCCCACTAGGCTCCTCTGTCTCTGGGATTCTCCAGACAAGAATACTGGAGTGGGTTGCCATTTCCTTCTCCAATGCATGAAAGTGAAAAGCGAAAGTGAAGTTGCTCTGTCGTGCCAGACTCTTAGCAACCCCATGGACTGCAGGCTCCTCTGTCCATGGGATTTTCCAGGCAAGAGTGCTGGAGTGGGGTGCCATTGCCTTCTCCGCCCATGCATGGCAGGCAGATTCTTAACCGCTAGACCACCAGGGGAGTTTCATGAACTACCAAGATTTTCAATATGCCAAAATTTGAAAATATTCTTACAGAAACCAAATCAGAAAAGCTTTACTATTTCAAACTTACATGCTTTATATAAATCTTTGGCAAATGAGAGTTGTTTACTATTTTTTGTGTAATAAAAACAATGATGTTTTCTCTGAGTTATCAGCATTGGGTATGATAAACACATAGACTTTTATTCTATTTCCATGTTCTAGGGTAAGACTCACCTCCATCTTTTCTTATGACCCCTGTATGATTCAAGGATGAATCCTTTTTTATCTGAAACTTTCCTCATTAGTGAATAATCTACACATTGTAATGGCTAGAATAAATTCAGTTCCTCTGTTGTCTTGTGCATTTTGTCTTTCACATACTTTATTTTATCTCCTCCAATTCTTACAACAACTTTATCAAGCAGGAATCATCATTTTCACTTTGTGGATGAGAACATTCCATTTAGAAAACTCAAGAAAACTAATCAAGGTCATGTATCTATCTAGTAGTGGGTAGAGATTTGCTGGTTTTAGAGACTGTGCTCTTAATCTGTAATCTATACATCATCATAAACAAGTCAAATTATACTTTGTATACCGCACATTCAACTTAGCAATGAAATGTTCAATAGCTTCCCGTGAGTTAAAGAGGAGTTGTTCTTGTTCAATCTTTAAGTTGTGTCCCACTCTTTGAGACCCCATGGACTGCAGCATACCAGGCTCTCCTGTCTTTCACTATCTCCCAGAGTTTGCTCAAATGTATTTCCATTGAGTCAGGGATGCCATCCAACCATCTCGTCTTATGTTGCCCCCTTCTCCTCTTGCCCTCAATTTCCCCCAGCATCATGATCTTTTTCAATTAGTTGACTATTCCCATCAGGTGGCCAAATTACTGGAGTTTCAACCCCAGCATCAGTCCTTTCTTTAAGCTTCAAACCAGAGCCAAAGTTCATCACTTGAAGGAGATGGTCAGTCTTGAGCAGGAAAATTAATAGTGCTGTTAAATATTAGTATGGGGACTCTGTTGAGCTAAGTGTGAGGTACATGACTAAACCACTAAGTGCATATACATTACTGGTGGCAGAAGACTGTATGAACCAGAGCTCTCTTGAAAGAGGCACCAAATACTTCTGTCCCAGATGGAAGAAACCATCTCAGATTATCACACATCAAGCCCACTCTTCTGTAAGCTGATTTTAAATTTGGGCTATTATTAAATATTATTTTGATTGTTTATAAATCTTGGTATGTCACCGCTGCTAAGAAACTCCTAATTCTCTTGCATTTTTCAGTGAGTCTCTTGCTGCAGATTCTGCATCTTTCTAACCTAAATATTTCTGCAGCATATTCCTCAACCATAATGAACTTTTACATTCTAGTTTAGTCTCCTTTTTAAATTTTTTCTTCTGAGTGACTTTGAACAATTAAAACACTAAGCAATCAAGATATTATTTTTCAGAGTGGTCCTTATATTTTTGGCAATGTATTATTCTAAAATATTTACTGGAATGCTCTGCCTCTCAGAAATGACTCTCTTGGTGCTTTTAACTAACACAGAAGAATATGCATGTGTGAATCTATTCTAAGATGAAAGCAGGGGTTTGATATTGTCCTAAAAATAACTTTAATTTGGATCTAGTCAATTTGATCACATCCTTATTCAAATGATCTGTCTTGAAGTATGGAAGATTTAGTGTACCTAGTAAAATATCAGGAAAAATTCTGTAATGTCTTAAGGAAAGCTGCTGTTGTTTAGAAAGCTGCATAAAAAAATACCCATCTGCAAATGGTTATTTATTACTGTTAGTTATTTTTAGATTTTTTTTTTTATTTTGATGCATTGCTCAAAGTAGCCTGTGGGTGCATTTGCACAGTTTAGTAATTAGCTTTCCCACTATAGCTTATACACAACATAGAAGACAACATAAACACAGGACACATTCACATATATCAGCATGTATTCACACGCAGATGAATAAACAGGTAAGTGAGGATGTCTTTCAATCAGTTTGTCAGCCAAAAATATGATTATTTAATAATCCCTTAAAAGTCAAGAGTCTTAAGTACTTGACAGTTATCAAGGAGCTATTTCTTTGTTCAGGGATTGTGGTTTGTTTCTGGGCCATGCCTATGTGTCTATATGCTTTCCAGGAGGCTGCAAAATGTCTACATTCTTAAAATGAAATCATTATCTCTGAAGTATAGAAAAAACTAAACATACTGCAAAATTTCAGTGTAATGCTGTCTACTAAGAGCTGCAACTCCATTGTAAAATAGTTTACATAATCCCTAACCTGGAAACTGTAAGCGTTTAAAATATGCTAGATATGAGGCCAAGAACATCCTCTATAAGTAAGAGTAGCAAAGGTTTCCCAAGATCTTAAAACAGCCTGGCTTGTATTGGCCTCTCTTCAGAAAATCTCGTTCCAGGCACAGACTCAGATGAGTGAACTTCCCTTTGGAACGTTGGTGATTTGACCTGTTAAGCCAGTAATTTGTGACTTGAATGGCTTGGTTAAAAAGTTGAGCTCAATCAATCAGATTTCTTCTTCTAGAAATTTTAAAGCATGTGAAGGACCTTTAAATTGAAAGACTGTATAATGATGGACTAAGTGGCCATGTGGGACCACATGCATGGAGATATTATGGAAAAGCAGACTCATTACGGAGAATCTCTATCTATCTCTCTGTATTTGTGACCCCATGTACTATAGCCTGCCAGGTTCCTTTGTTCATGGAATTCTCTAGGCAAGAATACTGGAGTAGGCAGCCATTGCCTTCTCCTGGGGATCTTCCTGACGCAGGGGTTACACCTGGGTCTGCTGCATTTCAGGCAGATTCCTTATCATCTGAGACATCAGGGAAGCCTATAGGGTTCACTCAAAGTTCATTTCTCCTGAGAAATCTGTATGCAGGTCAACAAGCAACAGTTAGAACTGGACAAGGAAAAACAGACTTGTTCCAAATCGGGAAAGGAATACGTCAAGGCGGTATATTGTCACCCTGCTTATTTAACTTATATGCAGAGTACATCATGAGAAATGCTGGATTGGATGAAACAAGCTGGAATCAAGATTGCTGGGAGAAATATCAATAACCTCAGATATGCAGATGACACCACACCTATGGCAGAAAGCAAAGAAGAACTAAAGAGCCTCTTGATGAAAGTGAAAGAGGAGAGTGAAAAAGTTGGCTTAAAGCTCAACATTCAGAAAACTAAGATCATGGTATCTGGTTCTATCACTTCATGGCAAATAGATGGGGAAACAGTGAGAGAATTTATTTGGAGGGGGGGGCTCCAAAATCACTGCAGATGGTGACTTCAGCCATGAAATTAAAAGATGCTTACTCCTTGGAAGAAAGTTATGACCAACCTAGACAGCATATTTAAAAATCAGAGACATTACTTTGCCAACAAAGGTCCATCTAGTCAAGGCTATGGTTTTTCCAGCAGTCATATATGGATGTGAGAGCTGGACCATAAAGAAAGCTGAGTGCCAAAGAATTGATGCTTTTGAACTGTGGTGTTGGAGAAGACTCTTGAGAGTCCCTTGGACTGTAAGGAGATCCAACCAGTCCATCCTAAAAGAAATCGGTCCTGAATATTCATTGGAAGAACTAATGCTGAAGCTGAAACTCCAATACTTTGACCATCTGATGTGAAAAACTGAGTCGTTGGGAAAGACCCTGATGCTGGGAAAAATTCAAGGTGGGAGGAGAAGGGGACGACAGAGGATGAGATGGTTGGATGGCATCACCAATTTAATGGACATGAGTTTGAGTAGGCTCCAGGAGTTGGTGATAGGGAGGCCTGGTGTACTGCAGTCCATGGGGTTGCAAAGAGTTGGACACGACTGAGCGACTGAACTCAACTCAAAAAGTTCATTTGGGTTTTTGGTAAAATGTTACAGAAAAATATGATATCTTACCAAAATGTGGACTCCCCTTGTGACTCAGCTGGTAAAGAATCTGCCTGCAATGCAGGAGACCTGGGTTCAATCTCTGGGTTGGGAAGATCCCCTGGAGAAGGGAAAGGCTACCCACTTCAGTATTCTAGCCTGGAGAATTTCATGGACTGTCTAGTCCATGGAGTCTCAAACAGTTGGACATGACTGAGTGACTTTAACTTCGCTTCACTTCACTACAGAAAAATGTGAATGAACTTTTAGGTTGTCTCAATATATACCTCTGTTTTTCTTAAACCTTAGTTCTTCAGCTCTTTTGTGAACTCCTGTAAGATCTGACAGTATCTTTACTGTAAGCTGTTATCTTATGAGCTAGTTTGACCTTCTTTCTTCTATTCCTTTCTATGAAAAGAACCATTAATAAAAAAGAAGCTGTAACAGAGACAGCACATCCTCTTAGAAACTAGGTAGCACCAGATCAGGGATACAAATCTGGAAACTGATTTACAAATAGGAACACCTGGGGAGAGCAATCATTGCTTCTTTCATAAATGTGAGCAGGTTTTCTGATGTAGAACTATGAACTCTCCTTTCCACCTAGGACTACCTCTCTAACCCCCTAGGAAGGCCCCTTTCCCTCCATTCTCAGGTACTTAGATGAGTGATTAAGCCTGAAATTGGGGGCTGAGGAAGGAAGGTGGGAAATGCATTTCCACAATCCCCACTTAGAATGATTAGGTGGTGGTAGTAGAATTAATTCTTATTAGGACTCATGTACATTTAGATGCTGTCTGTTCGCTAGACTCCTTTTGGGAAAGTCTTTGCTGTCTAGCTATCCTTGTCTGACATTTTCAACTCTTGGACCACATCTCATACCTTTGCTGACAGTTTTTCTCTTCTCTGCCCTAAATCTTCACATGGCAAGCTTTCTTGTCATGTAGGCCTCAAGTGTCACTTTCTCAGAAGGCTTTCTACTGAAGTTTATTCAACTGAAGTTTAAACTCTTTTTCCTGACACTCTATTACTTTATAATATTTTCCTCATAACAGTTATTGTTGTCTGAAATAACTTTGTTTTGTTTTTATTTTTTATTTTTTTTTAAAGCAGGGACTTTATCATTACTGCTTCATGCTTAGATGAATGCCAGAGATAAGAGAAATGCTCCATAAAATGTTGTTGACTTCATAAACAGTTGAGGTGCTTCCCTGTGGCTCAGATGGTAAAGAATCCACTTGCAATGTAGGAACCCAGGTTTGATCCCTGAGTCAGGAAGGTCCGCTGGAAAAGGGAATGGCAACACACTCCAATATTCTTGCCTGGAGAATCCCATGAACAGAGGAGCCTGGTGGGCTACAGTCCATGGGTTCGCAAAGAGTTGGACATGACTGAGCGACGGAAACTTTCACAATGAACAGTTAGTACTGTTAACAATATTCAGAATATTCAAGCTAATGTCATCTATAATCATTTTACAAGAAAAACTGCCCCAAATTACAAATTGGTTTAGAGTGAGTTTTAGGTCATGAAGACTTGATAATATTTTACTACCATTTTAACAATTGGCAAGTTGATTACAATTCTTTCCATTCCTTGAAAGAGAACCTGTAATGACCATTTCTTACCCAACACATGCTAAATGTCAGGTACCAGTTTCCAATACCATAGTGAAATCTGCTAGTAAAGACAAGTTTTGATGATGTCTTTATCAGTTCAGGCTGCCATGGAAAAATACCATAGACGGAGTGGCTTAAACAATAGGAGTTTATTTTCTTAAGTCTGGGGGCTGGAAAGTCTAAGATCAAGGTACTGGTAAGGTTAGTTTCATTCTGAGGCCTCTTCGCTGAGCTTTTAGGCAGCCACGGTCTTTCTAAGAGAGAGAAGGTGGGGGTAGATTGAGAGAGATTAATTTCTCTCTGGTGTCTCTTTTTTTATAAGGGCATCAATCCCTTTATAAGGGCCTCATCCTTATGACCTCACCTAACTTTAAGTACCTCCCAAAAGCCTCATTTCCAAACACCATCACACTGGAGTTTTGGGATTCAACGTAAGAATTTGGAGGGTGGGAGGTGCACAAAAATTCAGTCCATAACAGATGACTGATACTTTAAAATAACAATGTCTCCTATTTATATTGTACTTCTATAGTTGTAGAGCAGTTTTCCTACATTTTCTTATATGATTCCAGTCTCAGGTTCTTATAAATTGGGACTGATGGTACAGTTTGTTTTTTTATAGATAAGGAAGCTAAGGTTCACAAAGGTTAAGTAGCTTGTTGGAGGTTTTGCACCCAAGAGGCTACAGAGAGACAGTCCTATAACCTTAGCATCCGATCTCTGCTCCAGCCCTGAAAACAATCCAAGAGTAATTGCTTTAGTCTAATGTTTATTTCTTTCCCCTGAAGGCTGTTGTAAATCATTAGAATTTCACTGTAATTTCCTTTCAAGTTCAAATCTACATATGAATCCAGAAAAGGACTCTTTTTGAAAAACCATCTAAAGAAGACTGTCAGTTTTTGTACTCTCGGGTGACCTTTGGGGCTGTCAGACTATGTTCTCTGTGTCTATTCAGAATAAGAGCTGATTTGTGAGTTTGCCTGAGATATAAATCAGAGGGACTTCTAGTGTATATAAAACCTAATGACTGATGTGCTGTTCTCAGCAACCATGATGAGAAACCATAAGTTAACAACCTATGACATTCATATTCTCAGCATTGTTTATTTGTGGTTTTGGTTCTAAAATACAGTTGATCCTTAAACAACATGGATTTGAATTGTGCAGATCCACTTACATAGAATTTGTTTCAGATACACTGTAGTTGGTTGATAAAATCCATGAACAGCCATGAACTGCACGAACATCCATGAACTGCAGAAAGGGAGAAATTATACTCAGATTTTTGACTGTTCAGACGGTTGGTGCACCTAACCCCGACACTGTATCAGTTGACTAACCCCCAGAACTGTGTTTCTATTTCCAACCAGGAGTGAAGAAAGTGAGCAATGAGCAGAAATAATTTGGGGTAGATTTCTTAACTGATGTGTACCTACTAGAAATTTCTCCTACATCCTTCTTACAACATTGGCCCTTCTTTTGGAAAGCATATGCTGAACAAAGTCTTTGTAGTACTTATCCAAATCAGAAGCAATGTTTGTCTGATGAAGGAGAGGTAATCAGGGTTGTGACAGGTACTGGAAGCCTGGAGAAGGTGAATAAATGTTCTTATGCTGTAGAGAAAAGGACTGTTTTAAACCTTGGTGATGTCTATTCTAGGGGGCGAGAGGTACTGATCACAATCAAAATGGAGGAGATGGGAAAGGAGCCAACTAATAGAAGACTGGAATCCAGCCTGTTCTGTAGTCACTGACCATATTTAATGGGACCTTCAGAGAGTCTGGAACACATTCTTGGCAGGAAGTATACCATGACCTTTTCTTTTTATAAAAAGGCCCACCTTCAGTTATATGGGCAAAGCTCCTTGACATAAATTTTTAGGAGTTAATATGGAAGGCACAGTGGTGATAATGTCTGTACGAACTAAAAACACTTTTATACCTAAACTGTCTTCCCTTCACCTCTGTCCCAAGTTTGCTCCTGATTGATGGGTGCCAGTGTCAGTGAATTTTGTCTGTACTAAGGTGGATACTTCTTGTAAGCGAGTCCCCATGCTGCTGCTGCTGCTGCTAAGTAGCGTCAGTTGTGTCCGACTCTGTGCGACCACATAGACGGCAGCCCATCAGGCTCCTCTGTCCCTGGGATTCTCCAGGCAAGAACATTGGAGTGGGTTGCCATTTTCTTCTCCAATGCATGAAAGTGAAAACTGAAAGCGAAGTCGCTCAGTCGTGTCCGACTCTTAGGACACCATGGACTGCAGCCTACCAGCCTCCTCCATCCATGGGATTCTCCAGGCAAGAGTACAGGAGTGGGGTGCCATTGCCTTCTCCAGCGAGTCCCCATAACTACCCTATTTTCTAAACTACATATAAGGGAAGCATAATGCAGAGCTAAAAGGATGAATTTGGTTCACTTTGTTAGAGTGTACAGTTGGCCCTCTGTACCTACCAGTTCTGCATCCGTGCAGCCCACCAAACCAATCTGCGGATGGAAGGCCAGCAGGAATGGAGGGCTGATGGTGCTATGCCATTTCATATTAAGGGCTTTGAGTATCTGTGGGTTTTGGTATCCACAGGGGATCTTAGATCAGAGGAATGACTGGATCTGACCAGGGTGGATCTCAACTGCAGTGTCTCCCCATATTGGTATATTATTGTTAAAGGTGAAGTACATCACAAATTCTTAGTTACTTCAGTTAAAGAAGGGCATTTTTGATTGATTTACATTCAGAAATCTAAGTCTGAGATGCTTGAAGTTTCTGCCAACTCAATTTCTCTCACTTGGCTTCTCAGATGCATTCATAGATGGAAGAAAAAGATGCTACTTTAGCCAGGAAGCCTGGAAATGTCTGTGACACAGTTTATTTAGTGGATTCTGCAGCTGCTAATCTGGGTTTGCCCAGGGGAGTGTGTCATCCATGTGAACCGCATCTGCCCTGTGTGTAAAGGTGGAAAAAGGGTTGAGAATTCATCTATGCAGTGTTTTATCATAGATCCTGGTTCAAACTCTTGAATAGAGAGGCATATCTAAGTGCACACTCACTACTTCCTTTTGCCATTCCAATTGGGTCCCCTGCCTATCTTTGCTTATTTTCACATTCATTCTTTTTTTTTTTAATTATTTATTTGGCTGTGTCGTGTCCCAGTTGTGGCATGCAGGGTCTTTCATTGTTGTGTGCAGGCTTAATTGCTCCAAGGCCTGTGGGTTGTTAGTTTCCTGACCAGGGATTCAACCCATGTCGCCTGCATTGGAAGACAGATACTCTTTTTCTTTTTAAATTATTTTTAATTGAAGGATAATTGCTTTACAATATTGTGTTGCTTTCTGCTATACATCAGCGTGAATCAGCTGTAGGTATACATATATCCCCCCTCCTTCTTGAACCTCCCTCCCACTTCTCACCCCCTTTCACCACTCTAGGTTGTTACAGAGCCCCAGTTTGAGTTCCCTGAGTAATATAGCAAATTCCCATTGCTTATCTATTTTGCATATGGTAATCTATATACTTTCTCCATTTGTCCCACCCTCTTTGTCCTCCTTCCTCCTCTGTCTATGTCCATAAGTCTGTTTTCTATGTCTGCATCTCCATTGCCACCCTGCAAATAGGTTCGTCAGTACCATCTTTGTAGATTCCATATATATGCATTAATATATGATATTTGTTTTTCTCTTTCTGACTTACTTCGCTCTGTATAATAGGCTCTAGTTTCATCCATCTCATTAGCATTGACTGAAATGTGTTCATTTTTATGACTGAGTAATATTCCATTATATTTGTGTGCCACAACTTCTTTATCTGTTCATCTGTCAAAGGACATATAGGTTGCTTCCATGTCTTGGCTATTGTAATCAGTGCTGCAGTGAACATTGGGGGACATGTGTCTTTTTCAGTTTTGGTTTCCTCAGGGTATATGCCTATTAGTGAGAATGCTGGGTCATATGGTTATAGTTTTTTAAGGAATCTCCATACTGGGAAGATGGATTCTTAACCCCTGGACCAAAAAGGAAGTCCCCTTACACTTATTCTTGCCATTCTTGTCCCATAAGCCTTTGTCCAGTGGCTCCTACTGCCTTGAGGACCTTCCTAACCTCAGTTAGTGCTGCTTCTCTCTGCTCCTTGTGTGACTTCTATCAGGCCCTGACCACATGGGGCCATGGATGCGTCTCTCACCCTTTAGGCCACAGGTGTCCACCCAGGGCAGAGAGCAGGCATCTGCTTGCTCTATCTGACACTGAGCTGTGCTCAGAGTCAGGAAGTGAGTAGTTAGCCTTTCTCTTCAGGACGGATGTTTCCTCACTTTAATGAGAAGTGGTTATGCTGTTCTGAGGTCTTGAGACCTGACCAGCAGTGATATGCCTGCAATGGAATGGAAGGTGGTGTGATGAAAAGTCATTGAAACATCCATCTACAAGGGAAACATGGCTGAATGACTCCCCTTTCATTAGGAATTATGGGCTGCTCAGAACATCCACATCCATACATTAGGGAAGCATGGAATCAAGTCGATCTCCAGAATTCTTTCCCTGTCACATCCCTGCAGAACTTTGAAAAGGCTGATAGCTGCGAGGCTGGGGTAAGCAGGTAAAAAAGCAATCTTCTTTGGGTTTTCTCCCAACACATTCACTGAGCTTTCTTGGCAAATGAAAGCCTCTTCCATTATTCATTCATTTTAGTACATTCTTATCGAGTGCCTACTCTGAGTCAGGTATTGCACTGGTTGCTTGGGATACAGTGCCTGTACTCAGGGAGGTGTTGCGGGCTTCTTGGGGAGAGAGAGGAGGAGTGAACAGAACACTGCAACTCCCTGGAGACCATGGTCCCCAAAGAGAACAAAAGCTTTTATAATGGTTGTAGTTTGTATCACATGGAGCCTCCTGTCTGCTTTGTACAAAGGAAAATCTGCTGCCCTTTGCCCTTTTTTTATATAAGCATAGGCTTCATAGTGTGGTCTGGAATATCTGTATTACCACTGAGAGAATTCAAAGCCAGGGAGAAATTATTTGTGGTAATAGGTATATTTGGATGTGTTTGAAGAATTTTGACTAGCTGATGACTAAAAAAGGCAAGAAAATAATTTTCTCCTCTCCAAAGAAAATATAGTTTTGAAACTGAGACAAGGTCAATTTTTGTTGGTCACGGCAAAGAATCTTTCTGCTACTATTTATCTGTGGGAGTTTCTAGGAATCTTTAAGAGAATTTCAGGAAGACAAATGGAATGTTTCTTGTTTTCTTTAAAAAGAAATTCTTTTAAAGTTCAAGGAGGGGTGTGTGTGTGTGTGTGTGTGTGTGTGTGTGTGTGTGTGTGTGTGTTTGGGAATGGGGGGGATGCCTGGGTAAGGAGAATGCTCTTCTCAATTGGGCCCCAACTACCTCTTAGGTTCCAGTTACTCCATCCACCTCAGTACCACGTGCCCATGTATTCTGTATGGCAAACACTCCAATTCTCATCATTCTTCAGACACATTTCCCCTTTCTTGTCAATCCTTGCTTGCTGCCCCCAAATTATATACTACTTCATTGGGGCTTCCCTGGTGGCTCAGATGGTAAAGAATCTGCTTGCAATTCAGGAGACCAGGGTTCCATCCCTGGGTTGGGAAGATTCTCTGGAGAAGGAAATGGCAACCCACTCTAGTAAGTATTCTTGCCTGGGGAATTCCATGGACACAGGAGCCTGACAGCCTATAGTCTACGCAGTCGCAAAGAGTTGGACACGACTGAGCAACTAACACACACATGCACACACACACCATTTACTGCATCTCAGGAATACCATTCTCATATTCCATGGACAGAGGAGCCTGGTGGTCGCAGTCCATGGGGCTGTAAAAAGTTGGACAGGACTAAGCAACTATTGGGCATTTTAAACTTTAAAATTCTCTGGGCAGTGATAGGAACCAACAGTAAATGGCATGTGGAAGCACCACATGGAAGTGGTGGAAGCATGTGGAAGTTTTAATATGATCCAATTAAAATGTCCAAGCTTCAGTATACATGTTCTCTTTTGTGTATTGTTCAACCTCAGTTTTCATCTCCCTGAAAATACAGCTGCTTTTTTTGATCTCAAGATCCTATGCTCTGAACCCTGCCTTTACCATCCCAAGAAATATCCTTTTGATGAGATGCTAAACTTAATCATCTGCTTTTGGCACAGTGACTACCCCACATTGTGGAGTAGAGAGGGGATCTGGGACCGGCACCCTGGATGGTTTCGAGCATTTGGAGGAATCTACCTTACCTACTTTCTGAAATGGATGATAGTGGGGCATGAATGGAGACAGAGCCTCTCTATCGGGGGAGGAAGCACCATTCTCTCAATTCTTCCACCTGCGGTTGAGGCCAGAGGATCATGGTACGTTTGTTCACAACATAGGTTCTAACTTTTGTCACTACCTGGAAGAAGTTAGGAAAATCAGACCTCATATCAGTTAAATTTATTTTTTTTTCCTTTTCACCGAATACAATGTGATTTTTTTTTTTTTTTTAGTTATTTAAAAAGATCCAAAAAATTAAACAGCAACGAAATGCAGTCCTGATAGTGTCCTTCGCCAAGCCAGCAGCGGTTAGGTGAGTGAGCAGAGGGCATATCTATAATTCAGTTCGGGAATATTTCTGTTAATAATTAATAGAGTGCCACAAAAGGAGGAGGCCCAATTGGGCCCTCGAACAAAGCTGCCAGCTGAGGACGACAGTGGTCGCCTCGGAGCCAACTGACCCGCCCAAGGTCGGATTTGCTCCAGCAATCCAGGCGCGCGCCACCACTGCCAGCTTGGCCACAGGGGGAGCCGGGAGAGGTGCCAGGAGCCCCGCCGCCACTGAGCGCGCGCGCGTGTATGTGTGTGTAAACTCTCACTTCCCACCGCTAATCTTTCTTTTGGCATATTTATGAGAATTGCGTGTTAACATCCACGTCCAGGGGGCACTTCACAAGGCAGCCACCAAATAAGCAATCTGGAGTCCATCGGGGGTGAGGAGCCGCTGCGGGCGCACTCGCCCCTCCACGAGGTGTTGGGGTATGTGGGGGGAGTGCTTTTTTTGTTGTTCAATGGAAGTGGGTGACATTGGAGATCCGACCACTAGGACAGAGATCTCCCGGGAGCCAAACCTCTCGCCAACGTATTTCTTTTTGCAACAACAGGTTCCCCGAGGGCTGGCCCCGCCGCCGGGAAGGACTGGCAACCTGTTCGTAGACCTTTGACTCTCCTAACCCGGACCTCAGCCTCCCTTTCGTAGCCCTTGGCCTGGGCCCGATTCGAATTTCAGTAATCCTTCCCTTCTCCGAGTCCAACACCTGTGTAAAGTCGGTCTCCTCCGCGCCGGAGACTTCCGACCCCAGAGTTGAGGCCAACAAACTCTCCACAAGGAGGCGGAGACCGAGGGGTCTGGGCGCGCTTGCGGGCGACCGGACAGCTCCGGGCTGGCGGCCTCGCCAGGGATGCCCCCGGGGTTCCCAACCCCACAAACTCGTTATGATGCCGGGCTGGGGGGGGGGCTGTGTGTTTGCAGCGGAGTGGGGTGGTGGGTGGGGTACCGGGGGAGATGCAGAGAAAACGCTTCAGGAAGAGAAGAAGACACCTAGAAGCACCTTGCGGTCGAGCCTGGACCTGCCGCCGAAGTCACCTCTTCCAGCCTCTCCTGACGTTTCTGCCCTGCCGTCGGGCCCATTTCAGCTTCAAAGGGGACACCTCTCCCTCTGCGATTAGCTCCTCGCCCCTGGGGGCCCCCATCTGGGGACCCTGGAACGCTGCCCACTGGCTCCCGAGAGCTTCGGCGACTGGGGGCCAGGCCGGGGGCCGGGCAGCCGCGGCGTCGTGACTGCGCCCGCCCCGCCGCGCCTGGAGGCGCCCCTGGCGACCGCGGTGAACGCCCCACCCTCGGACGGCCCTGGCCCCGCCCCCGGCCGGCGCGCGCTCCCGGCCAGGGGAGGCGTGTGCTGCTTCTGCAGCCAGCGAGAGAGCGAGAGGGATGGATATTGGAGGAGGAATTCGGGCTTAACAAGTGATCGCTGCTGTCTAGGATATATATTTTTTTTTCTGGGGAACCTTGACTTCTTTTCCCTGTCGAGCCCTTCTGTGCTGAACTCCAGAGGAAGCAGGAGTCTTGGGTCCTTCCCTGGGGCAGCCCTGATCCTCACCCCCCGGCTCCAGCTGCTAGGACTCTGTGCCCTCACCCCCCCCCCCCCCCCCAGCCCCCGCCCTCGACCAGGCAGTAGAACTTGTTCCGTGGATATTTGGGAGCTCCCACCTGCCACACCGGAGCGATTCCTTCCACCCCCAAGATCCTTCTTCCCCTCCTCCAGCTGTTGCAGCTTGAGGGTGAAAAAAAGCAAACCGGGGATTTTCTTTATTTTTATTTTGCACCCCGCCTGGGAATGGTAAGTATGACACCTCTCTTACCTTTCCTCTCCTCTCCTCTTTGGCTATTAAGAAACAGTGGACATTTGAGGGATAAATAACATCGAGAATGTGACAGAAGGGCATGAATGGAAGACGGTTAAAAATAAAACAGGAGGTGGGAGAAGGGAGGTGCAGATGCTGCGCGGCGCTCCGGGGGGCCAACAGTTGTTATTTTCCCAACCCCGGGGATGGGGTGCGTGCGCCCTGGTTAATGTGCCCGAGCGGGAACCTAGGTCTGGAGGCGAGGGCGCGATTAAAGATGTCGCTTCCCAACGAGGTGGGGTTTAGATTTAGCATCGTTTTGTCTCATCTCAGACTCACCGGTTCTATTTCTTTGAGAGCAGCTGGTGAAGGGGTTTGAATTGTTGCTTCTCCCAACATTTGGGGTTGAGTGCGTTTTCTGAGTATTTGAGCAATACATAGAGACTATATAAATGGCGTGCGTTGAAGTGTGTATTTCTCACGGTATTGGCCCTTGGAATTCTCTCAATCTTTTTCTCCTTTTCTCTCTCTGATAAGGTTCAGGTACCACCCTACAGTTGCAGGAATTAGCACTGAGTGAGGAAAACAGCCTTGTTGTTGGGGGTGGGGTGGGAGGAGGAGGGGCGCGATGCTTGACTCTTGTTTGGGGGCGCAGGAATTGGGGAATAGGTAGTCAGCAAAATTCTATTAGTTCGTGGTGTTAAAGAGGAAAGGATATTCCCCTGCAAGGTCTCTTCATAAAGTCTCCTGCAAGGTCTCCCTCATAAAGTCTCCTGAGAGTCAGCTTCAATAGATTCTCCTAACATGAATACCTTGAGTGGAGAAGGAAGAGAGATTTTAAACTAGTCTGATTTGCTGGTTGGAAGGATTTTTTCTTCTTTTTTCTTTTTCTTTCTTTTTTCTCCCCACTCTCTCCCTTTTTATGGACTCTTCCTCCTCTTCTTCTAAGATGAGAATAGTGAGGTAACTGGTAACAAATTAGAAGGATGATAATTTGCTCTATGTACAGTGGAGGAGGGAGTTAAGTAAACAAAAAAAAAATTAACAAACCCAAGTAAAGAAGTAAGTAAATAGGAAACTATTTGGTGTAAAGAGGGCAAGTCTAGCTCTCCTGCAGAGTTGATTGTGAATTAGAAGACCCTCTAACTCATGACCTTCCGGGAGTCAGTTCCTTTGGTGGAAGAGGGGGTGTGTGTAGTATAAAAATTCACAGGCACTTTGGTTACACTGGGGCTGTATTTAACTAGTGTATTTTAACTGCTTTGAGGGGGTTGGGGAAGAAACTGAGGAAACTCTCAGGCTGTTTGGCTTGTGGAAGTCTTTAAAGGATGTTGGCCTGACCCTCCACAGAGAAGATAGATATTTGGAGACCTTGTGAGAATGAACATTTCAGAGTAGAAAATGATCTTGGGGGTCAGGCAAAGGAGGATACCAAACCAGAAAGCTTCAGATGTGTATTTTCTGGGTTCTTTGTCCCAGTCAATCCCACTTCTTGTCCTGGGAGAATGTGATTGATCTGGAAGGGATGTGTGATCCAAAAGACTTTTGTTTGCTACTTCCCCAACTGTCACTTGATAAAACCTGGGTGTGTTTAGTCTTCTAGGCCAACAGGATTCAGCAGCAGGTGGTCAAGAGGTGGGTCCTGTTAATGGCTCCAGGAAGCCATTTCTCTTATGCTCCCCAAGAGCTCCCGGTAACTGAGGTTGGTAGCTGCCCTGAATCCTGGCTGTTGTTATCCTCCCCAATTCTCTGGGTCACTCGACATTCTTGGAAGTCTTGTTGGACCCAGGGAAGGGAAGACGCAAGAGGAGACAGGAGAAGCGAGATTAAGACAGGGACATTTACAGGTTCTGGCAGAGGAGATGAGTTAGTTGGACCTACAGAGAACAAACTAAGGAAGAATGAAGGTCAGGAGTACTAGGTGACAGGGGGAACAGGAGGGCTGCAGGGAAGATGTGATCAGGAAGTGGCAGATTGGAAATAAAGGGAAGGAGGGAGGGAGGGAAAAGAGAGGGGGATTTGGGCCATAGAAATTATGGGTAAATTATAGGGAAGAAAGTATCATAGGCTGAAAACAAAGTGCATACAAACTGGGATTTGAAACATAAGGAGACAGTCCTTGAGCAAAGTGTAGGAGGAAGCATCAAGGTGAACATGAGGGAACTGCAAGGAGAGTAGATGATTATTAGAGAAGTGGAAACTGGGATTAGCTCCTAGGTTGTGGGTGGTAGGGAGTGTTCTGGAGTCTGGGGAACAGAAAAACAACAACAGGGACATGCTTGAGGGAGTTAGGGAATGCCAACTTAATACAGACCACTCGCGAGCCTCAAAATGTCCTGGATGACTTCATGTTCTGTCTTCCCCTGCTTTGACAGTGGTATAAGGATATATGCATTTGGGGGTGGGGAGATTGACCATAAAGTATTATTATGTTTTTAATAACTGCAAGCCTTTATTGATATTCCTTACGTACTGTGGTGTTCTGTCAACATCAATTATCTCATTTAATCCTTACACAAGTGGTATGGGAGAGGTTGTATTATTATCTGCACTTTGTAGATGAGGTGACTGATGCTTGTTCGAGTGGTGGAACCTGGATTAAAGAAAACTGGTTTTTCCAACTCCTCTAATCCTGAATCAAGTCAGAGGGGTGGAAGGCCACTGAATTCAGAAATACTTGATGAGTGGAAATTTGAAAAAAATGCCTTGAGATCAGTGAATGATGGAAGCAGCTGTAAAGTGACAACATTGTTATTGTGGAATGAAGAGGGTGACAGTGAGAATTAAGACCTAGCATGAGTGAAAAGGTGGACTGAAAGAAGAACCATAGGGTCGAGAGTGGAGAGAGGAAAAATAATTAAATTATGATGAGAGTAGACAGTGCTGAAATGATAGCCAAAGAAAAAGGATAGAAGGATATTTAGTGACAAGGAGATTTAACAACCTGCCCCATTACTACTCCTTGGAAATTTATAGTCGCTTTGGTGCTTTATATAATGGCTTGCTTGCTTGAGGAGAAGAGAAAGAAGTGTATGTAAAAGAAATACTCAGTTTGCTCTTTATTATTTGATTCTTTTTATTTTTCTCCCATGCTTGTTTCCCTTCCTTTTTCCAGGTGAAGTGGCTTCTTCTGCATGATTTTAGCTGAAGGATGCTCTGCATTTCCTTGATTTCTATGGAGACCTCAGAGCTGGGCTTGCCCCCCACTGACACCTCATCTTGCATCTACTCTACCTCCCAAGGTCTTTGCCTCTACAGCTAGCTCAACATTGCCCCTAGGTCCAGGAAGCCTGTGATGAACTTAAGGGGAGAGCCGGGAGAATCATCCTGCTAGGCTTTGAGTGGCAATGCCTGGACATACTTCAAATCACATGTTAACATGGGTCAGGCTGTCACTAGAAGGCAAGTGCTAAGACTTAAAGGCTTATTTGCATTTTATTTAAATTTCATGGACTGAGCTTTGGACAATTTCCATGGCAGAAAAAATATAGTCCATTCTCTAGGCACAACTGCCAGCGGTCGGCTACTTAGTGTCGTTGAAACTTTCAGCATCAAGACCAATGACATCCTGGTTGTAGTTCCAGATTTGAACACCCACCCCCAAACAGGTGTTTGGGAAACCCTGACATTTTCTGACTTTTAATTGAAAGTGCCAGGCCATCTCTCCAGAGAAGCCACGCTCTGGAGAGCAACGTTGAATCCCTGAGAAGAGAGAGCATGGGGCGTGCTGATTTAAAAACAGAAAATGCAAAGTTGGACTGAAAATATCCTTCGTCTTCCAAGCAATCTGCTTAAGGGTTCCAAACTTACCTTAATTTGGTGAGAAAAGAATCTGCCCTATTTTTCTTTCTTCTTCTCCAACTGGAACCAGCCATTTCCCCAAACCGCCACCATGGAGGTTGCAATGGTGAGTGCGGAGAGCTCAGGGTGCAACAGTCACATGCCTTATGGTTACGCGGCTCAGGCCCGGGCCCGGGAGCGCGAGAGGCTGGCTCACTCGAGGGCGGCTGCGGCTGCCGCGGTGGCCGCGGCCACAGCTGCGGTGGAAGGTGGCGGGGGCTCTGGAGGGGGCGCCCACCACCACCACCCATCGCGCGGGGCCTGCACCTCCCACGACCCCCAGAGCAGCCGGGGAAGTCGGAGGAGGAGGCGACAGCGCCCGGAGAAGAAGAAAGTCCACCATCGGCAGGGCAGCTTCCCTCACTGCTCCGACCTGATGCCCAGTGGCTCGGAGGAGAAGATCCTGCGGGATCTAAGTGAGGAGGACGAAGAGGAGGACGACGAGGAGGACGAGGAAGAGGAGGGAAGGTTTTATTACAGCGAGGAAGACCACGGCGAGGAGTGCTCCTACACCGACCTGCTGGCACAGGACGATGGCGGCGGCGGCGGCGGCGGCGGCGGCGGCGGCTACAGCTCCGTCCGCTACAGTGACTGCTGTGAACGCGTGGTGATCAACGTCTCGGGTCTGCGCTTCGAGACCCAGATGAAAACCCTGGCCCAGTTTCCCGAGACTTTGCTGGGGGACCCCGAGAAGAGGACTCAGTATTTCGACCCTCTGCGCAACGAGTATTTTTTCGACAGAAACAGGCCTAGCTTTGATGCCATCTTATATTATTACCAGTCAGGGGGCCGCCTGAAGAGGCCAGTCAACGTCCCCTTTGATATCTTCACCGAGGAGGTGAAGTTCTACCAGTTGGGGGAGGAGGCACTGCTCAAGTTTCGGGAGGACGAGGGCTTTGTGAGAGAGGAGGAGGACAGGGCCTTGCCGGAGAACGAATTTAAGAAGCAGATCTGGCTGCTCTTTGAGTATCCGGAGAGCTCCAGTCCAGCCAGGGGCATAGCCATTGTCTCCGTCCTGGTCATCCTCATCTCCATCGTCATCTTCTGCCTGGAAACCTTGCCGGAGTTTCGGGACGACAGGGATCTCATCATGGCCCTGAGCACAGGCGGGCACGGTGGGTTGCTGAACGACACGTCGGCTCCCCACCCGGAGAACTCAGGGCACACGATCTTCAACGACCCCTTCTTCATCGTGGAGACAGTGTGCATTGTGTGGTTTTCTTTCGAGTTCGTGGTTCGCTGCTTTGCTTGTCCCAGCCAAGCCCTCTTCTTCAAAAACATCATGAACGTCATTGACATCGTCTCCATTTTGCCTTACTTCATCACGCTGGGCACGGATCTGGCCCAGCAGCAGGGGGGTGGCAACGGGCAGCAGCAGCAGGCCATGTCCTTTGCCATCCTCAGGATCATCCGTCTGGTCCGAGTATTCCGGATCTTCAAGCTCTCCAGACACTCCAAAGGCCTGCAGATCCTGGGCCACACGCTCCGAGCCAGCATGCGCGAGCTAGGCCTCCTGATCTTCTTCCTCTTCATTGGGGTCATTCTCTTCTCCAGCGCTGTGTATTTCGCGGAGGCAGACGAGCCGACCACCCACTTCCAAAGCATCCCCGATGCATTTTGGTGGGCCGTGGTGACCATGACAACCGTGGGCTACGGGGACATGAAGCCTATCACGGTGGGGGGCAAGATCGTAGGGTCTCTGTGTGCCATTGCAGGTGTCTTAACCATCGCTCTGCCCGTGCCGGTGATTGTCTCTAACTTTAACTATTTCTACCACAGAGAGACTGAAAATGAGGAACAGACACAGCTTACACAGAATGCAGTCAGTTGCCCATACCTCCCTTCTAATTTGCTGAAGAAATTTCGGAGCTCTACTTCTTCTTCCCTGGGGGACAAGTCAGAGTATCTAGAGATGGAAGAAGGAGTTAAGGAATCTCTCTGTGCAAAGGAGAAGTGTCAGGGAAGGGGGGGTGACAGTGAGACAGATAAAAACAACTGTTCTAATGCGAAGGCTGTGGAGACCGACGTGTGAATCTCACTCTCCACCCGACGCTGCCCGCTCCCCCAATCCCAGCATCTCCAAATATATTTATGCATAGAGAGTGCAGTTATGAAAATGATATATGCAAATGAATCCAATGCATACAGTAGTACACCATTTAATGGTTATACATGGCATAATTGTTACTAAACTTGTATAACATATCAAATAAATGATACATCTTGGAGACGAGGGAGGCTTAAGTAGGAGCAAATCTATCTTTATATATTTTTATTAGAATGCAAGAATTTTGCACATTAACTGGAAGAGATGTTAAAAGTAAAGACAGTTCCCTGGAGAGAATGTGTGTGTGTGTGTGTGTGTGTGTGTGTGTGTGTGTGCTGTGTGCGCGCATATGTGTGTATGTACAAGTAAATTGTCAGCGTTGTTAGTAATCGTGCAGTGATGGGAAAAGTTGGCATTTTGAAGTATTTACTATGTAAGAACTAATGAATTTGAGCAGTTGTTTATTCAGTGCTTTAATAGCATTTCATGTTTTTGGATTCCATAGCTGTTGTTTTTTAAAAATTGTAAGAAATATTATGTAGAAAAAAGAAAGTGAATTATTTAATAGAATGTAGGTCACAATTTTATCTTGGATTTAATTAAAGTTTATTTTTAACTGGAAATTAACTTTTAAAAAGGCTGCAGGGGCCTTTAGAAATTGATTATATTTTATTATTAATTTTGGGAAGATGTGACATCAAATGCCTAACAATAATGGAAGAAATGAAATCAGAGAAACTGTAACAAATTTTGTTCACAGATAACAGGACTGGAATTTTCTTTACTTTTATTTTTTCCCTTGCACTACTTTATATGCTGGAGATTGAGAGAGACTTCATACTGTGAATGTTTACAAATGTAACGGTTCAATGACAATCATTGGAAGAATGATATCTTAGTCTTATTTTATTGTTCTCTTATTTTTTTGTGTGTAAGACAAATGGCCACACAGATAGCAGCACATGATTCCCTTCTTTTTAAAAATCTCAATAGTTGATCTGCAAAGGGACTATGAAGTCAAATTTAGCAAATGAATCTTTTGAAATTGGTCTGTTAACAATGATGCTTCTGAAACCATATTATTTTATATATTCTTCTGCCTTTAAAGCCAGAATAATTTAACCAAAGTTAATGCATGCACTGAAAGAATTCTTGAAGAAATAAGATGCCCAGCAGCTACAGTGATTATGGCTTAAGAGCTTTCTATTAAATGTGCAACATAAATGCTAGATTTACCAAGTTTATTTATTTGTGCAGCGACTTAAGGGCAGAATGTGGGGATTCACCTCAGAATTCAGCATTCTATTTGCTCAAATTGATAGAACTGGTGTCAAAACATTGGGTTTCCACATCACCATCATTATCATTTTTATGAAAGGAATTTATGACACTTATAACTGAATTTCACTCACAGCAAGGTGTTCTAGAATGTGAGGTAACAGCTAGTGATGTGACTTACATTGTTAAGTCATCAAGAGATGTAGGTTAGCAAACTCAGAATGCATAAGAGGCCTTATTCTCCAATATTTTAACTTACGTTCTTTATAAAATGGTTGTTCTGAGGTCTGGGGGAAAAATGCTATGGAAGGTATCTCAGCACATAATGAACTCTGACAACTGTGAACTTTAAAAAAAAAAAAAAAAAAAGAGCTATAGTAGCTTTTCTCAAGACATAACCCCAGGCCATCATTTGATAATAACATAAATCTATCTCTCCTTTAATGATACTTAAAATTCAAAGTAAATTCAACTTCGGATTTAAAACCCAAGTTTTATCCTGTTTTCTTCACCCTTTCTCCACCACTATAGAGGTACACCTCTCAAGAACACCTTTTGGAGAATGAAAAACAGCTGCGGTGGGGGAATATGAGGGTCAATTGAGTGTGCATACCAAAAATCTCTAATGGGCAACAGAGAGTGACAGAACAAGGAAATGCCATCTTGTAACAAGACTTCCAAGGTGGCATTTTAATACATTTTGGATTTAGAGCAAAAATGCAGCAAACATTTCTAGGGTAACACTGTTCAGGTTGGTCACCGTTCATTTGGGAAGGTTTCTCTGTTCATCTCTGCCCCTCCAGTTTCCTCTTACTGAAAAAGAGGACACATAGTGCATTTGTTATGTCACGGAGATTTTACAGAAGGCAAATGAGAACATGTGAAAACTCTGAAATGCAGAGTTCGGTATAGATGCCTGATGTTATGTCTACAGTGCTTCATGCTCTTCTGGGAGAAAAAGAGGTTTAGAACCCTTGAGTTACATGGTTTATTAGTATATTGTAAAAATCATGGATAGTTTCTTTAATTTTGAGCTCCTTGCAAGCAGATGATTTGCAGACACAAGATAGCCTGTCATTGAATGATTCGTTTCTTCTCTTGGGGGAAGATCCCAGGCATGTTGTGATATAAAAAATTGGCTCCGTGTACAAGATACCATGTATCTTTTGCTGTACCCAACTAGGTCAGATTATATCTTCACATAGTTTAAATGTTCTGTGGCATTGGTTGTTTATTGACCATGCTATAATAGCAATAGCAGTGATTTGGCTGTTGAGAAAGTGTATTTTGTTGGTTCTACAGCATCTCCTTCTTAAATCTGAAAAGTTACATTAAATTGTATTGATATGTATTGGAGTTGGTAATTCTGAGAATCCAGAATTTAGGAAATTCTGTAATATGGTCATTTAGAGACCCTAAGGGTTGTTTCTTTATCTTACATGGTTTTCTTAAGGGTCAAGAAGTGACAGCAGGGGCTTCCAAACCTAATATTACTAGGTTATCACTAAATGTTTCTTTGTGCCTTTTTTTTTTTCTGCAAGACACATTTATTTTAGGATGTCTGGATCTTGATTCCACACTAGGAAGGAGGAATTTAAGCCCTCAAGACTTGTATAGGAACACTTCCGTGTGGAACAGTTCCCTTATAGAGAATGTGTGAAGGTAGATTCCTCAGTGCAACGGAGTGTTTTCTTTCCAAATCACAGCTAGACAAAGTTCTTTAGTACCATTTGTGAACATTTTATACTAAAATATGCTTCTAGGGGTTATTTGTAACTGATTTCAGTTCAGTTCAGATTAGCAAACAGTGTTTTCTTCAAGGCCACCATACACATTTGATTGTAACATAAAAGAAAGATGACCCCATTTAGAGATTTGAATTCTTGGGATCTGGGATCCTTTTGTTGTTTTTTAGATGATAATAAATGTTACCAAAAGTACAATGTTTGAGGGTTATCCTAATCAGAGTCTTTTCAAGGGTAGATGCATTGTTCTCTTTTGCAAATCCCTGGGAAGGAAACAGTTATGCATAACAGTTATGGGAGAGACGGGGGATTTAAATACTCCTTTGATTTTCTGTGAAAAGGGAGCTTGTGGGTTCCTGAGGTGTGACAGCTGGTTTAGGGGTCCAGGGTCAACTTGTTGACTGTGGACACATCATTTCTAGTCCCTGATTCTCAGGTTTTTGTTTTTAAATGTACAGTCAGGTGACTAGGCTACATATCAAGCTAATTTAGTGTTTTCTTCAATTCCACAGAATGTTGGTGATGGAAGGAATTAAATGATAATGTAGCCCAATCAAATGATAATGTAGCCCTCACTCATACCAGCCTTGGTTTTGTAGTTAAGTAGTAAGAACAAAACAGTTTAAAAATCTCCCTGTTAGGTTAAATGCAGAACCAGGAATTTCAAATTTAGCTTTAGAGTGCGAACTAAACCAAATAAATTGGGTTTATGTTGAAGCTATTTATTCTAGCAACTTCTAAAGCAAAGAGACTCACTTATTAAAAAATAACTCCTCAGTCTCCAGTTGAATATACGTGGTGAAAGTTGGTAAGTAAACATTTTGATTTCTTGCTTTGTTATAGTACAGTCTTGTCAGTAAACAGTGCCAACCTGTGCTGGGGAACTCATTTTATGCTGAGACACATGTAGTGTTTCACAAGTGCTGCTGCTTTCCTTGTCAAATTTGTTTTAAACAGGATCGCTGAAGCTCTGAAAATCTTCATTAAGCTTGTGTTGAAATAGAATTCAATATATGGAATAAGAAATATCTAAGGGAAATACTCTGAGTTACATACATACATATATACTTTTTCCCTGTTTTCTTGGAAGTCAACATTAACCAGTGGAAAATTGTTTTTAATTGCATCGGAATCATAAACATCAGCACCTCCATGTCCCAAGAGAATCGGGTAGGGTTGTTGATTTTCAGATTGTGATGCATCTTCAGCACTAACATTGCAGCTATTCCTTGGTAAAGTGGGAAATAAATACACCTCGGTTCAGTTTACATTTTTAAGTGAACGTGTGGTGTTCTTATGCGCACAATGCAGAGTGTAACATCCCTCTCTATTTTTTTTTTTTTTTTATTGATACAGTTTAGAATGATTACGGGTTGTCATTCAATGACAAAGGGGCCTGTTCCAGGAAATCTTCCTGACCCAAAAGCCATTTTGAATTCTGCAAGGGACATTTGGTGTGAACAAAAGGTACCTCTTGGTTTTCCTGTCTGGAAAGAAGCTTGACTCAAAACACAGAGTTCCTCAGGCCAATGTTTTCACTGCTACAGGTTAGAAGACAATCCTACTCTCTAGGATGGAGGTCACAAAGATCTGTTTGAAAGAAGGTTGTGGAGTGGTTTGTGTTTAAGATTGAAGGGACCAGACCTGTTGATTCAGTAAGTGGGAATATGTACTTTTGAAATGTGAATTAAGATTAGGACTGTGATATGAGTGTTATTTCTGGCTTAGTTTTCTGTTTCCATAGCATCCCTAATTTCTCATAGTGTCTTCCCAAAGTATGCTAATACATATTAGACCATATGACCCAACTGGAGGTTCAGAAAATATGGTTACTTTATTTATGGTAATAAATTAATCCCTGAGTATAAGTTAGGTGATTTGAAAAACAACAAATACTGAATGAGCTGCAGCTCTAAGTGAGACCCTAGCACATCCCCTTTGGGGCCTGTAGGTAATACTATGTGGAATTGATGTATAAGGCAAGTGATGTGCTAAATGAGAAGTTTTGCTGTCATCTAGGAAAGAATAGTTCCACATTCCCTTGTCATGGTGTTGCTGATCTGCAATTCAGTTTTTAATCCATTTGCTGTCATTAGTATCTTTGAAGGAGAATTTGTATCTTGAGTACTAGGAACTAAGTGATAGTTGACCCACAGGTATTCAACTTTTGGTTCCTGACCTGCAAATTATCTATTGTACAGATTTTCCATAGCTAGTTTCTCATTTGAGGCTGGCTTTACTCAAACTCAGAACCATTGTCTCCCATTAAACAGCCAGTCTAGAAATGCAATATCATAAAAAGGAAACAATGTGGTACAAAGAATCAAGAAATACGCAGAAATCAGAAAGCCAAGAAAACCCTGACTGGGAAGCCAAGTCTATTGTTCAGATCAGTGCATCACATAGGTTAGAGTGAAGTATGGAGAATTTAGGGGTATCCCTTGTCATGGCTTCTCACCAGTAGCAGAGATAACTAAGTGGTGACTGTCATAAAGCAGAGATATGTCACTGGAAGAATATACATTGTGAACATTTTCTGTGAAGCCAGTGGAAATCCCAACATACTTCTGTTGTTCGGTCACTAAGTCAGGTCCGACTCTTTGTGCCCTTATGGACTGCAGCCTGCCAGGCTTCTCTGTCCCTCACTACTCCCAAAGTTTGCCCAACTTCATGTCTACTGAACTGGTGATACCATCCAACCATCTCACCCTTTGCTGCCCTGTTCTCCTTTTGCCTTCAGTCTTTCTCAGCATCAGGGTCTTTCCCAATGAGTTAGCTGTTTGCATCAGGTGGCCAAAGTATTGGAGCTTCTTTAACAACTTACTTTAACAATGATCTTAATAGGAATTTGTAGGAATAATTAATAAATGTGGAAAATATGCTGTCTTTTCCCAGTTTTGGTATTATGTGGAAATGCACTTGGATTGTTTTTGATGATTCTGTAGACCAGAGACATATTTTTAAAGCCAAAGAGCATGAAGGCATTTTTATCCACAGTAAGCTACTTGCTGTTGAGGGGTTGATCAGTCACCTCTTAAATCAGTCAAAGTACTTAAATAGCCCCTGTAGATATCACCTAAAGTTGTGTCAATGCTGAGCCAAAGAATTATGTTTGTTTAGCATAATTAGATTAATATATTCATATGTTTATATATAGCATATGTGTCATTTTCTGCCTTTATTCTGGCAAAGATATATATGCAAATGAACGGTCTGAGGCACTAAAAGAAACTTCTTAAAGTGAAATGACAATGTGTAAATATCATGTGTTTGGGGAAATGGTAACACTTAAGGATGGAAGAGTCTTTATACTCTACATTGGATTTTTATGCCATACAGCCACTGTGGTATTAGGGTTAAGCTCTGAGACATTCCGCTGGGTAAGAAGATGTGGAGTTCATTGTCAGGCAAGGTGTTTATATTTTATGGAACACTGTAAAATGTCTATTTTACTCTTCATGGACATTATATAAAGGATGTATATAAACTGGACTATATGGCTTCACAGATCTACTCTGTGCTCTCTAGAAGTAGATTGACTTGAAGCCGTTATCTTTCTGCATTTTTGTTGTATCTGTTGTTCGTCCTTAATTCTCTTAGGTTCAGTTATAGGATTAAAAGTGTCAGGTTATTGTTTTTTGTTTTTGCTTTGGTGAATGTTCCAGTATCTTTCAGCCTCTGAGGGCACTCACATACAAAACTGAAAGTGGAAAGTTCTGTATCTTTCAGAGACCAGGCCTATATTCTCTGAACTCTCTCAGCCATAGAGGCCACATTTGTTAATATGGACGAGGCATGCTATTCTGTTTATAAACCTAATTCACTCGTACCTGAATAGACTGGTGATTCTCCTCCTTGGAGAGTGCTAGCGGTGTTGATGGCACCTGAGCGAGTCTTTTTTTCTCCTTCAATTGGTAGGGATCATGAGCCAAATGAGGCTTTCATTTGCTATCAGGCAGGGTAGGAAATAATTAATGAAGCTCCTCCTGGACTAAAATCTGTCAAAAGGTGATAGAATCTCTAGGGATGTAGTAAGATTTTATATTTATGTTTTTTTTTTTTTTTTTTTTGCAATTTCTTGTCAGTGTCTTATTGGCATTACTATTGGAAGATAGATTTTAGTTTTTGGATAGTTTACTTAATATTAACAGGACTTTTGATAAGAAAATAGAGACTGTGAGTTCTACATTATCTTATTAGCTTCAAGAGTATCTCTAATTAAATACTTTTAGAAATCAATTTGAGATTTGGAGATTGCAGTGTCTATCTAGAGCCATTTATTTGGAGGAAGAGTTATCCTATAAATAATGATTCATTTATTCAGATTTTGTGAGAGGATAATGTTTTTCTTCCCTTTATTGTGTCTTTTCTACATTTTATTTAAATTTATGATTATATTTAAATTGTGGATATAAATGTTTATCTTCCAGCAGACCAGGTGAAATAGTTGGTTATGAATTACTAGAGAATGACAAGAATGTTTGATGATCTGTTTTGCAGCTTTGGCTGTTAAATGATCTAGAAACTGATTTCAGTATATTTGAAACATGACATAGGGAAGTACATATATAACATAATACCATCTAGATGACAGAGAAGGAGTGCTAGGAATAAATTTTCCTTCTGGGTTTAGAAATCTCAGAGTTCTTGACCTGTTTCTTCCAGACTTGATGCAGCCAATGAGAAGCTAGTAAACTGCTTTTTTTTTTTTTTTTTTCTTGCAGTAGCAGCAGGATATAAGAAGGATGGGAACTAAGTGGGAGATAAGGGAGTGAGAGGGAAGGGGGTAAGGGACAAAGAGTTATGCCTAAATGAAGTCATTAATTGGATGGCGAAAATAGCTAGGTCAGTCTAAACAGTACTTTGTTTGATAGTGCTGCCTACTAATATGTGTTAACCCAATAAATACAGAAAAGTGAGTTTATCACTTGGTATTGGTACCAGACTTGGTAGGCCTGTGTTTGTAGAGGTCGCAATACCCTAATTCCCTTTGCTCCTAGTCTTTGAGAGCACTCACATTCAAAACCATAAATCTTGCTGAGAATTAAAGCTACCTGTCTTATTAAACTCACTTTTCCCTTCAGAGCAAGGGAGTCTTTCACATCCTCAGACGATTACCACTTGGGCAATTACTGTATTTCACAGGGAATAGTTCCCTCCTCTCACCTCACTCCCTCATCCTAATACAGAATGTTATTGTGGTAGGGTATTAAAACCAGTACCGAATTAAGCAACCAATTGAAGCCTTGGGAGTGAATGTCACTAATACAGAGCTGAATGATGTGTTTATGTTGGTTAATGCTGGTGTGCAATTCTTAGAGGAATGAAAAAAAAATCATAAAATCTGTGCAGCAACAAAATTAGAACTCCTTGCTGCTGTCATATGCTCCTTGCTGATTTAGCTGCTGCTCATCCACAGAGAAGAGGTGTTATTTCACTACTAGAATTCACATACTTCACAAGCTGCAAGGCAGTGTGACAAACAGTGGAGAAAGGGTTAGATTAGACAGATGAAGATGAAGTAATGTACAGTATTTTGAAGTGGGAATCGTCTTGTGTCTCCAGAGTATGTTTACGCACTCAAGGGACTAAACTGACATTTTGGAGGGGAAAGGTTACTTAGGAATTACCGTTTCTTTTTTGTTTGTCCATGGTATCACTGTTGGAGATCAGTCTAGCATGGGATAAATCCTGCTGTCACTGCTAAAATAAGCTGAAAATAATATGCTGGAAACACTTTTTTTGGTTTGTTTGTTTCTGTTATGTAAAGCTGTAGTTATGTTATAAGCTTTGCAAGAGAGATTAGAAAGTCATTCGACTTTCAAACATTTTACTGCATCCCTAAAGAATTTGAAAAGGAAATAGAAGATTCTAATATAAGTTCCAACTAAGTATAAACTGGTTCCAGATAAAGTGTTCAAAGCTTTCCTTTTTAGTTTCCTCTTTGAGTTTCCCTCCTCAGTTATCAGCAGAGATCGACATGTCAAATGCTTGGCACCGCCACTCACTTTTGTTTCAACAAAAGCCCAAATTGGGAATGCTTCAGCCATCCCAGGTTCACAGATTTCTCAGGGAAAGCTTTTTTTGTGTATGATCTAGGTAGATGTCTTCCCATTTTAAAAATCGGGTCATGCCAGTGCATACCCAGAAAGCTTCTATGATCACCTGAAATGTGAGACTATTAGGTTCAGTTATTATGTTACGTTATTTTCTACCTATTACTGAACAGCTGGGATTTTAGAAACAGCTGGATGATTAGTTGTATATTTTCCTTTTTTTCCCACCCAGATGCTTTATTACTGTGTAGAAACAACCCCAGTGTGGAATGAGCTGGGAGTAAAACAGCAAAAATCTTGCTGTGATGCCACTGTTGTTATTAGGAACATAATGAAGAAAATTAAGGGCAAACAGTTTTGAATGTTGTTTACTTTAAAAGCATGTTGTTAGAAGCAATGCACTCATTTCCATTCCTGGACAAAGCAACTGATTTACCAACTTTTTAAATGGCTCTGGCGATAGTCCTCAGGCTACTGAAGTTCTGCTTTGGCAGTTACATTTTACTCGCTTAAGGGGAAATGCCTACACATGAGGAGACATCACCTGAGTTTTCCATTCACTGTTGGCAAGGGGAGCTGACAGAGCAGGCAGGCTCCCGTCCTCTCACTCACCAGGGTCTATTTTTAGATTGGTCCCTTTGTGACTAACTTCAGCCCTAACTAGAGGGGTTGAAATTCGAACACAACACTGTTTTATTATGAACATTTGCAGGTTTATAAAACTGTTTGGAATTGTGAAAGGGACACATTTAATTCAGGTGCTGTTTGTTGGTTCCTCATCCAGGGCTAAAATTAGAATAACTTCTTTTCTTTCACCAATTATTTTTTTCAAAAGAGGTTTGTTAAGCTCGCATTAAGTGACTGGGCTGTGCTTGCATTCCAATCTCTAAATGGACTAACACTTCAGAGAATCAGTCTAAGTAGAAGGATTTTTGAATTAAGGAAAGATTTATTCTTCTTGTTTATTATTACTATTACCCCCTGTCTTCCCACTAGAATCTATATGCATGACTGGGTCTGGTTTCTCTTTAGAGAATAAATTGCCAAGGTATCATGCTTTATTAATACATTTTATAAATTCTATCTCGTGTCTGTAAAGTGCTTCCATTTCTGTAATAGCTTCTATTTAAACTGCATAGTAAATGGGACCAGATTCAACTTGCCAATTTTTCAGGATTCTTGCTCATATAATAACCTATTTCCAGTGCTTTCAATTAGTAATCACCTCTACAAAGAGTATTTGCTTATTTCAATTGCCAGGATTTATATTTTTTCTATTTGATAACATGCGATTATAACTCAGGAGGAGAGAGGCAAAGATTTGACGGAAATAATAAACATCTGTGAAACAGTAAACAATAATTGTATTTTTTAATTCCAAAGTAGATTTTTTTCTAGGACCATGGTTCTTTTGTTCCACAAGAAACAGTTGTTAAGCACATCTTTATGTTCCTTTTTCCTTGGGAATAATATGAGTGTCACTGATGGTGCATTTTCAAATTTTGACTTGAGTAAAGACCGGAGTTCTTTGAATAAATGTAAAAAAGATTGTTCTTCTTGTGGACTAACTACCTAGGCAAGCCAGATGAGACTGCGTCAATTACATATCTAAATCAGGGCAGTTGAGGCTGCTGTTTGGAATTTTTCTGAGATGCCTTCTGTCTGCATTGCTTAGATCACATAAGTGTTTGCTCAAATGTCTATTTGCTTTCAAGATGCTGTCTTGATTTCTTTCTCTTGGAATTAAGGCTGTCATATTTGAAATTTGGTTGTAGTAACATGTTTAGCTTTCTATATCTAGCTTTAACTTCTTCCGAACAACTCAAACTTCTATGAGATTTATCTTCAGGAACATCATTTTTTATTTTCTGAGTGTTTCAGAACATACGTTAGAGACCCTGCATTTTAGTCTTCATTGAAGTCAAGCAACCATTTTCTTTAATTGAAGCTGCTTCTGATTTGAAGCCAGAACAATTGGTCGGGTCTGTGAAAGGAAGAAAAAAAAAGCCAAGTTGATGTCTGGCATTGTGAAGTCACTGATTCAATTCTGCTTCTTAAAAGTCATTAGTATGAAACGCATCCTAGATTCCTTTTAAATTTGGGGAGTTTTCAAGTACGATCTGTTCTGTCAGGGAAATACCTTTCATTATAAAACCATTATTTTGTGGGATTTTCTTCTTTTTTTTTTCTTTTTACTTGAGCAAATTGCAGCTATTCCTGTCTCTTAGCAATAGGACATTCTGCACACTTGAAAGCAAACAAAGCCAATGTTTATGTGATTTCTTAAAACTAACATGGTTTTCCCATCACAATTTTTCCTGAAAGTATTTGCAAACTTTTAAAAGGTATAGTTTAGCCTATATTAGCAAAATACATAGTTAATATTTGACGATTTTTAGCAAATAGCTGACTTGCTCGTTATTTACTGTGAAGAAGGACTTCTGCAATTTTTTTTAACACATTAGGTATTGGAAATGAAAATACATATATTTATTTATAATTTCTGAAAGAGACTGAAGGTAACAGCAAAATGTTTTGTGTGGTTCATTCAGAAGTCCTTAAACAGAAGCCAGTTGCACTGAAAATATATCAGATTTATCTATACCTAACTAGAGAATGTAATTTAGAAATGTGATATTACATTAAGTATGTTGTATTTCTGAAATTTTAAAATAAATTCATATTATATAACATTACCTATATTTAGGGCCTTAAAAAAAAACACTCTGAATAGTCTAATGGGTGTGTGTGAATGTTCTCAGAATAGAGTTTGACAATTTAAAAGCCTATTTCCCTGGAAGAGCTATATGTTTGCAGAAGAAAAGTTACTTTGTGTACACATTTGAATATAAATATATGACTCAAATTGTAACTTTTTAAATTTTTTTAAAAAATTTATTATTTTTTTACTTTTCAATACTGTATTGGTTTTGCCATCCATTGACATGAATCCACCACAGGTGTACAAGCCTGAACCCCTCCTCCCACCTCCCTCCCCATATCATCTCTCTGGGTCATCCCAGTGCACCAGCCCCAAGCATCCTGTATCCTGTATCGAACCTAGACTAGCGATTCGTTTCTTACATGATAGTATACATGTTTCAATGCCATTTTCCCAAATCATCCCACCCTCTCTCGTTAGATCTTGATCTTAAATTTGGTTTCATTTTTTCAGGTATCAACTGGATAGTTTCTGTGACATTAAATAATCATTAATTATTTGTTTCTATTAGAATAAAACTTTACCTTAAAAATAAGAGGGACTAATAATGTGCACAGATTGACCCCTAGAGAATTAGTACATAAAACAAACATTTCTTTTTTCACTGCTCATGTAGAACCATTTCTCAGTAATTATGTTTTTCTGCTTTTTAAAAATTTGAGACTCACATTGTTTAACTAAGTATTTATTGCAATCTACTCATGCTCTTTGTCATAGGAGAAATAAACCTCTTGGTCCCCACAGAGTAGTTTTAAAAGCATCTTGTAATAAAACTCTCACCAGAAAGATGGTTCCATGGTAGATATTCAAGGACAGTATCATAGGCAGCTCTAGGGTCATTTAATGAAAAGTACAACTTAAGTGATTCAGTTTCACTTAAAAAAGGAAAAGAAGCCTATATTCTTATCAAGTCGAATGTTACCATAGGTCCAATCTTTTAAATCAGTGGATGATCAAATGAAAAATTGGGGGTGGGGTATAGATAGTTTTGCTGTTAAATAAAATAACATTTTAATTTTAATAGTTCCATTCTTACCTCTGAAAACAAATTCTAATTATAGGAGATGCTTAGTTTTCTAACTGGCAGATAACAAGAGCAAGAAGTTCAAGTCAGATTAATCAGAATAAGCAGAATTTGTTTTTTGTGGTGTTTATGCTTGTGGCTATAATACAAACTGATTATCCTATAATTTGTATCATTTGCATGTTAATATCATCATATTTTAATAACTTCCAGGGGACGTTATAATTAATGATTTCCAGGGAAGCCTAGGTGGTAAATTTGGGCTGTGTGCATTGCAGCCAGCTACCATTTAGCAGATGCGCAGACATGGTCATAGAGTTTGCCACTGTCTATATCACTGTTAGTACTGTAAACATATTTGTGCTGAAAGCTTATTTTTTATTTCTTCCTTAGGTTCTCAGAGAAGAGTGTTTACTTTTTATTTAATTTTAGAAAATCATTATTTTTTTAGGAGAATGTATTGATTCTGTCCGTGAAATGGAGATCATATGGCAATAGAGTGTGGAAGAAGTAACTGTGTATTTTTCATAGTTTTGGCCGCTTAGGTTGTCTGTTCATTTCCAAATCAAAACTTATATATGTTTTTCCTTGATTGGATAAAGTGGTTGATGTCTGCTTCTTATCCGTGTGAAGTGGTTTAAAAGAAAGTCATACACAGCTGAGAAAAGAGTCACCATTTGTATTCATACTAGTGGAAGATAAGCTTGAGACTTAAGCCTGGCTTGTGCTACTGCTTAATGACATGGGAAACTCAAGGGCGTGTGGTGTGCCCCGTGCATTCCAGCAAATTGTAAGAGGTTCTGGAATCATTTGAATTGTGCCTTTATCTTGATGAGGTTGACCAAAGTATTTATTCATTGCTTTTGTAGAGGCTGCGCAGATGTTTTCATACACTTTTTTAAAGTACTGTTGAAGTCTGTTTATTTCATGCTTCTATTTCACAGTATAATATAATTATCACATGTAACCATGAGGGCATATGATCAATAAACAAAAAGAATAATAGTTACGTAGTTAAGGCCTAAGGAGTTATTTAAAATATTTTTTTAAACTAAAATAATATTACCCTGTTATATTCTCAATATATAGAATAGAGAAAAGGTGAGGGGGTGTTTTTTTATTCCAACTCCTTTTTTCCTATGCATTGTTATCCTACCTCATTATAATTATAATATATTTATAATCTGAGTTGTGTTTTTTCTGATCATAATATTATTAGCTTTTCCTTAGTGTCACTACATAGTTTTTTATTATTCTTTTATATTTTGCATGATTTTGTGTCTGCACCATAATCTGTCAAATCATTGTGCATAGTTTTCTTGTTCATTTCTGTATGATGGCTATTTTTTAGATTGCTTTATTTATTTACTTTTAAATAACACTAATATCTTCCTGAATATAATATTTTTTAAAAAGCTACTATTTTTTTAAAACTAGCTTCACAATAGTAGTTTTTTTAAATAGAGATTTTAATTTGAAATGCTATTGCAGTCTTTTCTAGTATAATGTGTTAAAAATAAATCTAGTGGGGTAAGAAATAAATTTTGAAAATAATTTATTTGCTGTTCTCTGCAGTTTAGCAAACATTAGTCATTTTACTGTTATCAATAATGTAATGGCTATATACTGACCTTAGCTTTGCCTATTCATATAGCAAATTGTTTTACATGATAAATATTGCTTGAGCAGCTCATGACAAAGTGGTGCACATTAGTTCTCTTCTCTCCTATTGTAATCAGACTCCTGTACCTTTTCATTTGGTTTTTGGTGATCAAGATAATTATATATTCAGCCCCTAGTATCCATGAGAGATTGGTTCCAGGACTCTGATCAGACACCAAATCCAATAATTCTTAAGTCCTTTTTATAAAATGGTGTAATATTTGCATATAATCTACACACACCCTCTTATATACTTTAAATCATTCCTTGATTACTTATAATACCTAATACAATGTCAATGTTGTGGACCGAGTTGTACATACAATATAAGTGCTATGTTAATAGTTGCCAGCAATGTGGCAAATTCAAGTTTTGCTTCTTTTGGAATTTGCAGGAATTTTTTTTCCCCCCAAATTTTTGATCCATGGTTGGTTGAATCCAAGGATGTGGAATCCATGGATATGGAGGCCCAACTGTATCTCTTTCTGTTTATTACCTGAAGGGCTTGCCTTCAGCTCTCTAATCTCTCTTAACCCTACCACCACTCAAGCTTTTCATCTGTCCTTAAGACAACATACACTCCTGAAATCCTGATCTCCGTGTGCCTTGTGAATGATTTCATGGAAATTTCATCATGGGATATTTAATAACAGGGGATAGGTTTTATCTCCAGCTCCATTTCTCCTCCTTCTCTTCTCTTTTTTCTTCTTTTCCTTCAATTCCTTTTCTTCCCTCTCTCTCTTTCTCCATTGCATATGTAGCTTTTCAGATGAAAACAGTTTGAAAACTGTTGAGATTCAAGCCAAGCAGTCTGTCTCTGTAAGAGAACTGAGCTATGTAGACTATTGAATTTCACAGAGATTAAATGTTATATTCTTATGGTACTTGTCTCTGGAAATAATACAGGTTATCCCTGGGAATATTAATAACTGCTTTTGAGGAATAATCTCTGTTTGATGAACTTCTTGGATTCAGTATTTTAATGAAAAAAACTAGGGGCAGGGAACAGGAATGGATAATTTTTTTTCTTCTTTTCCTTGGCAGTTAAAAGCACATTTTTAGCTACTTTTTCCAGGACTCCTAAATGGATTTATGAAATTTTTGAAAAACTGCTGATTTTAAACTCTGAGTGCATAACGCTTGTTTCTTATTATCTGCTTATCTTTGGAAATACTGATTTTGGAGAATTTAGCTGTTTCCACTTATTCCGGAGCCCCCTTTTGCTTTAGGAAGAAATAGTAGAAATAAGCAAGTTTTTTCTTTTTTTTTTTTAAGGTTTGAAACGACTTGTAGTATCCCGTGGACAGCTTGCTTACTACATTTCTTCTATTGTACCTTTCAGAGAGAGAAGTATTAGTATCTTAAACCATAACTATGGGGTTTAAGGGTCAGTTGTTCCAATAAAAAGGCAGTAAGGCCAGGAGCCAAATCTCAGTTTCTAGAACAAACAAGTAAAGAAATTAGAACATTTTAATTCACTAAGTGAAACAGTGAGATTATGAATAATGCTTACATTTTTGTTGTGTTTGGGGATAATTTCTGTGCACTGTCATGGTTGTACCTATTATTTAAATGCCAAAATGTTGTTTGTACTGATTGGTACCCAGCAGACTCTCCGGAGCTTACCAAGTGCCCCAAAGTCTTGGCTCCTCCCTTCAAATCTCTTCAAGATCCATGAATTAAACTCCTGGCATGTCAGGGGCCCTCTAAAACACAGCTCCACTGCTAAGGCTATGATTTACCTTAATTGTTCGTGCTTTATCAGTTGTAAGTATATTTTAAATATCATTCCTGATATGAGGCCAGTCTTCAGGTGATCCAGTAGTTGTAGCATTTCTGGATTTTGTTTCTAGTTCTGACACCAACTTTAGCTTCAGGTATTGTAAATCTACTTCTTCTATGCCTTAGTCTATCCATTTGCACCAGGGTCTGAAGAAACTAGACTCACAGAAAGGATGGACAAATACCAGTTGGAATTTGTCTCGTGATCAAAGGTTTTAATTATACCTTGGTTTACATGTTAGTATGTAGATCAATTAGCATTTTCTGTGTATCAGGCTAAAACCGAGTGGCTTAAAACAACAGACAGTTATTAGGCATGATTTTGTAGGGTGACAATTTGGATTAAGTTCTGCTGGTTGGTTTTTATTCTGGTCTTACCAAAGATCCTACATATGAGTACAGTTAGCTGAGTGGACTACTTCTGGCCGATTGATCCCAGATGGCCTCAAACAAATATTTTAAATTAATGGGGGTGATCAATCCATGTGCTTCCAGCATTTATTAGTAGCAGGACAATCTGTGCTTCTTCACATGGCAGTTGGGTTCCAAAAGCAGCAAAAGAAGGCAAAGATGAGGTAAGCACTTCTCAAACCTCTGCTTACATCTTTGCCAACATCCCATTATCCAAACAAGATACATGGCCAAGCCCAGATTCAAGGGAGTGGAGAAACAGAGTTCTCTTTGTGATTAGAGAAGTTATAAAATATTTGTGGCCATTTTTCAGTTGATGACAACATGACCAAATTTCTTCTGATAGAGAATCTATCCCAGAACATGGGAATTCCCTGGTGGTCCAGTTGTTAGGATTCTACACTTTCACTGCTGGGGTGCTGGTTCAATCCTTGGTTGGGGAACTAAGATCCTGCAAGCCATGTGGCACAGCTGCCCGCCCCCCAAAAAAACAACAACAACAACAAAAATTTATCCCAGAACAAATAGCTGTCACCAAGTTATGTTGAACTTGGTGCTTTTCTTGTCATGTTATAGTTGATGTCTAGCAGTCACAGAACAAGGAAGCTAATATTTTTTTCTAATGTACCTGTGAGAAAATGACTTAAGAATGACTATATTTTTTGCCCCTCCCTATGATATTAAGATGCTTTTCCAAATGTGTTTGGTAGTCTTTCTATCAGCAAATCCTATAATGTTACAGAGACTTTGGAAAGTACTGTTGGTGTAACAGATAAATCTATGTATTTAGAAAAGTTCTCATCACTACCCATAGTCATATAATAATCAGTTCCGTTCAGTTGCTCAGTCGTGTCCACTCTTTGTGACCCCATGGAATTTTCCTGGCGAGAATACTGGGATGGGTTGCCATTTCCTTCTCCAGGGTATCTTCCAAACCCAGGGATTGAACCCAGGTCTCCCGCATTGTAAGCAGATGCTTTTACTGTCTGAGCCATAAGTAGTGCCTACTTAAATGTAGAAGTCAGTGAATTTTGACAAATGTGTATACCCATGAATTCACCACTACAATCAAGATGCAGACATCTGATCCTTGGCTCCAGCACCAATGAAATATGTGTTTTGTCACTGTAGATTAGTTTTGCAGTTTCTAGAATTATGTATAAATGAAATCATACACTATGGACTTCTGTTTTTGGTTACTTTTACTTAGCCTCATGTTTTGGATTTATCCATGTTGTTGCGTGTATCAGTCAGCAGTTGGTTTGTTTTTATTGCTGAGTACAATTTCATTGTATGGACGTACCACATTTTGTTTAATCCATTCACCTCTTGAAGGATATTTAGGTTTTTTAAACTGTTTTGTTGACTTTTTTCCACCAAGTCTTGTTCTTGGTGTCATCTGCTAATAGTTTCATGTCCTTAAACCTAAATTTATTCATCCTTTGTTAATTTACTAACTAGGTATATACTTTATACACAATAAGAAACCAATCTATGATTAAAAATTTATTTAGGAAATGTAAGTGGAATTGCTTAATATTAAAAAAAATCAGTTCTTAATGATTTCTTTCATGAATGAATTTGCTTCTAATCGAGAATGTATAGTCATTTTTTCCAGAGGTCACTTTTATCTCTGGGCCCTTTCTGTCACTTTGTGGGCAGCAATGATGAGGATTTCCCTAGAAATATATGCTGACATATAGGTAGACCAGCAGTGTGCTGACAGAGCCCTTCCTTACTTCAAAGAAACAGTATATGACAATTAGAGTGATTTCAGTTATAAAAGTTGATAAATGAAATGTAGTGTTTTCTATATTACCCACTTGAAATACAAACTCTGAGCTTTCCATAAGTTATTATTATTATTTTTTGGTAAAGTAACAGCCTTCTTCTGGAAGTTACACTCATGGAGTGAACTGTAGCCTCTCCACCAAGAATTTAAATTTTTAAATTCACATTTTAATTCCTATTCTCTCTTTCTCTCCAGTTCTCTTTCTTCTGTATTTTCCATCTGCATTTATAGTTCTCTCTTTTTCTTTCTTTTCCCCTCTAGCCACAGGTTCTCCAAGGAAGGACTGAGCACCACAAGAGAAACTCTGCTTTGTTTTGACCATCTTGCCTATGAAATGTTTTGACCATCTTGCCTATGAAATTTTGCTTTCCTAACTCAGAATTCTCAAAGATGTTGCCAGAGTGAGCTCTGTATCTTATACCCTGGCAAAGCTCCTAGAACTGGTCGCAGTGGGATTTCTGTTTTAGAAACTGCCTTAAGATCTTTGTAGCATCATTCAGTTTGCTTTCCTAAAAGAATTTCAGCCAAATTCATTTCCTTGAAATGTTTTGCCAAAGTACATGACCACTTCATCAGTGTAAAGATTATGTATATAAAATGCAAACGTGTGTATGTATATACTTGAATATATATATACACATATACACTCACACAACTCTAAACATATTATATCTAAACCACTAATTAAGCCACTGAAGCGCCTTCCTCTTATACCCCCAAAGCACTTCCTTTTTCCCACTCAATTGCTTTGACAGCACTGACTGTGTAAGGCTCCTGGGACTCTCATTACATTTCACGTTCAAATAATCATGTATTTTTTTACCTTAGTCATAATGATATAACAATTAGGCAGTTATACTTTAAAAAATTTTTAATTTATTTTATTGAAGTATAGTTGATTTGCAATGTTGTGTTCAACTGGATTGTAATTGCTTTACAATGTTGCATTAGTTTCTTCTGTACAACAGGCAGCTGCACTTCTGATTTCAACTGTAGATCAGAACCGTGGTGAACCAGTTGCTTAAGGGATGGAGGGGTGAATGGAGTGGTGGGAGAGGTATGAGAAAGATGTGCTTATAGGTCGGGGTGGTTTGTCTATGAGCATTAATAAGAGAAAATTGCCAGTTTTAATTTGATATACAACCATGTTAGCAATGGCTCTTACAGCAGGGAGAAAATACATCAGACTTTGAAAGTGGACATTTAAGGGTTTTATAAAATTGTTATAATTTGACAAGTGTCACTGATTTTAAAATTTAAGAAGACCACTCATCTTGTATCATATAATCGTTCTTTAATCCAGTTGTCAGCTAATATTTAGTGAGCGTTTACTATATGAAGACTCCTATGCTGGGTCAGTGGCATGGATGAAAGATACTCTTCTTTTTTGGTATTGAAAAAAGATCTATTCAGAAGTAGCACCACAACCCTTGACTTTCTTCAAAAGAAAGAATTGACTCTCTTCAAACAGTCACATCTAACATCCATTTAAATCTGTTTTTCTCATCATCTTCTGCAAGTCTTTATTATTAATAGACTGTGGCTTAAGTTTCAATGAGGCGTGCACTTGACTTCAATGTATATTCAGATCAAAGTCTTTGTTATTAATTCATTAATTATTCAAAAAACTCTTAGTGAGTACCTATAGGCACTCATTATTTGCCAACAAATATTTGATATTCTGGAGATGCACAGAGATCAGGAAGATACTCATTCTTACCCTTGAGCTTACAGTCTTGTGAGAGAGGCAGATTTGGGAACAAATCATGTTGGTCACTGTGAGACATGTAAATGGGAGTATATATTCAGTGCTGTGGAAATCTTAAATTCTTCGTCGACTTTGTGGACTTGGCATTTCTTTTATACCAGATCTTTATGAAAACTAACGGGGGGAGGAAAACTGATTTTGTCAGCTAAACACAGTCTGCTGCTTTAGGAACATTTCTGTTCAGAGGAAAGCACAAACTTTGCTGTTTTTATTTTAGACTGCTGCATATATGTATTTGGATTTAATAATTGTTAAATTTTGTAGATTTAATATTTTTTAAATTTTGTAGCTTATTTTTGAAATAATGATCCTATTGAAAAGAAGCATTTTATATTTCATATTTAGAGAGATGATGAGAGGAATTGATTGGAATCAAGTGAAAGCAGGGATATTCTCACATATGATTAAATATTTTCTTTGCAGAAGATTCTAAAATTGGAAATTGACATTTACAATGGAGGGGTCATCTTTTTCCATGACTTCTTCATGTCTCTCTAACTTGATATTTTGTTAGCTGATTATTATATTGCTCCTAGAGATATAACTTTGGTTGTCTCTCAGCATCTGTTAGTATCTGTCTCTTGCAACAGTAGAATTTCACTTATGGCTTTTTGCTCTTCTAAGTAATTGAATTAAATGAGGAAGCATCTAATCAATTGCTGTGTCTTATTTCCCTTCTCTCTCTCTCTTTCTCACACCCACACCCACACATGCACAAAATATAATATGAACTTCAGTCAAGTAATAGTAATACAATTCTTCTCCTAGGAAATATCTAGGTAAATGGGTCAATTAAGCATTGGTTTTTAAGTTGCTGCTCTTGGCTTCTGGGTGATGGCTTTAATACAAGGTATTGTCTGAGTCTCAAATGGAACAGAGGTTGTCTGATACATTGTAGACTGTGGCTGACTGCTCTGATGAGAAGTCTAATGAGAAGGCTGACCTCATATTTCATGATTGTAACATGAATTTGTCTCTGAATTAAATCAGAAAAATGGCCTCAGTTCTCTTTCTGAAGAACAGTATGTAATACTAACTAATCTTACCTTGCCTTCCTCCTCCATGGTTTCCCACCTTTGGGAAGGAGGTAAGAAGCAGAAGACAGAGTCAGTGAAATCAGAATATGCCACAACCAAGATAACACACATAAAGTGACTAAATGCTCAGTATTTGTTTATTGTTGTGATTATTATATTCATTACTCCACTTTCTTTTATATGAACATCTCATGATTATAGGATTGAGTAATTTAAGTATAGATACCATTCCTCATAATCATAAGCAATAGAAAAATTTTCACTTTTGAATATACCAATTGACAAATGTAAGAAAGACAACATAATATTTCCATATTTTTGTGGTATATCTGATACAAATGGTACTGAAGCATATTCAGGTCTGTGCTAGTTTTCTGTTACCACAGATTTGTGTCTTGAAACAACACAAATTTATTACCTTATAATTATGGAGATCAGAGTTTCTAAAATCAAGAAATCAGCAGAGTTTCATTCCTTCTAGAGGCTCCGGTGGAGGACCTACTCCCTTGCCTCTTTCAGCTTTTAGGGACTTCCCACATCCCTAGGCTCCTGGCCCTCTTGGATCTTCACAGCCAGCAGTTGCATCACTCCAGCCTCCACTTCACATCTTCTCTGACGCTGACCCTTTCAGCTCATCCTTACGTGGATCCTTGTGATTGCATTGAGTCCATCTGGATAATCTCCCATCTCAAAATCTTTTACCGCATCACATTTACAAAGTTTCTCACACATTCTGGGAATCAGGATGTGAATATATTGGGGGTTCATGATTGTTCCTGAGAGGTCTTCCCTGGTGGCTCAGATGGTAAAGAATCTGCCTGCAATGCAGGAGACCCAAGTTCAGTCCATGGGTCAGGAAGATCCCCTAGAGAATGGAATGGCAACCCACTCCAGTATTGCCTGGAGAATTCCATGGACAGAGGAGCCTGGTGAGCTACAGTCCATGGAGTTGCCAAGAATCAGACATGACTGAGTGACTGACACTTCACACTTACTTTCCCTGATGGAAGTTCTGGTGAAAACCATGACCATTACTTGTTGAGTAGAATAACAGGACTTTAGATCTAAAAGTTACATTAGATTAGTCATTTTAGAGATGAGGTAACTAAAACTTAGTAGATAAGTATTATGCTACCTGGGGCTAAACCTACGTCTTCTATCTCTAATTATATGACTTTTCCAGTTTGTATGCAGCATTTCTTAGCACTGTGCCCATTGTCCAATTAATTACTTTTTTAAAAATTAAGAAGCCATATTATAAAATTCTAAATAATTTTAGACTGAATTTGAAGCCACTTTCAAATCTGAAGGCAGTTTATCCTCTTGGACTTCATTTTGACACACTTAACAAAAGAGCTGGCTATTTCAAAGTTAGTGTAAAGTTTTGCTTATTAAAGGGAAAAATACTTAAGGCATTCCCAAGAAGCTTGTAAAATTTATAACCGTGGCTCCAGCTGAAATTGTGAAACTCAGAATTCTTCCTGTTTAGAGGGGAAAAATATGATCTTTATGAATGATTCTCCCCATTCAGGCCACAATTAAGAAGCTTCCATATAAAAAAGATAAACAATTGATTTTTATGAAAAGTGGGCCTGATTAGAGCAATGCTGTTGCTTGTTTTGATAGACTATTTAATGGACTGTTGAGAAAACTCCCAGTACCATTTAATTACCATGTTTCATCTGTGTAGTGTGTCAGGATGCTATAGTCAATCAGAACAGTGTGTTCTTATGTACAACATCCATAGTTTTTATGGAGCTCATCCAAGGATAAATGAGAAACTGGCTTGCTGCCTCTATTTCATTTTTCTTTATTACTCTTTTTGAAGTTTGAATTTTTACAGTCTACAGAGGATACATTTAGTCATTTTGATGCTGTTTTATTTTCTGGGCAGGATTTTAGAAGATGACCTGAAAGATAGACAATTGATCTTGTCATTTGTATTCCGTAGACGTTGCCTAACCAAATAAGCAAGGGTGTATTGAGCATCTCCTATGTTCAGATAACTATGCTAGGGTTATCAAGATGAACTAGACATAATTCTTTATAATGGGATAGCCATCAGCTTCAGATTCAACCTAAGGTCCTATCTTCTATCTGTTGTTTAGACACTAAGTCGTGTCTGACTCTTTTGTGACCTCATGATCTATAGCCCACCAGGTGTCTGTGTTCAGGGGATTTCCCAGGCAAGAATTCTGGAGTAGGTTGTCATTTCCTGCTCTGGGGGATCTTCCCAATCCAGAGATTGAACCTGCATCTCTTACCTGGCAGGCAGATTCTTTACCTCTGAGCCACCACAGCCCTTAGTAAAAGTCAGACTGTGAGCAAAGGCTTCTTTGAACTTCCAGAAATGTGAAAATGAGACCTATCTCCCAGGGGGGTTTACAAGGATTAAATTGTGGTAATGCATATGAAAACACCAAATACAGTACCTTGTGCAGAGCAAGTGATTTACCAAATGTTAGTTTCCATCTTCAAAGATCTCTCAGCCTAGTAGAAAAGATGAGCTATCTATAAATAACTCTAATATAAGGCAGAAGTGAGAAGTGGCGTGAGAGAGGTCCAGCTAGATAAAGAGCTGCTGGAGGTCAGACGTGAATTTTGTTATGGGGATGAGAGAAAGTTTCTTGGAGTATTTTCATGGCATCTTAGCTAGCCCTTAAAAAGGGAAGAAAATTTAGACATGTCAGGCCCTGTGATTTGTGCTTTTATCTCCTGGTTGATCTTCCACTAGCTTGCTTTCTGTGCATTATCCGGTGTTCGGGTTTTCTCTGACTTCTGGCTGTGCTCGCATATCATTCAGGATTAATATATTTTCCTGCAATGGCACGCTGTCTGGTCTGATGCTTTCACACTTTTTAGAATTATATGTCATGTGAATAAAATAACTTTATCTGTTTCTAGGAGTCATTTTTTCCCCTGAAATAATTTCTGATAGCAAGATGGATCCAATTAGAGTAATTTCATGTGGTTGGTTGGCAAAGATCTATGCTAGTTTTGAGGGAAGCCCTTCAAGGGAACTATTCATGACCCTTGCAATCCAAGTTTTCTTTCAGAGGAAAAGCAACTGTCAGATTTGTTTTTCCTTTCGGTGTGTGACTCTGGATATCCTCGCCATTGTTGCCCACAGAACTCGTTTCATGCATGACGCTGCATTGCAGTCCCTCATAATAGCAGTGCAGCCTCCATTGACCTCTGCACTTCGCTAAAGACCTGATTTAGAAAATTGCGTAAGCCGTGGATCAGCTATTTGGAGTTACTCCTTTCTAGTGACTTACAAATTTGTGCTAGATTAAGAGTCCCAGATGTGGCTTTTCCTTCTTATTTACCTCCAAAGTCATGTAGCCTCTACCAAAATTAATTCAAGATCTCTCTCATACCTTTACTCTTGTGAATGTTTCAGTGATCATATTTTCTGAATCAAAACTTGGAATATATTATATAGAATCCAATTTAAGGGCCGGTTTTATCATATATGTATGTGTGTGTGTTGTGTGCATAGCTCAAACCTGGTTGGTTGCTATACCTTTTTTTTTACTATTAAGGACCCTTTTCTCCTCTTCAGATGTCAGTTAAAAAAATTAGTTTCCTTTAAATTGCAACACTGAATTTTGGCCCCAAAGTGGATAACTTTGATTAGAATGTAAGGTATTTAGAGTTCTTAATTATTAATAGCTGTTAATAATAATCAAGATATAAGAGGATGTATTTAGATTTGATGGAATGTTCAGATGAGTGACTGTATGGTTGTTTATTCCTGGTTCATAACAAGGCATATCTGAGGGCTATATTCATTTTGATTTGGGATCAAACAATTGTTTGCTGATGGGCTTGGCCTTCCTTTCTTGGCTGGAGATTCTCTGCCATTAAAAAGAGATCTTAGTGGTAAGGATTCAGAGGGGCAACATCTGCCTCCCCAGAAGGGAGCCTGTCATATTATTTTGTTCTTTTCACATTTGGGATCCAACAAGTAGGGTTTTGTGGAGAGAGAAGGGACTCTACCTTTAATCCTAACATCAGGTGTTGCTTATATGAGTGAGTAGATTAGTGGTGTCTGGGTTATAGAGTAGGTTTCTCTGAAGGACCTGGCTGCTCTCAACTACTGGTTGAAGTTTTGCCTTCAGCTAACTGTCCAGAAGGTAAAAGTGAAAATAAGTGAAAGATTGGGGCTTTGTGAAATTTTAGAACCCACTTGAAATGTCTTTTGGGAGAGACGGAAATTTGGAAACTTGCTAAGAAAATGTGTGAATCCATATAACCAGGTTGTGACACGTGCCAAGGTGGAAGACTTGGGTGGTGAGTACAAGGGCTGGAACTGGTTTTCTTCATCCTGTTACCACCCTGCTTTCTCATTCAGGTGTTGTTTCACCCTGTCTCAAGTTCTATCTGCTTTCTTTAGATATACAGATTTGGGTGGTACTGAATCGTTAGTCCATTTGAGTGTTGGGTAGTACCCTACATTTGAGTAGCTTCCTGACTACAGTTTTCAGGGAGCAATGATGTTTTTATTGTGAACCTGCAAAGATACTCATAAAGATAAGGACAGAACTCAGTATTTGTGAATCATCTTGAGCAGTAAGATCACCCTTAGAACTAATTCTAAAGCATGGAGCAGAGACCATCAAAATCTTGTATTATGTTTTTAGGATGTGGCTACTTTTTTGACATGGTTCAGTTTCCAACTCTAGATCTGTATCTGCACTTTGATTCCAGACAAATAAATAGGAGCTTGTGAATACAGTCTTATACAGCAAAAATTCACTTTGATACAGCTTATTCTGGGGCCTTAGCCAAGATTTTCATTTTTCTTTTATTTTAAGCTTTCAGATATACCAAAAGGACTTCACTATACCTTTGTCTTTGAATAATATAGGTCCCAAAGATGAAGTAGGAGGCTTTCATGTGCTGCAGAGTTTTGTGGGCTGCAGGAAATTAGTTTTTAGCAGTTTTCCCAAAGGGGCTCATAAACAGTTAATAGTCATTTTTTGAAAGAGCAAGTTAAACAAAGAGAAACTAGTTTCTTTGTGATGGTACTTTTTAGAGCCTATACTATGCTAATATATATAGTGAATTTCCAAAAGGTTCGTTATTGGGCTTTCATGTTTTTAAACATAACTGTCCCCCTTTCTATCTCTTATTTCTTTTCAGAGAATCTCATTGGGATTTTTTGTTGTTGTTGTTGTTCCACAGAGCAGAATTTGGTCTACACTGTAGAATCTAGAAAAGAAAATTTTTGAAAATTTGTATTAAAATTCTGTAACATCTCTCTTGGGTCTGGGCATCTGCAAGTCTAGATAAGTGCTTCTAAAACTTTAGTGTGCATGCAAATTTGTTCAATAGCCTGTTAATATGCAGAATTTGATTCAGTTGGTCTCAATGAGGGCAGTGATTTTTGCATTTCTAACAAGCTCCCAGGTGATACTAATGCTACTGATCTCTGAAACACAGTTTGAGTGATTCAGGGCATTCCCAGGTGAAGAAAGTTAAGATGGTCTTTGCTACCTGGGGCTCCAGAGGTGAGCTGTTTAGAAAGGCATTTTCTCTATGGGACTGGAAGTTTGAACTAAGTAGTTATTGTGCAAGTCAGATAATGCACTTATATATGACTTACATGCTCTTTATTTTTTCTTATAATTTTTTTTTCTGGCTATGAGGGGATATACACATTCATAGATTTACAATGAAGTGACAAGCAGCTCTGTGCTTTGACACTTGTGTCTAAAGTATTCCATGGCATATTTGAGAAGTCCAGAGTGGGAGAGTTTGGGTCTCTCTTCTGTAAATAATAGCTTTGAATGGTAAAGACACATCTAGAGTTCTTAGTTAGACCTACTCATGTAAACCCCATCCCATTTCAACACTCATGCACCCTGCCTGGAACAGAGTTTACTGAGTCTCTGTATGAAAGTTTATCAGCAATTCAGAAAGGGTTATCATGATTTAATCTCAAGACGGAAGTAGCAAATAAGGTTCATCTCTTCGACTAACTCCATTCTTTTCTTCTTCAACGGATGTCTATAGAAAGATTCAGAGACTATAGTCTGAGCTTGATGGAAAAGAGTGACACAGTTGATTGGTGATGTGTATATATGCTGGGCATGGGAAGGGAAATACCCTCGCAGTAGTGGAGCTGATAAGGCATTGGGTTATGCTGGAGCCATGTTGTCATCAGATGGTCTTTGCTCCCCACTGTGGTCTGGTTAGCATTCACTGTCAAATACTTAAATACTGGTTAAAGCTATTATAAAAATGATTTGCCTCAAATGCCATTTTATTATTATTTTTCTAAGTACTAAAATTGATTTTCAGGCTTTGTACTCAGAGTAACTAGGCCGAGATTCCAGCAAAATATCTAGATTGTGCTAAAAATAAATGTTGTTCCTTTAGTTTCCTTTTCTCAGTGCTTAGATTGACTACTTCTCAAATTCCTTGCTAACAAATTCTTTGTAGTAGAGGGCCTATTACAGAATTATTTCAGATTTATTTGTAATTAGAAACTCCTATTTGCAAACAAATGATGGAGTCACTAAAAGTTTTCAGTAGATTAGACATATTTTTTGCAGTTTTGATTACAAACACTTTCTTCATGATTGTGACAAAGTTTATCTTTAGTCTACTCCTTAGTCATGTCAAAAATTTTAAATTAATTGAATCTGAATCACAGTTTTATTATATTCCTAGAATAATATAATAAAGCACTAATAATGATAACACTCAAGATTTTTTTTCATGTATTACTCTCAGTTTGTTGGAGCAGAAGAGATTCAACATAATATAGACATCCACTGTGGGGGAAGAAACAGATGCAAATTTATCTAGTGATTTATTCAACTATAAACTACAATATTTAAGTGACATAAAATATCCTGGGTACTTGTGCGTATTCTAGGACGTATGTTCTTGTGTTGTTGGTGGTTTATATTATTGTTTTACTTTGTTTAGTTTTCTTGTTCCCCATATAAATCCAAATAAGAACTTTTCTGACTTGGTAGTAGAAAGTAGGGATAGAGAGCTCCAGTTTCTGAGTTGTATATAATCTGTTGGGCTACTCTGTGTCCACCTCTTTGAAAGTTTAGATGGCTGGCTCTGACTGCTCTAAGAAGGTATGTATCATAGCTCTATAATATAAAAATGCAAAATTTATCATAGTTGTACTACTGTAAATTCAGCGCCTGTTGCTGTATGATTACCACACTGCTTTTGAAGAAAATAAAAAAAGCTAATTCAAATGTGTGTACAGAATATTGTTTTTTCATTTATATATTACAACAGATGAGAATGTAGGTTACCAGGCAGGAAAAAATAGGGAAATTTATTTCATGTAGCTTAATACAAAGCTTCCCTGATGGCTCAGATGGTAAAGCATCTGCCTGCAATGCAGGAGACCAGGGTTCAATCCCTGGGTTGGGAAGATCCCCTGGAGAAGGAAATGGCAACCCACTCCAGTACTCTTGCCTGTAAAATCCCATGGAGAGAGGAGCCTGGTAGGTTACAGTCCATGGGGTTGCAAAGAGTTGGACACAGCTGAGCAGCTTCTCATGGTCAATGTATAGGAGAGAAGAAATCATAGTGTGATGGGTAATCTTGGAGAGCAGGACCATGTCACTCATATTTCTCTTTCTGAATACCTCACTTTGGGCTCTCTGCAGAGCAAGTGTATTGTGGAATCCCCAATCATGTCTATTTCTCTTTGGGCTGTAAGGAGGCATAAAATCTGACAAAGACCATACGCAGAGTCTAGAGCATAAACAATTCAAGGGAATATCTCAATCAAAATTATATATGGGGAGGAGAGGGAGAAAAGAAAGAATCAAAAGCTTCAACTCAGTCAAAACAAGTTTTAAATCAGTTATTGAAATAAGGTGTTGGTTATTTGAGTTTGCTCAAATTTTTAAATCTTTTAAAATGTAAATACAATTACATTCTTCTTTAATTTGTCAGATACAGATACATAATTTCCTTGAGTACGTTTACTCAGCAGCACTGAGAATGAAAGTTAAGACAAATGTATTATTCACATTTAGAAATCAGCTTTCAGTTATCCAGAAGCCATTACCACTCATGAACAAAAGGAGAGTGTTTTGCTTTAAAGAGAAATAAAAATTTAAGTATCATTATATAATACTTTATATAAACAGGAAAATGTTTTCACAATACAACCTGATGCCAGGCAGTTTATCATGCAGATGTAATTTGTGCCTGTGGTCAACCCATAATATGATAGTTTTCTGTTTGCTGAAAGAGTATGATGGGGAAGTAACTTTAGAGTATGGAACTTTAGCCATAATCCTAATTGAGTTTGCTAAAGTGCCAGTTTAAAAAAATGCAGTAGATTTGAATCAGTGCCACTGTGTTAATTGAAACACAAAACTCAGTCAAGTAAAAATCTTTTACCAAGGTCAGAGAAGGGCTTTAACAAGTTAAAGTATGCTATGATGCCTCAGCAAGGATTATGTATTTTGCTCTACACACAAAATAAAGATAATGGATATTGTGATTAAGTGCCGTAAGATAGAGTCCTAGACATTTATGATGGACCTAAATTCATCTAATGTAGATTTTTCTTCTTGGTTAACCATTCGACTCCATTTTGTAGGGTGAGAAATAAGGGTATTAGGAGACTTAATTAATTTGTTCCAACTGAGCGAGTGGATCCACATTCTGAGTTCTGTGCTTGGATCAAGCTTCTCCTAATGTGTGGTTCTCAACTTCCTAAAAATAGTTTATGTATATTAGTGCTTATAATGCCAGATACTCTGTCAATCACTTTATGTACCTTACCTCATTTTATTCTCAGAACAATACAGTGAGGAATATATTATCATTATCTGCATTTAAATAATATCATAGACTGAGGTTCAGAACTTATTTAAGTTTATATGGGTGGGAAATGGTGAAGATGAGATATGACCCCAGTTATCTGGGTCTTCAGAATCTTTTTCTTAAGTGATATGTTATACTTCCTCCAGTGTATTAATATGAAACCAGTCAAAAAATAAGACATTCTAAATGGAAACAAAAGTCTTCATTTCAACTGCATTGGGATTCAGTTCTTTCATAAGGTAATACATGGGATGTAAAATAGAAAATATTGCATCTATAAGTATATTAGATTAGACAGTTTTTCAATTACTTTTAGTCCTGAAAGTCTATGACTTAGTAAAAACAGTTTAGTTGAAACTATTTCCTCTTAGAGCACATTTCAAAACACTTTTCACATAGAGAAGCAAACTCAGCTCCAAATTCAATTCATATCCAAATTTATCTTTTAAGAGCAATACCTAATTTTCTCTCCAAATGAGCTTATAGAGTATTTACCCAAAAGGAACAGACACTGTCTTTTAAAAAATTTTTTCATATATTCTCCTGAAGTCCTAAAAATGACTAAATTTGTGGGGTTTTTTCCCTCCATTTTCTTTTTCTTGTGTAAGCAGAAGTCCTTGGTGGGAAAAGGGGGCCTAATTAATTTGGGAAAACATGCTGCAGCACATTTCCTGAGATGCTATCATAAGCAATTAAAACAAAATTGCTCTTGTCAAAATAAATGAATAAATTTGATGAGATGTTTTCCTTTATTTTACAGATTTGTTCCACTTTATCACTAATTCATAAAATCCACAAAGGCTCGCCAGTCATCAGTGTGATTGGTTAAATTCTGTTGTTGTTGCCCTGTTATGAATGGGAAGTAAAAGTCAGAAGTGTATACCAGGCCAAGTGAATAGAGTGAGAGCGCATTCTTGCAAATGAGAGTGTATAAGCCCATGGACCATCTCAGGCCAAGGCAGGAGTCATCACCGATGTTCAACATTTGTGGGTACACACTGACCGTACTATTCTTCCCTGGTAGCTCAATCAGTAAAGAATTCGCCTGCAATGCTGGCGACCGGGGTTTGATCCCTTGGTTGGGAAAATCCCCTGGCGAAGGATATGGCAACCCACTCCAGTATTCTTGTCTGGAAAATCCCATGGACAGGGGAGCCTGGCAGACTGCAGTCTGTGGGTTTGCAAGAGTCAAACACGACTTTGCAACTAAACCATTAACTGTAATGGAGGCTTCCCAGCTAGCGTGGTGATAAAAAATCCATCTGCCAATCCAGGAGGCACAAGAGATACAAATTCAATCCCTTGGTCAGGAAGATCCCCTGGTGTAGGAAATGGCAACCCACTCCAGTATTCTTGCTTGAAAAGTTACATGGATAGAGGAGTTGGCAGGCCCCAGTCCATGGGGTTGCAGAGTAGACTGCAACTCAGCACACATACACTGACTGTAACAGCAATTTTTCAACATAAGGGACATTCAGAAAGTACTGAAAATAATACTTTCATAATTGGGAGACAAAACTAAGTTGTGTCATATAATACAAACTATAGAAATTAAAACTTAATCCTATGTTCTATTCTTGAGTATTGAGAGGTGTTAGAATACTATGGTAAATGTTGAGTAAAGGAATATCATATTACATATGACATATCAGATTTGCACCTATCAAAGAAGGCTTAGGTTAAGAATGATTGAGAAACACAGAAGTGTGATTCATCCAAAAATGATGTTACTGTTCCTGGATATGTAAAGCAAAGAAGGTAATTTTGGGAGAGGTCACACTGTAGCTTGGGTTTCTCTTAGAGGAGCCGGATGGGCTATAGTCCACGGGGTCACAAGCGTTTGACACGACTGAGCCAGTAAGCATGGATGCATAAATACTGTAGCTAGTATTCCTAATTTAAGCCACTCAAAATAGAAGTTCTCAGTTTGTTGAGTACCTACTATTTTCAAGACAGTTTTAGATAGTATGAAAAAGTATAGTCGCTCAGTTGTGTCTGACTCTCTATGACTCCATGGACTGTAGCCCTCCAGGCTCCTCTGTCCATGGAATTCTCCAGGCAAGAATACTAGAGTGGGTAGCCATTCCTTTCTCCAGGGGATTTTCCCAACCCAGGGATCAAACCCAGGTCTCTTTCATTGCAGGCAAATTCTTTACTGTCTGAGGCACCAGGGAAGCCCCTTAGATAGTATGGGGATGCCAAAATGAAACATTCACAAACCTACCTTATAGGATCTTGTATCCTCATATGGGAGAAAAACAGATTTGAATAATTATAATAGCATAAAGCAATATCTGTTGTGGGAGATTAGAATAAGAGTTTACCTCTGGCTTTGAGGATCAGGGTGATACTAGGCTGGACCACAAGTAATTGTTAGGTTTTAGATATATAGACATATAATTATAGGCTGAGGGAATTATAAAAATCCAGAGGTGCAGAACCATTCCTAAGTTTGTGGGACATTATATTCTTTCTTTAGTCTGAAGAACAGTTACAAGATAGAGTATAAACTAGAATACAGGCTTAGAACATGAACTTGGAGGATCTTAGACCCAGGATAGGAATTCAAATTTGTAAGACAGCTGGCAGGGAGAAGGGAGAGGTTGTTATTGAACAGATGAGGGACATTATAACTTTAGTACTTCAAAAAGAACAATTGGACAGTGAAATAAAATGCAGGAATTTAGAGTTGGGGAGAGTGGGGAAAAGCTATGGCAATAGTTCAGGCAAAAAGCATTGAAGTTCTGAAATAAAGTAGTGAGACAGGAATGATGAGGTGGTGGGGTAGATGGGAGAGAGATCAGGAAACAAAATTGATAAGATTTTACATATGACTTGTTGGGCCTGCTGGGTGAGGGATTGCTTAAAATTTCAGATTCAAATCAGAATTATTAGGAGCACATTCAGGCTACTGGCTAGAGGAAGAAACTGGGGGAAGTATGTGAGGAGGAAGGAAGCTGGTGAATGTCTTTTGGACATACTGAATTTGAGGTACCTGGGGATATTTGGTGGCTCAAACGGTAAAGAATCTGCCTGTAACGCAGGAGGTTCTATCCTTGGGTGGGGAAGATCTCTTGGAGAAGGAAATGGCAACCCACTCCAGTATTCTTGCCTAGAGAATTCCATGGACAGAGGATTCTGGCAGGCTACAGTTCATGGGACATGACTGAGTAACTAACTTTCACTTTCACTTTGGGCTTCCCAGGTGACCCAGCAGTTAAGAACCCTCCTGCCAATGCAGGAGACCTAAGAGATACAGGTTCGATCCCTGGATGGGGAGGATCCCCTGGAGGAGGAAATGGCAACCCACTTCAGTACTCTAGTCTGGAGAATCCCACGGACAGAGGAGCCTACAGTACATAGGGTTGCAAAGAGTCAGACACACTGAAATGACTTAGCACACAGCACTAGCACAGGTGGGGATCTTCAGTTCCAGTTCGTAGGGCAGTTTTTGGAGTCCAATAACACAGCAAAGACTTTATAAATATTATGCATCATTTTAGAGTTTTTAAACAAAAAGAAGGATTTAGTCTCTCTAACCTTAGAATCTCTTTGGTGAAAGTCAGAACCTGCTTCTTAAATATAGGGGATGTATCTGTTGAATTAAAGAGATCCACATTACAATGAAGTCAGGGAAAGAAGGTTTTAATAAACAGGCAGGATATCTCCAAATGTTTAACAACATTTAGACCCCTTAGAATACAATAATGACAATGGTAACTATACTAGTAGTAAAATACTTTCATTAACAATATTAAGAGCTATTTGTTTGCAGCACATGGGTGGACTTAGAGATTCTCATACTGAGTGAACTAAGTCAGACTGATATCAGATGAAATCATTTATATGTGGAATCTAACAAAAAGCCTACAAATGAACTTATCTACAAAACTGAAATAGAGTTACAGATGTAGAACATAAATATATGGTTATGGGGGGGAGAAGTTAAGGAAGGAGAGATCAGTTAGAAGGTTGGGATTGACACAAAAACACTACCATATAAATAGATAACTAATAAATATAACTAATAAGTTATAATAGATAACTAAATAAACATAAATAGATAACTAATAAGGACCTGCTACATGGCACAGGGAATTGAACTCAATACTCTGTAATTCTACATGTTGCCCATGTAGAATCTGAAAACGAGTGAATATATGTATATGTATAATATAGCTGATTCACTTTGCTGTACACCCGAACCTGACACAACATTGTCGATCAATTATACTCCAATAAAAATGTAAGCAATCATAAGAGCTAGTAGCACAGTGGCTGAGTTGGCATGTGATATATCTCTGTGCTGTATGAGCATCATGGTCTGTCTCATCTATTCCTCACAGCACCTCGTGAAATGGGCTTTTTTTCTCTCCTCATTTAACAGATGAGAAAATGGAGAAGTAAAGGATGACCCTTGCTCAAGTCAAACAGCCAGCATGTGATGGGGCTGGAATTGGATATTTAGAGGCATGGATTCATTTACTCAACCGCACAGACACAAACAGAGGCAGCAAAAGTGAATCCTTATCTCCTAGAAAAACTAATTTTTGCCCATAGCAAATGTGCCATTTTAAGGCTCCCAGTGAAAGGAAGGAAGGAAAGAAAGAGGAAGGAAGGAAGGAAGGGAAGAATCTCTCGATTGCCCACAAAACATCACCTTAATCATTTTCTGAACTTACTCACTTTAAAAGGATATTATTTTCTCTGAAAATAGAACTTTTTGGTGGGAGGCAGGGTTGATGGAACATCTATTTCATTGTTCTTAGAACCGATAGTAAGCATAACTGGCAGTGCTGTTGCTCTGAGTTGAGTACTTGAGTAAAAAGACGTTGGTTTTCTCTCAGTTGACCAGTGTGGACTGGCTTTTGCAGGCTGTCTGTTGTTTGGGATCCTGACACAGCTGTTACTAATAAAGATCCTGCCATTTTGGACTACACAGGACATCTCTGAGAGGGCTGGGTTGCCTTGTAGGTTTATAGAAGGTTCAGAGCCTCAGCTTCCATCAGACAATCAGAGATTTCTAACAGAAACCTGTAATCTTGGGCAAATCACCACTCTTTGTAGGTTTATTGTCGTGTAGTCGCTAAGTCCTGTTTGATTTTTTTGCAGTTGCCTGGACTGTAGCCTGTCAGGCTCCTCTGTCCATGGGATTATCCTGGCAAGAATAGTGGAGTGGGTTGCCACTCCCTTCTCCAGGGGATCTTTCCAAGCCAATGAATTGAATCCACATCTCTTGCATTATCAGTCAGATTCTTTACCATTGAACCACCAGGGAAGCCCTTCCTAGGTTTATACCCATCCATAAAAGGGCTGATAGCACCTGTTCTACCTTCCCTGCAGGCTGGTTAGAAAGTTGAAGTCACATGAGAGATGGCAATATGTGGCCTAAACTGTGAAGCAAAATTAAGGAGAGGTTCAGTTCAGTTCAGTTGCTCAGTGGTGTCCAACTCTTTGTGACCCCATGAATCGCAGCATGCCAGGCCTCCCTGTCCATCACCAACTCCTGGAGTTCACTCAGACTCATGTCCATCGAGCCAGTGATGCCATCCAGCCATCTCATCCTCTGTCGTCCCCTTCTCCTCCTGCCCCCAATCCCTCCCAGCATCAGAGTCTTTTCCAATGAGTCAACTCTTCGCATGAGGTGGCCAGTGTTTCCTAAGACTTTTAATTACAATTTGTTTTTTGCAGAGGTAATACATGTTAATGGTTAAAAATCCAAAACACAAAAATATATACTAAAAGGATAAGGTTTTTCCTCATCTATTCCAATTTAATTCCAATTCATTTTCCCAGAGCTATCTGCCATTCACGTTTGGTGTGTGTTCCTTTAGGTTGTACATGCAGGCATATGAGTTTGTGTTGTGTGAGTGTGATTGTGTGTATTTGTATGCATATGTGTGTATCATATTAAGCATTTGTTCTAAAATCATTTTCCTCACTAATATATTTTCTTCATTCCATGTTAGTGCCACATATCCACTTTATATTTTACGTGGCTCCCTACTATTCCATAATATGAATACTTTGTGATATCTTTCACCAGTCTTCTATTAATGGATGTTTTGGATATTTCTGTTTTCTCATTATTATAAATAGTGCACCAGCAAACATTCTTGAATGTAGGCTTTTGAGAACGTGTTCAAACATTTCTGTTGGAAAGATTCTGAAGACTGGAATGGGTAGTCAAAGACTCTACCCGTTTGAAGTTTGATGTGTACTGTCAGATCATCCTCCAAAAGTGTTAGAATGATTTATTCACACTAAAAAAGTGTAAGAGTATATTTCCCTTTATAACTTCTCTAACACTAGATATCAATCTTTTAAAATTTTGCCTGTGTGAAAACCGAAAATCTTTTTTACACATTATTCTAATTTGCTTGAATCCCTTTTCACATCTATTAGTACCTGTAGTTTTCTCATTGGATGTTAGAGAAGAGACTTTGTCTTCATTTTTTCTAGGATACTGTCGTTTTCATTGTTTGTTGATTGGGTACATGAGAGCCCGATCAGCATAGAAACAGATCTTTGAATCTGGTAGCAATAACAGTGATGCTTTCTAGCAATAATAATTCCCTCGATAATAGTAGTGATTTCTGGCTGGTAATTTATGATGTTGGGTTAAAGTCTAGGTTCCATAATTTTCTGGAGGAAAATCTTGGACAGCAATAGTCTTAGCTTTTGAATATCAGTTTACTCATCTTTATTTTTGGAGAAGGCAATGGCACCCCACTCCAGTACTCTTGCCTGGAAAATCCCATGGACAGAGGAGCCTGGTAGGCTGCAGTCCATGGGGTCGTGAAGAGTCAGACACAACTGAGCGACTTCACTTTCACTTTTCACTTTCATGCATTGGAGAAGGAAATGGCAACCCACTCCAGTGTTCTTGACTGGAGAATCCCAGGGATGGGGGAGCCTGGTAGGCTGCAATCCATGGGGTCGTGAAGAGTCGGACACAACTGAGCGACTTCACTTTCATGCATTGGAGAAGGAAATGGCAACCCACTCCAGTGTTTGTGCTTGGAGAATCCCAGGGATGGTGGAGCCTGATGGGCTGCCATCTATGGGGTTGCACAGTGTCGGACATGACTGAAGGGACTTAGCATCAGCAGCATCTTTATTTTAATAATTTACATTCAACTATACCACATGGTATATGAGATCTTAGTTCCTCCACCAAGGATCGAACCTGTGCCCCTTGTAGTGGAAGCACAGAGTCCTAATCACTGGACTGCCAGGGAAATTCCTCATCTTTAAAGATGATGCTCTAACCCTCTCACAGAATTGTGAATAATAAACTTCAACAACATAGTGCATCATACAAGGTTCTCATTAAATGTGTCAAGGCCATTGAGAATGACTGTCAAGCTGAAGGATGCTTTATGTTGAAATTACTTGAAATGGAACTTGAGACTTTCTATGATGCCTTCATTGTGGCTTGCAGTATTCCCTTACTGTCACCAACCTTCATGAGTACAGGCCCAATATAGTGATGTCTCATGAATTCAGAGGCAATGTTTTTAGAATCATTTATCTCTGCTCATCACAAGTCGAATGACCCTGGAATGATATGGCCAAAAAGATACAGAAAGTACAAACAACTCACAAACCAGTAAACATCTAGAAGAATAGGTTCTTTGAAAAGAGGCTTGTGTTTTAAGGGGGGACACTAATCTTCCAAGCTAAACATAATTTTTTTCAAGTACAGAAACTCATCCATCAGTTCTCAGGATTACTTGTTCCGGTTATCAGTCACAAGAAATTGGTCATTTTGATCTGGGCTCCTTATAGCCAATACAGTATTTTAGAAACCCCATCAAGTGATGTCTTTAAACTCTTTAGTAGTTTAAGCTTATAATGTGAGCATTAGGAAACATGAGAAAAACAAAGATGGTGAAAACCCTGTATCATATACTGCGATTTAAGCAATTATTTATTCAATCAAATCATACTTTTGAACACCCTGCTAGGTGGTATGTGCACTATTGAGTATTAGTAGTCTGAAGATAAAGAAGGCCACTCACTTTAGACCTAAGGAACAAGAAGAAAAATGATTAAACATAGTTGATAAGTGATAAAATAGAGGTGTTAAATATCATGGAAGTGGCAAGGAGTGACTGTTGAATAAAGGTTCCTGCAAGTTACGATAGTGATTTAGGTTTAATGGGCAGGCAGTTCACCAAGCAGTGAAGAAGGCAGAGGAGGGGTCCAGATGAAGGGCATAACTGATATAAAGGCATGAGGAAGCCCAGCATGTTCAGGGAAAATTTTGAGATGCCTGGATTATAAGGCACAAAAAGGTGGATAACAGAAATAAGATAAATGTTTGAAAGATAGCTCTGTAATTAATCTCATCTCTGCTTCTCTTTCCAAACCATAATCATTGTAGTTCAGATACTATTCACTCCAAAAGACAACGTTATATAGAAGAACATAGTTTACTCCAAAAGCTGACACTATCTCAGTGAATGTAAACTACTCTTTCCTTTTAACTAACTTTCCTACACTCAGTATTGATTTTAGTTTGGGCCTGTTTTCTTCTTCACTGTGCCTAAAGTCTTGCTTGATAATTTGATCAGGTCAAATGGTTGAATATGAGATATGGAAGAGCAAATAAAAACAGCAAAATACAGGATGAAGATTCAAACTTCACATGTAATTCAGTGAGATTAGCAGTGGCTTTTTGAAATATTGTATTGAGATGGTATTTTGGAATCATGCAGAAAAAGTGGGGATGGACTCTAGTGATTAATTATGGAATTCTTCCTTGAGCAAGGAAGGAGGGAAAGCCATCCTGTGCTATTCTTTTCAACAGTTCCCATCCGACCCCTTCCTCCCCACCAGGCTCCAGTAGATTGATGAGTCAGTGATTTTATGCCAGGTGTATGCTGGAAACAATGACAGTGGTACACCATTGCCTATCACCGTTGATCATAGTCCTGACACATAGAAATGCTCAGGAGGTATTTGTTGGATGAATGAATGCATGAATAATTTTTCATACTTTTGTTTCTTTCCATTATGCACAAAATTTTAAGTTATGTCTGCTTTGTTGACATCTTATATATTTTTTTCTGTGTGGGTAAAAAGTTTTTTTTATAAAAATTAAAATACCTGGGATATTTTTCTCAGAAAAAGCAGTACTACTTTTTACCCATGATGTGAGAATTCCTGTCATATGATGATAATGAACTGGGTTTTTCCTCCCTCATTTTAAAAGTTAGATTCTAATTAACCCAATTCATCTATTTGATCTTCTAAGAGCCTGATTTAATTTTAAAATATGCATTATATTTACTTTAAAATACTGGGTAATTTTAAATTTTAATATTTGTCTTCATTAATTCAACATTTTTCAAAATCTTGATTTTCCTGGCAGTCTGTTAACAAAGAGAAATGTATTCCTGAAGGGATAATTCCAGCAGAGTTTTCAGATTTTATGAACACAAGTTCACATACAAAAAGGGAAGTTTCTGAGCATAATCTGCCTCCTAGCAATTATTGATACTGTTTTCCATCTTCCTATGTATATTTTCTATTTGGAGGAAATTTATCTTTCAATATTTAATACTTATCCCAGGTCACCTTCACTATTGTGATGATCATTTGGATTTAGGCAATATTTGACATTTTAATCCCACTACCTTTGCTCATTCTTCTAAGCCAGAGTCATTTATTCTCCTTCATTTTCCATTGTTGTCATTATGTCCATCATAAAAGAGAACTCTCTTTCCTTCAAATGTAACTTTTCAATTACATTCTAAACCTGTTCCCATTCAAATGCACTGTTTGGTCATCATAATATAAACAATTATCCTTTACTTTTTACTCTAAGATATTACTACATATAATGTTGTAAAAATCCCAAATCTTACCATTTTATGGGAAAAAAAATCAGGCTTTTAGTAAGTATGTTTGGATTTATATGATAAAATAGGGGTACATTAAAATTATACATTTTGCTTTCAGTTTAGTCTACTGCTTGCTCATTGTTTGTGGTTTAGTCACTAAGTCATGGTTAACTCTTTTGTGACTGCATACACTGTAGCCCGTCAGGCTCCTGTCCATGGGATTTCCCAAGCAAGATTACTGGAGTGGATTGCCATTTCCTACTCCAGGTGATCTTCCTGACTCAAGAACTGAACCCACATCTCCTGCATTGCAGCTGGATTCTTATGGTCTTATAATTAGATTAGAGTCCCTTTGAAGGCAGGGATGATGTTTTCTTATTTTGTATAATTTTCTCTGCCCATGCTGAGATGAAGTCCATATGAAATGCCAAATAAGCACTTATGAAATTCAGAATCACAAGTACTAAGGCCCTAAGAGGATGTAATGGACTCTCAGCTTCAACTCCTTCATTGTATGGGTGAGAAATCTGTCATTCTCGTATTCTTCCCGAGTGGCCATAGCTTTCTGTTGAATGTAGACATATGCCAGAATTAATATTTTTAGTATGTTAACTTTATTTTTGATGATGTTATATTACATTTTTTTTTCTAATTAAGGTGTGAAAAACAAAACATAGATCTCTCTTGGTATTTAAATTGAATTTGAATTCAATTCTTTTTCACTCAGTTCTCTATTAACTCAAATATATTCCTGAATCTTCCTATCTCAACCCTACCACTACCACTTTAATATGAGCTAGTAACTCCTCTTGTCTGTCAGCATTAATTTTAAATTCCCTACACTCAAAACACAATATTGTGATCTCTTATTATCTATCAAGGAAAGTTTTCAGAAAGTACAGTTACTGGCAATCAATATCATGCCAAAACATATTTTGTTTTTTTTCTGTTTTTATTGAAGTTTAGTGGACTTAAAATATTATTTTAGTTTCAAGTGTACAGCATAACAATTTGATATTTTTATAGATTACATTCCATAGGAAGTTATTATAAAATCTATGTGTAAGAGCTGAAACCATGAAACTTGTAGAAGAAAATATAGGCAGTATATTCTTTGACATCGGTTTTAGCAATATTTTTTGAATCTGTCTCCTCAGGCAAGGGAAACAAAAGCAAAAATAAATAAATGGGACCTAATCAAACTTAAAAGTTTTGCATGGCAAAAGAAACCCTCAACAAAACGAAAAGGCAGCCTATTGAATGGGAGAGGATATTTGCCAAAGGGATATATCAGATAAGGGTTTAATATTAAAAATATATAAAGAACTCATATTAGTGTTAAAGAACAGCCTGATTAAAATATGGACAGAGGCCCTGAATAGGCATTTCTCCAAAGAAGATATACAGATGACTAACAGACATAAGAAAAGTTAGCCAACACCACTAATCATTCAGGTCAGTTCAGTTCAGTTCAGTTCAGTCGCTCAGTCGTGTCCGACTCTTTGCGACCCCATGAATCGCAGCACGCCAGGCCTCCCTGTCCATCACCAACTCCTGGAGTTCACTCAGACTCACATCCATCGAGTCAGTGATGCCATCCAGCCATCTCAGCCTCTGTCACCCCCTTCTCCTCCTGCCCCCAATCCCTCCCAGCATCAGAGTCTTTTCCAATGAGTCAACTCTTTGCATGAGGTGGCCAGAGTACTGGAGTTTCAGCTTTAGCATCATTCCTTCCAAAGAAATCCCAGGGCTGATCTCCTTCAGAATGGATTGGTTGGGTTAGATAAATGCAAATTAAAACCATGATGAGATATTACCTCACACCAGTCAAAATGGCTACCGTCAAAAAGAAAAGAACAGCAAGTGTTGACCAGAGTATTTGTTCTATGAGGCCTTTTCTTAAACCTGATGGCAGATCTCTAGGTTTTATATATCTCCAAGTTGCACATCTAGTCCCAACGTCTCCTTGGACAGGTGAAGCATCTGAGATCATGTAAGAGAGAGAAGAGATGTTATCACCATCATAGAAGTAGTAAAGAGAAGGGATCTGATTCTAGTGTCCTTGACTCTGCTCTTTTCTTTCCAGGTTATCATGGCTGTTTCTCAGGAATGCTTCTCCCCAGAGAGCATATCTGAATCACACTGGTTACTTGGAATGTTGAAAAAGATATTTGAAAATCATCTATCATAACATTTCCAGAACTTGCCATTTTAATACACTTTTCTCCACTGGAATAACTAAATCCATCAAATACTCATTTTATTCAGTTGTAAAATGGGGCTGATACTAATCTATTGGGATTTTGTGAGGTTTAAAACTACACCTACACATGTCTAGACACAGCAAGTTGGTGTTCAAATAAGATTCAGTGATTATTACCTATAAATTAGACTGCCACAAAATTTCATATGCTTTTGATTTAAAGGTCCTGGAGTTAAGATTGAAGAAATTTATAGGCTAGAGACAAAATAAAAGCTTTCTCCAGAGCTGCCATTCATTTATTCCTCAAATATTTATAGAATATTCACTGTATGGTTGCCACTGTAGTAGGCCCTGGGGATATACCTGTGACCAAAATTGAGATAGTTTTTGCTTTTACAGCACTCATATCCCAGTATAGTAGCTAGGCACAGAACAGACAAATTGGGGTATAAATAAAATGGATGCAACTATGAAGTTCAAAAACACTAAGGTAACAAACATAAGGAACAGAGCTAAAAAAATAACAGAAGGGACCTACTTTAAATAAAGTTTTCAGGGAAAGTCTTTATGTAAGCGTATTTCTAAAGGATGGGTAAGAACGACTCATGAGGCAGGTTGGGTGGCAGCATTCCAGACAGAGAGTCCTGTGCGGGGGTCTTGAGGCAGAAATGAGCTTGGACTATCCAAGGAACTGCACGTAGACCAGGGGACTGCAGTATGGTGAACAAGGGCGAGAGAGGCAAGGAACTAGGTGGGAGAAAGGCAGTGAGTTGACCAGGTGGCATTTTGTTGCTCTTGATAAGGAGTTTGTTTTTCAGTCTCCAAGTTTCATGGGAAGGCATTGGATGATTTCTAAACACCCTGGCCTAATAAAGTGTGATAGGAGAGAGAATTTCTGTTCCATGTTTCACAGTACCTTCACATCAGTTTTGTTTTCTGAGCAAAGTTCGTACTCTGCCCTTTCCCTCCCCATTCTCTTTCTTTTGTCTCTGTTTACATCTTTTATCTTCTTTGCTGGGAGGGAGAAGAGCTTCTTGAATAAAAGTTCTTCTCACAGGTTGCTTGTAGAATATATCCCTGTATGACACAAAGAGAATGTTAAGATGTCCATCCAACAGGTATTTTTAAGTATTTTCATTGTGAAATTATATTCATTTTGTAACAACGTACAACTGTCTACCTCATATTGCACATTTTCAGATTTAACTAAGATTTATTCCCTTGAACAAAGAGGTATTTTGTTTTAGCATGTTTTTTTTTTTTTTTGGCCTGTTGTAAAAGTGACTCATTTCAGATGAGAGTTCTTTAAAAATGGCATTCAATGTATTAAGCATCCAGGCTTATGTTCGTAGATTCTCACAGACTTTTTCTATGTTTTTCTTCTTCACTATACAGAGAAATATGGGCCTCTTCTCATGTGCTAACTAATCATTTGGAAGTTGTTGACTATGCTGAGAAGCATCCAGTTAGTATCTGTTCTTAGCAAGAAAAAGAACCATTGGGTTAAGCAAGTGGGGTCCCCTGTATTGCCAAACATTCTTTAAAATATTAAACATTTCATAGGGTGAAGATGAACTGATACACGGCAGGTATATGAACTGAAATACCATAGTTAATTATTTATTAAAAGACGGAGTCTTTATGCTAGCCTAGATTTATATTAAGGAAACATGATTAAAGTTGTCTGAGAAGTTAGAAATACTGCTGAATACTTGGCGGGGTCATTCTCAATTAAATTATAGAATGATCAGAGACAAGACATATGTTTGTGGTATAATAAAGAAGAAATCATAGTCAGTGCTAACTTAGTTACCGAAGAGTTTATGGTTAAAAAAACAAACAAACAAAAAAAACCCTGGAATGTGAAACACATTGTGATCAGAACATAGATTTTGCCATCAGGTATCTGGATAATTCTGTCTCTGGCACCAGTTAACTGTGGCAGACAACTTCAGTTTGTTCCTTCAGATCCACTCTCTTCTCTTCTCCATCCTATTGTTAGCTCCAGGAGGCTGGTCTAAATGTAATACTTGGATAGGCCCTCTATTGTTTGATTTCTAGTTAGTTCAGCCAATGGTAGCCCTAGCAGGAGATCAGGAAGAAAGAAGAGAATGAAGATGGTGTATGTGTTCCTCTAGTTTTGTCCTCAAAGAGTTGCCTAAGGCTAACTCTGCCTTTCAAATATAAATTGCATGTCTTCTTAGGTGACCTTTTGTACATGATTCTCTCCTTACAAGTTCACGTAACTATTTCCTCTCCTTCCCGTTTCAGGCCTAAATTACCAAATCCAGGAGACTGCAGTATCCCTTGTTTGTTTGGAAACCCTGCCTGTACCTTTGTAATAGTCCCCGTATTAACTCCTCTTTAATTATCCAAAGTTGGCTGTGCCATCTGTTTTCTAAAGGGACTCTGATGCACTGTCTGTATAATCTTTATAAGTGATTTTAAACTGTGCTTCACTATCCTTATCTATAAAGTGGAGGTCAAGTCATTTCTCTTCTCATAGACCATTTGTATATGTAAAATCAGAAAGTAGATTAGAATCGTTGTATTCCAATACTACATTATGAAGCTTTTAAGATTCTGCCTCAATTGCCTTCCATATGCTTTCCCCAGCAATAACTTTTACTTGCTCAGTTATACTAAAGTTCTGAACAATTTTATCTGAAGCAAGAACTTCATGACTAAAACAGCTTGAACACGGCTATCCTTAGATGATTATAGGGCTCTTTCCAGTCCTAAAAATCCAATATGTTTTTTTTTTTTCTGGCAGTTATTTTATGGAGAGAAACTATCATTCTTTGCATCACAGCCTCTGACTAGGGCTAGAAATTCAGTAGACTGTCTAGTCTCATGATTTACTATCTGGGCAGAGGGAAGAGTCCAGTTAATTCCCCAGGATCATATTCTCTTTCACAAAATGTTTTCATGGCTTAGGATAGAAAGCCGTGGGGGCCAATAAATAGAGAGCGAGTAGGAAATCAGAAAGCTCCTGCAGTGGTTTCATTGTGGCCTTCTTGGCACTCAGAGCCTCAGGCGGTAATTGCTCGGCTCTGTTCTGAGCACTGAGCCCAGCCTATAGTGGCTATTAAACTTTGTAAGTTGTACAAGGCCAGGCATACTTTTGGAACACTCCATCCCTTGGCTTGTTGCTTCAAACCCCACCATTAACATCTTTTACTTCCTTTTCTGTATAAAGGAGTAGAGGAAAGGTGTGAGCAATTTTCTTAGGAGTACTGTAAACTCGACATGTCCAGAGATTTATTGCAGCATTGACTGGGATGATGAAGTACTCAGAAGCACTGCCAATACTTCCTGTCAAAGAAAAGCTCTAGAAAACTATTGATGACAGTGAATTAGATTTGCTCTTGACAGCCATGTTAGTGCCTGTTTGTTCTTTTAGTTAACTTGTATTCAGCAAATATATCTGAGGACCTCCAAGGAGTGTGTTAGATATTTGTAAGATGAAATGAATTTGATAAGGCCCCTGGGCTCAAGAAGCCTAAGTCTGGGATGTATTCAGATACCTGCAATAGGACTGATTGGCTAGAGGCAGCCTCCTAATCATCTTGTCCCCTAGAGCAGGGGTCTCCAACCCCCTGTAAGGAACCAGGCTGCACAGCAGGAGGTGAGCAGTGGGTTAGCAAAGCTTAATCTGTCATTCCCTATCACTCCCCATTGGTCCCTATTGTTCTTCAATGCTCACATTACTGCCTGAACCATCACCCCTTTCTCCCACCCCCCGGAGTCCATGGAAAAATTGTCTTCCAAGGAACCAGTCACTGATGCCGAAAAGGTTGGAAACTGCTGCCCCATGGACTACAGCCCACGAAGCTCCTCTGTTCATGGGATTACCCTGGCAAGAATACTGGAGTGGGTTGCCATTTCCTCCTCCAGGGGATCTTCTCAACCCAGAGACTGAACCAGGGTCTCTTGCACCTCCTGTATTGGCAGGGGGATTCCTTACCACTACACTACCTAGGAAGCCCTTCAGTACATCCCTGGCTATATCTTAAGGCAGGGGTTTACCCTCGTGAGCCTTCTTTTTCCTGTGCCTTTTATTGCTACAGTCCAGTTTATTTCACTTCAGGCAGCTTTGTTGTCACAACACACACATATCCTTTTTAGTGCTTTTTCCTCTGCTGTTCATACCAAGACACCTTCTATGGTCTTTCCCCCTTCTCCTTCCATTTGTGAGCCAATGAAAGACCCTAGTCCTAGACAAGTGTATATAAGGAAAGGAAAGTCAGTAAAATTAGTTAGAAAGAATCATAGCTGCAACCACTTGGGCTCTTGTAAAACACCATCAGAATTTTGGCAAATTTATTTTCTGATTCTCTTACCTTCCTGAGCATGGACATTCAAGATGTTAAAACAAAAAGTGAAATATATATCTTTGATTTATTTATTAGGAATTTTCACTACAGTTTTGGAGGGGGCACTCACCAAAGAGGGGAAGAAACATATCCAGATGATTATGAGCAAGATTTCATGAAGGAAATGGTGTTTGAACTTGATTTTCTGGGATATATTGGTTTGGCCAAAAAGTTTGCTTGGGTTTTCTCCATAACATCACACAGAAAAACCCAAATGAACTTTTTGGCCAACCAAAATAGTTATAGGAAGATGAAAGTATAGGTTGTGGGAGGCATATCAGCAAAAAGGCAAAAAACCCACAATTGTAAACCGAAAACTCAGACCTTGTCTTGGTTCCCACTGTACTTTGACCAGCCTTAGTTAGGCAATCCATTTCCTTGACTGAAATCACTTGTTTGTATTGTCTGTATGTCTAAGCTTCTTTAAGAAAATGGGGAGTCTCTTTCATGCTTGTATTTTCAGTGTTTAACACAATGTCAGGCACATAGGTACTCAGTAGGTGGTGAAGAATGAAGCATAAATGACAACGTTTATATTGAGGACAGGAAGTTATCTAGTTTGACAGGAGCAAGGATTTGTGAGAAAAGAACTGGAATCTTATGATAGGAAGGTATATTGGAACAGATTATGGAGGTTTTATGTACCAAGGTATTAAATAGACTGTGGGGAGTCACAGAAGGTGTGGCGTGAGGTCAAAGCACAGAGCAATTAGTCTTCAGGAGTATGGCAGCAGTGAACAATATCGATCGGTGAAAGGAATAGGGAGACAGGAGATGTGGAGACCAGAGATGGCGAATAAAGCAGAGCACATGTCAGAGTGATCCAAAGGATATAAAAAAGTTACTCGACAGTTTAATACCCTAAACAACTTGCTTCAGTCTTCTTCTCCCTCCAGAGTACTGTCAGTCTCCTCAGGCCCGAATCCTAGTCTGACACTTAGTGGTCACATGACCTTGACAAGTTGCTGCTGCTGCTAAGTTGCGTCAGTCGTGTCCGACTCTGTGCGACCCCATAGACAGCAGCCCACCAGGCTCCCCCATCCCCGGGATTCTCCAGGCAAGAACACTAGAGTGGGTTGCCATTTCCTTCTCCAAAGCATAAAAGTGAAAGTGAAGTTCCTCAGTCATGTCCGACCCTCAGCAACGCCATGGACTGCAGCCTTCCAGGCTGCTCCGTCCATGGGATTTTCTAGGCAAGAGTACTGGAGTCGGGTGCCATTGCCTTCTCCCCTTGACAAGGTACCTAAGTGCTTAAACTCATTTCTAATGTGAATTTACTATGTAGATCAATGAGAAAAAAACACAAACTATAAAATATCTGGCATTGTGCTTGATCAATGGGAAAAAGTCAATACATGATAATTATTAGCAGTATTGGCGTTATTATTTGTGAAGACTTCAGGTAACAGTTTAATGCTGTAGGAGGGAATAAATCTTCTGTATGAGTTTTTTCCTTGTGCATTATAAGCAAAAAAATTGTGATTCACAAGATTTGATTGATTTGATGAAAATGATTCCTTCCTTTTTGCCTATTAGCAAAAGAAGAATAAGCTTTCAAGCAATTAGTACTTATGAAGGAATTATAGGTGACAGGGTGTCATGGAAAATTCTAGTCCAAAATTTGTCTCAGAGGAGCAATGTGACCTTGGCCAAGTCTCTTCATCAATCTATATCTCCATTTTTCTAGCTAGAAAAATGAAGGGATTGGATTAAATTATCTTTAAGTTCCTTCCCAACCAATAATTAAATGATTTTTCAAGTTGCTCATTAAATTTCCAAGCTCCATCAAACAGCTCATTATGCCTACTTGCTCATTTGATGCCTTTGTGTATATTTCATCCCATTTTTCAGTCTGGATTTCCATTTGGTACATTTTCCTTGATACTACAGTTTTTTTTTTTTTTTTTTTTGAGCAGTGCTTTCTATGGGTATAGTTGTGTGAGTTTATATGAAGTTGTATGCATGTGTTTTAGTGCGTATTGCATAGGTCTAGGGCTCAAATTGTATGTTAGATGATTGCTTTATCAGTTTTCTCAAACTGATTTGAGAAATATTAACTTGCAGCTTGGAGGCTGTAGGGTGAAGTAGGCAGCATCACTTTTGCTTGAATTCATTTGCATCTACTACTTTACATGAGAAGGAAGAGAAGAGATTTGGCCTGGCTCCTCTTTCTTTAAGGCTGAAAGATATTGAAATATGGCTGATGGATTAGGATGACCTTAATAAAGGCCAAATTATGGGAAAGAGCAATGAAGTGCTTGAAAGGCAACTCATCCTGCAGGCATGAAAAATCGAGGGAGCCTTTCTTTCATCAATGGGTTAAGCTATGGAGGGGAAGGAGTCCTGATTCCATGCCCAGGAATGAATATTCCATGCCTTCAATACCTTGGATATGCCTTGGGAAGAACATTTGTATATGTTTGAATTGAAAGAACTTCTCTACTAAAACATGGAAAGTCTTAGGCCTCAGGCAGCTTTTCTTTGAGACTCTTGACTGAATGTAGCTGAAAACTAGCAACGTTATTCCTCTACCACACATCATGGAACCATCTTTGTCTGGGAAATCTGTGGAACTCTCTCTTAAAAGCACTGTGAGAATATATGCAGCACCACCACGATGAGGGATGGAAGCCCAGTCTCTTCACCAGATACTCAGTGACAGTGATGGTAATTAAAATTAACAAGGAGACCTGTGCTGCTGCTGCTGCTAAGTCGCTTCAGTCGTGTCCAACTCTGTGTGACCCCATAGACGGAAGCCCACCAGGCTCCCCCATCCCTGGGATTCTCCAGGCAAGAACACTGGAGTGGGTTGCCATTTCCTTCTCCAATGCATGAAAGTGAAAAGTGAAAGTGAAGTCACTCAGTCATGTCCGACTCTTAGCGACCCCATGGACTGCAGCCTACCAGGCTCCTCCTTCCATGGGATTTTCCAGGCAAGAGTACTGGAGTGGGGTGCCATTGCCTTCTCCGAAGGAGACCTGTAGGGGGCCAGCAAATATCAATGCTAATTTCAGTGGGTATCAAGTTTAATATTATCAGCTGTGTTCTCTTCAGACAGGAAGCAGCAGACAAGCAATGGCCCTTGGACCCACGAGCATGCCTGAAGATCCTTAGAGATCCTTGTAGAATGTATTAGAATTATTACTCAAAGACTAAGTTAGAATGCAGTGCAACTGAAAATACTGTATAAAATGTGTGACTACTTCATTCGAATACAGACCCATATTATATTAAATATACATGCACTCACCAAGCACAGAGAAATGTTTTGAGAGTGAGGTATACTTATTAATGTAAAATAGAAACAGGGCAATAGAAATAGTCAATCCTAAAGGAAATCAACCCTGAATATTCATTGGAAGGACTGATGCTGAAGATTAAGCTCCAATACTTTGACCACCTGATGTGAATAGCCAAGTCACTGGAAAAGACTCTGATGCTGGGAATGATTTAGGGCAGGAGGAGAAGTAGGTGACAGAGGATGAGATGGTTGAATGGCATTATCGACTCAATAGACATGAGTTTGAGCAAACTCAAGGAGATTTGGAAGGACAGGGAAGCCTGGCATGGCATGCTGCAGTCCGTTTGGTCACAAACATCTGACGTGATTCAGTGACTGAACAACAATAAATCTGGAATTACCTAACGGTTAATATGAGGTCACAAGGGATAGATCCCCTTTTAGTATACTAACAGGTCAGATTTTTAGTATAGACTTTTGGGCAAGTCTGAGCAAAGTACCTTACAGATCTGTCCAAGTGGCTAGCCTATCTCTATCAGGTGATACCCCAAATCCATGTATACTTATTATCTTTTATCTGTGTATCAGTGGTCATCTAAAAATATTTATGAGTTGGAAGTATATGTAATATTATTTTTAAATGGACTTGAACAAGTGCTCAGTAAAGACCTAGAGTTTGCCCAAAGTCACCTTGGGATTAATGGTGGAATGTGGACTCAAATTTGATCTTCAGACTTTAAGCACGGTGCTTTTTAGTATAGGTGAAAAGTGTGGAGGGAAGTCTCTCTTTTCAATGGAAAAGGGGCAGTAATTCTAGACACATTGTTGAAACTAGAGTTAAGCCTTTAAAAGAAATTCCCTTTTTTTCATCATCCTGGAAGTCTTGTTGTGTGTGTGTGTGTGTGCTGGGATGGGCAAGGGATTCTGGGATTGTTTCTGTGATTAATTCACTGTATTTTACAAATAGCTCTGGCAAGCATGGTGGGATAATAATAATTTGTCCCTTGTTGATTTCAGTCACAAAGGAGAATTAATAAAAGTCTGGGTCATTTAGTTTTCTCCTGAAGCTTGGAAATTTAATTATCTTATTTTTTTCCCTTTCTGTTTTAATCCAAGTAATCCAAGTATTTTATTATTGATTTTCCAATGTATTTACTTTTTTCTCTTTGCAACATTTTTGGGTTACATATGAATTTAACCATCAGACTGGAATCAAATTATGGCTGAATTTGGATGTTCTCTGCCCAAAGCCTGAGAAACAATATTTGGATCAACATCTTTGACAATAAGAAATGTAGAATTTCTCTCTCTCTCACACACAGACACACAAGTATATCTTCTTAAATTTCATTTATTTTAATGAGTCCTTTTGTGGTTAAGGGAGTATATGCTTGTTTGACTTCCTGTTGAAAATAAATACCCCAGAGAAGGAAAATGCATGGATTCTCTATCAGTCTTGTATTCCATGGGACTTGGCTTTTTGAATTAGTGATAATTTTGGGAGACTTTGAGGAATCAGATGTAAAAAAACACATTTCCCTGGGAGGGTTAGATCCAGAATACAGGTAATACCTCAAGCAAGAGTCAGCATGGCAGATGAAAGAGTGTGTATTGAAGTCAGAAGAACTGGGTTTAAATTGTGATGCTGTATTACATACTGAATATTATACTTTGAATGATAGAATTAAATAATCTGAGGCTTCATTCTCTGTAAAATGAAATTGATAGTATTTCTCCACCCAACTTCAAAGGATTTTTCTGGAGTCAAGTAAAAGAAATGAATCTGAAACTGCTTTATAAAAGCTTGTATCATTTAGGATTCTTTGGATATAAGCAGCAGATTCTAAGTTAAAAAAAATATATATTCTAAGGCCCTAAGGTAAGTCACAGGCTCCCAAGGGTGGTGTTGGTGGTAAAGAACCCGCCTGCCAATGCAAGCGACCTAAAAGGCATGGGTTAGGTCACTGGGTCAGGCAGATTCCCTGGAGGAGGCCATGGCAACCTACTCCAGTATTCCTGCTTGGAGAATCCCATGGACAGAGGAACTTGGAGGGCTACAGTCCATAGGGTTGCAAAGAGTCAGACACAACTGAAGCAACTTAGCACGCACACAAAAGATAAGTCACTAAGTGGAAAGATACAACTGGGATACGAGGTGCAGAAGCACAATAACTCCGATGCTGGACCAGGGATCTGAATTACAGCAACTAGTGGGTGGTCCTGCCAGGATACTTTCACCAGGATGAATCAGTTCTGCCTTTTTCTCTTTGAGTTCTTCTTTCTGCTCAAGATTTAAAATCTCTGGAGAGAGACCAAGACCAAACGTCCCCATCTTGGGATAAAAGCCTTCCACCTTGATTGGCTGGGGCAAGGCACCTTGATTAACAGACCATGAAGACTGCCAACACTGAAGGACAGGAAATGCTATCAGGAGAAAGCTGGGAATAGAGGCTGGGTGGCAAAACCACAATAGTCACTGTCATGACTACACAAGTATTTGTTCCAGTGCGGGGGCAGGATGCTGAGAGGATGCAGTGATGACAGTAGGGCCAAGGGGCGAAAGGGGAGCTCTGGTTAGCTAAGGCCACTCTTATAGGGGTGCACACTTTGGTGAAAAGGGGGAGGGTGTATTAAGGAAAGGGGGAGGGTGAGTGGTTAAGGAAATAGAGGTGGGAGGACACTTTCACTTATACCATTTATTTGTGCCCAAATGGATTTCATATAACATTACAAGGTAAACATAGACATCATCAGTTCATGCTTTGGAATTGGTTTTCCTAGTTTTTCAAAGTGGAAAAGTGTATCTTGCACTCATCCTAGGGTTGCAGAAAGGAAAGTGCCTGAGAGGACTCAGAAGGGGTATTTGGAATGGCTTGGCCCCTGCCACATGTCAGACAGAAATGCTTCTATTTATATCTTTTATGAATTGGGTTTTCATGTGTGAATCTCTTTAGGGTAGGGTAAAAAAAAGAGAAAAAAGAGTTCGCTGCTAAAAATAGCACCAGAAAACCAGTGTGTGCTAAAGGAAAATATGAAGAATGTTTTTGAATAACCCGTTTAGGCTCTTCAAACTGCCTCAGTCTCTATCGACAGCTGGGCAGCTGGGTACACAAACGCAATATTGCTTTATTGTTTAATTCATATCAATATTACCTCAGCATTGTTCGTACAATTTATTTTGCAATAGCCAGAAAGAGCTGCAGTCTGCAGAAAATGTTTACCTGCCAAGAGGGTTTATTGAAATAAGCCTGAATGGTGCTTGAACTGTTTGGTCAACGGGGAAATTAATAGGTTCAGACAGATTGGGCTTCTTTGTTGAAAAAAAATCTTCTTGCTTAGCGTGTACCCAGAAAAGTTGGAACTCAGCTGCCCTGGAATTCTCAGTCCTCCTTGAAATCTGGGAATTCTTTTTGCTCATTCATTTGCCCTCAATAGCCACTAGCACTTCGCAGAGTGAATGAATCTGTCTGGTGAACTAAGGTGAGTTTGGGAAGTATGTACTGGAGGGGAGGATGGCTGACTTCAGGAAATGCATATTCTTAGCTTTGCCCCCAAGCAAAACAAATTGTGTGAATATTCTTAGATTGCTCAAAATAAACTGAACAGAGAATTTCATGTAAGGTCAAACCAAGTGACTCAAACAATGATACCTTAGACATACAACAACGTACCATTTGGCTTTCAAGATGTTACCTAACATACTTTTGAATTGTACATTTACTTTAATTAAATAACTACATTCTCAGGATCAGAGTGGAAGTAATGTTATATCTGTCTATCTCCCTGACTATAATATCTACCTATCATAGCTGTCTACTATCTATCTACCTCTTTCCCAAATATACCACTATAATTGTTTTAGTCTGTTGTTAGCCTTACAGAATTCTTTCTTTGAATTTTAACTAAGAATATCCAAAACAGTATATGCAGATGCCTCTGGAAGGGGGTTACAAAGGTCAGTGCCTTACAATTTCTACTTGCTTGATAGAAGTTGTCTAGTGGAGAAGAGGAGAGACCAAACAAATTAAGAGAGGCAGATAATGAAAAAGGGAAGACTAGGAAAACTTTAGAAAGAAGATTATAGGATATAGAATACTACTTATATTAAGTATTTTTCTTCTTTTTTAAATATGTTAAATCTTAAATACATGCTCATTTTTTAAGATGTTGAAAATATTAAAAAACATGAAAATATTAAAGGAGCAGAAAAATACAGCATGAATCCCACCAACCTCAAGACAACTGATGGCGTTTCTGTATATTTCTTTCCAGACTTTTATCTCTTTTTTCTTTAATGTTCACATAGTTGTGTTTATTCAACATATGCACTTTTGTTGTTTGCTTTGTCCAATAAATAATATAACATGGAATCAGTGTCTTTGTGAATATTTGTTTAGTATTTTAGATTATCTTGATATCTAGACTTTTCAGTAGTGAAGTTAATAGGTTAAATATGTATGCATTTTTAGGTTCTTAACCTCTAGAAGATTCTGCTAATTTACATTTCCATTTTATATTTCAATTTACACTCATTTGCAAGTTCTAAAGCCCCCAATGGGACTTTGTGTCCTACTGGGTAGCATAATTGACTTTCATCAACACTGAATTGATCATTTTTATTTAATTTGTGAATTTAACATAAAATGATAAAAATTTATGCTTTGCTTTTCAGTTGTGCATTTTTTTGATTATTAGTAATGCTTTTTTGCTTTTTATGTGCTTATTGGCCATCAGTATTATACTTTTTGTGAATTATCTAAGCATATGTTTGTATCTTTTATTTCTCATATTTTAATGTTTGAATTCATATATTTTAATTTTTTATGGATTATAAAGATTTTTACACTTTGTTAAATTAATTGTATATTTTTTGAAAGCTTGTCACAGGCTTTTAAATTTTATTGTTAAAGTTAATTTATCATTATTTTTGTCTTTTAAGAATTATTTTGTTGAGATATAGTTGTTTTATTATGTTGCAATGTGCTTTTTAATGCCTGAGCATTTTAACGTGCCATGCAATCACATGCATCTACCTATTCCTTTATTCTTTCTGCCTTTAATTTTATGCTTAAAAAGCTTTTCATCACTTCTGAATCAGATAATTCCCCATGTTATCTTGTGTGTTTCATGTTTTATATTCAACCCTTTGATCTCTCTGGAACTTATCTGGGTGTATGGCCATGATGCAGGGATTTGCTTTGATTTATTCCCCTCTGAACTCCTTGTCCTAGCCCTTAAGGCCCCACATGACCTGGTCCCTGCCTATCTCACTAAACTCCATCATCTCTGTCGTGGTCTGGGTATAGGTTGGAAAATAATTTCCAGACATGAGACAGAATGAGAGGGAAATAGAATTTATTAGAGTGGGAGACGCTGTTAGAACAGTGGGCCAGCTCAAGGGAGAACTGACATGGAATAGGGGTCCTTAGGCCACTTTTATACCCAGGGTACAAGGAGTGGAATAGGGGTCTTGCAGGTCATTTGTTGATTGGATGAGGCATGTATACTCGATGGGGAAGAGTAGGGCAAATACTTTCTCCCTGTGGGGCAGGAGGGGAGACAGGTTATACTGTTCCATTAATAGTTACAACATGGGGGAGGGAAGGATGATAAGGGTCTGGTTTTTCTGATGCCAAAGCCCTCCTTGGTTTTATCTGCTCTTTTGTCCTTGGGTCACCACATTCCTCCCTCTCTTTATTTTTAGGGCCGATTCTTTGGCCCCTTTTGATACCCTGCTTGTGTCTAACTATCTACCTATTTGCCTTCTCAGGCTTTTAGGAACCCAGTTTTAGGGGGAAAAGGGGCGATGACCACTCTGGCTTCTTCAGGCTGTACAGGGGCATCATGGGGCTCTGGGTTTCCTTTGCCTGCTCTCTGTCAGGATGCATTTACGGAGGGAGAGGAGAGTCCATGGAATGATCAGTCCATGGATTGTCTGGGTGTTGGCCAGGAAATATTCTTGCCAAACTATCACTTAGAGATTTGTTGTATTCTAGAAGAAACAAACTTAACAAGAAATTTAGAGATACATGGCCCAAAGATTAACAGAAGCAGAAAAGCTGCTGAGGAGCTAGCCAGGAGAATCAGGACTAGACATTGGTTTGTGACATTAGTATTTCTCCCAGGGACGGGGGAGCCTGGTGGGCTGCTGTCTATGGGGTCGCACAGAGTTGGACACAACTGACATGACTTAGCAGCTGGTACGAGAAGATGCAAGGATTTGGGCTCATTAAATCTTTACCTGAAAACATCTGGCTCTCTGAAGGCTGGTTCTTCTGTTTTTTGTTCTCCCCGCCCCCAAGCACAGAGCACTTTATTTCTGCTCCCCATCCTAAACTCTGTTCAGGGAGTGTTGAAGGTCAGCAGCTTGCAGTGGTCATGATGTAATCTTTGTAGAGGCAGTTGGCAAGTGCCAGCTTCCAATCAGTAGGCTCCCTTCATAGCCACATATTTGACCATGCTTTGGGGGGCATTTCATGGCTGTTGTGTCCCACAGTGCTGGGAAGGCTCATTCCCAGATCTAATGAAAATTCCATTGACAGACCACTCATTGAGCTATTACTAAACCAGACCTTGCAAGTAGCAAAAGTCTCTGGATCATACCTGTCTTACTAGCCTCTTGGTCCAGGAAAATATTCCCTCTTTTTGCTTCTTCCCATATCTGCTGCTGCTAAGTCGCTTCAGTTGTTTCCAACTCTGTGCAACCCCATAGACTGCAGCTCACCAGGATCCCCTGTCCCTGGGATTCTCCAGGCAAGAACACTGGAGTGGGTTGCCATTTCCTTCTCCAATGCATGAAAGTGAAAAGTGAAAGTGAATTTGCTCAGTTGTGTCTGACTGTTAGCGACCCCATGGACTACTGCCCACCAGGCTCCTCCATCCATGGGATTTTCCAGGCAAGAGTAATGGAGAGGGGTGCCATTGCCTTCTCTGCTTCGCATATCTAGAGTTATTGATCACATATGGAACTACATATCAGCATTTTATCACAGACTCAGTCACACATTTATTAACGTAATAAACAATCTTCTGAAAAAGCAACATAGAAAATAATATAACTAGCAGTTATTAGTAAGATCACAAGCAAGAATTTAAGTCAAGAACTTTCATTAGAGAAATAACCCAGTATACCTAGGTCATCTGACTTAGTTAAATGATTATAGCCAGGTATTAATCTCCTGGTTGTACATCATGGAGCATCTGACCTTTATCCAAAGATTGGTTACTGAGATAAGCTTTGGAAACAAACTTAGAGTGTCCTTTTGAAAACTTAATTTAATCTTTTAGCAATATAACATAACAAAAAGGAGCTATCTCAAAAGTGGGTCTTAGTAAACACTAGACCTTAATTAACAAAACTTAGTTTAACAATTAACAAAACTTAATATCCAGTGAAACATAATTGTTTCGTTATGAGAGCATTAACCCTGTAGCCAGGGAAGGCTTTAACCTATCAAAAAAAAAAAAAAAAATGAGGTTTGTCAGGGAGCTGGGAAAATCCAAGTGGCCATCTTTGGATTTCCCATAGCACTGACTCTGATTTACAGCTATCGTTCACCCATTTTTAATTCTCTGACTTAGAAGTAGACTGTTGCCACATTTTAAGGACCTCAGGATAGCAAAAAAAAGTCTACCCATGAGGGCTTAATCTTAAATAATGTTTATTTACTTTACCAAAGTAACAAAAGATTTTACAAACAAATATAAATCACTTAAAGGCCAAGAAATTCATAATCTGATGTCAAAAGCTTCATTCTAAGAAAGCTTTGTTCTCTTAGCATAGAGAGTAGACTGAATTCCAGTTTGGTAACAGTTTACCAGATAACAAACAAACAAAATTTGTTTATCAGTGAATCTTAGAAAAACCTTTTCCATAAATCTTGAACTAGCAGTATTTTTCTAAAGGCATGAGAGTGAAACCATAGAAGGCATGTTTAAAATCTAATGAAATTGCAGTTGACAAAGTAGCCTGGTCATTGCTGTGACTTGTAACACTTTAACATGATAACTAGAATTCTAACTGAAAACATTTTATCAGAAGGTTCAGTTCAGTTTAGTTGCTCAGTCATGTCTGACTCTTTGCGACCCCATGAATCGCAGCACACCAGGCCACCCTGTCCATCACCAACTCCCGGAGTTCACTCAGATTCACGTCCATCGAGTCCGTGATGCCATCAAGCCATCTCATCCTCTGTTGTCCCCTTCTCCTCCTGCCCCCAATCCCTCCCAGCATCAAAGTCTTTTCCAATGAGTCAACACTTCACATGAGATGGCCAAAGTACTGGAGTTTCAGCTTTAGCATCATTCCTTCCAAAGAAATCCCAGGGCTGATCTCCTTCAGAATGGACTGGTTGAATCTCCTTGCAGTCCAAGGGACTCGCAAGAGTCTTCTCCAACACCACAGCTCAAAAGCATCAATTCTTCGGTGCTCAGCCTTCTTCACAGTCCAACTCTCACATCCATATATGACTACTGGAAAAACCATAGCCTTGACTAGACGGACCTTAGTCGGTAAAGTAATGTCTCTGCTTTTGAATATACTATCTAGGTTGGTCATAACTTTTCTTCCAAGGAGTAAGCGTCTTTTAATTTCGTGGCTGCAGTCACCATCTGCAGTGATTTTGGAGCCCCCAAAAATAAAGTCTGACAGTTTCCACTGTTTCCCCATCTATTTCCCATGAAGTGATGGGACCAGATGCCATGATCTTCATTTTCTGAATGTTGAGCTTTAAGCCAACTTTTTCACTCTTCTCTTTCACTTTCATCAAAAGGCTTTTTGTTAGGTAGGTAGAATAGGGAAAAGGAGTCCAAAATGGCGTGGCTAAAAGACAAGGAAGGGAAAAGCCCGTGAAAATAGAACAAAGGAAGGTCCGAGGACCAGGGTAAGGACCTCAGGTAAAACAAACAACACTCCTGGCTGGCCCAGTTTACATAGGACAGGCCCAGGGAGAGAAAAACATATAAAAAGAAGAGCCAAAGCGCTCTCTCTCTCTCTCTCCCCCGCACACTGGGGCGCTCTTCTCTTCACATCTTTGGAGCAATTGCCCTCATGCCTTGAAGATGGATTTTCCTGCTATCCTCTAAATAAAATAGAGCTGTAACAGTGATCTGTAACACTGATTTGTCTAAGAGCTATAACATGGTCTGTCCAAGACCTGAGAGCTGTGACACGCTGAGGGGGCTTAAATGTCCGTCACTCCAAATCTTTGTTGTGACGAGACAAAAACCAAGGGGCATACACTCGTGTGACATCTATGGTGCCGTGACTCGGATCAGATTTTCATGAAATTCACATAATTTCTAAGGTATCTATATTAGTAACATCAACCACACAATTTAACCTGAGAAGATTCATCACCCCTCTAACAATACTTTCCATGTAATTTAACATGTTAAATGAACTCAGGTAGTTAAATAGCTCTTTGGGATGTCTCAGGGGCCCTCTGAAACATCCCAAAGTTAGCTAGAAGTTGTTATTTAGGAAGTTTTGTTGGTAAATATCAAAAGGGTTTATAACAGTCAGATAGAATCATATAGATCATTGTGAAACAACATATTCACTTAGCCAAAGTAACAAAGAAGATTTCAAAGGTAAACACAGAACAGATCACTTCAGAGGTAAAGAAACTTAAAATCTATTATCAAAGGCAATTCAACATCTCAAGAAAACTTGTATTTATACACGAAACTCTTCCGTTGGGGTACACTTTTCATCAAACCTTCTTATCACTTCTGTACCCATTACTTTGTTCTCCCGTCCTGTAAGAGCCACCTATAAGTCAGACCTATTTCCTTTTCCTTTCATAAAATGTAATTTCATTCTTCATACCTTCTTTACTGAAAACAGACATCCTACTTTCCTTAAGCAACAAAGAACTGGTCTTTATATTAGCATTCTATAGATTGGTGAACAGAAATACCACTGATAATTAAAAAGAAAATTCTAGAGAACATCTCAGGATGGTACCAAACATTATTCATTAATAGTCCAAAATCTCTTTAGTTTCTTTGTAACAGGAAGTTAGTGTTAAGTAGCGAATGTTACAGAATCTTCTTTTACTTGGAAAAGACTTAGCTATTCAATAAACTTCTGTCCCTTGGTTTAGCACAGCCCTAGAAATTCAGGTTACCAAAATCTAGAGAGACTATTTTAGACAAACATTTCTAAGTATAATTATTCTTAACAGTTTATCTAAAAGCTCTTGTCTCATTTATATTTTTCTTTTTTAAAAAGTTTCTTCACTTGAGTTACTTTCCTTGCTGACAAACTTGTACCAGATACAACAATATAACACTATCTAACTTATAATAAACCTAGGCACAATGAAAATATTATGCTTAATGTTAATGACTCTTAGACATGTCTATATTAGATTAGCAAACAGTAATACTAGATATTTAATATTATTACCCAGTTCACATGAATCTGATATTCATTTAGGTTAATTTCTCTTGTATTTAGGATTGTCTGATTTGTAAGCACTTACTTTTCTTTAGGTCAGTTAAATTAGAACTCATTTACAACTTCTGTAATATTATCAAAAAGAACAAATGACACACAGTGAGACATACATAAATCCAGACAGACAGAGATCTGAAAGTTTTCCAATTGAGATTTAAAATATCTCTTTGACCCTTTTTTTTTCTAATTTGTCCAAGGATGAGGTCTCAAACAAAGTGGGCTGTGTGTTTCAACCACATGGAAAGGGTTAATTTCAAGCTTTCCCTTAGGCAGGCCTTTAGACAAGCTAGTTGTTTTTAATTGCATATGCAAAAAGAACTGTTTTTACAGTTTCCAAGAAAAAAAATTCATTTTAACTAGTTTTCTCTGGAGTCTAAAGAATATCATGGCCACCCTGTGTCAAAAAGCCATCTTTCCTTTCTGTAGTCATAGTTTTATAGCTAAATCCAGTTCAGTTCACTTCAGTCACTCAGTCGTGTCCGACTCTTTGCGACCCCATGAATCGCAGCACACCAGGCCACCCTGTCCATCACCAACTCCCAGAGTTCACTCAGATTCACATCCATCGAGTCAGTGATGCCATCCAGCCATCTCATCCTCTGTCGTCCCCTTCTCCTCCTGCCCCCAATCCCTCCCAGCATCAAAGTCTTTTCCAATGAGTCAACACTTCACATGAGGTGGCCAAAGTACTGGAGTTTCAGCTTTAGCATCATTCCTTCCAAAGAAATCCCAGGGCTGATCTCCTTCAGAATGGACTGGTTGGATCTCCTTGCAGTCCAAGGGACTCTCAAGAGTCTTCTCCAACAACACAGTTCAAAAGCATCAGTTCTTCGGTGCTCAGCCTTCTTCACAGTCCAACTCTCACATCCATACATGACCACTGGAAAAACCATAGCCTTGACTAGATGGAACTTAGTCGGCAAAGTAATGTCTCTGCTTTCGAATATGCTATCTAGGTTGATCATAGCTTTCCTTCCAAGGAGTAAGTGTCTTTTAATTTCATGGCTGCAGTTACCATCTGCAGTGATTTTGGAGCCCCCCATAAAGTCTGGCACTGTTTCCACTCTTTCCCCATCTATTTGCCATGAAGTGATGGGACCAGATGCCATGATCTTCGTTTTCTGAATGTTGAGCTTTAAGCCAACTTTTTCACTCTCCTCTTTCACTTTCATCAAGAGACTGTTTAGTTCCTCTTCACTTTCTGCCATAAGGGTGGTGTCATCTGCATATCTGAGGTGATTGATATTTCTCCTGGCAATCTTGATTCCAGCTTGTGTTTCTTCCAGTCCAGCGTTTCTCATGATGTACTCTGCATAGAAGTTAAATTAGCAGGATGACACTATACAGCCTTGACGTACTCCTTTTCCTATTTGGAACCAGTCTGTTGTTCCATGTCCTGTTCTAACTGTTGCTTCCTGACCTGCATACAGATTTTTCAAGAGGTGGGTCAGGTGGTCTGGGATTCCCATCTCTCTCAGAATTTTCCACAGTTTATTGTGATCCACACAGTCAAAGGCCTTGGCATAGTCAATAAAGCAGAAATAGATGTTTTTCTGGAACTCTCTTGCTTTTTCCATGATCCAGCGGATGTTGGCAATTTGATCTCTGGTTCCTCTGCCTTTTCTAAAACCAGCTTGAACATTTGGAAGTTCACGGTTCACATATTGCTGAAGCCTGGCTTGGAGAATTTTGAACATTACTTTACTAGCATGTGAGATGAGTGCAATTGTGTGGTAGTTTGAGCATTCTTTGGCATTGCCTTTCTTTGGGAATGAAAACTGACCTTTTTCAGTCCTGTGGCCACTGCTGACTTGTCCAAATTTGCTGGCGTATTGAGTGCAGCACTTTCACAGCATCATCTTTCAGGATTTGAAATAGCTCAGCTGGAATGCCATCACCTCTCCTAGCTTTGTCATAGTGATGCTTTAATATAGACCAAATAGTGCTCAAATTGACTCTGATATCAGGGGCAGATCAACTGATCAAAATCTTAGGTTGTCCCTCTGGTGGAAGTGAGGTCCCTGTCCCATTAGAAAGATCTGAAGGGTTAAGGGAATTTGCAGGAGTGGGGAAGCTTGGTCCTCTCCCACCCTGAGAAACAGGAGTAGTTAGAAGGAAATTCTTTAGGATGCTCAGGAGGGGGGAAACTGTTCCCTCTCCACCTGAGACAGAAGCATAGTTAGAAGGGGATTCTTTAGAATGTTAGGTGAGTTTTTGATCCTTCATGCTTTTGAATATAGAAGAAAGACTTGGACCAAAGGGAACCTCACAATCCTTTCCTAGTGATTATTTGGATATGAAAGGTTGAGTGGGTCATCTAGGAAATCTGATGAAGACAGAGTGGGAAAGCAGATAGGGAAGCAACAGAACATACGTCCTTTCCCTCTTTTGGCAAAAGCTAGTGTGCATTCAGAGGGCATATTTTTTGGGGGGGTCCCCCAGTTTGTGTTGTGGCCAGGTCTTTTGCAGGGTCAAAATTTTCCAGTTTCTGAGAATGTGGCCAAGGGATGAGTCTGAGAGAGGCTCTTGAGTCATATTAGAACCCATCCTTAGCCTATATGCTGTAGAATGGGGGTACTGAGAGTCACTGACTGGCAAAAAGTCGCCCCTTTCTGCCTCAGTGATGTCTCCATGTAACTAATGGCACAAAATGGCCAACTGTCTCAACAGTTGCATCCAACAGTGAGAGGTGACCCCTGAGAACCGTGTAGCTAAGGCACCATGTGACCCGGGCGGAGAAAGACAGAGATTCCTGGGAGCAACCAGGTGACTCACCTTTTGGCGATTCCCTGAAACATGGAAGGTACTCTTGGGATGGCTCAGAGGCAACATCTAGGCTCCTGTAAGTCAACCCAGACCGAAATGGAAAGAAATGAAAGTGACAGAGAAGAATGCGGAATCCGTCTTACAGTCCTATCTGGGGGGTGGTGGCCAGGGCACGATGGGCTCCTGTTTGCTACAACCACTCTGGGCCTGACACAGTGCACGGAAGTTGTCTTGCTGGGGACAGATGCCCTTGTGGAATGATCTGTTCCATGTCCCCCTTATCCTCGCATGGAAGTCTTCATGTGGCAGGTGCCCGCTTTCAAGTGCCTCACCTGTGCCCACACAATATTGCTTGGCCTAGTCCTCAGTTGGAAAGGAGACAAAGGAGAGACCCTCACCTGTTCGGGTGGCAGCTACTGGGGCTCAGTGAGCAGTGGGGCCTTTGGAATACACCAGAGGGTCACCCTGGCCAGAGTTCCTCAGTTGTTTCCACAGCACTTGCCTGTTCACAGAGGGTCCCTATGAAAAAGGAGAAGGGAAGAGGTGGGGGAAGAGACCCCAAGTTCCATGTACTGGCCACCAAAGATGTCGTGGTCTGGGCACAGGTTGGAAAAGAATTTCTAGACGTGAGACAGAATGAAGGAAATAAAATTTATTAGAGTGGGAGATGCTATTAGAACAGCGGGCCAGCTCAAGGGAGAACTGACATCGAATAGGGGTTCTTAGTCCACTTTTATACCCAGGGTACAGGAGTGGGATAGGGGTCTTGTGGGTCATTTGTTGATTGGATGAGGCAGGTATACTGGGTGGGGAAGAATAGGGCAAATACCTTCTCCCTGTGGGGTAGGAGGGGAGATAGGTTACACTGTTCCATTAATAGTTACAACATGGGGGAGGGAAGGATGATAAGGTTCTGGTTTTTTCTGTTCCTGTATTCCAAGCCCCTCCTTGGTTTTATCTGCTCTTTCGTCCGTGGGTCACCACTATCTCCACTCTTCCCTGATCATTTCTCTTCATCCACGCGGTCCTTTTTACTCTTCCTTTACACCCCAAGTTGGTTCCTCCTTCAGTTTTGATTCCTTTGCTTGGAAAGCCCCTCCCTAGATCACTATATGGCTTTTTCCTCATCTCTTTCAAAGAGCCTTACTGACCCCTGTGTCTTTTTTGAAATGAATTTTTATTGGAGTATAGTTGCTTTACAATGTTGTGTTAGTTTCTACTGTACAGCAATATACATATATATATATATATATATATCCCCTCTTTTTGAATTTCCTTTCTATATAGGTCACCACAGAGCCTTGAGTAGAGTTCTTTTGCTATACAGGTTCTCATTATTAGTTATTTATTTTATACATAGTATCAACAGTGTGGGGCTTCCCTGGCAGCTCAGCTGGTAAAGAATCTGCCTGCAATGTGGGAGATCTGGGTTTGATCCCTGGGATAGGAAGATCCCCTGGTGAAGGAAAAGGCTGCCCACTCCAGTATCCTGGCCTGGAGAATTCCGTGGACTGTATAGTCCATGGGGTTGCAAAGAGTCGGAAAAGACTGAGCGACTTTCACTTGACTTGATCGATAGTGCATATATGTCAATCTCAATCTCCCAGTTCATTCCATTCCCTCCTTTCTCCCTTGGTATTCATATATTTGGTCTCTACATCTGTGTCTCTATTTCTGCTCTGCAGATAAGATCATCTATAACATTTTTTCTAGGTTCCACATATATGCATTAATATACAATATTTATTTTTATAAAAAAATATACAAACAATAAAATGCTGGAGAGGATGTGGGAAAAAAAGGAATTCTTTTGCACTGTTGGTAGGAATGTAAATTGTTACAAACACTATGGAGAACCGTATGGAGATTCCTTAAAAAACTAAAAACAGAACTACCATAAGACCTAGCAATCCATCTATGGGGCATATATTCAGAGAAAAACATAATTCAAAAAGATACATGCACCCCAGTGTTCACTGAGCACTCTGTCTTAAAGACTGCATCCCTATCACTACTAGGCTTCCCTTGTAGCTCAGCTGGTAAAGTATTTGCCTGCAATGTGCGAGACCTGGATTTGATCCCTGGGTTGGGAAGTCCCCTGGAGAAGGGAAAGCCTACCCACGCCAGTATTCTGACCTAGAGAATTCCATGGACTATATAGTTCATGGGGTTGGAAAGAGTCAGACACAACTGTATGACTTTCACTTTCACTTTCTATTGCTACTGGGCCTGTGACTTTATTGTATTTTCTCCCCAGGACTTAGTCATGCCCGAAATTACTTGTCTGTTTGCTTTCTGAAATGAAAATATCTCCTGACATATTAATAAACAAGAAATGTCACAGCCATAGCGATTTCTGGCCTCCAAACATGAATGAATTGAAACTGTTACTAGCTCAGTTTGACTCTTTGCGACCCCATGGAATGTAGACTGTCAGGTTCCTCTGTCCATGGGATTTCCTAGGCAAGAAATGTGAATGAGGGCTCCCAAAACTGTGATCCATTCAGTGGATTGCTGAGGTGCAGGGGGAATCCAAGAAGCAAGATGAACAAGGAAATAGGATTGGCCCCAGATAGGTGAGGTGCATATGAAAGGTATGAATTCAGTGAGCCCAGAGGCTTGCATCTTTCCCTATGAAGAATGCTAAATTCCTTAACTTGATAATTGATCTTTGATGTTCAGACTGTCTGCTCCCTTTGCAGCAAACTTGTGTACAGCCTGACTCCCCCCCAACCTCCCCCCACCCCACCCCCCGCCACCGCCTCCTTGGAGCAGTTTTCTCAGAGCTACTGAGATGATGTCTCTCTGGCTTGAAGTTCTAAACATTCCCACCAAATAAAATAACTCTCTACTTTTAGGTTGTGAACTATATTTTTTCGTGGACAATTTTATACTTGTTAATTGTCTCCCACACTAGAATGTAAGCTCTGTATAAGCCTTGCCTCTGCTTCACTTCCATTTCCCCAATGTTTAGAATTAGATTGGGCTGGTATGCCACACCTATTCAGTTAACATTTTCCTTGATCAAATGAATGGATAGATTTGGCATGTGTTATTAGCAACTATCATAATATAAAAATTATGACAATAGCAGCTAACATTTACTGAGTGTTTATTCTGTGATAGTCAAACTGTTAAGTGCTTTACAAGTGTTTTTGCACATAATCCACTAAATGCGTATGCTTGATAAATTGCTTCAGTCGTGTCTGACTCTGTGCAACCCTATGGACTGTAACCTGCCAGGCTCCTCTGTCCATGAGATTCTCCAGGCAAGAATACTAGAGTGGGTCCTTCTCCAGGGGGTCTTCTTGATCCAGGGATTGAACCTGTGTCTCTTAATGCTACATTGGCAATCAGCTTCTTTACCACTAGCGCCACCTGAAGAGCCCAATCCACCAAATGGAATCTGCTTATTGAGCACATACTGTTCTTTATTACTGCAAATAACACTTAATCATAGTGGGTGCTATTATATCACCCACTTACAGGGAAGGAAACCAGAGGCACTGAGAGTTTAAGTAGATGCTTAAGGTTAAACAGGTAGCAAGGGAGTATGTTGAAGCTTTTTGTTTTGCCTATTTCTCTGCCCAATTCCTCTGCAGAAATTTTTAAATTTTGTTTTTACTAGTTTATTCTACCAGGTGAACACCTGGATCTTTCTTTTAGCCTATTTTACTGCTTTTTGGATAATCTTACTGGACTTTCGATTACAATTTCATGAAATCTCTTCATTAATTTGGTAAGAGCGTAATCATTTCAAAATGAAGTCACTCTCTTCTAGGAACATTGTCTCTATCTCTATTATGTTATGATCTTTGGGAAAAGAAAGTTTGGGAATTTTTTTTTAACAGATCCTCCTTATTTAAAATTAAGCTTATAATTAGCCATTTATATTTTTGGTCACTCTTACAAATAGGATATTTTATGTCACATTTTGAATTATTTATTGTATATTCTTGCCATTAAGTGATTGTGCAAAGCCCTATATTTGAAAGGACTGGGTATTTGTTTCAGAGTCATTGTGTGCTCTGCTAGCATCTTTGGAGAAAAATACTCACTGCCCTGACAGATGGGTAAAAACAAATATTAAAATCAGAAGACTACCAATAGAATGACTGCTAAAAGTATGGGATTAGAGCAGGGCAGACCTGGGCCCAAGTCCTAGCTTTTGATTCTGAATAAGTTACTTAGCCTCCCTAAACTTATTTTCATCTGTAAAGTAGATGTAATGATACCTTCCACCCACAAGATTGTTGTAATACTCTGTCAAAGGTTTAGCATGCTGAAAGATACACACTAAATGTTTAATAAGCATTGGCTATTATTAATAGGGCTACCAGTTCATAACTGATTTCCAAAGCTTTTCCTCCAGATTAATTAAACTATGAAGGGATCATCATATTATGAAGTTTCACCTTCCCTGGTGGAAGATGATGCAGAGAAGCCTCATAGAGAAACCACTGTTGCTAGATTCACTTTTACTGTGACATCTTTGGTTGTAAAAATGAACGGAGATATAAGACTTCGTTTGCATTTTAAGCTCCTTCTGTGTTTATGACCACAAATATGTAGATACACATACATCATTCATGTAACTATTTTTTTTGATAAAGTATTACATGGCAGAATTTTTTCGCCTCATAAAATTTCTGTTGCTCCCTAGTGACCACTCACCTCTTCATGATAATTGTCCATGTCTCCTTATGCTAACTCAGAAATGTACCCAGGTCTATTCCACCCAAAAAAAGAAAAAAGTAAGAAAGAATGGGATGTCAAAAAGTTTTCCTATTTAATTTGAATCTGACCCGGTTTCATCTCACTGTGTATGTCTTGGTTCTTTTCAAACCGCTATTACTGTGACCATAAGCATTTTCCTGTTGCTGGGGAGGGCTGTCTTGGGGTTTAGATTAGGATTCATTTAGTCTGAACCAAAATTCCTTCCTCTGGTTTTGATCTTTTTGTTGTAGCTTTCATTAGAATATTATTTTATTTTCCAAATTAAATGGGTAAATCTACAGTTTTCTCTGAGTAAATAATATGTAGTGGCCATAGTTTACTCTTGGAATGTTGAAGTCATTGCTATGCCTGGAAAGGTCCTATCCAATATATATTTTATATATATATATGTATATATATACATATATATATATATATGTATATATATACATATATATATATATATATATATATATATATATATTTGCTCCTCCAAGGGCTCATTTTTATTTTTAAAATTATTTATTTTAATTGGCAGCTAATTGCTTTACAATATTGCAGTGATTTTTGCCATACATTGACATGAATCAGCCATGGGTGTACATATGTTCCCCATCCTGAACCCAGCCCCCCCCCCCCCCCCCGCCCCACCTCCCTCCCCATCCCATCCCTCAGGATCATCCCAGTGCACCAGCTTTGAGTGTCCTGTTTCATGCATTGAACTTAGACTGGTGATCTATTTTACATATGGTAATATACATGTTTCAATGCTATTTTCTCAGATCATCCCATCCTCGCCTTCTCTCACAGAGTCCAAAAGTCTGTTCTTTATATCTGTGTCTCTTTTGCTGTCTCTCATATAGGGTCATTGTTACCATCTTTCTAAATTCCTTGTGATGGTGATCTAGTCACTAAGTCATATCTGACTCTTGTGACCCCATGGACTGTAGCCTGCCAGGCTCCTCTGTCCTTGGGATTCTCCAGGCAAGAATACTGGAGTGGGTTGCCATTTCCTTCTCTAGGGAAATTCCATATATATGTGTTAATATACTGTATTGGTGTTTTTCTTTCAGACTTACTTCACTCTGTATAATAGGCTCCAGTTTCATCCAGCTCATTAGAACTGTGTTCTTTTTAATAGCTGAGTAATACTCCATTGTGTATATGTACCACAACTTCCTTATCCATTCATCTGCTGATGGACATCTAGGTTGCTTCTCTGTCCTGGCTATTGTAAACAGTGCTGCAATGAACATTGGGGTACACGTGTCTCTTTCAATTCTGGTTTCCACTGGGTGTATGCCCAGCAGTGGGATTGCTGGATCTTATGGCAGTTCTATTTCCAGTTTTTTAAGGAATCTCTACACTCTTCTCCATAGTGGCTGTACTAGTTTGCATTTCCACCAACAGTGTAAGAGGGTTCCCTTTTCTCCACACCCTCTCCAGCATATATTGTTTGTAGACTTTTTGATAGCAGTCATTCTGATTGGCATGAGATGGTACCTTGTTGTGGTTTTGATTTGCATTTCCCTGATAACGAGTGATGATGAGCATCTTATGTTTGTTAGCCATTTGTATGTCTTCTTTGGAGAAATGTCTGTTTAGTTCTTTGGCGAATTTTTTGATTGGGTCATTTACTTTTCTGGTATTGAGCTGCATAAGCTGCTTGTATATTTTTGAGATTAATTCTTTATCAGTTGCCTCACTTGCTATTATTTTCTCCCATTCTGAAGGCTGTCTTTTCACCTTGCTTATGGGTTCCTTCATTGCGCAAAAACTTTTAAATTTAATTAGGTCCCATTTGTTTATTTTTGCTTTTATTTCCATCACTCTGGGAGGTGGGTCATAGAGAATCCTGCTGTGTCTTTTTGTTACACAGCCACAACTCAGAGTTAGAGAAGCTGATAGGGTAGGGCTGTACTATTTGTGATGACAAGTCCTAGGAGAGCCCTGCATTGAGGGGAAGTAGATTCTAGTGAATGGATGATCAGCTTAGGCCCAAGGAACAAGCATAGAATTTAGAGTCAGACAGCCCTTGACATAAATTCTGTCACTAGCACGTATCAGCTCTGTTATCTTAAGTAACTGAACCTTCCTAAGCTTTAATTTCTATAGCTACTATTTGGGAGAGAATAGTACTCACCCATGTGTTTATCCCAGGGATTAAACAAGACATTGCATGTAAATGTAAAGTGCTTAGCACAGCACCTGACACTTGGAATGTCAAAGACATCATGACACTGCCAATTATCATACACACTCAGGTCAGGTACAGGGAAGGGAATTATCAGGGTCTGATGAAGAGATGTAGTTTGGCAGTAAAATGTGCTTTGTAGTAGAACCATTTTCCTCAAAGAGAGATGAATCTCTCCAAATTGTGAATCTACAGGGTGTGGAAAAGGCAAGGTGACTTTCAGCCTCCCTATATTTTGATAGCTTTGCTTATGAATGGTGACTGGTAAATGGTTTCTAGAATTTGCTTTCACACTGACATTTGATGGTTTCTTAATAATTTTCCATTTCTTCATCATGTTAAATCATAAACTATAGCTATTTTGTTGGTCCGTGGCAGGCCTATCTGTGATGTTGAGTAATTGCTTGGCACACAGGAAAGATTGCCTTCTATATTTAAACATGTTTATCAATCATGCCTTCCAGACACCATCTGCCCAAGGAGGGACACAACAAGTGGAAGTCCAGAGAAAGATGACTTTGGAAGGAAGCCTTTCCCAGGAGCTTAGAACAGAACCCGTCTGGCTCTAATGATTGTTCAAGGTGGATAAGGAGAGGGGAAGGGGATGTGCACTCAGATAAAGCCCTTACTTGCTTATTAATTGAACAAGGCAGGTGCCAGGCTGCTTTGAATTCTGCTGGCAGGCTGCAAAATATGCCATTTTCCCTGCTAATAAATCCTTCAACACACAAGACATCTCTAGCAATCTTTACAGCAAGCAATAAAGGAAAAATTCAATTAATATGAACCCTGAGGTTAACTTTTAAAATCTCATAGCCTGTTCTCCTATAGGGCAGAAGGCCAAAAGGAAAGATAAGAAAAGGAAAGGGAAGGGAAAAATGGAGCCCACTGTTATTAGGGGTTAATTCAAGAGCACGTTGGCAAGATTTAGTCCAGATCTGTCTGCCTGGCCTTCAAGGTCACTTTTATGTCCATAGCACCCTACCTTGGACACCACTACCTCTGAAGCCTTGGTACCAAAGGCATCTGGGCCCTGAGAGTGAGACTGGACGAGGAAAGAAGCTTTCTTTCTGTTTATTTTATGACACTTTCCACATTCACCCTCAGAGATTTTCTCATTTCTATTTATTAGCTAAGATTCAAAGAAAGTTTAGGGAATTTGCTCGAGGAATACAGGTGGTAAATGATTGAAGTTGGACTTAATTCTACTAACATCATCACTATTTGCTTTCATATCTTCTCCCTGCTAATTATCTGAAGGTTCCTTGGGGGCAAGGTTGATTATATAGCATTTTCAGTTTACTCTTTAATATTAATAATAATATATGCTCTACTCGGAAAACTTGGTAACAACGAAAAGCCAAAGAGAGTTGAGCACTTAAACTTGAGTGGATTTTCCTTAATAATTTGATTTGCATGCTTTCATTCATTCATCTGTGTGTGCATGTATGTGTAAGTGCTTGTACATAATGACACCATTTAGAAACCTGCATAATGGCTAAGAGTGAATAGGATAAATTCACACAAATCTAGACTGGGGTCTGAATCCTTTACTGTTGTATTACATTGGATAAATTTCATCACCTTTTTGACCCTCAGTTTTCTCATCTGGGGAAAATAAAAGCCTTTCTAAATTTCCATTCCCTCATTTCTAAAGTGGGCATAGTAACACCTATCTCATAAGTCCTTTCTGAGAATTAAACCACATTGTTTATGTTGAAGCACATAACATGGGGCTCATTTGATTAGCTATTGTTATCAAAACAGCACCAAAGATTACTGTGGTTATTTTAATTATTTATCAGGAATATTTTCTTTGTCAATAGATTTTCTTCCACAGTATCATTTCTCAACCTTTGGTCCATTATTGTCCTGCAAAGAAGCTTTTTAAGACATTTCCTCTACAAATTTCCCCCCCCCTCCATATGATTTTAATACCACAGATGTACTGCATATCTGTTTATGTACTGTATATACACTTGTGTTTTATACATACGAAGAACAAGAATTTTTCACCCCTGCAAAGCAGCAGTTTTAAGCCCCATTGGAAATGCATATGTAGTTCTGTGCTGTGTGCTGTGCTCAGTCGCTCTGTTGTGTCTGAATCTTTGCAACACTTTGGACTGTAGCCCACCAGGTTCCTCTGTCCATGGAATTTTCCAGCCAAGAATACTGGAGTGAGTTGCCATTTCCTCCTCCAGGGGATCTTCCCGACCAGGGATTGAACTCTCATCTCTTGCATCTCCTGTGTTGGCAGGTGAATCTTTATCACTGGGCCACTTGGGAAGCCCCTTATAATAGCACATCACATTCTATTACATAGATAAGTTGTAATTTATATCTTTAAGACGGTTAATAAATGTTTTGGTTCTTTTGAATGTTTTCCTATTTTTAGCTACGTTATGATGAACACATTGTACATACATAGATCCTTGAATATATTCACAGATCTTTCTGTATATATCTATATTTTTTCTCAGAATAAATATCTCATAATGAAATATCTTGACCAAGGGTTATGGATTGTTAAAGTGATTTTGATATATTTTGTTGAGTGACGCTTCAGAAATCTTGACACCATACTGTACTTTGAGTAGCAGTGTCTGAATGTGCTTATCTTGCTAAATCTTAACTAAATTGGGAATTAAAATGTAAAAGTCTTGGAGAAGGTTTAGTTTTGAGTCAGTTTTGCATCCCCACTATACCTAGGGCTAAGCCTAGCTCCATGGCGTGTCTCACATGGCCCAACAGCTTCAACTCCAGGCTTTCCCTTCAGACTTTCTCTGCTTACCTCCTGCATAACCCTCCACATCTCAGCATAATGAATGCTATGCAGCTCTGAACCAATCCATGTGTTTCTTTTCTTTCCTGTTTTTGTATATTTCACTCAGTAGTGGGTTGTCAACAAGGGTGAGGTTAAGTCAGATACTAAGAATTCTAACTGCTTCAATATAAGTATCCATATTTCTGCACAATGGTGGAGAAGTTTTTAGTTTGGACTCTAATTCAGAAGTGCTTCTCCCAGCTCTACTGAAAGTACATTAAAGAGGCACAAACTAGGGAGACTATATAGATATAGAAGTAAATTTGGGGAAAATGATCTGTTTTTTTTTTTTTTTTCTTTTTTTGAGGGAAAGTATATGGTAGGAGATCAGCCCTGGGATTTTGTTGGAAGGAATGATGCTAAACTGAAACTCCAGTACTTTGGCCACCTCATGCGAAGAGTTGACTCATTGGAAAAGACTCTGATGCTGGGAGGGATTGGGGGAACAGGAGGAGAAGGGGATGACAGAGGATGAGATGGCTGGATGGCATCACTGACTCGATGGACATGAGTTTGGGTAAACTCTGGGAGTTGGTGATGGACAGGGAGGCCTGGCGTGCTGCGATTCATGGGGTCGCAAAGAGTTGGACACGACTGAGTGACTGAACTGAACTGAACTGAACTGAACTGATATGGTTTGTTTAAGGGCTTCTCTGGTGGCTCAGATGGTAAATAATCTGCCTGCAAGGCAGGAGTCCCAGGTTCAGAAAAATTTCCTAGAGAAGTGAATGGCTACCCACTCCAGTATTTTTACCTGAAGAATTGTGTGGACAGAGGAGCCTGGCATTCTACAGTCTATGGAGTCGCAAAGAGTCAGACATGACTGAGCTGCTAACACACACTTATGGTTTGTTTATACATCAAATGTTTATTGAGAGCCTACTATGTGCCAAGCACATTAAAGTTTTAGTTTCTGCAAATATGACAGTGAACAAGACAAATGGTGTCACGGTCACAGAGATGGAAAGTATCCGGAAATAGTAGGAAAAATCCCAGTTCAAGAAAGTCATATCACCTTAGTCTGGCAAACCAAAAGAACAGTATGTAACAGAAAAACATGGAAAATGCAAGAAGAGAAATGAAAACAGTGCTAAAACATTGGCCTGCTAAGGATTTTCATCAGCTCCTTAGAGAGGAGAGAAGTGAAACTGCTTGGAATCACACTGTTAATCTTTCATAGTTTGTTTTATTAGTTTTCCTAGTTCAGCTCTTGAGTGAAATGTAGGTCATTCTCATTTCACAGGGAGAGCTCACTCATTCTTAGAGAAACCTTGAACATTTTTTTGAGTTGAGGACTAACTTGAGAATCTGACTTTGAAAATTCTTGTGCTTCATGGGCCAGTTTAGGAAAGTATTTCCCCATGTACACATGGCTTGAGGAAGGCTTATTTAAGCCTGAGAGTGTTATGTGTTGTATTTGCACACTCTTTGAATATCCATGTATTTTTTCCCAGGCTTGCTAGACCCATCACTGCTCACAAGAATATCCTCAGCCTCCCATTCTGATTCAGCAGTAACTTAGAAAACACATGTCATAACGCTGATTTCCCAGTTCACAACTGACATTTTGCTTCTCTCTTTTCGGCAGTAGACTATGGCTATGACTTTCCTGAAGCATAAACTGTGCTTTACTTTCTTTACCACAAACACATGGCTTAGCCTAATCACAGCATAGCTGTTCAATGTAGATCCGTAAGGAAAGAAGGAAGGAGGGAATGAGGGAAAGAAGAAAGAGCAGTGGTTCTGACTACATGTCCAGTTCAGGGTCTAATCCTTTGATACTTATTTATAGTTCTGGCTTGGTTTGATGACTCTGAGAACTTGCTAGGTCACAAATCACTACTTGCTAAGGCCGAAGAGGGAATGAACAGATTTTAGAAATCTTTTCCATATTATATTTGCTCACTTATTTCCTTTCAAAAAAATCAACATTTATTGAGCACTTATTGCATACTAGGTACTAGACCCTAGATGCTATGATACCACCATCTCAGCTTAATTCATAATAATTCCGTAAGGTATTATCATCTTTGTTTTGCTCAAGAGAAACTGGAGGTTTATAGAAGAGAAATAGGTAGCTTAAGTGCATGTGGCTATTAAGTATTAGGGTAGAAATGTAACAGCTGTCCTGATTTGAAAGTTCACTTAGACACTAAATGTGAGGCTCTATTTCTTTTCCCATAGACATTGCATTCAATCAATGTTTCATGAGCTTTGCAAAAACAAGGGCTTTGGGAGCATCATACAGGTATATGACTTCTAGACAAGCAGCTTTAGGTCTTGTCTCACCTTGAGACCTTTTGGGTAGCTGTATATGACTTTTATTCTTTGTTCTCAGGAAAAATAGATATATGAAGTAAGTATGCAGTCTGTGTGTCTGAGACAGAGAAATGAAGGAGGGAGAAAGAGATGGAGAGAAAAAGATAGATGGGGGATGGGACATCTCACTTTTCTCTCTGAAAACATTTACTTAAAATGAGCTGTAAAAACTCCTTTCCTACCTTTCCTCCTGCTGCATTTATAGTAAATATAATGGATTACGGCTTTGAATAAATGAGTCAGCAGTAGGAGTCTGGCCAGCACTAGATCACTGCAGTTGAAGACCTCCTGGCCCCTAAGGGGAGGACAGCCACACTGTGGGAGTGTCTGTGCTCCATGCGTTGTCTTACTCTCAGTGGGGATAATTCTGTCCTCAACATTTTGCTGTCTCATAAGATCACAGACGTGGGGGTCAGATATTTTAAAACCCTGTGTTCTACTCAAAGGTACTGTATTTTTCCTTTACTACCAAATTCCTTTGTGGATAGATATATTCTCTCTTGTACTTTTAATGGAAATCCTGCAGGAAAATGTAATGGAATATATTTAGCCTGCTTTTGGTTGGTACCCATGTATTATTTCATCATTTATAAGGGTGGCAAAATTGACTTAACCTTTCTGCCTTTCCCAGAAGCTACCTTGTATATATATTGTGTGTAGTTCTTCCAACTGGGAATTCAATCAATGAAGAAACAGAATTCCAAAATACAAGTTTATGGCTTCTCTTCTTCCACTCCGGTTATATGTACAGTTTTTTGTATGCAGAGCCCATGTTCAAATTTGAATTTCTCATACAACTTACAAGGTCCTTTCTCATAGTAAGTGCTCATATGTTTTTTAAAAATAATTTAGAATGATGATTTATTAAAACATTTAAGTGATGTGGTGATTAGAGAAAATGTATATATCTATTAGAAGGAAGGATGCCATGAAAGGAATTATTTCATTTTATAGTATGTGATGTTTATTTCCTCCAAATTGAAATGATTTGGGCCTCTATAGCTAGCTCTAAGTTTTCTAGAATTTTCTATTATGTATGTTTTTGTATAACATACTTTTTCTGTAATATAAATAGAATATTCTTCAAATGGAGGAAAAAAAAAGAAGGATTTGCTATCCTGCAAAGATTTAGCATTATATCAATATTAAGCCCTGAGATTTTCTTTCTCCAGTAGAGAAAAGGGTGGAGAGTTTTACGTGATCCAGCATTTTAGTCTGTTGGCAAAGTGCGATGATAAACTCTCCTATGTTACCTGTGATGACACTGAAGCCTTGATGGGTACTTTCCTGGGGGAATGATGATCACACTGGGTAATAGGAAATAGAGCCACTAGATAAAATCCTGTTTAGAAAGAAAGTTTTAGTACTGGGCCAACTGAACAATTAATTCAATGCAGAAAAGTGCATGAAAACAGCATTAGGAATTATGAGTCAATCAAGTGAAGCTGAAGAAGGTCAAAGCATGGCACACAATCTTCTGCCAATCTGTGAAAGTAGAATTCCTCAAGTATCAGGAAGTATTTTTGTCAGTGAAAGGCTTTCTGGGCTGGAGTGTGGCGGAGAATCAAATGATTAGCTTCAAGTCCCCGTTTTACTCCTTGGAAGAAACTATGACAAAACTAGATGGTGTATTAAAAGGTACAGACATCACTTTGCTGACAAAGGTCTGAATAGTCAAAGCTATCATTTTTCCAATAGTCGTGTACAGATGTGAGTATTGGACCATAAAGAAGGCTGAGAGCCGAAGAATTGATACTTTCAAATTGTGGTGCTGGAGAAGACTCTTGAAAGCCTCTTGGACAGCAAGAAGATCAAAGCAGTCAATCCTAAAGGAAATCAACCCTGAACATTCATTGGAAGGACTAATGCTGAAGCTGGCACTGCAATATTTTGGCCAACTGATGCAAAGAGCCGATTCATTGGCAAAGACCTTGATGTTGGGAAAGATTGAGGGCAGGAAGAGAAGGGGGCAACAGAGGATGAAATGGTTGGATGGTATCACCGACTCAATTAATATGAATTTGAGCAAACATCAGGAGATAGTGAAGGACAGGGGAACCTGGCGTGCTGCAGTCCACAGGGTTGCAAAGAGTTGGAAATGACTTAGTGACTGGAAAACAACAGGTGACATTATTTTGGTGATTGATTTAAAACTCATTCTCCTTGCATCTTTTCTTTTTAATAAAATTGTATATATTTAGGGTGTACAACATGATGATTTAACACATATGTGTACTGAAATGGTTACTACTATAGTCAAACTAATTAACATACCCATCTCCTTATGTAGTTATCTTTTTCTTTTTTGTTTATGAGAGCAATCTAATCTCAACAAATTTCTATAGTTTATTAACTCTTTATCATGCTGTGCATTATACCTCTAGATTTATTTATTGTACATAACTTTAACTTTGTAACTTTTTACCAACATCTCGCTGTGACCCTCCCCACCTCCATTACCAAGGTTCTACTTTTTGCTTCTACACATTTGACTTTTTTCAGATGTCATATATAAGTGAGATTGCATGTTCCTGTTTTGATTCATAGTACTCTGTGTGTGTCTCTCTATGTGTATATGTGTGTGTGAGACCTACAGATATTCAGGATCAGAGGTGTTTTCATATTTCATTTTTATTCTGATCGCTAATTTTATGTGACAATGAAGACTGCTTTAGTGAAGATAACATATAAAACTCAACTCACAGCAGAGGAGCTTTGAAATGAATTAAGAAAATGTGCATCATTGGAATAATTAAAGAAGCAAACCCCAAATTCTAACCCAGAGAGTTTCTGTTTTGAAGTGCAGAATTTTATCTTTGTATATTTCCCAAGAAGAGTACCATTGTTTTACTATTTGACTGCAAAAGAAGACAAAGTTTTATTTTTTCTTAGGAAAGAAGCTGTAGCATTGTGTACCACCTGCTGCTGCAGCAGCTAAGTCGCTTCAGTCGTGTCCAACTCTGTGCGACCCCATAGACGGCAGCCCACCAGGCTCCCCGGTCCCTGGGATTCTCCAGGCAAGAACACTGGAGTGGGTTGCCATTTCCTTCTCCAGTGCATGAAAGTGAAAAGCGAAAGTGAAGTCGCTCAGTCATGCCCAACTCTTAGTGACCCCAGGGACTGCAGCTTACCAGGCTCCTCCATCCATGGGATTTTCTAGGCAAGAGTAAGGGAGTGGGGTGCCATTGCTTTCTCCGATGCTAGTGAAGCTTAAAAGCAAAACAAAAAAGAACTTATTCCCTTAAAGTATCATTTGTCACTAGAGATGATTTTTCTACAGTGTTCATTTATAGGAAACCTGTTTGAAATATGATATCTGTTTTCATATGAGGAAATAAATATCTTATGTATCCTCCCTAATTAGACAAGAAATTGAAGACTGTGAATTATAAGGAAGGTTTTTATTAAAGAAAATCCCAAGAAATTAGATGAAGTAATCTAAGCAAATGAGAGAAAAATTATTATTGTAGGGCTGGGGGCAAAATTAAACCTCTTGGATGAACCCTTCTGGGAATGAACTGGGATTTATTATTGCTATTTTCTGTGTTGACCTTCCAGGTCTGCATATGATAGTCCTACAAAGTGGGATGTGTAATTGAGACAGGAGGAAATGATTGAATCCTCCCCAATCTGATATGTATAGAGTTTGATCAGAATTAACAACCCTTTATTCAACATCTGCCACTAGCTTTGTGCCATGATAGACACTGCAAAGGCTTAGAAGGAGGATGAGACTTGGTCTTTGCTTTTTATAATTTATAAAACTAGGGGTGAAAAAAGAAACCAATGGTTATTATGTAACTTGTTTTCAGTAGACTAAAGATTTTGCTTTTCAACTGTGGTGTTGGAGAAGACTCTTGAGAGTCCCTTGGACTGCAAGGAGATCCAACTAGTCCATTCTGAAGGAGATCAGCCCTGGGATTTTTTGGAGGGAATGATGCTGAAGCTGAAACTCCAGTACTTTGGCCACCTCATGTGAAGAGTTGACTCATTGGAAAAGACTCTGATGCTGGGAGGGATTGGGGGAGGAGGAGAAGGGGACAACGGAGGATAAGATGGCTGCATGGCATCACTGACTCGATGGACGTGAGTCTGAGTGTACTCCAGGAGTTGGTGATGGACAGGGAGGCCTGACGTGCTGTGATTCATGGAGTCACAAAGAGTCGGACATGACTGAGCGCCTGAACTGAACTGAACTGAATCCCCAGAATCTGTGAATATATTACCTTACATGGTAGAAGAGACTGTGTGGATATCACATAGAGAAGCATTTAGAGCTAAGGAAATTTTCCTGAATATCAGGAGGGTTCAATGTGTTCACAAGGGTCCTCTCAGTGCTAGCAGGACTCAGGGGAGTCAGAGTGGAAATATGACCATCAAAGCAGAGGTTGGAATGATATGAGGTCATAAGCTGAGGAAATAGGCAGCTTATAGAGGCTAGAAAAGGAAAAGAAAAGGTTTCCAGTTTAGACCCTTCACAAGAAACACAGGTCTGCCTGCCCACTCTAAACCTCTAATTTCCTAAACTGTAAGATAATATATTTGTTTTATTTAAAACATTAAGCTCAAGGCAGTTTGTTGTTGCATCAATAATAAACTAATACACTATTAAATTATCTACCATTTCTATTAACATCATGAATATGTTATTGATATTCCTCTAAAATTCAAACTGTGCTCATCAGTTCAGATCAGTTCAGTCACTCAGTTGTGTCCGACTCTTTGTGACCCCATGAACCGCAGCACGCCAGGCTTCCCTGTCCATCATCAATTCCCAGAGTCCACCCAAACCAATGTCCATTGAGTTGGTGATGCCATCCAGCCATCTCATCCTCTGTCATCCCCTTCTCCTTATGCCCTCAATCTTTCCCAAAATCAGGGTCTTTTCAAATGAGTCAGCTCTTTGCATCAGGTGGCCAAAGTATTGGAGTTTCAGCTTCAACATCAGTCTTCCAATGGACACCCAGGACTAATCTCCTTAAGGATGGACTGGTTGGGTCTCCTAGCAGTCCAAGAGACTCTCAAAAGTCTTCTCCAACATCACAGTTCAAAAGCATCAATTCTTTGGTGCTCAGCTTTGTTTATAGTCCAACTCTCACATCCATACATGACCACTGGAACTTCTAGGGGTCTCCTGCAGTGCTTTGTACATTTAATGCTCATTAAAAATTAGTGATCTACATGAATAAGTGAATCCTATTTATTTCAAGTATTGCTCCAAAGGGATAATAAAAACACATTTTCTGAAAAAGAAGAAAACCTTAACTGGTGCTCAGTTTCATAAAAGAACATTGAGAAGTTGGAGAGTGCTTTTAATTTGATGAAAAGGCCCATAAACAGGCCAGGAGTTCTCTAGTTGAAAGATTTGGATTTATTTCTCATCAAGACAATAAACTTTGATACTCATGATTCCTCTAACCTTAACACAGAAACGACTTAAAACTATGTGTACCAGTCTCTAAAATATCAGGGAAAAAGGGTTGGGGTGAGTTCACAGTTGCATTTGTCAGATGCTTTTTTGGTGCTTGATAATTTTATCTAATTAAATCTTTAAGATTTTGTGTATGTGTGTGTGTGTGTTATATAATACAATTTACCATTTAAGTCATTTTGAGTATACAATTCAATGGTATTAGATATATTTGCAGTGTTATACAAACATTACCATTATTCATTTCCAGAACTTTTCCATCATCCCCAAAAAAACCTCTGTACCCATTAAACAAGAATGCCCCATGCAGCCCTCCTGCCCTCTTTCAGCCCCTGTTCTACTCTCTGTCTCGATGGATCTGCCCATTCTAGGTACCTCATAAAAGTGGAATTGTACAATATTTGTCCTTTTGTGTTTGACTCATTTCACTTTGTATAATGTTTTCAAGTTTCACTCAAGCTGTAACTTGTATCAAAATTTCATTCCTTTTATGGCTGAATAATATCCACTGTCTGTGTATACTACATTTTGTTAATCCATTCATCTGTTGATAGATACTTGGCTTGTTTCCACCTTCTGTTTATTTGAATTACCTTGCTATGAACAATACTGTACAAGTATCTGAGTCCCTGCTTTAAATTCTTTTGGGTATATGCCTAGAAATGGAATTTCTGGAAGCAAATGCTTTTATATCTATTTTTTTCTGAGAAAAAAATTGAGACTTAAAAATATTAATTTTCTTAAAGTCATATATAAGTGGCTGAGCTGGGATTCCAACCTGACCAGGTATGTCTGATTCTAAAACCCATATGCTCTTTTCTTAATATCATGTTGACTTATGAGTTTTAATATACTTTCACTCTGATATTATGAAAGCTTTTATTTTCTCATAGGGCACTTCTGCTTTTCAAATAACCCAGAATGTGTTGGTATGAAAAAATGATTTTATTAAAGTGGTAGTTATTGATGTTGTCATCATTGTTTTTATCCTGTTTAGAAAGTATCATGTATTCCAAAAGTAGAAAGGAAACATAAAACTATGGAGAGCAACACTTCAGGAATCTGGTTCTTTTAAGATTTATGTAAATGAAAATTTAGGCTAGATTTATTCCCAACTCATTCAGATTTCATGTCGTACTTTCCTGAGGGAGATTGCTTGACAATACTATTTTTCTGTACATATATAAATAATTAAATAGGATTACCTTTTAATCCTATAATTTGCATTTCTTAATCACTGAATTATTTATATGTAAGAAGAAACTTAGACAAGGAAAACAAACGCTGGTGAATAAAATGGAAAAGGACAAAAATGAATATTGCCCAGGAGACCAGTCAAACATCAAAGTATATTATCACATACAATGATACCTGCTTTCATGAAATGCATTTTTTTTTTCCAAATACTCCTACAGTCTTCCAAAAGTGACAGTAAGTTGATGGGTGTCATGCTTGTACAGTACGTGTACTAATGCTTAGAACAGAAAATGACATTCACTCCTACTATTCTGAATTACAAGAAGTCAAATTTGGAAACCTGCCCTCCACCCTTCTATAAAGTACTTTCTCTCTGCTAATCCTAGGCTTAATTTTCTTCCATAAACTGCTAGAAAAACATATATTTATTTTCATAATAACAACCCTTGTGGATTAGGTATTTTCAAAATACAGATTAGATGAACCTAATCCAGGCAAATCCAAAAGATGTGAACATAATGGAAAATTGATTTTGATTGTGGAATTAGTATCCTATTATATATTATTCTTTTGTAAAGTATAATAATTCTGACCAGCTTTTGAATGGTTGTAACATTTTTATTTTATTGTTCCTATTGTTTTCCAATAGACATAGGAAATTTAAGTGTCTTTGGCAGTACATCCTATCACCTTTGGAGCTCAGAAATTGATAAAGCATAAGGGAGACTTATCTCCAGTCACAGTAACTTTGTTGTAAGTAAAAACAGTTGCTGGTCAATCTGAGATGCTTCAGGGACAATTGTCAGTACTTTCACAAATTGTCAATAATTTCACAGTTTCTTTTTGGCTTGATTTCAAGGCTTCTTGTTCCATATGGAGTGATTGATGATAATATATTTCATCTGAGTGTTTTTGCCTAAATTTTGAGCAGTCTCATTTTTACAATCTTTCTGTAGAAACACTAAAGATAAAGATTTATCCTCAACCTAGCTGTGATTCTCTCTCTTTCATATTGTATTCAGAAAGGGCACCAGCTGATTCTATTTTATTTAAACACATTTCTCACATCCTGGGATAAAGTTTTCTGGAATCCTTAAGTACACTTATATGAAAAAAGCATTTTATCTCTCCCTGTGGGATGCATCAAGCATCTTCACATTAAATATGAAATATATTCCTCTATTTTCTTACTTAATTTAACTGCCTTGTAATAGTGGTTTGCATCTTCTGTATTTTATATATCATAATATTTCTGGTGCTTTTTTATAGATTTTAGCTCACAAAATTCTTTATGTTATGTATATTATATAAAATAGGTTTTATTTATGATTATGGTCTTTAAATGTTTATCTCAAGATTATAGTAGGTGCCAGTCCTAGTCTCCTCCTAATTAAATATACTTGCTGAGCATCAGGATGATCAAAGGAAATCTGTTCTATGAGTTTTTTTGGAATGTACACATGACAAGGTAAGACAAATGTGCTGTATTTAGGTCATGAGCATCACCCTTACATTAATATGTACTGGGTTCCTTCTGTGTCTTGGTACCAGACTGTTATGAGTATCATCTTTTTCATTATTCCTCTTGCCAACTTTGTTGGCAAGAAATTTGTTACTATCCTGACTTTATAAATAAGAAAAAATGAGGCTTAGAAAGAGTCAGTAACTTGCCCAAAGCTCACACACCTAATAACAGAAACAGGATTTGAAACTATATAACTGTACCTTTTTTTACTTCAAAGAATGATGCTAACCATTAGATTCCTCTCCCTAAAGTTCTAATGGACATTGAAAAATGTAGGATGGTTGGTCAGGTTAAAGCCCAGTGATTAGTCTCAGGACTGAGACATAAACATTTCAGGTTAAAAACTTCTGTGTTTGCATAATATGCCAAAAAGGAGGGAAATGTTCTTTGTTAGAACAGAGTCCACTATCAGTAGAGACATAAACTGGATTTTGAGATTGGAGGAAGATCATTTTGAGTATCTCTCTTTTAGAGTCTTAATGGCTTTGTCTTTGACCTCATTCATCAGGAAACATCCCTCTCTTCATGAGAGAAACAAATAACTGAGAAATGACAATGACAAAGCAGTTAGCTAACTTGCAACACCAGGGACAGAATTAAAAGATGGAAACTTTTTTGTTTGGGGTCTCATATGAGTCACAGAAATGTTGGGGAAACCCTTTCCTTTCTCATGGAGATAAGAGTTGGTTGCTTTGGGGATGATGGCTTCAGTATCAGAACCACAGGAGCCATGGGTTTAGTGCAGGGGATGAAAGAAGAAGTAATACATCGAGGGGACACAAAGCTCCAAAGTCCTGACAAAGGGCAACTGATGCCATAAAGAGAGAAGCAAGGTGGTTGCTAACTCTCAAAATGTGTCTCAGTCTGCCTGGGCTGCTATAACAAAATATCACGTACTAGCTGGGTAACAAACAATAGAAGTTTATTTTTTGTGGTTCTGGAGGCTGGAAGCCTGAATGTAGGGTACTGGTATGGTTGAGTGACAGCTTCTAAGGGGCACAGTAGTAAAGAATCCACTTCCAGTGCAGGAGATGCAAGAGACCTGAGTTCGATCCCTGGCTCCAGCAGATCCCGTGGAGTAGGAAATGGCAAACTGCTCTAATATTCTTGCCTGGAAAATTCCATGGACTGATGAGACTGGCAGGCTACTCTTGCTCTGGAGTAGCAAGAGTAGGACTTGACTGAGTGACTGAGCACATGCCTGTGCACGTACGCGCGCGCCCACACACACACACACACACACACACACACACACACACGATTGAATGAAGGCCTGATTCTGGGTTGCAGACTTCTCATTATGTTCTCACATAGTATAAGAGGCTAGGAATCTCAGTGAAACGTCTTTAATAAGAGCACTAATCCCATTCAAGAGGGCTCCTCTCTCATGATCTAATACCCTCCCAAATGGCCCACTTCCTAATGTTATTACATTTTGTACTAAGATTTAACATATGAATTTTTGGAGGAATAGGCATTCAGACCATAGGCAGGAGGAATGCAAAGAGAGACAACTTCATCTCCAAGTTCAGTTCAGTTCAGTCGCTCAGTCATGTCCGACTCTTTGCGACCCCATGAATCGCAGCATGCCAGGCCTCCCTGTCCATCACCATCTCCCGGAGTTAACCCAGACTCACGTCCATCAAGTCCGTGATGCCATCCAGCCATCTCATCCTTGGTCATCCCGTTCTCTTGCCCCCAATCCAGCCCAGCATCAGAGTCTTTTCCAATGAGTCAACTCTTCCTATGAGGTGGCCAAAGTACTGGAGATTCAGCTTTAGCATCATTCCTTCCAAAGAAATCCCAGGGTTGATATCCTTCAGAATGGACTGGTTGGATCTCCTTGTAGTCCAAGGAACTTTCAAGAGTTCTCCAACACCACAGTTCAAAAGCATCAATTCTTTGGCGTCAGCCTTCTTCACAGTCCAACTCTCACATCCATACATGACCACAGGAAAAACCATAGCCTTGACTAGACGGACCTTAGTCAGCAAAGTAATGTCTCTGCTTTTGAATATACTATCTAGGTTGGTCATAACTTTTCTTCCAAGGAGTAAGCATCTTTTAATTTATGGCTGCAGTCACCATCTGCAGTGATTTTGGAGCCCCCCAAAATAAAGTCTGACACTGTTTCCACTGTTTCCCCATCTATTTCCCATGAAGTGATGGGACCAGAGGCCATGATCTTCGTTTTCTGAATGTTGAGTTTTAAGCCAACTTTTTCACTCTCCTCTTTCACTTTCATCAGAAGGCTTTTTAGCTCCTCTTCACTTTCTGCCCTAAGGGTGGTGTCATCTGCATATCTGAGGTTATTGATATTTCTCCCGGCAATCTTGATTCCAGCTTGTGTTTCTTCCAGTTCAGCGTTTCTCATGATGTACTCTGCATAGAAGTTAAATAAGCAGGGTGACAATATACAGCCTTGATGTACTCCTTTTCCTATTTGGAACCAGTCTGTTGTTCCATGTCCTGTTCTAACTGTTGCTTCCTGACCTGCATACAGATTTCTCAAGAGGCAGGTTAGGTGGTCTGTTATTCCCATCTCTTTCAGAATTTCCCACAGTTTATTGTGATCCACACAGTCAAATGCTTTCGCATAGTCAGTAAAGCATAAATAGATGTTTTTCTGGAACTCTCTTGCTTTTTCCACGATCCAGCAGATGTTGGCAATTTGATCTCTGGTTCCTCTGCCTTTTCTAAAACCAGCTTAAACATCAGGGAGTTCACGGTTCACGTATTGCTGAAGCCTGGCTTGGAGAATTTTGAGCATTACTTTACTAGCATGTGAGATGAATGCAATTGTGCGGTAGTTTGAGCATTCTTTGGCATTGCCTTTCTTTGGGATTGGAATGAAAACGGACCTTTCCCAGTCCTGTGGCCACTGCTGAGTTTTCCAAATTTGCTGGCATATTGAGTGCAGCATTTTCACACTATCATCTTTCAGGATTTGAAACAGCTCAACTGGAATTCCATCCCCTCCACTAGCTTTGTTCGTAGTGATGCTTTCTAAGGCCCACTTGACTTCACATTCCAGGATGTCTGGCTCTAGATTAGTGATCACATCATCATGATTATCTGGGTCGTGAAGATCTTTTTTGTACAGTTCTTCTGTGTATTCTTGCCACCTCTTAATATCTTCTGCTTCTGTTAGGTCCATACCATTTCTGTCCTTTATTGATCCCATCTTTGCATGAAATGTTCCCTTGGTATCTCTAAATTTCTTGAAGAGATCTCTAGTCTTTCCCCTTCTGTTCCTTTCCTCTATTTCTTTGCATTGATCACTGAAGAAGGCTTTCTTATCTCTTCTTGCTATTCTTTGGAACTCTGCATTCACATGCTTATATCTTTCGTTTTCTCCTTTGCTTTTCACCTCTCTTCTTTACACAGCTATTTGTAAGGCCTCCCCAGATAGCCATTTTGCTTTTCTGCATTTGTTTTCCATGGGGATGGTCTTGATCCCTGTCTCTTATTTAATGTCACAAACCTCATTCCATAGTTCATCAGGCACTCTGTCTATCAGATCTAGTCCCTTAAATCTATTTCTCACTTCCACTGCATAATCATAAGGGATTTGATTTAGGTCATACCTGAATGGTCTAACGGTTTTCCCTACTTTCTTCAGTTTAAGTCTGAATTTGGCAATAAGGAGTTCATGATCCGAGCCACAGTCAGCTCCCGGTCTTGTTTTTGTCGACTGTATAGAGCTTCTCCATCTTTGGCTGCAAAGAATATAATCAATCTGATTTTGGTGTTGACCATCTGATGATGTCCATGTGTAGAGTCTTCTCTTGTGTTGTTGGAAGAGGGTGTTTGCTATGACCAGTGCATTTTCTTGGCAAAACTCTATTAGTCTTTGCCCTGCTTCATTCCACATTCCAAGCCCAAACTTGCCTGTTACTCCAGGTGTTTCTTGACTTCCTGCTTTTGCATTCCAGTCCCCTATAATGAAAAGGACATCTTTCTTAAGGTCTACTTTATGAAGTTGTCTTGGGGTCCTATCAGGGGAAAGCCTGGACTTGAAAGAATTTGGGTTTAAAGTTTATCCTGCTGGAAACAGTAAAACAGAACCTGCTTTTATATTCTCTCTTGTTATAGCCAGATTATAATCACACATTACAAATGTTATTATTATCCCAGTATATAACTCTGATATCTCCTTTTCTATTTGATATGCATTATTCATCTTAATTTAATAGTTAAACTTTCCCTCAATTTTGATACTTGATGGATTGCCATTTAGTGGGTGGAATTCATTAATTTTTTCAGTATCTCTCCAAGTTTCGCTTTCAAATTAACCTGGTCTGTTCTGGAACAAATCAAGTCAGAAATACCTGATGTATTTCTGCCTAATGGATATTACTTGCTTATTTTATGATCTGAGTTGAAGCCACTTTTCTGAGTACTATCTAGGTATAGATACTTTTTGCATTCTTCATGACTCTGTTTAATTATGTCTTCCAAAGCCAGATGATTTTAGAGCGTGGTATTACTTTGCCAAATTTTCTATTCTTTCCTTAGCCACCATCCCCCCCCCCCCCCCAGCCCCATTACATCAAGTAACAAGTTTGTTCTGAGTCTTCTGTATTTACATATTGCTATTATCATTACCACCCTTAATCCTTCATATTTACTCCTTCAGCTCACACATAACCACAGAATGATCGATTTGTCATTGTAAATGCTCACACAGCTGCATTTTCCCTGATTAACCACCTAGTAAACTTTATACATGGCACTGTAACTTCTATTTTGATTATAAAGTCTTGTGCTTGAAATCTGAGACTTCTGAGACTCAGGCTTCCAATGTTTTGATAAAAATGTCTTCATATCACTCAGGAAAGAAATGACGATGATTGATTCCTTCAGTCCTGATACAAGTAGCTGAAAAGAGATGGTTTAAAACGTGAGTGTGCATGAATGTACAAGGGAACAGTGCCAGGAAGGGGGATTGTCTGATTAGCTTTAGTTTTCAGCATTCCAAATCTTATTTCTCTCTCAGTCAACTCAGGATCTCAAGACAAAATACCAGATACTGAGCAGATTAAATGATGGAAACTTATTTTCTCACGGTTCTGGAGGCTACAAGTCCAAGAGCAAGGTCAAGATCAAGACCAAGATCATGGTCAGTTTCTGGCAAGAGTTCTCTTCCTGGCTCTGTTTCCACCAGATGGCTGTCCACCTTCCATGGAGGGACGGAGGGAGAGAAAACTGATATCTCTTTTCATAAGGACATTAATCTCATCCTGAGGGTCCTACCTCACGATATCATCAAAACCTAACTGTCTTCCAAAGGCTCCATCTCCAGTTGCCAGCATATTGAGGTGGAGGGTTTCAACATATGAATTTTGGAGGTACACAGTTGAATCTATAGCACCTCTTTGCAGTAGCGAATGACTCAAAACGATAAATAAATATTCACTGAGGGACTGAAATGAGCCCAGGACTATGCCAGATTTTGTGGGCACTGTAAAGAAGGAAGAAGAGAAGGTGAAACAATTGATCTGGGTTTTTATAAGTTTGGGCATCTTTCAATAAGAAAACAGACACGGAGACAGAACTTCTTTTCCAGGATTTTTTAAAATAGCAGAATGCTTTTTAGCATTATAGATTGACTGAGAAAGGAAACTTTGTGTCTCAGGTGTGTAAGAAAACATGGTGGGAAAATACAAGAGTTCTTCATGTAAGGTGTTTTCTTTATGATCGTTTAGAATTATCAGAATATGGACCAGAGCAGCTTTGAGAAGTATACCCATCTTCCTTTTACTCTGTGCTCTTTAAGATATTTACATAGCTGTATAATTAGAGTTAGAGTGCCTGGAATTTAAATTCATATGTTCTTCTCCAGTTCATAATCCATAACAATACAAAATTGTTTAAGTGAAGAGTTAGAGTAACTTAACCAGAAAGGAAACATATTTAGTTACCTTATGTCTGTAATGTGTTAGGCACTATACCTAATTTCATTCTCAAAACCTCTCCTACAAGGTATTAATAGCTATTTTTATCCCTATTTTACATACAAAGACACTTTTTGCACTCCTCACAACTGAGACCAGGGAGATGAAGTAATTTTCTTTAAACCAGTTTTATAAAGAAGCACTTGTTCTGTTAAAGTGGTAGAAATAGAATTTTGTCATACCCTGTTCTCTCTGAAGCTCATAATCTTTTTATCATATCATACTATTTCCCAGAAGTAACTACACTGAATTTGTATTTGGTAACTGAATATTTGTCCAACTCTGCCTGTTTTCTGTGCAAACTCTTCTGCATACTGATAACATTTAATTTCCTCCATCATTCCTCCTCTCCAGTGATCATGCTTAAATAAGATTTTTAAGCATGTTGAAAAGGCTCATAACATCCTTCCATTATTCTACCAACTGATCTAAATCAATAATTCTATGCAAAGAAATAAGAATGGTGTTTATCCTCATGTACTGCTTGAACGATGATGTTCTACAAGAAATATAATAGGTACTGTATGAAGATAAGGACCTGAGGTAAAATAATTTGGAAAATTCTGGTTTAAACAGTTAAGCAGATTTGTACTTTGTAAGATTTTCTACATCATTCAATACTAATGTGCAGTGTAGATTTCCAAGAGAGTAAAATAAGTGGCTGTGTTTTCCTAAATTATTTGACCACAAAACCCTAATCTTATTGAATAACTATTAGTCTTATGGACCTTAGAATTCTCTAGAGCATAGTTTGAAGCACCGGCTTCTGGTAATGAATGATCCCTGTTTCATCGAAGTGGCTTTTCCCATGGTCTCTAGGAGATGGTGCATTTATCTTGTGAGTTAATATTCAGAAGCCCTGAATGCATATGTGGGTAAGCTAGTTCTCTTATTTCAATTGGTAAAGCAGTTTGGGGAAGATGATAAACAAACCATACAAATACACGCACTGAATTCCACTTGTCTGTATAGTTTAGAGCAAGGTGACTGTAAGATTTAATCGCACTGATGGAGTGTGACTGTGGGTAGGGTGGGGGTGTGGGTGGGTGGCATTCATTTTCAGCCGCCATTATGAAAGTAGAACTTGCTTGCTTTTACTATCAGCGCAATATGTGCCTTTGTAAACAGGACACAATCTGGAACCTGATTCCTGTATTAAATACACTTTTCTGTAGTTCATTTTTAGAATTTTGAGCTTAGCTTCCTCATGCTGTTATAGAGCAGACTTAATTTGTACCTACAGAAGGCTATTCTCTTGGAGTCTGGGGTTACTATGGGAAAATCATAAATGAATTGGCATTGGTAGGGAAAGAGAAAAACTGACTGTCACAGATCACTCTTTTGAGTTTCCAACCATCTGGAGGATGCCACATGGAAGAAGGAAGAGTTCAGAGAGGACCCGCATTTAAACCAGAACCCATTTTAGTCTCCATTGAACTGGATTTGATCATAAAGAACTGTCTCCCTTATGGCTAGTGGTCTCACACAACACTAGGTTATAATTTTACTAGCTGTATGCCTATTTTCAAATTATTTAATTTTTCTAAATATTAATCATCAGTGACATGAGGCTACTACTCACTGAATGAAACTTTTGTTATTTTTTAATATTATTAATTAAAATAAAACCACCTATGTTTTGCCTTACTCATAACTGATTAAAAAAGAGTGCCATTTTCCTTTTTCTCATATTTTTATATAGGTTTGGAGAAGAGAAGCTTGATAATTGGGACAAGAAGTATCCAGGTAGAGGGAATATATGCTGATTCTTTCCTATATTTGACACTGTTTTTGTTTTAAGAAAGTTAGTCAGTTTTACATCCTAGACAAGAAAAGACAAATGCATTTAATTCCCAGTAACCTTTTTTTAATACTCATTCTACCTTTCCTCTACAGCCCTTGGTAATGGTGAATTCTTTTTCTTTCTTGAATTTCTTCCTTTGGCTTCCACAAGACTCTACCATCTTAGTTTTGCCTAACCATGTGACTCCACTATTTCCTCTAACTTTAGAAAAAAAAAAAAGTGCTCTGGTTATTCATTGCCACAAAATAAACTACCTCCAAACTTCTTGGCTTAAAATGAGAAATATCATTTTATTTTTATTCCCTATGGTTCTGGACTTTGATTGCTTAATTGGTGGTTCTCACTTACATTCTCTCATGCAGGTGCAATCAGGAATGCAGGACTGGAATCTTCTGAGAACTTATTCAGGCATGTCTGGCTCCTGAGAAGAGAGGAGGAGATTTGGATAGTTGGGGGTAGGGCTGCAGCAGCTAGGGATCTTTGGACATCTCACTGTATCTGTGTAAGTGCTATTCATAGTCTTTTTAGTGTACAGCTTGAACGGTAACCATGCTTACATGGTGGCTCAAGGCTTCAAAGATATATTTCTGAGAGAGAAAGAAAGTGATAATGTTTCATGATCTCACCTCAAAAGTCATGAATTATCACTTCTGAAACATTTTGCCCATAAAGAAGATGTGGTAAACATATACAATGGAATATTATTCAGTCATAAAAAGGAATAGAATTGGGTAATTTGTAGTGATGTGGATGGATGAACCTAGAGCCTCTTATACAGAGTGATGTCAGAAAGAGGAAAAGAAATATCATACGTTAATGCATATATATATATATATATATATATATATGCCCAAAAATGGTACTGATAAGCCTATTTTCAGGGCAGGGATAGAGATTCAGACATGGAGAATGGACTAGCAAACACAAGGGGAAGATGAATTGAGAGAGTGGCATTGATGTATATACACTACTATGTGTAAAATATGTAATTAGCGGGCAGCTGCTATGTAACACAGGGAGCTCAGCCCAGTACTCTGGGAAGACCTAAAAGGGAGCTCATCTCAGTGCTCTGGGAAGACCTAAAGTGGGTAGGATGGGGGACCTGGGAGGCAGGCTCAAGAGGGATGTGATATATATGTACTTATAGCTTATTCATGTTGTTGTAGGGCAGAAACTAACACAATTATACTCTAATTTAAAAAGTCCAAAAAAAAAAAAAAACCCAAAAAAACAAAGTTACAAGGGCTTGTGTAGGTTTGAGGGGAGGAGAAATAGACTCTGCTATCGATAAGAATGAGATAAGATTCTGAAAGAGCCTGTGGAAACAGAAATATTTTTGTGGCCACATTGGGAAAATGAATGTACCAGTCTGGTCTCTGGTGTCATGATATGTCACTGGGGCAAGGCAGGCATGCAGATTTAGCTTGAGACCCTGATGCTGGGGGAAGATGTCTCACTCCACCAATGGTCAGCCTGCAGTGGTCATCTCAGAAGAGAGAGTGGTGAGACTGGGTCCAGCCATCTCCTGGGGCCCTCTGGTCTTGGGGCCAGAGTGTGAGCTGGCGACCAGGACTAGCCTGAGGGCTGTGCCCTGCAGAGCTCCAGAGCCCTCACAGTGGCCGCCTGCTGGTCAGGCCCAGACCTTGAAGATCTCCTAATGGCAGTGGTGGTCTCCAGGGTTGCAGTCCATGGAGACCTCTCAGCAACTGGACTATACAGCCACTGACATTAAGGTAAGAGCTTCAGCCAGCCTCAGTCTTTCTGTTCAAGTTTCAAAAAATGGTCCAGGTGAGATCAGTGGTCTATCCCTAGGCAGTGGCAGGAGGTCAAGTTAAGTCACAGGGACATTGCACAGCATTATTTCAGGTCCAGCTCTGTAGTTGAGGATGTTCTCAAGAGAGGGGCAATTGTTGTAAGCTGGGGATTAACCTGATTGGTATTTCCTACCACATGTATTCCTCACGCTGCTATTGTTGTTCAGTTGCTAAGTCGTGTGGGACTCTTTGCAACTTCATGGACTGCAGCATGCCAAGCTTCCCTGTCGTTCACTGTCTCCCAGAGTTTGGTCAGATTCATTTTCATTGAGTCGGTGCTGCTATCTATTCCTTCTCTCCAGTTTAAATGAAAAGTGGTCTGGGTTCTGGGTGCCTGGTTCCCTCAGTGATGATGGCTGGGCAGGGTCTGGGGACCTGGCCCTGTGGGCAATCTCCGAATTCAGCTGGGGTGGGACAGTGGAGGGATGAGCTAGGCTGGGTGCCGGATGAACTTTTGCTCCTGGATTGGATTACTGGTCCTCGCAGGGATCCCCTCCTCCTAGGAGCTAGACCTCAGAGGGCAAAAGTTGAGCCTTGGGACCTTGCCCATTCTTCTCAGAAGAGAGAATGACATTTGCTTTGGTGAAAGTTTATAGGAAAATTGTGACCTGACCTCAGGAAGAAATGATCTGACACCAAGAAGTCTGCAACAACTAACCACGTCCTTCCCTTCCCTTCCCTATAAAAGTGTTTTGCTGAAAACTACCAGAGTGTTCAGGTTTTTAAGGCATGAGCCGGTCTGCTTGCATGGCCCTGCAGTAAACCTTCCTCTGCTCCAAACTCTGACTTCTTGCTAATATTTGCGCTCACTGTGTATTGAGCACACGGATTTGTGTTTGATAACAAGTCTCTTCTACATGCAAAATAGCCTCACTCTGTCCCTAAGACCACCTCTTCCCAAAGTTTCATTCCTTTGTGACAATGGGCCAGGATCTCAGCATATATGTCAGTCAGGTCTAAGTGTGGATGAACAGTGTGGATCCTTGGGAATAGGTTTTTGAGTATCTTTCTTTTTGATCTAAGACCTGTAAAGGAAAGTGGAATAACCACAGTAAATAATCCTATTTTAAAAGGGGGAAACTGGAAGCACAAAAGTCATTGGTCCATAGCATTGAAAAAAAAATAGCCCAGCAAATATTACCAATTCCCTGATGAAGGTTTAATCATACTGTCTGGGAATGATTTTTCACAGCTCTTGGCTTTGCCTTTCCCATAAAATGCAGACTGTGTTTGCAGCTCAATAATTTTTTCAGTCTGTTTCCTGCTAGTAGAAGCTCTATTTGGTATTTTTATTTGGTAATTTTTTTGGGTACTTTATTTGGTACATTTTAATTTTTTTAAATTTTTTGATCCTTTTCAGTTTAAGCTGATACAATTTCTTAAAAAAAAAACCTCTGTATTTTTAAAAGTTTTCTTATTTCATATTGGTTGGAATATGGTTGATTTACAATATTGTGCTAGTTTCAAGTATACAGCACAGTGATTCAGTTATACGTATACATCCATCCTTTTCCAGATTCTTTTCTCATATAGGTTATTATAGAGTACTGAGTAGTTCTGTGTGCTGTGCAATAGGTTCTTATTGACTCTCTCATTTATATATAGAGGTGTATATATAAAATTTTGCATTTTCTAATGTAAAAATCTCTAATCCATCACATTAGACAATAGCCACACCCATGGATCTCTTCAGGGCAAACTCTGGGCTACACTGAGCTTCCTTTGAAATTGTTATGGGACAAATGCATTTCCAATACTTAGAAGCCCCATTGTATAAACGAATCAGTAGGACATACCTTAATATTCATACAGGTTTTTTGTCTGTTTGAGGTACCTCTTAACATGGGTTTTTGCAATCATACTCCTTGCTTTATCTTTAGACCATGTTTCCTGATTGTAGGCTAGACTTTGTCTCTATCCTGAAGTCATTTCTTAATTGTAAAATGATTTTTCTTTCAGGGAGGCTGGGAATAAAAATGGTTTATTTACTCAGTGAATTCTGACTCCTTTATATTTGACAATTCTTTCATTCGTTTTTCTCTCTCCTCTTGCTCTTTCCTATAGGCAGCTAGAAGGCAGGCAGTGACTTCAGTGCTCTGTCTGGAAATCTCCTTACTTATATCATCTGGTTTACTATGTACATTTTTCTTATCATCCAAATTATAGTAGGCAATAGTGTTGTTAACACTGCCTTCAGGACTGCCAAACTTTTTATCAGGCAATTCATGGAGCCAAGATACCTGTCTCAAGATAGAGGACCAGGTTTTTATGACTTTTCTTGGAAACCATATATCCTCATGCATACCACCCTGAATGCACTGAATCTTGTCTGATCTTGGGAGTTAAGCAGGGTTTGGTCTGGTTAGTACTTGAATGGGAGACTGCCTGGGAATACCAGGTGCTGTAGGGGGCCTTTTCTGGTGGTTCATCTGGTAAAGAATCTGCCTGCAATGCAGGAAACCTGGGTTTGAGCCCTGGGTCAGGGAGATCCCCTTGAGAAGGGAATGGCTCCAGTATTTTTGCCTGGAGAATCCTATGGACAGAGGAGCCTGGCAGGCTACAGTCCTTGGGATTGCAAAGAGTCAGACACAACTGAGCAACTAATGCTTTCACTTTTTTTTTTTTCCTCTCACTTCAACTGATCACAAAGACCCACTCAATTTGAGGAGGAAGGGGAATAGTCTCTACTTCTTATTGAGGGGAAGTGGTAAGGATCATAAAAGCATGTAGGAACAGAAATATTGTTATGGCCATTTATGTAGAATATAACCTAACACATTTAGAATATAATTGTTTCCAAAGTTCTATTCTTCTCCCGCTCCATTTTTCTTTTACTAATTTTTCTTTTGTGATATATTCTATACTCATGGACTGGTTGGACTGCAAGGAGATCCAACCAGTCCATCCTTAAGGAGATCAGTTCTGGGTGCTCATTGGAAGGACTGATGTTGAAGCTGAAACTCCAATACTTTGGCCACCTGATGAGAAGAGCTGACTCATTTGAAAAGACCCTGATGCTGGGAAAGATTGGGGGCAGGAGGAGAAGGGGACGACAGAGGATGAGATGGTTGGATGGCATCACCAACTCGATGGACTTGGGTTTGGGTGGACTCCAGCAGTTGGTGATGGACAGGAAGGCCTGGCGTGCTGCGATTCATGGGGTCACAAAGAGTCAGACACGACTGAGTGACTGAACTGAACTGAACTATACTCATGGCTTCAAATAACATATCATGTATGTGACTCCCCTAAACTAGCTTCATTATTCTAGTCATCACTATCACCCAATAGCTAAAACATTTAAAACACCTATAGTGATCCAGATACTGTGTTAAGGGTTTCATGTGAACTGTCTTATTAATATATAGTGCCTGCATGACCCTATGATATTGTTTTTGTTTTATAGAGGAGTTTTGGGTGCCTATGTACTTAACCACAGGCATACAGTTCTTAGGTAGAGCAATGTACATTTTATTTAGTTTCTCAAGTCTGATGGTCTAAAAATGACAAATCAATATTTCATACTTAAAAGTCTGGTTTCAGGACATTTAATTTTTGCTCTGGATTAGGCAGTGAAACACATAAGTAGTTTTCTTTGCCCTAAAGAAAAAAGTATTAAGATTAGAAAATTGTGCCTTTTAAGCAAAATCAATACAGTTGTTAGAATGTTTTACCCTTTCCCCTCAAAAACACCGTTAGAACGGCAACACTTACAAAAACTTCAAAGAGATAATTTTGCTAAGTATTAGATATATAAGAAATCAAGGCCCAGGAATTAGGTGGCCTCTAGAAGCTGTGCATTCTGTTCTGGGAGGAATGAAACTGGAGCCCAGATGGTTTGAGGGAAGAGTGTATGTAGAGCTGATTTTGTAAAAAAATTTAATTATATTGAAGTATAGTTGATTTACAATATTGTGTTAGTTTCAGGTTTCAGCAAAGTGATTCAGTTATACATATATATATGTGTGTGTGTGTGTGTATATATATATATATATATATATATTCTTTTTTAGATTCTCTTTTCATATAGGTCATCACAGAAATTTTTGTCTTTTTTAAAATTTATTTTTAGTTGGAGGATAGTTGTGTTACAATGTTGTGTTGTTTTCTGCTGCACCACAATGTGAATCAACCATGAATATACCAATATCTCCTCCCTCTTGAGCCTCCTCCACACCTCCCCATCCCAGCCCTCTAGGTAGTCCCAGAGCACCAGACTGAGCTCTCTGTGTTTTACAGCAGCCTCTTTCCACTAGCTATCTATTTTACACACGGTAGTGTATCTGCACTACTGAGTAGGTTCTTGGTTATCTATCTTTTATGTATATGTGTGTGTATATGTTCATCCCAAGTTCCTGATTTATCCCTCCCTATCACATTTTCCCTTTGGTAACCATAAGCTTGCTTTTGATATCTGTAAATCTGTTTCTGTTTTACAAATAAATTCATTTATATCATTAGATTCCACATATGAATAATATCATATGATATTTGTTTTTCTTTCTTTGACTTACTTCACTTGGTATGATAATTTCTAGGTACATCCATGTTGCTAAAAATGTTGTATTTCATTATTTTTATGGCTGAGTAATATTCCACTGTATATATGTACCACATCTGTATCTGTTCCTCTTAGGTTGCTTCCTTGTCCTGGCTGTTAGAAATAGTGCTTCAGTGAACACTGGGGTGCATGAGTCATTGAAAATTATGATTTTTCTCCAGATATATGCCTAGGACTGGGATTGCTGGATAATATGGCAGTCCGTTTTTAGTGATTCAAGGAACCCCCATACTGTTCTCCATAGTGGTTGTACCCATTTACATTCCCACCAATAGTGCCGGAGAGTTCCCTTTTCTCCACACTCTCCAGCATTTATTACTTATAGACTTTTTGATTATGGGATGAGGTGATACTTCTTTGATTTGTATTTCTCTAATAATTATGCCAGAAAATTTGGAAAATTCAACAGTGGCCACAGGACTGGAAAAGGTCAGTTTTCATTCCAATCTCAAAGAAAGGCAATGTCAAAAAATGTTCAAACTACTGCACAATTGCATACATCTTACACGCTGCTGCTGCTGCTGCTGCTGCTAAGTCGCTTCAGTCGTGTCCGACTCTGTGCGACCCCATAGACAGCAGCCCACCAGGCTTCCCTGTCCCTGGGATTCTCCAGGCAAGAACACTGGAGTGGGTTGCCATTTCCTTCTCCAATGCATGAAAGTGAAAAATGAAAGTGAAGTTGCTCAGTTGTGTCCGACCCTCAGCTACCCCATGGACTGCAGCCTACCAGGCTCCTCTGTCCATGGGATTTTCCAGGCAAGAGTACTGGAGTGGGGTGTCATTGCCTTCTCTGATCTTACATGCTAGCAAAGTAATACTCAAAATTCTCCAAGCCCAGCTTCAACAGTACATGAATTGTGAACTTCCAGATGTTCAAGTTGAATTTAGAAAAGGCAGAGAAACCAGAGATCAAATTGCCAACATTCGTTGGATCATCAAAAAAGCAACAGAGTTCCAGAAAAACATCTATTTCTGCTTTATTGACTATGCCAAACCCTTTGACTGTGTGGATTACAATAAACTGTGGGAAATTCTGAAAGAGATGGGAATATCAGACCACCTGACCTGCCTCTTGAGAAACCTGTATGCAGGTCAGGAAGCAACAGTTAGAATTGGACATGGAACAACAGACTGGTTCCAAATAGGAAATGGAGTACGTCAAGGCTGTGTATTGCCACCCTGCTTGTTTAACTTATATGCAGAGTACATCATGAGAAATGCTGGGCTGGATGAAGCACAAGCTGGAATCAAGGTTGCTGGGAGAAATATCAATAACCTTAGGTATGAAGATGATACCACCCTTGTGGTAGAAAGTGAAGAGGAACTAAAAAGCCTCTTGATGAAAGTGAAAGAGGAGAGTGAAAAAGCACATAGCTTTATGTGCTTTTTGGCCATTTGTATATATATTTGGCGGAGAAGGCAATGGCCAAATAGATATACAGATGGTCAAAAAGCACATAGAAATGTCTATTTAGATTTTCTGCCCATTTTTTGATTGGCTGTGAGGTGGTTTTTGATTATAGCTCTTTTACCTCCAAAGTCCACTTAGTTAACTACCAAGTCAGGTTTTCCACTAGGCTTATATCTCTGGTTCTGAGTCCTTTTCCAAGATTGTCCAACTGCCTCCTGGATAATGTCACCTTTTTGAATCTTCTCTCTGGAAAAGAAAATGCCTAAAGATGGAGGCCTACAGACTTAGCTGGTGTGTATTGAACAGACAGTAGTGAAATCAACACCCTTCACCTATAGCTGTGAACTTAAAAGACAAGACAGCATGAGACTCACTCTGGTAGCTGAGCAGAGGATACTGTGTTTTATAAATTAGAGAAGCAGGTTCCAATGCCTTATAAAATGAAAGTGTTCTGGGACAGGTTATTAGGAATGACAGTCAAGCATTTGACTAGGGAATTATTGAGCTGGCAAGTGGGAGAGACTCTCAGCAAAACATTGCTTATTTGTAATAAGTGGCCAAAGTGGCTCAATTTATGTGATTAGCCATGGAGTAGATGGGCTTCCCTGGTGGCTCGGATGGTGAAGAATCTGTCTGCAATGTGGGAGACCTGGGTTAGATCCCTGAGTTGGGAAGATACCCTGGAGGAGGGCATGGCAACCTACTCCAGTAGACTTGTGTGGAGAATCCCCATGGACAGAGGAGCCTGGCAGGGTCCATGGGGTTGCAAAGAGTTGGACATGACTGAGCGATGAAGCACACACACAGATGCTATTCTATTTCTCATCCACCCATTATTGTCTCAAATACAGTATCTTTTCCACATAAAGATTTAAAAAGTTACTTTCAAAATTGAGAAGTTGTTTAAAAGCAATTTGTACTTCCCCGGCAGAGAAGGAAATGACAACCCACTCCAGTGTTCTTGCCTGGAGAATCCCAGGGACGGGGGAGCCTGGTGGGCTGACGTCTGTGGGGTCACACAGAGTCAGACACAACTGAAGTGACTTAGCAGCAGCAGCAGCAGTGCTTCCCAGGTGGCACAGTGTTAAAGAATCTGCCTGCCAGTGCAGGAGATGCAAGAGACTTGAGTTCAATCCCTGGGTTAGGAAGATCCTCAGGAGTAGGAAATGGCAACCTGCTCAGCATTGTTGCCTGGAAAATCCCATGAACAAAGGAGTCTGGCAGTTTAGAGTGCATGGGGTCATAGTCAGACATGACTGAGCACACACAGCAGCCCATTAAAAGCAATTTATGTGAAAAGAGTGTGGAGGTTTTAGTTGACTAATACCTCAGTATGAATCTCCATCGTCCTAACTTTTTTTTTTTTTACTGCTGAGGTGAAAATAGGTTGCTTTCAAAGATTCTGCAGTGAAAGAAGTGATAATTCCATGCTGCTCTGAATATATACAACCACTGCTAAAGCATATACTGTCTTTTGATCAAAGGATTCTCTTGGAGATCAAACCAGTCAATCCTAAAGGAAATCAATCCTGAATATTCATTGGAAAGATTAATGCTGAAGCTCCAATACCTTGGCTACCTAATGTGAAGAGTCTGTTCATTAGAAAAGGCCCTGATGCTGTGGAAGATTGAAGGCAGGTAGAGAAGGGGATGACAGAATACTAGATGGTTGGATGGCATCACTGACTCAATGGACATGAGTTTGAGCAGGCTCCACCAGTCCATTGGGTCACAAAGGGTCAGACATGACTAAAATAACAACAACAAATTTTGCCTACCAATATATATAATCTAACTAGGTGGCTATATGCATAATTTTATATATTTTATAACCACAATGCTGTATATAACTAAATAAAAATTTATATATAAAATTATAGGTGTGCACACACACACACATGCAATATAGAAGGGTGGTATGATTTTTATGCATTTGAATGGCCATCCACATCTGGATATCTTCAATGAGCAAAAATAGGACCAGTGATTAGAAAAACCGGGAAGCAATGATCATTTAGTTTTTCTTTTTTTAATTTCTTCAGTTTAGTTCAGTCACTCAGTTGTGTCCGACTCTTTGTGACCCAATGAATCGCAGCACACCAGGCCTCCCTGTCCATCACCAACTCCTGGAGTTCACTCAGACTCACGTCCATCGAGTCCGTGATGCCATCCATCCATCTCATCCTCTGTCATCCCCTTCTCCTACTGCCCCTAATCCCTCCCAGCATCAGAGTCTTTTCCAATGAGTCAACTCTTCCTATGAGGTGGCCAAAGTACTGGAGCTTCAGCTTTAGCATCATTCCTTCCAAAGAAATCCCAGGGCTGATCTCCTTCAGAATGAACTAGTTGGATCTCCTTGCAGTCCAAGGGACTCTCAAGAGTCTTCTCCAACACCACAGTTCAAAAGCATCAATTCTTCGGCACTCAGCCTTCTTCACAGTCCAACTCTCACATCCATACATGACCACTGGAAAAACCATAGCCTTGACTAGATGGACTTTTGTTGGCAAAGTAATGTCTCTGCTTTTGAATATACTATCTTGGTTGGTCATAACTTTTCTTCCAAGGAGTAAGTGTCCTTTAATTTCATGGCTGCAGTCACCATCTGCAGTGATTTTGGAGCCCCCCAAAATAAAGTCTGACACTGTTTCCACTGTTTCCTCACCTATTTCCCATGAAGTGATGGGACTGGCTGCCATGATCTTAGTTTTCTGAATGTTGAGCTTTAAGCCAACTTTTTCACTCTCCACTTTCACTTTCATCAAGAGGCTTTTTAGTTCCTCTTCACTTTCTGCCATAAGGGTGGTGTCATCTGCACATCTGAGGTTATTGATATTTCTCCCGGCAATCTTGATTCCAGCTTGTGCTTCTTCCAGCCAGGCATTTCTCATGATGTACTCTGCATAGAAGTTAAATTAGCAGGATGACAATATACAGCCTTGACGTACTCCTTTTCCTATTTGGAACCAGTCTGTTGGTCCATGTCCAGTTCTAACTTGCTTCCTGACTTGCATATAGATTTCTCAAGAGGCAGGTTAGGTGGTCTGGTATTTCCATCTCTTGAAGAATTTCTTGCTACACACCATATTCTTCCCTTAGGCTTTTATTAATCATCTTATAGGAAGGATAATCCCACTTACAGATGGGAAAATAGAAAATCATAGAGGTGTGCCTTTAGGAAGTAGTAGAATTGGGATGTAAACCTAGGGATGACTGGCTCTTTCTCTGAAAGCATCCAATTTTAGAGGGTGGCTTAACTGTGCTGAATTTTGATTCAACATAAAAATGGTGAGATGGAATAGGCGTAAACTTTGAAGCCCTTGGAAGGAGTTCCTTCAGACATCAGCTGCTATTGTTGGAGGGACATAAGCACTGAACGGGGTGGGGTATATGAGGTGGTGTTGAATAAAAATCAAATCTCTATTCTAGTATGAAATTCTATTAGATATTGCTGGAATTTTATAATAATTTCCTAAGCAGTTTCCATCCACCATCTCTAGTTCTTGTAAGAGACCTGAGATCATGGTACAAAATGGCTTAAGTTTAAATTCCAGCTTCTCTACTTCTAACCCTGAAGCCATTGGGATACTGTGCATACTCTCTTATCTTTGGACTTCTCCAACTGTAAGACAGGCAAAATAATAATTCAAAATTTTAAAGGTGAAATGGATAGATATATTCCTAAGTATTTTATTATTTTCTTTGCAATGGTAAATGGAATTGTTTCCTTAATTTCTTTTTCTACTTTCTCATTATTAGTGTATAGGAATGCAAGGGATTTCTGTGTGTTGATTTTATATCCTGCAACTTTACTATATTCATTGATTAGCTCTAGTAATTTTCTGGTGGAGTCTTTAGGGTTTTCTATGTAGAGGATCATGTCACGTGCAAACAGTGAGAATTTTACTTCTTCTTTTCCAATTTGGATTCCTTTTATTTCTTTTTCTGCTCTGATTGCTGTGGCCAAAACTTCCAGAACTATGTTGAATAGTAGCGGTGAAAGTGGGCACCCTTGTCTTGTTCCTGACTTTAGGGGAAATGCTTTCAATTTTTCACCATTGAGGATAATGTTTGCTGTGGGTTTGCCATATATAGCTTTATTATGTTGAGGTATTTTCCTTCTATTCCTGCTTTCTGGTGAGTTTTTATCATAAATGGATGTTGAATTTTGTCAAAGGCCTTCTCTGCATCTATTGAGATAATCATATGGCTAACGACCTATGTATAGAAAACTATAAAACACTGATGAAAGAAATCAAAGAGGACACTAATAGATGGAGAAATATACCATGTTCATGGATCAGAAGAATCAATATAGTGAAAATGAGTATACTATGCAAAGCAATCTACAGATTCAATGCACTCCCTATCAAGCTACCAGTGATATTTTTCACAGAACTAGCAGAAATAAGTTCAAGATTTGTATGGAATTACAAAAAACCTCGAATAGCCAAAGCAATCTTGAGAAAGAAGAATGGAACTGGAGGAATATACTTGCCTGACTTCAGGCTCTACTACAAAGCCACAGTCATCAAGACAGTATGGTACTGGCACAAAGACAGAAATATAGATCAATGAAACAAAATAGAAAGCCCAGAGATAAATCCACACACATATGGACACCTTATCTTTGACAAAGGAGGCAAGAATATACAATGGAGTAAAGACAATCTCTTTAACAAGTGGTGCTGGGAAAACTGGTCAACCACTTGTAAAAGAATGAAACTAGATCACTTTCTAACACCGCACACAAAAATAAACTCAAAGTGGATTAAAGATCTAAATGTAAGACCAGAAACTATAAAACTCCTAGAGAACATAGGCAAAACACTCTCAGACATAAATCACAGCAGGATCCTCTTTGATCCAACCCCCAGAATTCTGGAAATAAAAGCAAAAATAAACAAATGGGATCTAATTAAAATTAAAAGCTTCTGCACAACAAAGGAAAATATAAGCAAGGTGAAAAGACAGCCTTCTGAATGGGAGAAAATAATAGCAAATGAAGCAACTGACAAACAACTAATCTCAAAAATATACAAGCAACTTATGCAGCTCAATTCCAGAAAAATAAACGACCCAATCACAAAATGGGCCAAAGAACTAAATAGACATTTCTCCAAAGAAGACATATGGATGGCTAACAAACACATGAAAAGATGCTCAACATCACTCATTATCAGAGAAATGCAAATCAAAACCACAATGAGGTACCACTTCACACCAGTCAGAATGTCTGTGATCCAAAAGTCTACAAGCAATAAATGCTGGAGAGGGTGTGGAGAAAAGGGAACCCTCCTACACTGTTGGTGGGAGTACAAACTAGTACAGCCACTATGGAGAACAGTGTGGAGATTCCTTAAAAAATTGCAAATAGAACTGCCTTATGACCCAGCAATCCCACTGCTGCGCATACACACCTAGGAAACCAGAATTGAAAGAGACACATGTACCCCAATGTTCATCGCAGCACTGTTTATAATAGCCAGGAGATGGAAACAACCTAGATGTCCATCAGCAGATGAATGGATAAGAAAGCATATACACAATGGAGTACACATTGTGTACATATACACAATGGAGTATTACTCAGCCATTAAAAAGAATACATTTGAATCAGTGCTGATGAGATGAATGAAACTGGAGCCGATTATACAGAGTGAAGTAAGCCAGCTAGAAAAACACCAATACAGTATACTAACACATATATATGGAATTTAGAAAGATGGCAGTGATGACCCTGTATGCAAGACAGCAAAAGAGACACAGATGTGTACAGCAGACTTTTGGACTCAGAGGGGGAGGGAGAGGGTGGAATTATTTGGGAGAATGGCATTAAAGCACGTATACTATCATGTAAGAAACGAATCGCCAGGCTATGTCCGATGCAGGATACAGCATGCTTGGGGCTGGTGCACGGGGATGACCCAGAGAGATGTTATGGGGAGGGAGGTGGGAAGGGGGTTGATTTTTGGGAAGGCATGTCCACCCATGGTGGATTCATGTCAATGTATGGCAAAACCAATACAGTATTGTAAAGTAAAATAAAGTAAAAATAAAAATTAAAAAAAATAATAAAGGTGAAATGGAGATTAAATTAACTAATCAATTAAAACCCTCATCACAGTATCTGGGCATATGTAAACACAGCAATTTTTGTCAATTTTTATTGCTGCTGGGTTATTTTATATAAAATATGCATCTCTAAAGCATAGCTCCACCATGTGATTTTCCTAAACATTAAGCTTTAGTGTGTGCATGCTAAGTCACTTCAGTCATGTCTGACTCTTTGTGACTGCATGGACTATAGCCTGCCAGCGTCCTCTATCCATGGGATTCTCTAGGCAGAAATACAGGAGTGGGTTCCCGTGCCTTCCTCTGTGGGATCTTCCCAACCCAGAGATCGAACCCTGCATCTCTTATGTTTCTTGCATTTTCAGGTGGGTTCTTGACACTAGTGCCACCTGGGAGGTCCCAGCACTTAGTGCCCCTCACTCCAAGTACTTAAGGAATAAAAGACAAGAAGCCTTAACTTGACCTGCAGAATCTTCTAGCTATGTCTTCAACTAGCAAAATCTCCCCTTTGCTTTCAAACCTATACGGTCCGGACTAACTCATTTTCCTTGTACCTGAATATGTATTAATACATGCCACTAGTTTTCCTGTTTAATATCCTTATGTCACAGTTCACTTATTCTGGAATGCCCCTCAATCAGACTTCCAAAATCTAAGCCATTCTTTAAGAATAAGCACAAAATTTGCCATCACCATGACTCTTCTGTCATCCCCAACAAGAAGTGAATTCTTTTTCCTATTGTAAAGTTATTATATATACATATATGTAAGAGATTTTATATATGTATATAGTAGAGTAAGTATATATTTGCCTTATATTTCCTCTTATACATAATTTAGAACAGAGTTGTATCTTAATTATTGTTTTATCTTTAATATGCTTTATATTTTTGGCTCAATGGCTATATAAAAAAGTATATCCCAAAAACATCTGAATAAATGAGTGAGTAAAAGAAATGAAAAGTACTTACTTTTTAATCTAATTTCCAGTTACAACATTTGTATATGACTTCCAGCACTGAAATCAATAATAATCATGAATTTTCACACTTGTCTTGGTTCTTCCTTTCAGGCAAAAATCCAATATGTGAAGTTTAATAAATCAATGGATATTAATTAAGTTCCTAATATGTGGTCAATTGACTCCTTTAGCCTCTTATGTTGACAATCAGTGGGCCTGACAATTCTAAGACTTTGAAGGTTGATTGTGTAAACAAATTGTGTTGTAAAACATTCACATATAACAGAAGGTGAAATAGTAAATGGTGTGGCATGATGGAATTAAGACCCAGAAAGACTGGGCTTGAGTCCTGGTTCTACTACTTACTTGCTGTGGACTTTGGGCAAGACTCTGTCCCTCTCTGATTCTCATTTTTTCACCTGTAAAACAATAATGATGATAATAATAAGATAATAATAATGAAAGTAACAATAATATCTGTCTCATGTAGTCATGAAGACTTAGAAAGAAATGGTCATGGCAAAAAGAAGTTAGTCACCCCAAAATCTCTCTCCCCGTCTTGAAGTCAGTGCAAATAAGTTGTGCAGTCTAAATAAAATTAATCACCGCCTTATTATGCAAACAGTTTCAAGAACCCTGGCACCACTACAAGTTATACGCTGACTTAATTGCCAATCATTATTCCCACATATAGAAATGCTTGAGCCTTCAATAGACAGATTATATATATAGTATCAATCAAGATGTCTAGTGCATGGTGAGTGTTTAGTGAATGCTCAGTGTGTTTCTTTCCCTGGCAAGAATCCAGGTTTATACTAAGAATCATAAAACATTAAAGGGGGAGAGAACACAATGATCCCAGGGGGATCTTAGATACTATCCAGTGATGCAGAGTGTTTTACTTGTTGGTCTCTAGAAACTTTTTGAAAGAGGAGAGTGAAAAAGTTGGCTTAAAACTCAACATTCAGAAAACTAAGATCATGGCATCCGGTCCCATCACTTCTTGGCAAATAGATGGGGAAACAGTGGAAACAGTGGCTGTCTTTATTTTGGGGGGCTCCAAAATTACTGCAGATGGTGACTACAGTCATGAAATTAAAAGGTGCTTACTCCTTGGAAGAAAAGTTATGACCAACCTAGACAGCATATTAAAAAGCAGAGACATTACTTTGACAACAAAGGTCTATCTCGTCAAGGCTATGGTTTTTCCAGTAGTCATGTATGGGTGTGAGAGCTGGACTATGAAGAAAGCTGAGTGCTGAATAATTGATACTTTTGAACTGTGGTGTTGGAGAAGATTCTTGAAGAGTCCCTTGGACTGCAAGGAGATCCAACCAGTCCATCCTAAAGGAAGTCAGCAGTCCTGAATATTCATTGGAAGGACTGATGAAGCTGAAACTCTGATATTTTGGCCACCTGATACAAAGAACTGACTCAGTTGAAAAGACCCTGATGCTGGAAAAGATTGAAGGCAGGTGGAGAAGGGGATGCAGAGGATGAAGATGGTTGCATGGCATTGCCTACTCAATGGGCATGAGTTTGGGTAGACTCCGGGAGTTGGTGATAGACAGGGAGGCATGGTGTTTCTGCAGTCCATGGGGTCACAAAGAGTCAGACACAACTGAGTGACTGAACTTAACTGAACTGAGAAATGTCAGGTCTCCAGATAGATGTCTCATCTGAGACACCCTGCCAAAACTTCAACCTGAACAAGTCTCCTTTTGCTTGTTTTACGAGCAAGAATACTTGTCCAGATTTTCTTTGGTAATAAGTGGCTTTGCTATTAAAAAAATAATAAATGGAAAAATCACAAATAATACCCCCCTCTTTTAAAGATGAAGAAACTGAGACTCAGAAAATTGACCTTCTCATAGGCACTTACATAATAAGAAACAATAAGCAGCACCATTATTAAAGCTCATATCTGATTTGTGTAGAGTATTCTCTTGGTACTGGATCATATTCTCCTGCCCTCACCAAATCAGGGTTCTAAGAACAGACTCCCAGTTTCCTGAATGGGCATCTCTTCGCATGCAGATTTTCAACTCAGAGGGTGCTCTGCCATCTTGAAGGGGCTGAGGAACTAATACCCCTCAAGTTTCAACCAATGAGTGACAAAAGTTGGTATATAAATACCTTAACTCATGTTCCTCACAAGAGATAAGTCTGAGGTATATATTCTATATTGTTTTTCTAGGATTTGCCTTCTGGAATTAAGTTATGGTTATCCATAGGGATTTACTTGATGATATGCCCCTTATATAATATAATCATTTCTTTCTGTATATAATATACCCTCTTTAAGAGCTTCTTACTTTCACTGGAATCCTTGTCTCAGGATCTGTGTCTGGGAAACACATTGTCTGCTGACTCACCATACAGTGCTGGGACATGAGTTAACCATTGATAGATATATCAATTGTACAAAGACAAACTGAGTGAAGGACTGGGTGGAGGGTGGAAAGTGAACAGCTCCACATTTCCAATAGATCACAGAGGACTCTGCCATGTTGGTGTGGGTGATGGTGGCTTAGTCACTAAGTCTTGTCTGATTCTTGCAACCCTATGGACTGTAGCCTGCCAGGCTTCTCTGTCCATGGAATTCTCCAGGCAAGAATATTGAAGTGGGTTGACATTTCCTTCTTCAACCATGTTGGTATAAGATCTTTCTAACCTGTGCAACCTTCTTTGCTAGCATCCTGATTTACACTTCTATTGCAGTTTAGGTTCACTTAAGGATCACAATTCGACATCAATAGTCTGATTGTGTTCTGTCTTCCCTGGTTGATCATGACATCCATGAAACCAGTGGCCTTTCACACAAGGAACCTATTGTACCATGTTTGGCACAGAGAGTTGACTTTGTTCCTGGGAGCTAAGTGAATCCCCTTCCTTGTGTATTGGTGAAATGGGTCAGAAGCTCATCAGACTGGAGAAACCAGTGGAAAATAAGGTGCCTACATGGGATCAGAGAGAAGAGTTTAGCTGTGAAGTTGTAAGAACTCACAAACTACAAAAGATTTTTGAGTACAGGAGCAACCGTATAAAGTTCTATTTAAGGAAGAAATGGTTTGAAGCTACACTTAAAATAGATCAGATCAAGCAAGCTGAAAGTCAAGGAGGCTAACAAGAGACCTCTTCTGTAATCTGGCAGTGAGGGACTCATTTGGGGGTAGGAGGAAGTCTGTGTCCAGGAGAATGGACAGAAAGAGACAGATAAGAAGAAAAATACTGTGCCCAAAATTTCTACAGGAATCGCTAAATGTTTGCAGGTTGAAATATACTCAGTTATAACTATGCAGTTCTTTCTTTCTTTCTTTCTTTCTTTCTTTTTTTTCTTATAATACTTGACTCAAAAGTTTAGAGCCCCTGGATACATGATGTTTTTATTAACAAAGGCAAGGATTTTGAGAGCAGGGACTACTGTTGGAGGAAGTTAACAAGTTCAGGTTAGTGACTTTAAATCTGTGGTGACAGCAAATTCTTCAGGTAAGAATATGCTATTCAAATTCAGAGGAAACCAGGACTCCTTAGCTGCTGAAAGCTCTACTAGTTACTGTTTTAGAAACATATAGAGACTTCCCTGGAAGTCCAGTGGTTACAACTCCTTGCTTCCATTTTAGGGGGCACGAGTTCAATCCCTGGTCAGGGAACTAAGACCCCACAAACTGCAAGGCAAAGAGAAAAGAGAAGCCAAAACCCAGAAGCCAAAAGAGAAAAAAAGAAACATATATATGTGTCAGCTAATTTTAATGAGGAAAACAAATATATAAAAATGATTATATTAAAATATTTCTTATTTTCTTTTCATAGTATTCATTAAAAATTCAGTGCTATTATCAGTTTATCCAAAAGTAAGCTTTCACATAAAATACTAATTTTTAAAATCCATGAAAATCATTTAAAAGTTTATTGTCAACATTCCCAAATTTTACTTATCATGTGAGGTAGCAAGCATATCATTGTCAAGTCTAGATTGAAGGGTGAGATATATTTTATGCTTTCATTTCACTTTATTGTATATTAGGCATTCACCGTGTACGTTACTTTGGGGAAATACAAAATAAATAACATTTGTGCTCTCAACAAATTATGATTTAAAGCAGTTTTTGTTGAGACCAAGTGAAAATGGTCACATTGAAATGTCAGTGTGCATACACAAAATTGATGGGCTTGTAGTGTCTTGTGGGAGTGGAGGTTAATGAGAAGAGTCATTTGTATCTGAGTAGGGTCATCTGGAAAGACTCTGCTGGGAAGGTGGCATTTGAGATGGTCCTGGGATGGCTGGGCTTTCAGTAGTCAGGAGAGGATGTTGCAGGTGGTGGGTAAGTCGGATCGTCTCACTGCAGTAAAAAGTATCAAGATGTCTTTGAGCTGAGCAGTGGAGATATGGGTGTGGAGTCTGAAGGCACTTCAAACATGGGTGAACATCAGTGCTTGCAGGCTGCAGCACTGTGGTGACTCAGACCCCAGTGTTTCACAGCTTCCCCTAGCACGCACCCATTCTGTTTCAGAGCAACGCGTGAGTCATCACAGGGAACAGTTGGCCACGTTGTCACCAGTACACTCCAAAGCAATTACAGAATATTTACGCCTGTTAGCAACGGCAGATCAGTTGTGAGGGCTCAGAATCCACTCCTGTGGAAAGGAATGAGCCTGAAGTCTGTTGGCCCCTTGAGCCTTTCTTACCAGGAAGGTAGCAAACTTGAGAGATGAGAATTGATATAAGAATACTAACAAGTCATCAGTGCTTCCCTTTATGAAATGTCCTGTGCCCTTTTCAAAGAGTTAAAACATGTTGAATCATTGAAGTAAGTCTTTCACAGCCACCCTGCTGTCAGGAGTCCCAGTTTATGGGTATGGGACAAAGACTTAGGAAGTTGAATTAGCCTTCCTGTGGTCATACAGCCCCATTATCAGTTGGGATTTGAATCTAGCTGATTCTGACTCAAATTTCATTCTTGTTAAACATCACTGCTTCCCATGAGTAGCTAAGAGCCATAAGTATTCCTGTACGTGGGTCATGGGAGAAATTGCTCATATTGGCACAGTTCTTTACTGTTTTTAGTGTGCCAAAATTATTGTCATTAACAGTGAGTTAAAAGAGCTTCTCCTAAGTGCCAAGTTTGTTTCTTATAATAACCCTGTCAGGCTGGGTTGAAGTTAACATTCAGAGAAAGCACTGGGCATGACCAAGTATGCAAGGTAATCCTATGAGGTTATTGGTGTCTTGGATCCTAAACAGATACTCAGTCTACAAGTGGTTTTCAAATTTTTCAAAACAAGAAAGCTATTCCTTCAAATGAAATATTATGGAGATGCCCAATATGAGATGAAACCAAAGAGAATGAGGCTGCTGAGGCTGAGTTTGGGTTTTAGAAACTTGGAGAACCTGCCTATACAGATTCATCCTCCTCTACTTACTGACTGCTCCAAGGTGCCTCTGTAGAAATCTAGGGCTTCCAAGGCTGAAGTTATAGATATCATGGAGCTTCCCTGGTAGCGGTAAAGAATCTGCCATCAACATCGGAGACCTGGGTTCTATCCCTGGGTGGGAAAGATCCCCTGGAGAAGAGAATGGCTACCCACTTCAGTATTCTTGCCTGGAGAATCCTATGGATAGAGGAGCCTGGCAAGTTATGGTCCATGGGTCTCAAAGAGTTAGACATGACTGAGCAACTAAGCACACACATATAGATATCATATCAGTAGCAAGAACTTCTGTCTCTTTCCTAAGGAGATATAAGGCATCTTTGTCTTGCATTTTAATTATTATTATCAAGAAGACACATTCTCATATCATATTTCACAGGCTGAGATTCTAGCTATTTTTTTTTTAAGATTCCAGCTCTTTGAACAGACTCTGTATGACTTCAATAACTTTAGATCATGAAATTTTTGCACCTTGTTTTATGTCCCTGAATTTGTTCCAATGTCTCCTATTTTATAGTCTATGGGAACTTGAATAGAATTTATATCCTACAGCTGTGCGAAAATTGTATAAATCTTAGTTATGTTGAATTGGCTTATAGTGGTCTTCAGGTCTACTATATCCTTCTACTTTTCAATATATTCATTCTATTAATTTTTGAGAGTTCAATATTATAACTCCAACTGAAAATCTAAATTTATCTACTTAAAAATTAATTATACTGTGGAACTATGTGTAATTTTGTTCTGTATTTTCCAAGTCTCCTGAAAATGTGTGATCATGAGTTCATAATTTAAAAAAAAGAAAAAAGAAAAAAAAGTTGAGCAGATTCTAGTTCTTTAACTTAAGTTGAAAAATAGCCTCTCTCTGTTAAACTTTTTATCCCTAAAAGGGGAATAACAATGGTAACTGCCACTTTGGACTGGTTTGATAATTAAATTAATACTTCATACAGAGGACTGCTGCTGCTGCTGCTGCTGTTAAGTCACTTCAGTTGTGTCCAACTCTGTGTGACCCCATAGTCGGCAGCCACCAGGTTCCCCCGTCCCTGAGATTCTCCAGGCAGGAACACTGGAGTGGGTTGCCATTTCCTTCTCCAGTGCATGAAAGTGAAAAGTGAAAGTGAAGTTGCTCAGTCGTGTCCGACTCTTAGTGACCCCATGGACTTCAGCCTACCAGGCTCCTCTGTCCATGGGATTTTCCAGGCAAGAGTACTGGAGTGGATTGCCAGTGCCTTCTCAAGGGCTAAGAACAGTGAATGACACATAAAAAGTGCTTGATAAATACTAGATAATATCATGCATTGAAAAGTCCTACAGGTTGTTTTCTTGTCTCAGTGAGTCAGTGTGACTCAGAGGATACACACATACATACCTGTTGATCTGACGCTGCACTGATCTAAAACATTATATTAAAAATGAATCTTAGTCTTTCTTTTTCAGGAGCAACGATGCTTGAGTATGGAGAAGAGTATTTGTTGCCACACTTTAGGATGGTCATTGAAAAATTAGAATGTATCTATAGGGGACATGGAATAGGGTACCGTGCAATAATGAGTAGGCTTCAGAACAGGAGTGAAAAATGTTTGAAATAGAATGATTGAACTGGAGAGGAGAGCAGATACTGAATTGGGGGTTATAATGAAGCTTAAGTGACACCAGGACCAATAGGTGGAGACTAGAAGGAAGGCAGGAAATACTTCTTTAGTACCTATGATATGTTAATGGAGTAGGGAATGGCAACTCACTCCAAATTCTTGCCTGGAAAACCCCATAGACAGAAGAGCCTGGTGGACTGCTGTCTGTGGGTTCTCAGAGAACTGGATGTGACTGACAGACTGAGCATAATGTATTAAGCTTTCACTTATGGCATTTAACTTTTTAAACTATCTAATAAAATAAGAATTATTGTTCTTATTTTACATAGAAGGGAAGCTGGAGTTAAGGACCATCACCCGCTCAAGTCAGTTGGAGAAGCTAGGATTTCAACCGAGGTCCCTTGGACTGCAAATTCCTGATGTTCTCTGCCGTATCCTTTTCTATAAGTTGGAAATTTCCAATAAGAGATAGGCTGCATATGTATCTTGTTGTGTACACAGAATGTTGTGGGTAGGTTTCTTCTCTTGATTCAAGTCCTCAGTACATGTCAAGACATTTCAGTGTCAGTTTTAAGTGACATTTCATTGTCCATATTGATTTTTCTTTTACTTTTCTTTCTCTTTTTATTTGAGGTTTTAATTTTTCAGGAAATCTGTCAGGTTGCCATTGAGTTCCACTTAGATGTCTGTATTAATTTCATTGCAGGGCAAATTTGAAGACAGGGCAGTTACTAAGAGTTTTGTCTTTCTAGCCACTGACTTCACAGATGAGAATGAAACATTTAATGATGGCTTTGGCCATTAGGGCAACCATAATACATTGGTGGAAATCCTCCAGGCCTCCTAGCAGTGAATAAAGACTACAAAATAAGCCCAGAATTTTGCCAGCGTTTCTAAGTGACCCCTTCTGTATCTGTTCCTTTGTTACCTGAATCTGCAACTTGCCAAAACACCAGGGGCTTTCTCCTTTGTTCCGACTTCAATTTTCTCATCTATATGATGAAGTCAGACTAAACATGCTTGAAAATTAATCCCCATAGCATTATTTGTGATCTGAGGATTAAACTAAAATGAATTTCCTGTTCTTCCTTTCTTCCCTCCTTTCTTGTTTTCTTTTTCCCTTTGGTTCATTTATATATTGACTTGGCAACTTATTGATAAGATTTTAGTTTAAATTTAGAGGCATACTTTTTCAGTTGATAACCTCCAAGTGTGTAGTTCCTAAAACAAGCTGATGCTCTACAAAGAAAAGAGACAATTCTCACTTAAGCAAAACAGCAAAGTTGCAGATTGCAGCTATCATCACTAATTAGCTGTCCCAGATGGGGATCTGCCCCACCCCAAAGTAAGAGCTGGATGGCTTTATGTCCCCAACTGGGACATAAATAACTTGCTCCACTGTCTGTCTCTAAGAACTATATGGTAGTTCTTCTCTTATGAGAGATGTACAGTTGGTTCATTTTAGAACTGGGGAAGAAAGACTCGTTTTATAATTAGTTTAAATAGCATTTTTAGGTATAAAAACGTATAGGTATTTTTTAGACATATAAATACTATTGTAGAATGGTTAGATGATGTAAAAGACACAAATAAAAAATCACCTGCCATTCTACTATTCAACTATGACTGCTGTTAATATATTGGTATATATCTTTCCACTCCTACTTTGATATCTATATATGAAATATAGATTGCAAGGTTTTTAACTTAACACTCATCATAAAATTTTCTGTCATTAATATTCTTTCAAATGACAAAAATATTCTGTCATTTTTGACTGATTGGTAGTATTCTGCTATTTGGATATTTCTTATTTTAACCACTTTTAATTTTTGATTTTTAAGTTGTTTTCATTTTTCAGTGTTATAAGCAATGTTATAATTATTTTTCTTATCGGTAAATCTTAGTATACATTCATAATTATTCCTTTGGGATAAAATCTTAGTTCTAAAGTTGCTGGGACAAACGATAGGCAATTTTTAAGAACAAATCTCTTCAAAAAACAAGGAACACTTTGCATCCTCATGGATTATGAAATGTTGACATTTTCCTTACACCCTGGCCAACACTATATTATTATTTGTAAAAATTTTGCCAATATGCTTGGTAAAACTTATATATATATATATGTATATATATATATACACACACACACATGCACATACACATATATACAGTAATTAACCTCCAATTAAAATAAATAAATTTATATTAAAAATAGTAAACAAAGAAAAGAAAAATGTATATACATATATATTAAACTCTCTTTACTCATTTAAGAGGAAATCTTGTATACGCTTTTGTTTCGTATTGGAAAATAGCCATACATACACATGTATCCATTCTCCCCCAAACTCTCCTCCCATCCAGGCTGTCACACAACATTGAGCAACGTTCTCTTTGTTATGTTTATTAGCTTTTACAATTCTGTCATAAATTGCCTCTTGTCTACCTTTTTATCTCTATAAACTCAGACATATAGTGAAAATATTGTCTCCTAATTTGTTATTGCCTTTTAATTGTACCTATTATATACTTAGCATAGTATTTAAGAGCGCAGATTCTATATTCAAACTGTCTGGGTGCAAATCTGGAACCCAGCCCTTTTGGCTATATGACCTCAAGTGAGTTCCTGAATGCCTCAGGTCACCGGCCTATAAAATGGAGGTTATAATAGTATATACCTTATATGGGTGTAGAATTAAATGGAATGACACTTGAAGAGTGCTTAACATAATCTCTGGAAAGTCATGAGTGCCAGTAATTATGAAAAAGAATATTGTCATTAGCCATATTTGTGTTATTGGTTAGTTGATCAAACTCGTATCTCTTATGTCTCCTGCGCTGGCACCTAGGTTCTTTACCACTAACACCAGCTGGGAAGTCCATTGGTTAGTCAGGAGGGTACAAAATGAGACAGAAGCTTCACTTTATGACTTTCTTGGATTGACATTGAGATTGAAAATCTCAAGTGGATGGGAGGATGGATGTGAATTGCCAGAAAGCTCAGCAAGGTGTGCTTGTATCCTTCTTAGCCCTAAGTCAGTGTTAAAAATAGGTGAAGTGTACCCGTACTGTGTGTGTTCAATTGCATCCAGATCTTTTGCAACCCCATGGACTGTGGCCTGCCAAGCCCCTCAGTCCATGGGATTTCCCAGGCAAGAACACTGGAGTGGGTTGCAATTTCCTTCTCCAATGCATGAAAGTGAAAAGTGAAAGTGAAGTCGCTCAGTCGTGTTCAACTCTTAGCGACCCCATGGACTGCAGCCCACTAGGCTCCTCCGTTCATGGGATTTTCCAGGCAAGAGTACTGGAGTGGGGTGCCATTGCTTTCTCCTGGGAAACTATATTTTACTGTAAAAGATCCCTGCTGCAGAAGAGCTCAGAAAGGCTGTGAGATGAAGTCCTAGAGAAGCAGATGAATCTAACAGGTTCTTTGACTTTTCTATGCTGCCAACTGTTGAAGCTTAATCAGTTTGCATGTTTTATGATAAAAGATGTTGGCCCTGAGTGGAGAGACAGTCAGCCAAGATTTGGAAATTATTGTGACAGTTAAAGGAGGAAAGTGGATTAGCAATAAAACAATAAATGGTCTAAACAGTAAAAAGTCACTGATGCGTAGATATCAAGTCAAGGCAGGGCAATTCTATAAAAGGGGGAATTAGCACAATTTAGAGTGTGTTGCATAGAGTGGCATTTGAGTTTTCAGAAGCATTTTAAAGTTCCCAGGTATGATAATGATACACCAGTAGAATTGCTTTTAAGAAGCCATGAAGTCTGAATTGTCTTTAATCAGTTTTAGGGATTAGATCACAAAAATGATCAAAATGGCTGAATTGTTAGGTTGAATAAAAGGCTAATTTATTCCTAGGAATGCCTATTGGTATTTTAAACTTGATTTAATAGTACTGGTCCCTTATATTTGAATAGCATCTGTGTCTGAAAAACTCAGGGTCATAGTAATGCTAGTTTATGCTTCCACTCTATGCAAGAAGTCAGTAAGTTCTTATTTCTTAGATAAAGCTGTAGAAATGCAGAAATTATGTCATTTAGATTTAGATAATGGATGTGTCCATGGTGTTACCAGCAAGAACACCCACAATATTGCTTTAAACATAAAGAATTTGGCAGTGGCAGGTATGCTGGCTAGCTTTCTAACAATAGAACCAAACCAAGGTGGCATTTTTTTTTTTTCTGAAAAGCTTTTTATTAATAGAGTTGCCAGTAAAGATATGCAGATTTCCTACAATGTGTAACGTACAGAGAACAAGAAGAATGATTTTTTTTTTTAGCTGGCTGGAAGGCAGATGCTATGTGAGTACAAAAAAATCCAAACTAGCTAGTTTTAAAAAATAATTAAAGAGCTCTTGTAAATCAGCTAAAAACATGAGTTTTCCAATTAAAATATGTACTATGAATATGAACAGTCAAGTGATAAATGAAGCAACATAAATGAATATAGTCATATGAAAAGCTGAACAGTCATTAATAATAAAATTGTTTTAATATAAAATAAATTCCTTTTATAACTTTAAAAATTGGCATTAAAATGACACAGTTACCTTTTGGCAATATCATGATGAAAATAATGTAAATTTTAGAATGTAAAGCATTTAAAGAGGGCAACATAGTAATATTATGTGAAAGATCTTAAAATAGATTTTCCTTTTAATTTAGCAATTTCATTTCTTGGAGTCTATTCTAGTTTTTTTTTTTTTTTTTTTTTAGATTATAGTTTCTTAGGTTCACACAGAAACAATCTCAAAGACAAAAATTCAAGTACAGTCATTTGTAAGATAGCCAATAAAGGATACATTAGCTATAGTGGGCTGCTGGAGCTTTATCCTGTGGGGAAACTCTTGGAAATTGTATAATATATGCCTCAGCACTATCTCACCTTAGGGGAGAGGGAGTTGGTGTGTTTATACACACATGAACTCTCAGAAGTAATTGGTGGAGAGCTGCTTCTGAGAAAGTTAATTCCCTAGATTTCCAGCCTGCTGTGGACTTAAGTTGAAGGCCTTCCATAGTTCTGTAGAGAGCACTTGTCCATAAAATGCAGAGAGTAATGGTTGGAAACAGGTTATATGCTCCCAAGATATGGACAAGCCAGTGATGATGTCTGCTTTATTAAGAAAACAACCAAATGACTTGCACATATATAGATGCAAGTCTATTTATTATTTGTTGTCGTGTTCTGTCTCTACGTCACGTCTGACTCTTTGTGACCCCATGGACTGCAGCATGCCAGGTTTCCCTGTCCTTCACTATATCTTGGAGTTTGCTTTTAAATTTATGTCCATTGAGTTGGTGATGCTTTCTGACCATCTCATCCTCTGCTGCCCCACCCCCTTCTCCTTTTGCCTTTAATCTTTCCTAGCATGAGGGCCTTTTCCAGTGGTTGGTCCTTCTTTATGCTTCAACTCTCATATCCATACATGACTACTGGAAAAACCATAGCTTTGACTATATGGGCCTTTGTTAAAAAGTGATGTCTCTGCTTTTTAATATGCTATCTAAGTTTGTTATAGCTTTCCTTCCAAGGAGCCAAGTGTCTTTTAATTTCATGGCTGCAGTCATTTTGGAGCCCAAGAAAATAAAATCTGTCACTGTTATTTACTATATTATTATATAGACATATATTTAATCACTAAAACATATATTGTAGAATAGTTATTGACATGACAGTGCCTTATTCAGGGAAGTAGACAGGTTACAAAGCAGCATTTATAGAATGAGCATATTTTAGTTTGAAAATTGCAAATTAAAAAAAAATTTGCAAGGACACAAAGTAAGATATTAATAGTAACTTTCTCTGGTTACTGTGATAGTGAATGTACTTTTCTCCATCATCCTCTTCTTCCTTTTTTAAAAATAATTGTACTATGAAACATATATTGCTTCTACAATAACAAAAGAATAACTTGTAAATTTAGAATCGAGTCATGAATGAGTTAAAAAAATGATGAAAAGCCCTTCACTAAGTCCAGAAAATTAAATTTTAAAGGAATTAATTACTGTTTACTTTCTTGAACTCAGTTACGATTATTTCCACAAATGTAATCTTTTTTCCTTTGCAGTTTGGCTGGTCATGCCTGTCAATTAACAGATACGGTGCATGAAAACAAGCTGGATTTCATCTTGTGCACTTCAAAATCAGCATTGCTTATTTAATTTACTATGTTGACAATAAAAAATTTGAATTCTACTTACAGATGTTCAAATCTGGGCACAGAGAATAACATTAAAAAACAAAAGTACTTTGACAAGAAATAGAATAAAAGATAATGTTGAGGAGTGAAAAATCTCTCAATGTACTTCAAAAGATAGAGGTGCTAGACTGTAAAATTCTTTCTTGGGAGGAATTTATACTTTTCCAGTCTGAGGTTCTAATAGGTAAGTTCTTATTTGCCCTTTACTAAGACTGCTGCTGCTGCTGCTAAGTTGCTTCAGTCGTGTCAGACTCTGTGTGACCCCATAGACGGCAGCCCACCAGGCTCCCCCGTCCCTGGGATTCTCCAGGCAAGAACACTGGAGTGGGTTGCCATTTCCTTCTCCAATGCATGAAAGTGAAAAGTGAAAGTGAAGTCGCTCAGTCATGTCTGACTCTTAGTGACCCCATGGACTGCAGCCCACCAGGCTCCTCTGTCCATGGGATTTTCCAGGCAAGAGTACTGGAGTGGGTTTTATTTTTCCTTTTTCACAGCCTGAGAGTGCTAGTCAAGAGATGCTAGTATAAATCTAATTAAATGTCAAATAAATCAGTTGTCTGTGCTGTGCTTAATTGCTCAGCCGTGTCCGACTTTTTGTGAATCCATAGACTGTAGCCTTCCATTCTCCAGGCAAGAATGCTGAAGTGGGTTGCCATGCCCTCCTCCAGGGGATCTTCCCACCCCAGGGATTGAACCTGGGTCTCCCACATTGCAGGCGGATTCTTTACCCTCTGAGCCACCAGGGAAAACCAATTGTCTAGCATACTGCTATATACACAGTAGGTCCTCAAGTACACTTATCTAATAAACTAATATTGGTTTTGGCAAAAGTCTGACATAAATAGGATTTACTGATTTGTTGGATGGTTCATGTTAGTCAAAATTACCAGTTCATTTTTGGGTCAAAGTTTTTTTTTTTCCCAGAAAGAGAGTGGGAGATTGTTCTAATCTCTTTTAAGAGCTCATCAATAATGCACCAGATCAAAATTTAGAACAGGCTGTGTAACGATTGGCATATGGGGGATGAAGAAAATTAATTTGATACAAGAGAACAACCAGACAACTTTCCCTCAATAATCCTTCTACTTCCGTGAAGAGATTTGGAAGGTGGTGAAAAGTGGTAAGAAGCAGATTTTTAAAACCTGCCTTAATGTTTTAACCACATAAAGAGCAAATTGCTATAAATAAAATGTATATTTTCCATCTTCCTCCATCCTTATAGTGAATAAGGTGTTCTTGATGTCAGCTTTTCAATTTTACTAAATGTATCCTCTCTCCTCCATCTTGGTAACTCTCTCATGCTCAGATTTTCTTCATCTCTCTGTGGTTATTCAAGCACCCCAGTCATTCCCTAATTCAAATCTATTTTTCTTAATATCATTGTCAAGTTAATCTTGAACAGCACAATTCTTTAGCCTATTGTTTGGTAGCATTTCACATTTCATTTTATATTGAAATCATTAGCAATCATTGTGTTTGCTCTATATTTCAGAGATCAAGGCTAAATTTATGGGCGTCTGTGTTCAGAATATTAAGGCTGGAAGGACAGTGCTAGTACTGAAAAAACCCACATAAATGAAATGCCCAGTATCCTTTAGGCAGTACCTTAAAACATCAGGATAAGTGAGATGAGATCCTTAAGCAAAAGCCCCACTGTTCTGTAGACTTTCTCTTGCTTGACCTGAAGTTTCACAATCAGTTCAGTTTGGTCACTCAGCCATGTCCGATTCTTTGTGACTCCATGCCTGCAGCACATCAGGCTTCCCTGTCCATCACAGTATGACTGTGCTAACCGCAGAGAGACCTCAAGTACTGCTAACAGACTAAGAATCTTGGGTTTTACTACCAATCTCTTTTCACAGTAACCACAAGAGCTTAGGAGATGAAAGAATTCATTCAGTAATTCATTTATCCTAGTGCTCAGGACTGAGCGACTAAGCACAGCACAGCACAGCACTCATTAGTGTTAGTCACTCAGTCATGCCTGACTCTTTGCAACGCTATGGACTGTAACCCAGCAGACTTTGTCCATGGAATTCTCCAGACCAGAAGACTGGAATGGGTAGCCATGCCTTTCTCCAGGGGATCTTTCCAGTCCAGGGATTGAACTTAGGTCTCCAGCACTGCCCGCAGATTCTTTACTATCTGAGCCACCAGGGAAGCCTACGTGTCTACCGAGTATCTCCCTGCTCCAGCAATCTTGTTAGTATTTAATAGACTCTTAATAAAGATTAAACAGAGAGTTTAAAGCTTATTTGTCCACTTCCTTCATTTTGGAAGGAGATCAATTTTGTGAACTTATTAAGATCATATAACAACTACTAAAATAATTTTTATTTATAGAGAACATAGAAGGTTCCCTCAATTCTCTGTCATAGGACTATTGTAATCTGTGATTATCTCTCCTTTAGAGCCCTGTGCATGCATGTTTAGTTGTTCAGTCATGTTTGACTCTTTGTGATCCCATAGACTGTAGCCTGCCAGGCTCCTCTGTCCTTGGGATTCTCCAGGTAAGAATACTGAAGTGGGTAGCCGTTTCCTTTCCGCAAGAACTAGAACTCCTGCCTAACTTACCTGTTCCATTTCAACACTGAAAACATTAAGGTTCAGAGAGATAAAGTAACTTGATTAAGATTATGCAGCTAGTAAGAAGCCTAGTTAGAATTTAAATTAAAATGTTTGGGGATTCAACACTGTTAGTCCACTGAGGTTGCTATAACAAAATAACATAAACTGTGCAATGTAAACAACAGGCATTATTTATCATAGTCCTGGAGGCTGGAGAGTTCAATATCAAGGTTTCAGTCAGTGTAGTTCCTAGTGAGGACCCTCTTCCTGACTTGCAGATGGCTGTTTTCTAACGTGTTCTGATATAGTGGGGCAGGGTGGAGCGGTGGGGGAGAGAATGAATCTATGTCTCTTATAATAGCATCGATGCTTTCATGAGGGCTTGTCTTATAAATTACCCCCAATGGCTCCATCTCCAGATAATGTGAATTTTGGGGATGCAAAAATCAATCCATAGCAAATGCCACTGTTGTTTCTATGAGGTTACCTTCTATGAGGTTAAGTTGCAGGAAAGAACACGCCTGCTTTAATATTTTGCCAATACTAGGCTACAGTCCATGGGGTCATGAAGAGTTGGACACAACTGAGCGACCTCACTTTCACTTTTCACTTGCATGCATTGGAGAAGGAAATGGCAACCCACTCCAGTGTTCTTGCCTGGAGAATCCCAGGGACGGGGGAGCCTGGTGGGCTGCCGTCTATGCGGTCACACACAGTCAGGCACGACTGAAGCGACTTAGCAGCAGCAGCAGGCCCTGGATGAACTACCTGTGAGTCTAGGCCTAGATTCGTTCCCTTTAATTAAGTCAGTTCCTAAAGCCTTTAGTTAAGACCTAGGAATTTTCTTTAACATACTTCTGTGAAAGAAGTTTTGATAAAGAAAGTCTGAACGAGTCCTTTTTCTTTCAGTTCTCTGAAAAGTTAAAGGTTGTCCTAATGCAATTTTTTTCTTCCAGCTAGTTATAATAGGAATATCCAAATGCCAAACTCCTCTATTTGAGTTTTTGGTACAGCTTTTGTGTCTAATAATAAAAGCCAAGATTTACACTGTTGAGTAGAGACATTCGGCCAATGCCCCCATACATCAAATGGACCAAGGGGACATTTTCTATTAAATAAAGACTATGTTGGTTTCCATTTCTTCCACACAGAGGTACAGGTAAAGGATAATTTAGATTTTTTTTAAAGCTCATGATGAGAGAATCATGAGTCTAAACTAGTCCCAAAATATTGATCATGAATCTAAGTAAGGGACTCAGTTTTTTAAAAGAAAAGTCCCTTTTGGTCCCCAGATTTCCTTTGGAGGGCTGAGATTTCACATTAATTTGTTTTAATTGTGAAAACACCTCTTTCTCTTAGGGCGTATGAAGATTATCTATCAGTACAGATAATATGAAGTGACAGTTTATTTGCAATTGAAATGTTTTTACCCACAAATTCTTGTAGCTTATGGCACTGTGTGTATATATATAGGAAAAGGAAATGGCAACCCAGTCCAGTATTATTGCCTAGAGAATCCAGTGGACAGAGGAGCCTGCTGGGCTGCTGTCCATAGGGTCGCACAGAGTTGGACACAACTGAAGTGACTTAGTATGCATGCATATATTTATTTATTTATTTATCTATTTTTACTTTCTCAGTTCAGTTCAGTTACTCAGTCATGTCCGACTCTTTGTGACCCCATGAATCACAGCACGCCAAGCCTCCTGTCCATCACCATCTCCCAGAGTTTACTCAAACTCACGTCCATCGAGTTGGTGATGCCATCCAGCCATCTCATCCTCTGTCGTCCACTTCTCCTCCTGCCCCCAATCCTTCCCAGCATCAGAGTCTTTTCCAATGAGTCAACTCTTCGCATGAGGTGGGCACAGTACTGGAGTTTCAGCTTCAGCATCATTCCTTCCAAAGAACACCCAGGGCTGATCTCCTTTAGAATGGATTGGTTGAATCTTCTTTCAGTCCAAGGGACCTCAAGAGTCTTCTCCAACAGTTCAGTTCAGTTCAGTTGCTCAGTTGTGTCCGACTCTTTGCAATCCCATGAATCGCAGCATGCCAGGCCTCCCTGTCCATCACCAAATCCCGGAGTTCACTCAGATTCATGTCCATCGAGTCCGTGATGCCATCCAGCCATCTCATCTTCTGTCGTCCCCTTCTCCTCCTGCCCCCAATCCCTCCCAGCATGAAAGTCTTTTCCAATGAGTCAACTCTTCGCATGAGATGGCCAAAGTACTGGAGTTTCAGCTTTAGCATCATTCCTTCCAAAGAAATCCCAGGGTTGATATCCTTCAGAATGGACTGGTTGGATCTCCTTGCAGTCCAAGGGACTCTCAAGAGTCTTCTCCAGCACCACAGTTCAAAAGCATCAATTCTTTGGCGTCAGCCTTCTTCACAGTCCAACTCTCACATCCATACATGACTACTGGAAAAACCATAGCCTTGACTAGACGGACCTTTGTTGGCAAAGTAATGTCTCTGCTTTTGAATGTGCTATCTAGGTTGGTCATAACTTTTCTTCCAAGGAGTAAGTGTCTTTTAATTTCATGGCTGCAGTCACCATCTGCAGTGATGGAGCCCCCAGAAATGAAGTCTGACACTGTTTCCACTGTTTCCCCATCTATTTCCCATAAAGTGATGGGACCAGATGTCATGATCTTCGTTTTCTGAATGTTGAGCTTTAAGCCAACTTTTTCACTCTCCTCTTTCACTTTCATCAAGAGGCTCTTTAGTTCCTCTTCACTTTCTGCCACAAGGGTGGTGTCATCTGCATATCTGAGGTGATTGACATTTCTCCTGGCAATCTTGATTCCAGCTTGTGTTTCTTCCAGTCCAGCGTTTCTCATGGTGTTCTCTGCATATAAGTTAAATAAGCAGGGTGACAATATACAGCCTTGACATACTACTTTTCCTATTTGGAACCAGTCTGTTGTTCCATGTCCAATTCTAACTGTTGCTTCCTGACCTGCATACAGATTTCTCAAGAGGCAGGTCAGGTGGTCTGGATTCCCATCTCTTTCAGAATTTTCCACAGTTTATTGTGATCCCCACAGTCAAAGGCTTTGGCATAGTCAATAAAGCAGAAATAGATGTTTTTCTGGAGCTCTCTTGCTTTTAGTGGCATTTTAGTTTATATATTTTTGGATGTGTTGGATCTTTGTTACTTTGCACAGGCTTTCTCTATTTCAGCTGAACAGGAGCTACTCTTTGTTGTGGTACACCGGCTTCTCTTTGTGGTAGCTTCTCCTGTTGTGCAGCACAGGCTCTCGGTGCACAGGCTTAAGTCGTTGCAGGTCACAGGCTCAGTAGTTGTGGCTCTGGGGCTCTAGAGCGCTGGGTCAGTGCTGGTGCATGGGATTACTTGCTTCACAGAATGTGGAATCTTCCCAGACCTGGGATCATACCTGTGTCTCCTCAATTGGCAGACAGATTCTAATTCACTATGCCATGAGGGAAGTTCTAGTGACTTATTTTTTTATATTTTTTGAAAAAAATTTAGTTTTTATTGGAGTATAGTTGATTAACAGTGTTGTGTTGTACAGCAAAGTGATTCAGTTATACATATACATATATCTATTCGTTTTCAAATTCTTTTCCCATTTAGATTATTATAAAATATTGAGCAGAGTACTCTACAGTAGGTCCTTGTTGGTTATCTTGTTTAAATATAGCAATGTGTATGTGTCAACCCCAAGCTCTCATACTTTAAAGAAGCACATATTAAAATCAGTTTAAGGAGGCATCCCTTCCCCCCAAATTCTATTTTATTTGTCAGGGCACCTAGGATCCAGTTGGGAAAAACTGTTACCTGTCTATGGATTTGCTAAGTCAGGCTTATAAATTTTTTTTTTTTTCAGAAAAATCAATTTATGTTGGGTAACATTCTAGAGTCCCTCATCAAAAAGTCTAAATTTTCCAGGCCTTGAATGAGATACTGTTATATAGAATCCCACTGCTTATATAATATTATGTTTGAGAATGCTGTCTTGTCCTGAAAAGATGAGTAGTATAAACTTTCACATGTGAGAATGTAGAGCCATTCAGAACTGTTAGAGTTAATGCATTGTTGGAAATAGTTGTCTTTGTTTTTGTGCCAATTTTAATTGCCTATTTGAGCAGAAATGCACTTTGAGTTATTTTTAGTCCTGTACATTGGATTTAGAATTCAATGGACTTACTTTTCACCAATACAAATAAAAAGCCTGTAATACTGGCAGCAAGTAGAGGGTACAACACTCTATTTTTAACCCTATATATTCCTCAAAATTATTCATGCGGCTCATTTAAGAGCAACCAGTCAAGGAAACACAATCTATGAAAGTACACTCCAAGGAAACACATTCCAGTTCCTTAAGAAATCATCTGAACCCAGCACTTATAAAATTTTAGCTTGATAAGTATTTTCATTATTGTTAAATCTGGGAGGAGTTAAATACCTTTTTTTGGAATATGGCTATTGTCATTTGGCTAATCTCAGTATTTCTTTGCATGATAAATGCTTCCCCTCCTGTGGTTGTCATAGTCTTTGCCTGTCAGATAGGTTTAGACAGTTGTGGGTTGCAGTTAAAGACTGCCACCCTGCAGGATATTTTTTAGTACTTCATTTATATAATTCTCTTTTGTTTAAAAAAAATAAGAAAATGACTTGTCAGAGCATATTCTCTCCCAACTGCTTCAATTCAACATTTATGCTCCAAGGAATTCTATTTTGTTGTTATTATTGTTTTGTTTTTGTTTGTTTATTTGTTTTAAAAAAAGTGGGGCTTAGCTACAAATCTTGGGCACCTGGGAAGTTACTATGAGTGTGATTCACTAATGTAGTTGAGTGGCTAGACCATCACTATACCATTGGAAATGGGCGGATTTGATTACGTATATGGAACAAACACCAAAAGCTGTTGGAAAATTTTTCTTCTGGAGTGGTGCCATGAGGAGCTCCATGGACTTGCTCTCACATGAGACAACCACAGCTGGTGACAATTATTTTAAAAACAGCCACTTACTCACAAAAATGTTTGTAGGGACAGTCGTAGTCTGTGGCACTTGAGCCATGGCATGCTTCCTCTCACACATTCCCCCAGCTGAGCTTGACGGCAGCTTCACTGGAAACAGGTATGACCAAGGAGATGAGACTAACAGGTTGCAGACTTCCTTACTCCACCTAGTTCTTGTTCATAAGGCAGAGGTTCTAATTCAGGGGGCAGGCTGAGACTACTAGAGCCCTGAGCACCTTTACCCCAGCTTGCTCATAGAGCAGAGGTTCCACACTAGGAGAATCAATACAGAGGCTACTTTCTCCACCTAAAACTCTGTGGTAAAGCACAAATGTCACTTAGGAGTAGGTGGCCATTGTTCCTGTTCCTAGCTCCAGAACAATGGCCCAGAGATTTTGCCCAGTTTGAGACAAAGACCATAAGAATAGACAGTTAACTCTAAAACTCCCTAAAAGAGCTGACTTTGTTTGGAGCAGAAATTTGGGTATATGGTGAAGGATAGGGAAGCCTGGCATGCTGCACTCCATGGGATCGCAGAGTCAGACACAGCTGAGTGACTGAACAACAGAAGCCTAAAGTTACTCTCGAAAACAATGGATGTTTTGATGATAAACAGTTATAAAGTGGGTGGTTTCACAAAATCAAAAAGCTAAACTATAGTCTGACTAATTTATCAGAGAGAACTGAGAAGAGGTATAACTGCCTCAAAAACTGTGGCTGAAAAATGCTCCAAATTTAATCAGATTAGACTGCAGACCAAGTTATACCCAGGGCATTGTTGAAAGCAATAAAATAATCATTTGGCAACTAGCAGGGCCAAAGATGGAGAAGGCAATGGCAACCCACTCCAGTACTCTTGCCTGGAAAATCCCATGGGAGGAGCTTGGTAGGCTGCAGTCCATGGGGTCGCTAAGAGTCAGACATGACTGAGCAGCTTCACTTTCACTTTTCACTTTCATGCACTGGAGAAGGAAATGGCAACCCACTCCAGTGTTCTTGCTTGGAGAATCCCAGAGATGGCGGAGCCTGGTGGGCTGCCATCTATGGGGTCGCACAGAGTTGGACACGACTGAAGCGACTTAGCAACAGCAGCAGCAGCAGGGCCAAAGAGCTGGATATAATGCCATTGGGGGCAAACAGCTTCACAAAGAGGTCAGGAAAAGAGACAGTCAAAGAAGACTGTGATAAAACCACTGTTATCCTAGGGCAACTGTATTCATGCTCAAGGCTGTGTTCTCTGAGCAGTGACAGGGAGTCTTCAAACTGTGGAGGAGGAAATAGACATCACTCAATTAACTAGTTCAGTCAATTCATTAAATAAGAAATAAGAAAATAACAAATCCTGGAAGCATGTGCTTGTGTATGGGGATATATTCAGTTTGTGCAATATTACTTAAAATGTCCAATTTTTAACCAAAATTATAAGACATGCAATGAAATAGGAATAAGAACAAAAGAAAACAAAAAGTAAAATGGCAGATGTAATTCCAACTATATCAATAACAATAATAATAGTGAATGGATTCAATAATACAATCATAAAAGCAAAGATTGTCAGACTTTGAAAAAAAATTGTCACTGTTTGAAAGTATTTGAAGAAAAAGATGCTACATGTGTAGTCTACAGAACACAGACTTAATCACAAAGGTATACATTCATTGAAATTAACAGGATAGAAAAGATGTATCGGGCAAATAGCAACCATCGAAATCTGGAGTGATGATTATATTAGAATGAGATAAAATAGACTGTAGAACACAAATGTCCCCAGAGACAAAGAAGAATATAATACTAAATCTATATTTTATATCAATACATCAGGAGAATATACAATTATATACATCTGTGTACAACAGAGCTCCAAAATACATAAAGTAAAAGCTGAAAGAGTTAAAGGGAGAAATAGTAATTACATACACATACTTAACAAGAATTTATAAATTAACTTTTAAAATAATATTTGGGGACTTCAGTGACTCCCTTTTAATAATGCCTGAAAGAACTACAGTCAAGATAAGTAAGGAATCAGAATGAGAAAACTAGAGAGTCACACTATATAGAAGCCTGTTATATAGTTTCTGAAATTAAGGTTGTCTGATACTGGCATAAGATCAGTGGAACAGTTAATAATACACAAATAGACCCTCACATACATAGTCAACTGATTTTTGATAATGTTGCCAGGATGAATCAACAGAGAAAGACTAGTCTTTTCAGCAAATGGTGTTGGAACAGTTGGATATCCACATACAAAGAATGACATTGGACCCTTTCCCATGTGCCATTTAAAAAATTAAAATAGACTTATGTAAAAGCTAAAAGTATGAAACTCTTAAATGAAATTATAGGACTAAATATTCATGATCTTGGGTTAGGCAAAGCTTTCTTAGATATGTCACTAAAGCTAGGGATAAAAGAAAAACATAGATAAGTCATACTTCATTATGTTTTGATGTTTTGAAGGATATCATCAAGTAATCAAAAAGACAACTCACAGAATGGGATAAAAATGTTCAAATCATATCCTAGATAAGAGATATGTATCTGGAATAAAGAAATTTTACATCTCAATAGTAAAAGGGCAATCCAATAAAAAATTAACAAATAACATTTGTTCAGAGAAGATATTCAAGTGGCCAATAAGCACATGAAAAGATGCACTATGTCATTAATCCATTGGAGAAATTCCAATCAAAAGCACAATAGGGTATCATTTGACATCCAGTGAGGTGACTACAATAAAAAAGATGGACAATAAGAAATATTGGTGAAAATGTGGGGAAATTTAACCCTTATACACTGCTGCTAGCCAGAATGTAAAGTAGTGTGTTGACTTTGGAAAACAGTGTAGTAATTCTTTAAAAGTTTTAATATAAAGTTGCCATATTACAATTCATATACATGATAGAGGCAATTTCATATATTTGATAGGCATATGAAATCATGTGTACAGCAGCATTATTCATTATCAGCTCATTTGTCAAGTCAGTGACTGGATGAGTAAACTATGGTATATATGAACAATAGATAAATAATGCAATAATAAAACAAGGAAAGGAATGAATGCTGCAAAATGGGTGAAATGGCAAGAGTATTCCAAGAAATCATTCGTGGAAGATCACATATTTTATGAATCTATCTGTATGAAATGTCTAGAATAGGCAAATGCTGTGCTGTGCTGTGCTAAGTCACTTCAGTTGTATCTGACTCTTTGTGACCCTATGGACAATAGCCCCACCAGGGAATTCTCCAGGCAAGAATACTGGAGTGGGTTGCCATGACTTCTCTAGGGGATCTTCCCCACCCAGGGATGGAACCTGTGTCTCCTGCTGCTTCTGCTATGCAGGCAGATTCTTTTCCACTGAGCCAATTGGGAAGTCCAGAACAGGCAAGTATACAGACAATAAGAAGTAGATTATTGTTTCTCCAGACCTGAGGGAATTGAAAGGAATGGGAATGATCTCTAATTTGTACAAGGTTTCTTTTCTGAAATTTTGAAAAGTGTAAGATTGATTGTGTCTATGGTTGCACAACCATGAATATTCTGAAAACCATTGAATACCTTAAGTGAATAAATTGTATTGTATGTGAATTATATTTCAACAAAGCATACCATTTTATGGATTGGTTGGGCAAAAAGTTCATTCAGGTTTTCCCATAACGTTGCCTGAATGAACTTCTTGACCAACTCAATATCTATATGTTTTGTATCACCTTTTGGTTTGAATTCACTTCCACACCCACGGATTTCCATAGAATAAAAAATTATATCTTATAAAATATTTTATCCCGTTAGCCTAATTCCCAATAAACTATTTTTATTTTTCCTTTGTTTTAGTTGCTGATTCCAAAATTCTTCATGGTAAAAAAATTAGTTTATGATTACTGATTTATTTCTCAAAGATGAATATGATGAAGCCAAAATTCCCTAGTAGAACACATTGATTGCACATCTTTTATTAGCACTTCGAGGAAGGGGTTTAAATAATTTGTTAATTAAATCAATTGTTTAATTTGTATAAAAGGCACATTTCATAATTGTTTATTAATGATGATGGCAAGGTTATATTGCTATAAACTTTACTTTTGAGATGTGGCATATAATTTTTATGGAGTTCTTCTTTCTCACTCTCTCTGTCTCACACACATGCACACACCCCATACCTGTCGTTGTTAGCAATTTTAGAACCCTAGTATTTGAAGTCAGAATTGTCAAGGTTCTTGAGCCACAACTCTGTGGAACATTAGCTCATTAGTTGGCCATCCAAGTAAGAGAGGTATAAGGTTCCAGTTTCTAGATGAAATTCAATTTAGAAATACATTTGGAGAACAGGTCCAATTGCATTACAGTAATTAAATCTGTTAAATGTTTGAAAAATAGCTATGTACCATATGTATATCAAATTTCCATTCAACCTAAATGATAGACACGCAATAGAAGTCTCAACTGCATCAGAAAAATCATCAAGATTTGAGGTACCAGCAACCTCATTTTTCAGAATGATAAGAGATTATCTCAGCTCAAGAATTATCTCTTAACATGGAATGTTTGCAGCATCATAAGTGCACTGACTATATAGAGCCATTGGGAATGTCAGCATAGAAGGGATGTATTATTTCCATCAAAGGAAAGAAAGGAAAATTGTACTTGTTAATAATGCTGTAATGGCTTGGAAGTTTCCTGTACCTAGATTTTCTTTGCCTTTAGCTTTGTATTTTCTCTGAAAATCACCAGACTATGTGAAATTTCTGTAAATAATAGTAGACAACTCAGGAACACATGCAAATAATAGAAACTCTGTTAACATATTCTTGAGACTAAGATATATCTTTTAAATATAGTGAACAACACTTGGGCAAAAGCAAGTAAAATTGAAAATTACATCATGTAACAATTTCTTTTTGAAAAATGAGTTCAAAAAACTTGTTTTTATGTCTTGTAACTACTGAGGTCCTACTAAGAGGCTAGCAAATTTTGATTTATAAGAACCTAAGGCAATCCCATAGATCATTCAGATCTCATTTATATCTGTCGCTTATAAAGATTACTGTCAATCAAAATGCATTTAAGGAATGGATTTTGCATTAATACACATTAGAGTGTCATAAGTAAAACACTGTTTGAATTTATAGTCTCCAACTTAGTTATTTTCCACCAAATACCAACTTCTAAACACAACTTTAATATTTCTAGCTTTTATTTCTTGATCCCTCATTGAGTATAATGAGTTACACTGTAATGCCTCCTGCTTCAGTTCAGTTCAGTTCAGTCGCTCAGTCGTGTCTGACTCTTTGCGACCCCATGAATCACAGCACACCAGGCCTCCCTGTCCATCACCATCTCCCGGAGTTCACTCAGAGTCACATCCATCGAGTCAGTGATGCCATCCAGCCATCTCATCCTCTGTCGTCCCCTTCTCCTCCCGCCCCCAATCCCTCCCAGCATCAAAGTCTTTTCCAATGAGTCAACTCTTCACATGAGGTGGCCAAAGTACTGGAGTTTCAGCTTTAGCATCATTCCTTCCAAAGAAATCCCAGGGCTGATCTTCAGAATGGACTGGTTGGATCTCCTTGCAGTCGACTTGCTAATGTAGAACACACAGTATTTAAAATCACTCAGCAGTGATTTCACATTGGCAACAGAAGTAGTCCATTCTTCATGCTTGCCTTTTTTGACATTGAAGATTGAAGACTGAAGACATTTAGTATTATTTTAGAGTCAAATAGAAAATGTAATGCTCAAGGCAGTAAGACAAAAATGGGGAAATCAGCATTGGTTATTTTGCAGAACATTTAGAATCATGGTAAAAGAATGAACCCAAATTGATTACTGCATCTATCATGACTATTTCTGAATGAGGCTTTAGGTATATCAGGAATGATTTTTTATGCATTCTTATTTCTTTATTTTCAATTGAAGTATAATTACAATATTGTGTTCGTTTCTGCCATACATCAACGTGGATCAGCTATAGGTATACATATGTTCCCTTCCTCTTGAGCCTCCCTCCCACCTCCCACCCTATCCCACTCCTCTAGGTTGTCACAAAGTGCTGGTTTGAGATCCCTGAATCATACAGCAACAGTTTTAATTGAAACTCTGTGCCAACTCTTCAGAATAGTGACATCTATGGAAACTGTGCCACATGTGCAAAGTACTCACAGCTATATGGTGTCTTTTCTGATGATTTATACCTACAAAATTATCAGTTCAGTTCAGTCACTCAGTTATGTCCAACTCTTTGTGACCCCATGGAGAGCAGCACAACAGGCTTCCCTGTCCTTCACCAATTCCCAGAGCTTGCTCAAACTCATGTCCATTGAGTTGGGAATGCCATCCAAACATCCCATCCTCTGTCATTACCTTCTCCTCTTGCCTTCCATCTTTTCCAGCATCAGGGTCTTTTCAAATGAGTCAGTTCTCATCAGGTGGCCAAAGTGGCAAAGTATTGGAGCTTCAGCTACAGCATTGGTCCTTCCAATGAATATTCAGACTGATATCCTTTAGGATTGACTGGTTTGATCTCCTGGCAGTCCAAAGGACTCTCAAGTGTCTTCTCTAACACCATAGCTCAAAAGCATCAATTCTTCAGGGCTCAGTTTTCTTTATGGTCCAACTGTCACATCCATATATGACTAATGGAAAAACCATATCTTTGACTAGATGGACCTTTGTTGTCAAAGTAATGTCTCTGCTTTTTAACATGCTATCTAGGTTGGTCATAGTTTTTCTTCTCAGGAGCAGGAGTCTTTTAATATCATGGATGAAGTTACCATCTGCAGTGATTGTGGAGCTCAAGAAAGTCATCATTGTTTCCACTGTTTCCCCATCTATTTGTCATGAAGTTATGGGACTGGGTGCCATGATCTTCGTTTTTTGACTGTTGAGTTTTAAGCCAGCTTTTTCACTCTCCTCTTTCACTTTCATCAAGAGAGTCTTTAGTTCCTCTTCCCTTTCTGCCACAAGGGTGCTATCATCTGCATATCTGAGATTACTGATATTTCTCTCATCAATCTTGATTCTAGGATGAGCTTCATCTAGCCTGGCATTTTGCTTGATGTAATCTGCATAAAAGTTAAATAAGCAGGGTAACAATATACAGCCTTGACGTACTCCTTTCCCAGTTTGGAACTAGGCCATTGTTCCAAAGCAACTGTTCTAACTGTTGCTTCTTGACCTGCATACAGATTTCTCAGGAGGCAGGTCAGGTGGTCTGGTATTCCCATCTGTTTCAGAATTTTCCACAGTTTGTTGTGATCCACATAATCAGAGGTTTGGCATAGTCAATGAAGCAGAAGTAGATGTTTTCTTGGAACTCTCTTGCTTTTTCAATGATCCACTGTATGTTGGCAATTTGATCTCTGGTTCTTCTGCCTTTTCTAAATCCAGCTTGAACATCAAAAGTTCTCAATTCACAGATTGTTAAAGCCTTACTTGGAGAATTTTGAGCATTACTTTCCTAGCATGTGAGATGAGTGCAACTGTGCAGTAGTTTGAGCATTCGTTGGCACTGCCTTTCTTTGAGATTGAAGTGAAAACTGACCTTTTCCAGTCCTGTGGCCACTTGCCGAGTTTTCCAAATTTGCTGGGATATTGAGTGCAACACTTTCACAGCATCATCCTTTAGGATTTCAAATAGCTCAACTGGAATTGAGCCTCTTGATGAAAGTGAAAGAAGAGAGTGTAAAAGTTGGCGTAAAACTCAACATTCAGAAAACTAAGGTCATGGCATCTGACCCCATCACTTTATGGTAAATAGATGGGGAAACAGGGGAAACAGTGGCAGACTTTATTTTCAGGGGCTCCAAAATCACTGCAGATGGTGACTGCAGCCATGAAATTAAAAGACACTTACTCCTTGGCAGGAAAGTTATGACCAACCTAGACAGCATATTGAAAAGCAGAGACATTACTTTGCCAACAAAGGTCTGTCTAATCAAGGATATGGTTTTCCAAGTAGTCATGTATGGGTGTGAGACTTGGACTCTAAAGAAAGCTGAGTGCTGAAGAATTGATGCTTTTGAACTGTGGTGTTGGAGAAGACCCTTGAGAGTCTTCAAGGAGATCCAACCAGTCCATCCTAAAGGAAATCAGTCCTGAGTGTTCATTGGGAGGACTGATGCTGAAGCTGAAACTTCAATACTTTGGCCACCTGATGAGCATGGCTGACTCACTGGAAAAGACCCTAATTCTGGAAAAGATTGAAGGTGGGAAAAGAAGGAGACAACAGAGGATGAGATGGTTGGTTGGCATCACTGACTCAATGGAGATGAGTTTGGGTAAACTCTGGGAGTTGGTGATGGACAGGGAGGCCTGGCATGCTGCAGTCCACGGGGGTGCAAAGAGTCGAACACTACTGAGCGACTGAAGTGAACTGAACTGGAATTCCATCACCTCTACTAACTTTGTTCATAGTGGTGCTTCCTAAGGCTCACTTTACTTTGCATTCCAATATTCCGGCTCTACGTGAGTGATCACACCATCATGGTTATCTGGGTCTTTAAGATCTTTTTTTTTAGCTCAAAATTATATATTCTATTATGTAATTAACAGTACTTATTACCTTTCCAGTTTATTTACAAAGCATAACTGCTCATATAATCAAATGTTCTATGAACTGTTATATATTAAAAATGATATTTTATTATAGGCAATTTCAGTGTCATTCTTTAAGCTTAGCAAACTTCTATAATGAAAACCATCAACTGTTCTTTCCTGCAATAAAATTTGAGATTCTCAAAATGAAATATTTCAGTTTTGTATAGCTAGCTAACACCTTTCATGTTTTAATTTTAGTTATTTGGCTCAAAATATAAAGAATTCATTAAAATTCACTTGTCATTTACATGTGGAACATTAAAAATGAGACCAAAGGGAACCTGTCTGAATGAATTTTCTGAAGTAAAATGTGCTTACGCAGAAACCAGAACATAATCTGTTATTTTTGCAAAGGAACATTTTTTCTATTTTCTTTTTTTACATTTTCTTTTTCCTTCTTTGATCTGTCTTGCAGACAGGGAAACTAATATTTATTGAATGCCTTCTTTATGCCAGTATTTCCTAAAACACATCAGAAAAACTTGATTATCAATCACATCCACTTTACTTAATAGTTACCAACATCTAAATGAAATTAAAAAAAGCTAAATTGAATCTCCAAAAATTTCACATAATAAGATTCAATCGTTCTCACTACCATCAACCTATGTTTAAAATTATTTAATAAATAAAAAGTAAGAATACAAAACGAGAAAACGAAAAGGTGGTATTTTACAGGAAAATCATATTTGAACAAAAAGCCTAGTAGAATTTCTAAAATGTAAATTTATTTAAATTTAAAATGTGAAGAGTGAAAAATAAATTAATTAAAAGCAGTAAAAAAAGTGAAGAATGGATTACACGGTATATAAGACACCATTGAAGAGAGATTGATTAGACCTTAAGAAAATGATAAAATGAATAGTGACATAAATAAATGAAAATTATAAATTGTTGAAAAATATTCAGCACTTATTACCTTTATCTTAAAAAAATTATTTAAAAATTGTTGAAAATGAATATTGAAAAGGTAAAATGTGTTAAACAGGAGTTCCAGGAGAAGACAATAGAGAATGAAAGAGAAAATACAGGCAAAGACATCAGCTAGTATTCTAAAAGTATGAATACTTAACCCCATAAATTACAATAATTTTTCACCAATTATATTTTAAACACTCTTCAGGCACTTTTCATAGCACGAAGGAAAAAAAAGTCAAATATTCCTGCAATTGCAGAACTTGCATTTCAGTGAGTGGAAGCAGAAAATAAATATATTTTTAAAAGTAGCATATATTGTTATCTTCATTGGTGGTAAGTTCTCCCAGAAAAAAATTGTGATTGTAAGTGCAAGAGGTGTACTATTAAAACTATAACTTTGGGTAATGTGATTAGGCAAGGTGTCAATAATGCAATAATGAGGTGACATTTAAGCAAACACATTTGTTTTGAAGTATTTTCTGATCTCCTCTTTGATTTGTTCATTGACCCATTTTTTTTGTGTGTGTGTGTGACAAGTTGTGTAGTCTCTATGTATTTGTGTTTTCCCCATTTTTCTTTCTGTAATTAATTTCATTTTTATACCATTGTTGTCAGACAGATTATTGATATAATTTCTATCCTCTTAAATTAGTTGAGGCTTGTTTTGTGGTCTAGCGTGTGATATATCCTATATATTTCCTGAGCACTTGAGAAGAATGTGTATTCTGTATTTGGGGATGGAAAGTCCTGTAGGTATCTATTATGTCCAACTGGTCTAATGTGTCATTTAAAATCACTTTCTTTATTGATTTTCTGTCTGGACTATCTGCCCATTGATGGAAGTGGAATGATAGTGTCTCCCAGTAATTTCATATTATTGTCAATTTCTCTATGTCTGTTAATATTTGCTTTATATATTTAGGTGCTCCTATATTGGGAGCATATACGTTAATGAATTCTTTATCTGGTAAATGATTTATTTTTGTTTCATTAGTTGTTTTTTGTTTTGTTTTGTTTTCAGGAGGGTTCTCTTGTTCTGTCAATTGAAACAAAATCCCTATTTTGCTTAACTCTCTCTGTCTGTATGAAATTGGGTAAAACAATTACCTTTTGTAGTCTTGAAGGGATATTCTTGTGCAGAATCATTCTTATACAGTCTGTGTGTGCTCAGTGGCTTTAGTGAGAAAGCTAGATATGATGTGGGCATGATTCATCTTTCCCCAGGATATCCTGGCAGCTATCATCTTGGTAGTAGGTGGGGCTAGAGATTGAGGGGGAGGGGCTAGAGCCAGAATTAGGTGTGACCTGGGGCTTCTCCCTGCTCAGTGGTTAGCACTGCTATATTGGGGGCAGGTCCCAATTTGTTGAAGCAGAAAAAATTAGGTCAGGTCTGAGTTGGCTCCAGTACCTCTACGTGTGCACTTTCCCTCTCAGAGCACTGGCATGCTTGCCCCAGGGCTGTGACTTCTCTGGCCCCAGTCAGAGTCCTAGACTGCTTCAGATGCGCTGCCTCCATAAGTGCTAGTGATGGCTGCCCCTGCCTACATCAGATGCCAGTCCAGGTCTGCACTGACTCTCTCCCTCACAACAAGCACTGCCCTTGGCCTCAGCATCCCTTTCCTTAGGGTGGAGCTACCTTGTGAAGTATCAGGGGCCTGAGCGGGTGTTCAGCTTAGGCTGAGACGCGTGCTGTGGTGGCTGTAGGAAACTTGTCACAATCCAGTGCAGATTTCATCTGCTTCCTCTACCTTGTTTCAAGAGTAATCAAGTATATGTGTGCTCTCCATGAGTAGAGTCTAGGTTTCTTATAGCACTCCTATTAGCCCCACTACATTTCCAAGCAGCTAAGGGCATTTGTTTTCCCTCTGCTGGACCCAGGGCTAGGGCACTCAGTACAGTTCAGTTCAGTTACTCAGTTGTGTCCAATTCTTCATGACACGATGGGCTGCAGCACGCCAGGCCTCCCTGTCCTTCCCCAACTCCCGGAGTTTACTCAAAATCGTGTCCAGTGAGTCGGTGATGCCATCCAACCATCTTATCCTCTGTTGTCCCCTTTTCCTCCCACCTTCAATCTTTTCCAGCCTCAAGGTCTTTTCCAATGAGTTGGTTCTTCGCATCAGATGGCCAAAGTATTAGAGTTTCAACTTCAGCATTTGTCCTTCCGATGAATATCCAGGACTGATTTCCTTTAGGATGGACTGGTTGGATCTCCTTGCAGTCCAAAGGACTCTCAAGAGTCTTCTCTGACACCACAGTTCAAAAGCATCAATTTTGGGGCACTCAGCTTACTTAAGAGTTCAATTCTCACATCCATTCATGACTACTGGAAAAGCCGTAGCTTTGACTAGATGGACTTAGTTAGCAAAGTAATGTCTCTGTTTTTAATATGCTGTCCTAGTTTGGTCATAACTTTTCTTCCAAGGAGCAAGCATCTTTTAATTTCATAACTGTAATCACCATCTTCAGTGATTTTCAGTTCAGTTCAGTCACTCAGTCATGTCCGGCTCTTTGCGACCCATGAATTGCAGCACACCAGGCCTCCCTGTCCATCATCAATCCCCGGAGTTCACTCAAACTCATGTCTATAGAGTCGGTGATGCTATCCAGCCATCTCATCCTCTGTCTTCCTCTTCTCCTCCTGCCCACAATCCCTCCCAGCATCAGAGTCTTTTCCAATGAGTCAACTCTTCGCATGAGGTGGCCAAAGTACTGGAGTTTCAGCTTTAGCATCAGTCCTTCCAATGAACACCCAGGACTAATCTCCTTTAGAATGGACTGGATGGATCTCCTTGCAGTCCAAGGGACTCTCAAGAGTGTTCTCCAACACCACAGTTCAAAAGCATCAATTCTTCGGGGCTCAGCTTTCTTCACAGTCCAACTCTCACATCCGTACGTGACCACTGGAAAAACCATATCCTTGACTAGACGGACCTTTGTTGGCAAAGTAATGTCTCTGCTTTTTAATATGCTATCTAGGTTGTTCATAACACCCAAATAAAGTGTGGCCCTGTTTCCCATTTCCCCATCTATTTTCCATGAAGTGATGGGGCTGGATGCCATGATCTTAGTTTTCTGAATTTGAGTTTTAAGCCAACTTTTTTACTCTCCTCTTCCACTTTCATCAAGAGGCTTTTTAGTTCCTTTTCACTTTCTACCATAAGGGTGCTGTCTTCTGCATATCTGAGGTTATTGGTATTTCTCCTGGCAATCTTGATTTCAGCTTGTGCTTCATCCAGCCTAGTATTTCTCATGATGTAGTCTGCATTTAAGTTAAATAAGCAGGGTGACAATATACAGCCTGACGTACTCCTTTTATGATTTGGAACCAGTCTGTTGTTCCATGTCCAGTTCTAACTGTTGCTTCCTGACCTGCATACAGATTTCTGGGGAGGCAGTTCAGGTGGCCTGGTATTTCCATCTCTTTCAGAATTCCCCACAGTTTGTTGTGATCCACACAGTCAAAGGCTTGGCATAGTCAATAAAGCAAAAATATATGTTTTTCTGGAACTCTCTCACTTTTTTGATGATCCAACAGAAGTTGACAATTTGCTCTCTGGTTCCTCTGCCTTTTCTAAAACCAGCTTGAACATCTGGAAGTTCATGGTTCACATAGTATTGAGGCCTGACTTGGAGAATTTTGAGCATCACTTTACTAGTATGTGAGATGAGTGCAATTGTGCAGTAGTTTGAGCATTCTTTCACATTGCCTTTCTATTGGATTGGCATGAAAACTGACTTTTTCCAGGCCTGTGGCCACTGCTGAGTTTTCCAAATTTGCTGGCATATTGAGTGCAGAACTTTCACAGCATTATCTTTTAGGATTTGAAATAGCTCAACTGGAATTCCATCACCTCCACTAGTTTTGTTCATAGTAATGCTTCCTAAGGAACACTTGATTTCATATTCCAGGATGTCTGGCTCTAGGTGAGTGATCACACCATCGCGATTATCTGGGTCATGAAGATCTTCTCTGTATAGTTCTTCTGTGTATTCTCACCACCTCTTCTTAATATCTTCTGCTTCTGTTAGGTCCATACCATTTCTGTCCTTTATTGTGCCCGTCTTTGCATGAAAATTTCCCTTGATATCTCTAAATTTCTTGAAGAGATCTCTAGTCTTTCCCATTCTGTTCTTTTCCTCTATTTCTTTATGTTGATCACTGAGGAAGGCTTTCTTATCTCTCCTTGTTATTCTTTGGAACTCTGCATTCAGATGCTTATATCTTTCCTTTTCTCCTTTGCCTTTTGCTTCTCTTCTTTTCACAGCTATTTGTAAGGCCTCATCAGACAATCACTTTGCCTTTTTGCATTTCTTTTTCTTTTATCACTGCCTCCTGTACAGTGTCATGAACCTCCACCCATAGTTCTTCCGGCTCTCTGTCTCTCCGAGGTCTAATCCTTTGAATGTATTTGTCACTTCCACTGAATAATCATAAGGGATTTGATTTAAGTCATACCTGTGTGATATAGTGGTTTTTCCTACTTTCTTTAATTTTCATTGAATTTGATAATAAGGAGTTCATGATTTGAGCCACAGTTAGGTCTCGGTCTTGTTTTTGCTGACTGTATAGAGCTTCTCCATCTTTGACTGCAAAGAGTATAATCAATCTGATTTTGGTGTTGACCATCTGGTGATGTCCATGTGTAGGGTCTTCTCTTGCATTGTTAGAAGAGGGTGTTTGCTATGACCAGTGTGTTCTCTTGGCAAAACTCTATCAGCCTCTGCCCTGCTTCATTCTGTATTTCAAGGCTAAATTTTCCAATTACTCCAGGTATCTCCTGACTTCCTACTTTTGCATCCCAGTACCCTATAACTTCATGGGAAATAGAGGGGAAACAGTGGAAACAATGTCAGACTTTATTTTCTGGGGCTCCAAAATCACTGCAGATGGTGACTGCAGCCGCGAAATTAAAAGACACTTACTCCTTGGAAGAAAAGTTGTGACCAACCTAGATAGCATGTTGAAAACCAGAGACATTATTTTGCCAACAAAGGTCCATCTAGTCAAGGCTATGGTTTTTCCAGTGGTCATGTATGGATGTGAGAGTTGGACTGTGAAGAAAGCTGAGCCCCAAAGAATTGATGCTTTTGAACTGTGGTGTTGGAGAACACTCTTGAGAGTCCCTTGAACTGCAAGGAGATCCATCCAGTCCATTCAGAAGGAGATCAGCCCTGGGATTTCTTTGGAAGGAATGATGCTAAAGCTGAAACTCCAGTACTTTGGCCACCTCACGTGAAGAGTTGACTCATTGGAAAAGGCTCTGATGCTGGGAGGGATTGGGGGCAGGAGGAGAAGGGGAGAACAGAGGATGAGATGGCTGGATGGCTTCACTGACTCAATGGATATGTGTTTGAGTGAACTCCGGGGGTTGATGATGGACAGGGAGGCCTGGTGTGCTGCGATTCATGGGGTCACAAAGAGTTGGACACAACTGAGCAACTGAACTGAACTGAACTGAACTGAACTGACCCTATAATGAAAAGGACATCTCTTTTGGGTGTTAGTTCTAGAAAATCTTGTAGGTCTTCATAGAACCATTCAACTTCAGCTTCTTCAACATTACTGGATGGGATATAGACTTGCATTATTGTCATATTGAATGATTTGCCTTGGAAATGAACAGAGATCATTCTTTCACTTTTAAGATTGCATCCAAATACTGCATTTTGGACTCTTTTGTTGACTATGAGTGCTACTCCATTTCTTCTAAAGGATTCTTGCCCATGGAAGTAGATACAATGGTCATCTGAGTTAACTTCACCCATTCCAGTCCCTTTTAGTTTGCTGATTGCTATAAAGTCGATGTTCACTCTTGCCATCTCCTGTTTGAACACTTCCAATTTGGCTTGATTCATGGACCTAACATTCCAGGTTCCTATATAATATTGCTCTTTACAACATCAGACTTTACTTCCATCACCAGTCACATCTACAACTGGGTGTTGTTTTTGCTTTTGGCCCCATCCTTTCATTCTTTCTGGAGTTATTTCTTGACTGATCTCTAGTAGAGTATTGGGCACCTACCAACCTGGGGAATTCATCTTTCAGTATCCTATCTTTTTTTCCTTTTCATACTGTTCATGGGGTTCTCAAGGCAAGAATACTGAAGAGGTTTGCCATTCTCTTCACCAGTGGACCATGTTTTGTCAGAACTCTCCTCCATGACCTGTCCGTCTTGGGTGGCCCTACATGGCATGGCTCATAGTTTCATTGAGTTAGACAAGGCTGTGGTCTGTGTGATCAGATTGATCAATTTCCTGTGATTGTCATTTTCAGTCTGTCTGCCCTCTGATGGAGAAGGATAAGAGGTTTATAGAAGCTTCCTGATGGGAGAGCCTGACTGAGGGGAAAACTGAGTCTTGTTTGATGGGCGGGGCCATGCTCTGTAAATCTTTAATCCAATTTTCTGTTGATTGGCTGGGCTGTGTTCCCTCCCTTTTATTTGACTTGAGGGCAAACAATGGTGCAGGTAATGAAGATAATAGCCAGCTCCTTCAAAAGGTCCCATGCAGGCACTGCTGCACTCAGTCTCCCCAAGCCTAGAGCAGGCCACGGCCAACCCACGCCTCTGCCGGGGACTCCTGAACACTCACAGGCAAGTCTGGGTCACCTTTTGTGGGGTCACTGCTCCTTTCTCCTGGGTCCTGGTGCACACAAGTTTCTGTTTATACCCTCCAAGAGTCTGTTTCCCCAGTCCTGTGTAAGTTCTGGCAGCTCTGTGGTGAAGTTAATGGAGACGTTCTCCATGAGGGCTTATGCCATACCCAGGTTTACTGCAATCAGAGCCCCTGCCTCTGCAGCAGTTCACTGCTGACTCTTCCCTCCTCAGGGCACTCAATATGTGGCTCAAATTGCTCACTCCCTCTTTTTCTTTTGTGTACCCTCCCAGTGGTACAGGTCCTGACCTGATCACTTCTCTTCCCTTCCTACCCAGTTCCACGAGTATTGTTCTCATAGTCTTGGTTGCATAAGAGTCTTAGCCAGTCTCTAGTTCATTTTCGGTGTGATGTATCACATGTAGATGTATTTTTGATGTGTTTGTGGGTAGAGGTGAGTTACACATCCTCCTACTCTGCCATCTTGATCTGAATCCTCACTTCAGTATTTTAAAATGTCTAATATAGGTTTTGTTTTTGTAACTGGACTCTGATACATTCTAAATATGCAATACAGACCTCTCACAGTATGAAACAACTATACTCTTTTCCATTGTTAAAATTGTGTTCAATTTTCCTCCATTTGATAGTTACCAACAGACAGTTTGTATAAAGGGCACATAGCATTCTATACAAGTTGTATAAAAGCTGTTGAAGTATTTTGGGCCATAACGGAGTAACTATGTTGAAATAAGTAGAAACTTAAATTGAACTTTTACCTTTTTTCTTCTTGTAAATTGTAGCATATGAACTGTCTTAACATAGGATAGGGCTCACATTTTCCTCCTGACACACTAGGTATTTTTGAAGTGTTCTCAAGAACTGAAATGCTATATGGTTTTATATTTAAATGTAGACTTCTGTGGGGGAAGACATTGCTCCCTGCTGTAGAACTAAGCAACTGTTTTATTTCACTGAGGATGATTAAACGTCCTTTCATTTAACCAAATCAGATGTTCTTTTCTATGCAAGTTTCAGGGAAAGTGTTCTTAAAGTTTCTATTAATCTACATTCTCAAGTAATATGTCCCATTAAATCAGGATAATGAGGGAATTGTTCCTACTGAAAATGTTATCTCTCTGGATGATATACAAGTACGTAAATTATACAAATGACTGTTTTGGGCCCTTGTGGAAATATTGCATTAAACAAACAAAATCTCACAGTCTAGAGGGAATATGTCTATGGCTCAACAACAGAGAAATTTGTAATAGATTTCCAAGTTAATTATAGATAGGACCTCACTAAAAACCTCCAGATAGTGATCTAAACTGCCTTTTATTGCTCAGGATAATCTTACTTTTAATAATATAAAAATTGGTCATGACTGAAAGAATTAATCCACTAAATTGTTTTTTTCTCTTTCTGACATCAAATTTACCATTTCTTATGGCTCTCAACAAATTAACTCAATTAATTCAATATTTTGTCATATACATTCAGCCAACAATCTAGATTTTGCTAATTTGATACATTCTATATATCATTTTTGAAAAGGAATTTTGATCCTGTTTCAAATATCTCTGTGGCCTTCTTCAAGTACATGGACAATATTCTTATTTTCACAGTCCTTACCCCTTGTCCAAAATTAGAATTCCCAGGCATTGAAAACTACTTGGTTATAAGGATACAATTCAGTCACATTGGTTATAGCAGGTAGCTTCAGTTGCCTATTCAGCCATCATTCACACCATTTTCCTAGCTAACCACATCTGATTTTCATATATTTCTGGCAACAAAGCTGTCCAGTGAAAACAAGTATGTGAGGCAACACGTATAAGAATGTGAGCCCTGGAGATGTGGCAGTAATTTTGTGAGCATGAAAAGAACAAATCTGAGGGACAAAATCAACATGATGAGGCTTGTGGATGGGAGAGTAAAAAGAAGAGGGGCTTCGGCTTTGATGGTATTTCAGAGCCATTTATGGAATTCTACCTTCAGAGCTCTTAGCATCTAAGGCAATTAATGACTAATATTTAAACTGCTTTTCACTGGATCTTCTGTGTTCTAATCTACTCTTATAGATTTTGTAATTCATCATTTGTTATCCACTGGTCACAGGGCTTAAATTAGGTTCCTGGACCCAATTCCAACATGTGTATGTGAAGGCTTCCCCACATTGATGAACAATTCAGTCCCCACAATTCAACACAATCGTGACACTTTCTAGCTGGAGAGCATCAGATTCCACAGATTCAGGGCTCCGTCCCACAAGACTGTTACTACCCTGCTCCACTCCCTTCTTCGGATGCCAGCCCTAAGTCCAGGTTGTCACTTGTACTTCTGACACTGGCTGTTAGTCAGAGATTCCCACCTCTTCCTTGGGCTCAACTGATTTTCAACAGAGGCTCAGAAAACTCAGAGAAACTATATATACAGATACATGTATCCATATATATACGTATATGTATATATTTTATGTATAACTTGGGAGCAGCCTGATGGAAGAGATGCATAGGGCCAGGCACGGCGAAAGATGAGGACCTTCCATGCTGTTATCGGTGTGCTGCTCCTCCAGCAACCCCATGTATTTGCCAAACCAGAAGCTCTCTGAACCCCATTCTCTTGGCATATTATGGAGGCTTCATTAATGGGCATGAGTGATTACATCCTTGGCTATTGGCAGCTGAGTCAGCCTCCATCCTGTCTCCCCTCCCATGAGGTCAAGGTTTCCAATCCTCTAATCACATATTTTGCTCCAAGTCTCATTTGTAGGTGCTTTACCAATAGTCACTTTATTTACATAAGAAAAGATGTATTTATTACTCTTAACATAGGAAATTCCCTCGATTTGGGAAGCTGTAAATCAGGAACTGGGGACAAAGACCAAATAAATATGAGAAATATATGTTGGTCATCTGAATTACCAAATATATGTTTCTTATAAATTACAATGTTGCAGGGCCAGAGTGTTAAAGTTGTTCACACCGTCTTTGTGATCCACACTTAAAAATCATTTTATAAATTACTTAGTAAATCCTCCAATCATAAACCTTAACATTTGTATTTCACTTCCTGCCCAACAGAGAATGTCCTCCCCTGACAGCTTTTCGCCACTAGTAATAAGAAGGGCTCTGGACCAGGCTCTCCTTTTACTCTTTCTGTTTCCTGACCAAAACTGATGCTTCTTCATGTGGCCCTTCATGATTATGGAGGGCAGGTACTTCCTCCAAGAAAAATCAATTACATTCTAGTAGGGGAGATGTGATGCATTCATGCTAAAGGAAGAAGGGAGGTGTCCTGATAAAGAATAACACCTACTTTTCTCTTCTTAAACTATAAGTGATAAATTCATCTTTCAGTGTTATTGACCTCTCTCTCTTGTTACTGAGTCACCTTTATAAATTAAAATTCTGTGGGTGCAATTGAGACAGTGATGCAATGGGCAGGGTGACTTGCTGTTTAATGAAGGTGCCCCTAGCTTGCTCTTGATTTATTAACTTGATTCACCAGAAAATGGTCCCTGGGAAGGCATGGCTGATGCTTGTGCTTTAGTTGTAATGGCTTTATCTGTGCCTGCCATTTGTTGCATTAGTGTTCCAATCTAAATTGTAAGAGGACCTCTAAGGTATATGCCTCTATGATATACCTGGTTTAATTTAGATTAATGGAAGGATTAGCCACCTTCTGGGATATATAACTGGTTCCACTGGGTACTGTTGGTTGCTTTAACCTGTGGCTGGGAAGGGATGGTTAGGTTGATTGGCTAAACTGCAAGGCAAAGGTTCCTTGAAAGGAGGGAAAAGAGACTTCTTCCAGAAGGGTTGTGTTGGAGGCAAGTCTGATTCACTGACTCAATAACACTGAAATCAGTGGAAGAGTCAAATTAAGTTCTTTTCTCTGAGAAAGGGGCAAAAATTTGATAGTCATACATTGCAGGGAGTAATATGTGGAGTAAAGGGACAGTGAGTGTTCTGAGGATAGAAGTACTGCTTTAAATGGTGCTTTAAAAAGGTACAACAACCATGTATGTGAACGAAGTAAAGACAGGAGCTATACATTTATCTGGAAGAACATTCCAGGTTGAGGAATTAGCAGATGCAAAGTTCCGAAGATGTCTAGTTTGGCTGGAGTCATGCAAAGAGGGGCAAGTCAGAGAAAGGCGTGACTGATTGGTGTAAGTATTAAGTGATAAATACACACAGAACACAGCACAATGACATGCAGGTAATAAACAATGAATAACTATTATTTCTCCATTCCATTTTGTTGCAATTCAGAATACATACAGTCTTGATATGTTTTTTAATCTACAACTTTGTTCCTTGGTTCACATTTTCTGTACAAGGCAGCTCGTTATGGCCTAGAAACACAGTTGTCTTAGATTCAACTTTGTATAACTTTTTCCCCATGTCACTCATATGATAATCCTGAGATTCATACTTAATAGCTGAGCTTTTAATCTCACCAATGACATTTATGGCACTCATGAAAAATGGAAAGTCCTGAAGTCTGCAGAATTTTCTATTGATTTCTCTTATTTATGGACCAGAGTGGTATATGTAATTTTGACATCCCAAAGCTATTATTATATTATGCCTAAGATTTTTGACCAAAAGAAATGAAATATGGAAAGTTATCGAAGACATGTTAATTGAAAAGGGCAGGTTGCAGAATCATATGTAGAGTATCCATTACTTTAAAACCAGTGAAGTGTGTTTAGGCATTCATGAAGGGATGCTAAAATGGTTTTGTCTTGAATGTTAACTGAGTTCTCAGAAATAAGGAGAATGGATGTTAAATTGTAAATACAACCACATCTACATTGAAGCGCTTGACTATCAATGTAGGATATGCACTGGGAGTGAAAAAAATTTCTCCCAGGATTAGCTTTTTGCCCATATCAAGACTAGATTGTGTAATACACTCTCAGAGAGTTAAGAGTTCTTGAGAGCAGTCAGAGGGTGACTATTTTGGGAGAGACTTGTACGTGTATGGAGTGATTCCTGCATCTGTTTGAGAAGGAGTGATAAATAGGCTTTCCTAACCTTGAAGCCAGGTGGAGGGCTCTTTAGAAGAATCATTTAGATAGCCTAGCTTGTGTCCTCTGGGGTTTTATGGCTGCAAGGCCTGGCATGTGACTCCTGCCTGAAGTGGTCTGTAGCAACAAAGAAAGAAATATTCCTGCACTTGCTGAGTTTGGTGGGAAATGGATGTGTACCTATGTAGACCCTAAAGGAAGCAAGAGGAGGGGCTTGTCCATAGACACAGAATACATGAAGGGCCCACAGAACAGTGGGGCATTTAAAGCTGGGAATCAAGCAGAGATGTCATTCACATCTAGGAAACTGCAGTCAGAAATTCCTAGATGAGGATCTCGGAGGAGCCCTGGAATGTCTCAGTATAGAACAAGCTTGCCATCGACCAACTCTGAGAACCCTATTACAGACGATAACCATATCAGCCAAGCAAAGTCTTTCCTGACCTTAACTTCTTCTCCCTTCCCTGATTTACTTCTTGTGGAGCCAGGATAAGGAGGTAGAATTGAGGAACAGGATAAGCAAATAATGAAGAGGCCATTATGCCCTTAACTCCTTCTCCACAGCCTCTTTCTTAACCCATGGCAGATTCCAAGCAGGGGCAAAGGAGAAGCTTTAGGGTACTAAAGAGGTACTGGGTTTTATATCACATTAAAGGATGCTTTTAGAAAGGTAAAATTATGCTCTTATGCAAATGTAAAATGAACTCATGCCTAAGATTATATTTAATTTATAAGTTAATGGGGGAAATAGACTATAACCAGGTACAAGTTTTGTTATTGTTTTTATCAATCACTAAGTCATGTCTGACTTTTTGTGATCCCATGGACTGTAGCCAACCAGACTCATCTATCCATGGGATTTCCCAGGCAAGAATACTGGAGTACAAGGCCATTTCCTTCTACAGGGGATCTTCCTGACCCAGGGATTGAACCTACGTCCACGATAACTCAGTTGGTAAAGAATCCGCCTGCAATGCAGGAGTTCCTCGTTGGATTTCTGGGTCAGGAAGATACGCTAGAGAAGGGATAGGCTACTCACTCCAGTATTCTTGGGCTTCCCTTGTGGGTCAGCTGGTAAAGAATCCACCTGCAATGTGGGAGACCTGGGTTCAATCCCTGGGTTAGGAAGATCCCTTGAGAAGGGAAAGGCTACTAACCCCAGTATTCTGGCCTGGAGAATTCCATGGACTGTATAGTCTATGGCATCACAAAGAGTCGGACACGACTGAGAGATTTTCACTTTCACTTTTTCACTCCTACATTGGCAGGCGGATTCTTTATTGCTGAGCCACTAGGGAAGCCTGGGTGCAAGTTTTAAGAATATATGTAACAAATACTTCAGTGTAAAGCATCTGTGTTTGTCAGGTTAGTGACCTTACGATAAGCAGAGGGAAGACAGGGGGTGGTTCTTAGCAGAAACACTTAAAATTGAGTCGGGAGTTCATGTTTCCTGGGGCTGAAGAATCATTTAACTGAAACGGGCTGAAGATTTTAGGAGGAACATGAGAGAATATTAACAGTGTAGGTGAGACAGATGACATCTGCTTTGCTCAGCATTTTAGCCCTAGCCCCAGGCTGGATGCCTGACATTTAATATAGGATTAATAAAATTTTTTTTGCATGAATGATTATTTACATTATTATAAAGTAGAAAAGGCCATGAAGCTTTGGATCAGCAAAATGAGCTGGATATTTTAGAAATGTGATGAGTAGTGGTAGAGGCATTGGAGTAAGAAAGATTAGGCATAGGGACTTCCCAGGTGGTCCAGTGGTGAAGACTCCAAGTTTCCAGTGCAGAGGGCTTGGATTTGTTCCCTAGCTGAGGAACTAAGATCCCACATGCTGGGGCAGATGAAAAGTGAAAACAAGAAAAAAACAAAAAACCAAGATCAGGTATAAAATGCTGAGAGCCTAAAACGAGGGTGGGGGCTTTTGGAAAAGTAGAGGAAGAAGTAGGTGTGACTCTAGGGCAGGATTTGTGGGCAGGGTTTGTATATATGAGGGACTTCCTTATAGCTCAGATGGTAAGGAATCTACCTGCAATGTAGGAGACCCCAGGTTTGATCCCTGGGTCAGGAAGATCCCCTGGAGAAGGAAATGGTAATCCACTCCAGTATTCTTGCCTGAAGAATCCCATGGACAGAGGAGCCTGGCAGGCCACAGTCCATGGGGTCACAAAGAGTTGTACACGACTGTATGTGTATATACTAATATATGAAGAGGGCCAAGGGAATAGAGAGAAAAATAAAAGATTACTTCCATATATTTAGTTTATATTGAGGAATCTGTGCTTAGAGCAACATTTCCATTAAATTTCTCAATGTTTAGACATGAAAGACCTTTGTTTTTGTTTTTTTCAAATTTTGAAAGTTGGGAAAATACGTTTTCCCTCCTTTTTACACACTATCACCATTTTATTCTTGACCTCTTCCCTCTCATTTGAATGGGACCTTCTGCCCTCTTCCTGAACTTTTCTCTATAAACTGGAAAAACAACACTTGCTCCTTAGAAGAAAAGCTATGACCAACCTAGACAACATATTAAAAAGCACAGACATTGCTTTACCAACAAAGGTCCGTCTAGTCAAAGCTATGGTTTTCCCAGTAGTCATGTATGGATGTGAGAGTTGGTCTATAAAGAAAGCTGAGCACTGAAGAATTGATGCTTTTGAACTGTGGTGTTGGAGAAGACTCTTCAGAGCCCCTTGGACTGCAGGGAGATCCAACCAGTCCATCCTAAAGGAAATCAGTCCTGAATATTCATTGGAAGGACTGATGCTGAAGCTGAAATTCCAATACCTTGGCCACCTGTTGCAAAGAACTGATTCATTGGAAAAGATACTGATGCTGGGAAAGTGAAGGCAGGAGGAGAAGGGGATGACAGAGGATGAGATGGTTGCACAGCATCACTGATGTGATAGAGGAGTTTGAGTAAACTCTAGGAGTTGGTGATGGACAGGCAATCCTGACGTGCTGCAGTCCATGCGGTCCCAAAGAGTCAGACACGACTGAGTGACTGAACTGAACTGAACTTAGTCTAGATTCCTCCAGAAAGCAGAGCCCAGACACAAGCTTCTGTAATGGTTATTTATTTTAGGGAGTGACCCTAAAGATTAGGATTAGGGGAAGGGGAAGAATGATAGAGTGAAGTAGGATAGAAAGCCCCTTTAAGGAGGTGCTTTCACCTGGTATCTGCTGTGGACAACAGGGCCTTGATCTTGCTGGAGACTTTTTGAGTCATGTAGAATGCCTGTCAGAATTGCCTGTCTGTGAGACAGAAGAAAACAGTATTTATCAATAGGCTCTTTTACCCCCTTGATCAAGGCTTGCCTCAGAGTGTATTAACTCTCGCTGAGTTTTGCACATCAGAATAGGTGAGAGGGATCCTTCAGGCAGTGGAAGTTGTCGGTTTAAAGAAGTTCCAAGATAAAAATCAGAAATGATGTGCCACAGTGAGGCATCATGAAATCAGATTAACCTAACCTATTCATAGCTGAGTGCCCAGAGTGCCCTAGCAACAACAGCTGGAGTGAAAATGTGGGTGAGAAGGATGTGAGCTGGGCAAGAGATGTGTCTGATACAGTTCATGCCTTGAACTTGTGCCCTTAATTCAACGAGTTATCCTAATTAAATCATCATACAGCATTCAAAGCTGGTGAAAACACTTAAAAAGATATCAGATACAAAATTAGGATAACCTGTTCTGTGGATATCAGTTTTGTCCTTAGCCATCCCAGAACTTGCTTAATGAATCTCTGAACAGAGAATCCAGGTAATGGGTGGAGGCAATGCTTGAGTTTACCATTATAAGTGTCTTTTTTTTCAAGGCTTATCTAACTACAGCTTCTTCTCAATGGCCAGGATGCCAGTATCAGAGACCAATGCTAACTGATATGTTACAGTTCCTCAAGGAAACTAACCAGTCCTTTGGTGACAGATTAATTATATCAGACCCTTTCCAATTTGAAGGAGGCCAAAATTCACTGCTGTGGGAACTAATGCATGCTCTGAATATGGTTTCACCTTCCATGCCTATAGATCTGCCATCTTGGCCACCATATATGACCTTTAAAATGCCATATTATGAGACAAGTCTTTGGTAAGTAGCTCAAATTATAGATGACTTTGCCTAGGCTGCGAAATTGCTGCTGATTTATTTTGGCCAGTGAGTGAGTGTAATTCAGGGGGCTTCCACATGGTACTTGCTACCACATTTCTTATTTCTATTTCAGGGAATCACTGTGAAAATTCTGCCAGCTGTTAAGTATACTAATACCAATTATGTACTCAGGGACTAGGGAAGTAACCACAGGGTGAGTCCATGGATTCTTAAGAGCCACTGTGAGATGGACTTGGGCCAGGATTTGATTTATAATTCGGCCTCCATAAAGCACCTGATATAACCAAAGTCCATGTTTATGTTTCTGGTTCCAGATATTAGTAAAAGTTCAGACCCTGCAAAGGTCTGTGTATTTTCCCTTCATAGGGAATGGATATTATGATAAATATCTGTGAATCCCTTTGTGGGAGAAATGGAAGAATGTTTATTCTATACTTAGTTCCAGACTTGTCCTCCAGAGAACATGACCTCTACTGCAATCAATGGACTCTGGCGTGAGAATTTACTCAGATATGGGATGGAAGTGAGAAATCCTGGCTTTTCATTGTAGCAGCTGACTTCAGCCTTCGACTTGTCAGTTCTTGTCTTTATTTGATTAAACAAGTACACTTAGACTTCCTGCCTCTTTTTTCATCCTAAGAACACCATGGTCTGTCCCTTCTACCATGGCCCCTCTGTTTATGAACTGACTGAGTTTGAGTTAACAGTTCCGTAAATTGCTTTCTACTTATGGTCGCCTCTGATGTTCATTCATTCAACTGACAGTACTGGTGGAATGTGGACTGTGTGCCAGCCACTGTTCCAGATATTGAGGGTGCTGTCAGGAACCAAACAATAAACTCCCATCCTCACAGAGCTTACATTACAGTTGGACATTCACATTATCCAACAATCACTAAATATACTTAGAATTTGTTAGTGTGACTATAATTTGGTAGGAATAGTAAACATTTTAAATGTTGTTTAAGTATCAAATAGAGTGCTGTGAACTCACAATTTATAAATAGTAAAGAACTGCTGTAAGTTGTGAAGGTATAAGTTGTATTTAGTTATGCACTTCATATTTTTTCCTTTTCCACTTCTTGTAGACATTAGAACCATGTTTATGGTAACTGATATGCACAGATGTTGAAAATCCTAGACCATATCTATAGTGTTTATAATACATATGTAGTATTATGTTGTTAAAAGGGAAAAAAAAATATGTGTTTTTAAATTTCAGTGCTGGGCTTGAGCTGTGGTAGAAGAATGTTGAATCTACAAACCACAGCTTCAGAGTATTGCCTGGAAAATACGCTTGGTTGACCTAGAAATTTAGGTTGGCACATTTGCATGTATAATATGTAAGAGGAGATTAATGTATTATGCACACAGTAAATATCTACTCAGTAATATTAAAAATGAGTTAAATATGTATCATACCAGAAGAGTGATGCTTAACTCAGAGAACGGACAGAATTAATTGAGAGTCATAAACACCTTAAAAGCCTGTAATACGAATTCCAACCATACTGAAACTGGAGGTTCTGATTTTCTGTAGGTTTGTGGTAGAGTCTGGACATCTGTATTTGTTAGTAGCTCCACAGGTGATTGGGATGTGCAAGAAGCATGTATAAACAGTGTGCAAAAGGTACAGAAAGTCTGACTTTAATTCTGTGCAAAAGAATTCTCTTACAACTATTTTATCTGTCAAGAGTCGCATAAGTAGGATATCAAAATAAAATGGAGAAAGTTAGTACTAATATTCAGACATACGCTTATATATGTATTATTATTGGCCAAAGTAAACTATGCTAAACAATTTCTTTTTATTTTCATCATGAACCAGATGTTTCCACCTCATATGATATTGTTTATGTTAGTGTAAGTCTAAGACCTCCCCATATGTCCTTCTAGACTACTTTTGTTATAAGCTCTACAGCAAAGGCAATACAACTGAGTGAATTCAGATTACTTATACTTCCCATCTTTACCATCCACCTGTATTCTCATTAATATTTTTATTCATGTATATAAATGAGTATGGTTGTGATGTGTATTCTTGGACATTATCTTTTTCTCTTGTTTTCTGTTTCTTTGTGGAGGTATCGCCACTGGAAAGCCACCGTGAGTCTCTTACCTGATGAATGCCGTGCTGTTCTATCCAAATCTCCCCCATTAGGACCAAGTCATTCTTTTTTTTTTTTTTTTTTAACCTGCAAAGATGACTGCCCACAGGCCACAGCTGAGTCACACTGTAAGGATGGCCTGTATCTGAAGGAATGGCCTTGCCCAAGTTATGTCATCTCTCAGGCACATCCTCCATCCATTTGACTAGTCAATATAAGAGACAAAGGCTTGTCCCTCTTGCTTTAACACAGCTATGCAAGGCCTCTCCTCCAGAGGTCTTGGAGGATCTGCAGGGGCCTTGGTTGAAATTACATTGCAGTTCAACTTTTCCCACTTCCCAGTCCTGCTTCCGTTAGCCCCCAATGGTGTTGAACCCCAGGGAATTCCCCAATAAAACTCCTATAGTTAAATCTCTATCTCCAAGTCTCTTTCCAGGGGACCAGACCTAAGACAGGCATCTTCTGTGATTGGTTAATATGCATGATGTAGGCCTGCATGCATTTCTCAGCCCTCTGAGGGTTTCTCTTATAGATCTCTTGTTTTCTGTGAGTGTTTGCTTAGGCCAGGTCATGGTCTTGTCACTGAAGGATCCTGGCCTTCCAGGACACAACCATGGTGTATTGCTACCTGAGACAGGGTGGAGTCACTTTCTTCATATCTAAAGTCATGTTCTTTGATCAGCCTTATATATAATAATCATCTTTTGATCTCCATCTAATTGTTTCATCTATCTTCTAATTCGGAACTCAAGCATGGTAAGACATCTATGTGACTTATTGAGCCATCTAAAACTCCACTGAATATTACCTCATAGGGTTATCATGACAATGAAATGAAATGTGTTTAAATTGCTTACCATAGCATCTGTGCATGCATGCTAAGTTGCTTCAGTTGTGTCTGACTCTGAGAGCCTATGGACTGTAACCCACCAGTCTCCTCTGTCCATGGGATTCTCCAGGCAAAAATTTGGGAATGGATTGCCTTGCCCTCCTCCAGGGGATCTTCCTGACTCAGGGATAAAATGCACATCTCTTATGTTTCCTGCATTGGTGGGTGGGTTCTTTACCACTTGTGACACCTGGGAAGACCCCAGCATAACATCTAGTATTAAGTACTTGAAAAATATTGCTTTTAATTATTTAAAATAATATGACTCACCATTACATATATTTTAAACTGTATTCAATTTATCCAGATTCAGATCCCTCTGAGTACTGGTATGAAAAATGAAGATAAAGGGGAATTTATGTATTAAATTTTGGTTTTTGGTCAATAACCATCAAACCAACCTATATCTACCACCTCAAAGTACTGGTATGCCTCTGATACTGGTATGAAAAATGAAGACCAAGGGGAATTTATATATTACATACTGGTTTTTGGTCAATAACCGTCAAACCAACCTATATCTACCACCTCCAAGTCCAGTTGCCTGTCTGTGATCTATAAAGTTTGCACAAAGATGGTTTTATTTTCCCCCCTCTCTCTGATTAGTAGCATGTATGTTTATAAATCTTTCTAGGCAACAGAAGAAGCATCCATATGACAGTTCTTTGAGTCTTTGACTCTCATTTATTCATTCAACTAGCATTCATTGGTCACTTAATCTGCACTAAGCTTTGAGTTAATAAAGCTCACACGTGCTATTTTATTTAATCTCCCAGGAAGAGAACTCCTGTGCTCTCATCATTTCCTAATAGCTTAATTGAAATTTCTTTTCTAGAGGACTTTATAAAGCATTGCACATCTTGACACAATTTAAAAACAATTATGTGCAAAGGTAGGGTAACGAGTTGCATTTATTTTCAGTGAGCCTCCTTCTGCTTAGAATTAAATAACAGGAATGATGCCAATAGTGAACTGTGAAGAGGGCTATTTTAAAGATTTATCCATGTGTAGAAATATGGATCATCACATGAACATGAGATGATTTGGGTTTTGGGATCATGCAGGCCTTGCTGGTAGTGGCAGTTTAGTCACTAAGTTGTATCCAACTGTTTGCAGGCCCATGGACAGTAGCCAGAGAGGCTCCTCTGTCCATGGGATTTCCCAGGCAAGAACAGTGGAATGGGTTGCCATTTCCTTCTCCAGGGGACCTCCTCAATCCAGGAATCCAACCCACGTCTTCCCGCATTGCAGGTGATCTTCTGCACTGCAGGTGGACTCATTACTAACTGAACACCAGGGAAGCCCCCATGCAGACCTTAGATGAAATCACTGACTATATAAATTAACATTGGCCTTTTCAGTCCTTGAAGATCGTTGTATAAATTAAACAAAATAACACAAGAATTACTACAGTGAATTTCCTGGAAAGGGGTACTCCTTCAATAAAAGATGATAATGTTACTAGTACTAGTAATAATGGTCATACTAATGATAGTTGCAATAAAGTCAGCAAAATAAAATCCAGCATGGCAGATGCCATTCAACAGCTGTCACCTTTCTTTTCCTTAACAGAATCCTCATTTTGTACAAATGCTAGACAGTTCTAGAACTCAGGGAAGTTAGCCTGTCCTACCCCACCAACTCATGAAGATAAGTCATAATTAGTCTGAAGAAGACATTAAGATCTCATTCCCCTTGAGATTTTGGGTATGACTGTCTCAAACTCTCTAGGACAGAAGGAAATTTTCTGAGGAGCTTTTGGGAAATATTTTTCATTCCTGATAAAAAGGAGAAAGGTGCACAGGAATATATCTTGTCATTATGGCCTCAACCCCTTCCTCCTCCCTTCCTTCTTTACTCCTGGCTGGGTGATGCTCAGAAAGCTATGGTGACTCTGAGGTGACAGGCATAAGGAAGAGCAGCTACCCTTTAGAGGATGCCAGAGCAGAAAAACTGCAAAAGAAAACCTCTTGAAGGTGCCTAAGCTATTGATGTTGAATATTCTACTACTTGAAATCACGGTTGGCATTCACAAAATAGTCATCAGTAAGCACCTGTTGGCATGCTTCTTCATCTGTTGGCAATAATGATTATGATAAGGAGAGAAATTAGTTCAAGATAGTCATCACAGGATATTGCAGTGATCATTGATGTTGCAATGGCCATCTTCCTTATTAAGGTAATGTCTGAAGAACTACTGAAGCACTTTCTGCCAGTTCTATCTTTGGTGGGGGAAGTAGCGCAGCTGTATTCTGGGGTTTTCCCAATGTACTCTGTACTTTTGGAGATCACACATGGTCTCTTAAGTAATTTTGCATTTGTAGGTCATGTCTGCCTGGAGTCGAAGAGGACTCCATGCAGGGTCTGAAGTTTACACTGGAGTAGAAATGAGAGGTGCTGAAGTCCAAGCATTATCTCCTTTCCCTGCTTTCTCCTCTCCTGGTTAATCTCGGCTGAGACTGGCTTGGTGACAGATGAGTGCTCTTTGATGGCTGGGACTGTCTTACAAAAGACACAAATATTGGCTGGAACACAAATATTGGCGTTCCACTAGTTTTTCAGTACTACTCATTACGGGGCAGGGCCAGGCACTGCTTATACTACGTCACCAACACAGCTACTGAATGGAGGCCTTCTTTTCCTTCATCTTCTTTCCTCCAGCTTAAACTTCTAGGGCTGCAGAGAACAGTGATCTAAGATCCACAGGGAAACTACGAAATAACAGTATGGGAGAGTTTATAGGAATTCTCTGCTTATTGTGACCGCAAGTCATAGAATGACTATCAATTAATTGGGGATGTTGTTGGGAGAGTGAATGTGGTTTACCACAATACATTATGGCTCAGATGGGGATATCACTTAGCTATTGACAGCTCTGTCAAACAAAATCACTTCAATGATTCATAAAAATCAACAAATGATTTGGAAATAATTGGAAGACTTAATGGATAATGCATTTCACATAGAAAACAGTTCACTTTCAGTATAAAAGGCAATGTATATTAACTTTTTGAGTCATACATTTATTTGTATGTTTACTATATTACTGCCATCGTTGGTATTTATTTGAAACATCACTTTTGCTTGCAGTTAAGTGCTTCTAACTGAGGGATTTTGATGGAGAGAAGGAAGAGCTGTTTCATCCAAGGATCAATATAAAGAGTTGACTCTTTAGTGGGAATTTTAGTCTGGCAGCAGAGAGATAAAAGGCATTCTACCAACATTGGTAAACATCAGCATCTTTTGAAAATCTCCTTGGCACCACGATCCTTGTTGTGCCTATGGCAGGGTTATTTGAAGTTGTCTCTTGCTCAGTCCAACATGAATGAGAAGACACAGAACCACTTTTTTTTTTTTTTAATTAAATGTGAAGCCAGACTTTGGTACATTTCAACTGTGAAAAAAAGAGATAGGGAAATAGTCCATGTCTCACTCACCCTTTAATGAAAGACTTTCCATCACAAGTATTTCCTCCTTTGTAAGTGAGCTATACCTAGAATACTGAGACTAACAAGCTCAGTTTTCACTTGTTGGGAAAACATTACAGGCAGGTACGTGGATCTTTAACATCACTTCATATTTTTTCAAAAAATAACCTCTCTGATGTTAATTATAGTTTCATATAGGCTAATTATCATATTGAAGAGAAATATGGAAATGATGAAATAAAAATAAGTAAATTTCTTTAAGGCCATCCCTTTAAATAGGTACTGTGAAGTGTCAGTTTTCATTTTTTATTCCATTGAGTCTTAGTTATCCTTCATGGCTTCTTAAAGGGCACTGTGTAAAGGGAAATTCCACTGGGTGAGTCGGCAAGACTTCTGTGACTATATCAGACATTGAATCTTTACTTCTTTTCTTTTTATATATTGGGGTTCCACAGGAGGTTAAACAATATTTTTCTTAATAGTCAAATACAGGGGACTTCCCTGGTGGTCTATGGCTAAGACTCTGAACTCCCAATGGGGGACCCTGCATTCCACCCCTGGTCAGTGAACTAGATCCTACATGCCTCAAGTAAGCGTTCACATGCCACAGCTAAAGATCCTGCATGGTGCAACCAAGGCCTGGCATACTGGATAACTAACTAAATAAAAATTAGAAAATAATCAAATACATACTTACACTCAGTAAAATACATCTATTTTAAATGTACAGTCTGTGGGCTTTGACAAATGTGTTTATCTGTGGATATTAGCATTGTGTACAGTGTTTAGCTATTATAAGTAAAGTTATAGTGAACATTTGTATAAAAGTTTTAAATTTGGAGGCTTTTTTCATTTTTCTTGCATAAATGCTTAGGAATATAATGGCTGGGTAGCATAATTATAGATTTAATCCTATAAAGATTTGCTGAACTGTTTTCCAGAATGGTTGTACTATTTTGTACTTTTATATTCCTACCAGTCCTAGCTGTCCCAAATCCTCACCAAGACTTGATATAATGTCTTGTTAATTTTAGTCATTCTAGTGGATATGTAGAGCTATTTCATTGTGGTTTTAATTTGTTTTCCTCTGATGACCAATGATACTGAGCATCTTTTGATGGATTTAATGGTCATCTGTATGGAGAAGGAAATGGTAACCCACTCCAGTATTCTTGCCTGGAAAATCCCATGGACGGAGAAGCCTGGTAGGCTACAGTCCATGGGGTCGCAAAGAGTCGGACACGACTGAGCGACTTCGCTCACTCATGGCAAGTCTTATGAAGCACCTTTTTAAATCTTTCATCCACTTTTTAACCGAGTTGTTTTTCTTTGTATAGAGTAGTGTGGGTTCTCTCTATATTTTGGATTTAAGTCTCTTGTTACATGTATATAATATATTCCCCCATCTGTGGTTGACTGCTCATTTTCTGAAAGGTGACTTTTATAGAGCAAAGTTGTTTAATGTTGAAAATATCTAGTTTATCATTTTTTTTCTGGTTAATGTATTTTATTTTCTGAGAAATGTTTGCCTGCCCCAAGGTGGTGAAATTTTAGTTTTAATTTTAAGTCAATGATCTCCTTCAAGTTAATTTTAGGATGTTATGTTGGGTAAAGGTCAAGTTGTTTTTTCCAAGTAGATATCCAATTCTCCAGGACCATCCTTAACCATGTATGTGTGGGTCTATTTTTTGGATTCTCTATTTTTTCCCTTTCATCTACATATTAATTCTTTTACCAGTCCCATATTCTCTTGATCACTGTAGCTTTATAATAAGGATTTAAATTGAGTATAGTCCTCCACGCTTGTTATTTTTCAAAATTCACTTGACCGGTCTAGATTCTTTTTATCTCTATGTAGATTTTGGAATCAGCATGTCAATTTCTATGGAAAGCCTGCTGTAATTCTTACTAGGATTGTACCCCACCCATAAATAATTCTTTTACTTCCCACACATTTCTCATTCTGATTACGACTCCTTGCTTTCTATAGATTCCAGTTCTTATACGGTATCATTTTCCTTCTGCTGGGAGATTTTCTTTTACTATTTTTCTTAGCACAGGTCAACTGGTAATAAGTCCTACTGACTTCAATCTGTCTGTCAAAATCTTTATTTTACTTTTATTTTGAAGGATATATTTTATACGTGGGTATCTTACAGTTTATGTTTTTTTTTCAGATATAATGTCAACCATTCTTATTGATGCTGCTCTGTTTGTAATGTTACTTTTTCTAAAGCTGCTTCTGAGATTTCCCCCCATTTTGTTCATTGAGAGCCTTGCAAATATGGGTTTATAGTTTTTACTAAATATTGAAAATTTTCAGGTATTAGCGCCTCAAATATTTTTCTTCATATCCTTTCTTTTCTGAGACTCCAATTTCATGGCTGTTACACTGTTGATGTTTTCCCTCAGGTTACTGAGGATTTAATCATTTTTTTAACCTTAGATAAAAATGCTTTAAGTTGAATAGTTTATTTCTATGTATCCAGATTACTATTTTTATGTAGTCTCTAATTTGATGTTAAGCCAATTGAATATAGTTTCTCAAATATTTTATTTTTCATCTCTAGGAATTCCATTTGGTTCCTTTTTATGTCTTCTATTTCTCTCCTAGGGTGACAGGCAGTAAAGTTACTTGCTAATCAGTTTTATCCTTTCCAGTTTAATTTTTAAACTTTGTTATGGCAGGTTTGGGCTTCCTGTGTGGCTCAGCAGTAAAGAACCAGCCTGCAGTGAAGAAGATGCAGGAGACATGAGTTTGACCCCTGGGTCAGGTAGATCCTCTGGAGGAGGGCCTGCAACCCACTTCAGTGTTCTTGCCTGGAGAATCCCATGGACAGAGGAGCCTGGCAGCCGACAGTCCATAGGTCACACAGAGTTGGACACCACTGAAGTGACTGGGCATGAGCACCACGGCAGGTTTGGGCTTCCCAGGTGGTGGTAGTGGGAAAGAACCTGTCTGTCAATGCAGGAGATGTAAGAGACACAGGTTCAGTCCCGGGGCTGGGAAGATTCCCCTGGAGGAGAGCATGGCAACCCACTCCAGTATTCTTGCCTGGAGCATCCCGTAGACAGAGGAGCCTGGCGGGCTATGGTCCATAGGGTCACACAGAGCTAGCACAACTGAAGCAACTTAGCACACATGCGTGTATGGCAGGTTTATAGAAAGGATAGTTTATTCTAAGGATAGTTTAGTCCTAATACTTAAATGTGAGTTTTCCAGGGTCTTCACTATGTGCTCTGTGTGTTCAATGAGGCATTCTCACTCTGACTGCTGGAAACTCAAATATCCTGTACCCCTGTGTGAACTTTGGGAATGAGTGAGCTTCAGTTTCCTGGTACTTCTTCCTTCTCTGGGCATTGTTCTGTGCCCAGCATTATGGAGGAGCAATGTAAGCCACTGACTGCAGCTTAGCAGTAAGCCAAACTTTCAAGGGGGCTTGTCCGCAGTGTCTGGCAGTCATTCTTTGTGAAGCAGTCTCTTGATTGGTACTCTGCTTCATACATTTCAGCCACCTTTACCCCACAACTTGGATTTCTGTCTCCTCATCTCAATGAGAATGCCGAATTCTTTAAATATTTCTCTTCCCTGAGAAACAGAAAGTGTTTCCTTCCCTATGGGAACAGAAAGTGCCTACAGGCAGAAAGCCTAGATGATTCTAGGATTCATTCATCTTATTTTCCTTTATTTTGTGACTGCAAAATTCTGTTCTTATTTTGCTATATTGGAATATGTATATTTTGTCTAATTTTCTGGCTGCCTATGGCAAGAGGACAAGTCTGGTACAACCAGTCAATCATTGTGACAAGAAACAATATCTCTAATTTTTAAGGGCATTTCTCTGAAATTATCTGAAATTATCTGAAAACCATCCTTACATATCTGTTCCTAAACCATATACACATAAATGCTAGGTTGAATTAAGTAAATAAACAGAATTATGTAAATAAAACATTATTTTTTTAAAGAGGTAGTTTGAACTATAAACAAGTCATTGCCATATGTCCAGATATTCTAGAAAAGAAAGTTTTGAATATATCCCACTTTTGGATCACCACATCACAATCCTGGTTCTATCACATCATATGCCTACAATCTGAGAAGGACTTATGTAATAAAGAAGACATTATGGAGCACAAAGATTTGGAGGTAAAGAACCACCCAGAAATAAACTCAAAAGCCATGTGTGTGTGTGGTGGGGATTGAGTGCTAAGGGAAGGTAGCATCTGGTAGCATCTGGAGTTACTGTGCAGAATTAGTTAAGTATTCTGGGAACTGAACATTAGTGGGGCTATCTTGAGAATAAAATCCATTAATGAATTTGCTTCTGGACTGCTTGTTCTATAATTTTAAGTGATTCTGTCAGTTGGAAACTCATTTGGTGATGTAGTTGACCTTTAGTAAACCTCAGTGTACTCACTAATGTATCAAAAGAATTACTGGTAATGCATCCTGATGATAGATTAACACCATAATATGCCACTGGAGTAGAGCTTTCATACTATATTCCTCCAAAGGACTGTCTAGGGAATGATAGATCCCAAAGATGATTCCACTTAATTAGCCTGGAAAGTGCAATGATATCATGAACTGTTTTACTTCTTTAGATATAGGATCGTTCAGAGATAGGTCTAGCATGGAGAGGGTGTCCCTTGTGGCTCAGCTGGTAAAGAATCCACCTGCGAGGCAGGAGACCTGGGTTCAATCCCTGGGTTGGGAAGATGCCCTGGAGAAGGGGAAGGCTACTCACTCCAGTATTACAGCCTGGAGAATTCCATGGACTGTATAGTCCATGGGGTTGCAAAGAGTCAGACACGACTGAGCGACTTTCACTTCCACTAGCATGGAGAAGTTGATCCCTGTGTCTCCTAGAGAGAGACTGTTCTGTTCTCTAGAATTTTCCTACAGAAAAGTTTCCATTTTGGAGTTTCTTAGCTTTGTACATTCTCAGTAATCAATTTGAATATATTCTATGCTTAGAATTAGATTGCAAGCATATATCAGAGGTGCTGTTAAGTAGCTGTTTTTAATGGAGCCTGACCAGGCAAACACATATATCAGATATGGTGCAGAGTGTTACTTTCATTCTCTTTCTTAGTGTGGAGTGGAGAGGTAGGGCTGACAAAATAATTTGAGAGTCAAGACTGTGGGTAATGAGCACATTTCATTTTGTGCATTATTTCTGAGAATATGGTAGCAGTTACCTAAAAGACTGTTTTGAGAAAGATTCTGAGGCAATAGTCAGGCGCTGCAGGAAGGTATGCCATGATCAATTAATGGTGACTGCTCTCAAAGTCTGGGTAGAAGAGAAAGTGGAAGCATCCTTTTTTTTTTGGCATCCCTTGCAAGTGGAAACTAAGATGGCTATAGATTATATTTTAAGGAAAGAGAAGCAGGGGCCCCACAAGTACAGAGTGAGATTGCAGTGCTATACTGTGATTTGTTTGAAAGTTAAGCTCTAAAATTTCAGTATGGGCTGGGTAAGGAAGGTGGTATATGTGTAATAGTGAGTGAAGATTAGAGAGAGTATGAATGGCTTTATCAAATGGAAAATATCAGAGTGAATTTTAAATTTCCTTGGAGATGATTTTCATGCATAGAAAAGGCTATTTTTGGTTATTTTAAAGTAATATTCTATTTATTCAACTTATAAATTCAGACACTGTTTTTCCTTTAGTCTTGGTTCATCTTATTTTTCTACTTTTAAGTAGAGCAAATTTTGATGATTATTTTGACTAGTTTGGTTTAATTTACAAACTTGGTCTATTAAGTTGCTTCAAATCTTTTAAACTTCATTTAACCTATTCCTTTTTTAAACAGTTCAAAGGTACAACTAATAGTCAAAATCATCCCAAATACTTAAACATTTCCAGAAAATCTAATACATTCCATATGGTGAATCAAAAAGTATTTACCAAGATTAAATACCATTGTATTTTTCAAACAGAAAAAGTTTAAGAATAGTTGCTCAGTGAACACAAAGCTAATCTGTTAGATCCTTTGAAGTGTCAAATTATTTTAAATATTAGAGTTAATTTAAATATAAAATGCAGACTTAAGTTCAAATTAAGTCCTTAGCTTATCATCTTGTAACCTCTTTGTTTTAAAAACAGATAAAGATTGTTTACTTTAATATAGAACTTTTTTAAATCCCCATATAAAAACCCAATAGAAGACAGATATTAAATCTTTCATGAGATATCAAGGTATAAAGTAGGAAAGATAGTTATCCCAGGATTCCAAAGGTCCATGGAAAACTCTAGATTTCCATGAAATATATTTTTCAAAAATTACTCCTGTTGCAAACTTGGGCTATAATTATTCAAAACAAAGAAGGTTCCTAGCTTCTGGGACTCCCACTTTTTTTTTCCAAAGTGAGGTGAGAATCATTATAACAGAGAATTAACCATTTAAAGTATGCAAATCAGTGGCATTTAACATGTTCACAGTGTCATACAATCATCACCTTGACTCATTATCAAAATTTTTTCGTCACCCAAAAAGGCAACCTTATACCCATTGATCAGTCATTCACTAGCCCTTTCCCAAGTGGCGCTAATAGTAAAGAACCTGCCTGTGAATGCAGGAGATATGAGATGAGGGTTTGATCCCCAGGTCGGAAAGATCCCCTGGAGAAGGATATGACAAACCACTTCAGTATTCCTGCCTGGAGGATCCCATGGACAGAGGAGCATACAGGCTACAGTCCACAGGATTGCAAAGAGTTGGACACGACTGAAGCAATTTACCATGCTTGCAATGTACCAGCCCTTGGCATCTACTATTCTGCCTTCTGTCTCTATGGATTTACCTATTCTGAATATTTCTTGTAAATTAAACCATATAATATATGGCCTTTTATGTCTGGCTTCCTTAAACTAGCATAATATCCTCAAGGTTCATTCATGTTATAGTAGGCATCAATACTTCATTCCTTTTTATGGCTGACTAATATTCCATTGTATAGATGTACCGTGTTTTGTTTATCCTGTCGAAGAACTGATGGACATTTGGGTTATTTTTACTTTTTGACTATTGTGTTCAATAGTGCTTCTATGAACAGTCATGTACAAGTTTTTATTTAAATACCTCTTTTCAACTCTTCATTTTGAGGAGATAAGAAACTTACATTTGATAGCTAATACTGGAATTGGGATAAGAATCTGGACTTCATAGTCTAAAATGTATGTGTTTTCCAGGAGAGAGCAATATTTTCCAGGGGAAAAAAAGAGTTGAGGAGATAGTCCTTTTATTTTTTTTTTCCCAAAAGGATCTGAAACTACCATTTTCCTTTCATAGAAGAATCAAATAGAATTGGATTATTCCCCACATTCTAAAGTAGTCTATAATTAGAAAGGGATAGAAAAGACTTAGAGAAGAAAGGGATACGATCGATTATAAATTATCCCTATATTTACATATGGACACTGTTTCTCCTACTTTCTTTCAACTTATGTCAGGGGGCATCTGCTTTATAAATATTATTGACTAATATATCAGTTAGCTATTATCTGGAGGAAAAAGTGTCTGAGAGCAAGCAGCATCATGCTTTGTCAGTGTCCTTTTGTAAATGATTCCCTCTAGTGGCTTGAAATTTTCGTCACTATGTTAACAAGATTTCTGTCTTGAAAAACGTAAGCAAGAGAGACCTAGTATATTTGTTACTGATAGTAATGAAAATCACAACAGCAAAGCAATAATTCTGAAGGTTTCTGACATCACATACAGGAAACCAGAGTGATCTTTTAAAATATTTATCACATCAAGCTAGGTCCTGACTTTACATTCCAATTAGAATCAACTCCAAACTCTTTTCTGTGCCTTATAAAACCATAACGACTTGAAGCCTACCTGTTGCTCCATACTCTTGCTGGAATGTCAACCACTGGGGTTCAGGAACTTCTCTGAGTCTGCGTCATTGTTTTGTCCCCAGCACCGGAATAATGCCTGGCAAATGGCTGGTGCCATCAGAAGCATGTGAATGGCTGAGTGAATGTCTTCTCCTTCTACTTTCTTGGTCTGATCTCCCCTCTTTTTTCAATACCTTGAGCACATCAAACTCCTTATTGAATCATGGCCTTGGCATTTGCAATCCTCAGTTAGCTGGAATTTTCTCCTCCAGATCATTGCATGTAGAGGAAAATCTTCACACCCCTCAGGTCCCAGGCACCATGAAGAGATCATGTGAAGTAGATCCCTGCCCCTTTCATTATATCCTGTCACATCCTTCTGTATGTTTCCTTCACAGTCACAGTTTGCAAAATCTTATTGATATGTTTGCTTGTTTCTCATTTATTTACCTCAAGATGGCAAAATGTCAAGGCCCAAGTCTTGCCTACTCCTTATAGAATATTAAGTACATAAGGCACGGTGTACTGTGTGGTGGTCCCTCTTTCATTATAAATGCATCGAATAAGTGAACCAATGGCGTAACACTGGGGAATTTTCAAAGTAAGTTCAAGTTGATTGACTGTAATAATCTTCAACAATCTCAGTGACCCTGATTTTATCAGAAGCCCACTTTCGATTACTACATTTAGGAGGAAGAATAGAGCAGAGTTACTTAGCCCTGTGGCTTCCCTTTGGAACAACATTGGGATGGATCACTTAGCTCACTTGTCATAGGTTGGCCAAGTGGGTGAAGTTTTGAATGATTTCACATATCCCTTGGCAATGTATGACTTCTATGCCCTACTGTGAGAAAGGCCTAAGCCTTATGGCCTTTGGTACACTAATTTTCAGTGGAGAACTCAACTGATGGACCCCAGGAAAGGACTAGATATTCTTATAGCTCTATCAGAGAGCAAAGCAGTTTAAATGCAAAAAGCCCAAACTTTGGAGTTGGAACTTGATTTGAATTTTAGCTCAGATACTGAATAGCAGTATAACCCAAGGCAAGTGATTTAACCTCTCTGAACCTCAGAGTGTCTTTATCTAAAATGCATGAAGAATAATGAATGCCACACAGAGTTGTAGAATAATGAAGCTTAGACTAAGGTAAAGGTCCCCTGATATTTGCTGGGGTACTTAACTGTTTATGTAAGGGAAAGGTACATTCCAAAGGGAACAGGATGTGAAAAGGCTCTGAGACAGGAGAGAGACTATGTCCCATCTGAAACACTGCAAGATGGTGATACATGATCTGAGTCAGTGAGCAAAAAGGAGGCCAATGGGAGATGATGCTGGAGAGGCAGGAGAGTGCAGGGACTTAGAGCAATGGGAAATCAGAAAACAGTTTCAAGCAGGGAGTAATGCAATTCACGTTTCACTTTGTCTTATTTTAATGGTTTGGCCATGCCATGGGGATCTTAGCTCCCCAACCCAGGGACCAAACCTGTGGCCCCTGAAGTGGAAACTTGCAATCTTGACCATCAGACAGTCAGGGAAGTCCCTCACTTTGTTTTCCATGTGTAACACACTAAATGTTTCGTGATTCATGAACTACTGGGTTAAGTTTTGAATTCAGATCTGCTGACTTCAGAGTTTCACCTTTTCCCCATCAACCACCCTAGCATTCTCAACAGGTCCACATCTGTCCTTTAATAAGGGTTTTAAATGTAGAATCCACTATCTGTGTGACCTCTGGTAAATTATTTATCCTTGCTATAGGCCATTGCTCACATCTCTAAGACTGTTATGATGTGTGTGCTCAGTTATGTCCAACTCTTTGTAGCCCCATGGACTGTAGTGTGCCAGGCTCCTCTGCCCATGAAATTTTCCAGGCAAGAATGAAAATTTTAGTATGAAATTTTGGAAATTTTAGTATGAGTCTCTCTTTGGGTTACTGTGAGGTTAAAATAAGCTAAAGAGGCTTAGAGCTCTTAGAAAGAAAATAACAACATAAATTTAAGGAAGCTGGTGTTTTTAATGTTATGGTTGAAAGGTGATGGATTTACACCGTGAATTCCCCTGTATAATTTGATTTGTAACAGCAAAATGAAATGACCCTAAAGAAGTTTAGACATAGCTGGCCTCCCTGGTACTAGTAAAGCTGAATAATACAGTGGGGTTGCCATTTCCTACTCTAGAGGATATTCTCGGCCCAAGGATCAAACCTGCATCTCCTGTGGTGGCAGGAGGATTCTTTATAACTAAGCCACCTGAGAAGCCCACATTATGAAACTTAAATGAGTTGTAAATGTTTGGCACAAGGTACGTGCTAAATATCTATCTGCTACAGCAACCATAATCATTAGTTAGCCTTAGAGATAGGGTCAGGGTAAATATAAGATACTTTAGGAATCTAATGAGGAACTTGTTTTGTGAGAGATGCTTCTTTCTGTGTCTCTCAGTTGAATTCTACCAAACAAGCTATTCGTACAAGGCAGAAAGTCAAGAGACACATGTCCTAACCTCACCTCTGCTGAAAATTACTTTCATCTCATTGGACCAGGTATTTATCTCTGATTCTCAGTTTCTCCATCTGTAATGGGAATTGGAAATTTTAGTATGAGTCTCTCTTTGGGTTACTGTGAGGTCAAAATAAGCTAAAGGGGCTTATAGCTCTTAGAAAGAAAATAACAACATAAATTTGAGGAAGCTGGTGTTGTTTTTAATGTTGTGGTTGAAAGGTGATGGATTTACACTGTGAATTCCCCTGTATAATTTGCTTTGTAATGGCAAAATGAAATGGGCCTGAAGAAGTCTAGACATAGCTGGCCTCCCTGGTGTTAGTAAAGCTGAAGAAATATCAATTGAGATAAATGCCCTAAGGCAAAAATGTCATTAGCTTTTCGATTCGGGAAGAATCTAAATATCTTCCTCAGAACTCAGATAGTCGTTCATAAATTTCCTCCACTGTATTTCTGTGACTCAGAGGCAAGAATGCACTGTATCCATTATATAAGATGAGCAGCTGACTTGCCTAGGGTCACACAGTAAATCAGCAGCGATTAGAATCTATTATTTCCTGATTTGGAGTTCAGAATCGGAACTTACTAGACTAAATTGATATCCCAGCTTGATTTTGAAATTCACTGGTCCTTTCTGTTAAGCTGTGTCGAAGACCATCATGGCAGAATAATTCTGAGATTTCTTCCCACTTAACCTGTCAGTCACAGCCATCTATGTACTGTGCTGTGCTTAGTCACTCAGGCATGTCTGACTCTTTGCGACCTCATGGACTGTAGCCCACCAGGCTCCTCTGTCCATGGAGATTCTCCAGGCAAGAATACTGGAGTGGGTTGCCATGCCTTCCCCAGGGGGTCTTCCTGAACCAGAGATCTAACCCTCATCTTTTATGTCTCCTGCATTGCTAGGCAGGTTTTTTACCACTAGTGCCCCCTGGGAAGCCCACATATAATATATATGAAAGTGAAAGTCACTCAGTCGTGTCCAACTCTGCAACCCCATGGACTATACAGTTCGTGTATTTCTTCAGGCCAGAATACTGGAGTGGGTAGTCTTTCCCTTCTCTAGGGGATCTTCCCAACTCAGGGATCAAACTCAGGTCTCCCACATTGCAGGTGGATTCTTTACCATCTGAACCACGAGGGAAGCTCAGAGATACTACACTGAGTAGCCTATCCCTTCTCCAGGGGATCTTCCAAACCCAGGAATTGAACCAGGATCTCCTGCATTGCAGGAGGATTCTTTACCAGCTGAGCTACCAGGGAAGCCCCTGTTTATGTGATGAGCTTGTTATTTGCCAGTTATGCTGCTGTTTTTAAAGGATCTGCAAGTACTTGCCTCAGAGCTGGGCCAACTGAAGACCAAGTTGTGAAAGAGGCCAAGCTTGTTTTGTTATTCATCTCCTTGGACCAGTTATTTATCTCTGATTCTCAGTTTCTCCAACTGTAATAGGAATTGGAAATTTCCCATTCCCATTCCCAAAGCCCCAGTTATTCCTGGTCTCCTTTTATCAAGATCTACTGTAGTTATTCTCTTCCCACCTTTTTACATCAAAGTTTACCTTTCCAATGTTCTGTTTCCAGTGCCTGTGAGAAATGAATTCTTAATATGATAAGGGAGGTAATAGGTACTTAATTGAACTATCATAAGAATTTTCTGAATCCTAAATTTTTATACCTAAGGATGATTTCATTTTTATTTTTGTGTCTTTTATAGATTCATTTCCTAAAAAAAATGTAGCTATCAAGCCAACTGCATATATTCAGTAATAATTAATCTGTTTTCCCATATTTAATTAACAAGGGACTTAAACAGCTGCTATACAGAGCTCCTGATCAGCATGAGATATAAGCAGTATGACCATCCTGAGATGATTCTATCCAGTGAAAAACAAGGAAATTTCCAGCCTTGCCATATGCAAATGAAGAACTTCAATTAGGCTTTAAAAATAGCAAAAATTTTGCTCTTGAAAATCTATGTTCCTCTGTTTAAAAATACTTCATTTTTGGAGACCTAGGCTAAGAACCACTGACTTAACTGAAGTCATCACTCTTTATGTTAAATGTTAGGGTAAACATTTTTAGGAGTTCTCAAGGTCTATAAAGACTGTTTTTTAGGGTCAGCATCTTAGCTGAATGTTCAAGAAACATTCTTACCATAATGTACAAATATTTGCATTAACTGATAAATGCTAGGAATTAATAGGTCAAGAGAAATTTCTGCCCTTTGCTTTAATGAAATGACAGTGTGGGGAGAGCAGACTTTAAGCATTCTTTATTTATGAGTAGTTTCTGATTTCTAACTTCCACCTCTGTGGAAATGTGAAACAAAATCTGTGACCAAATAAAATAATGAGGAAAATGAGGAATGCAGCTACTTTGCCTATAGAAAAGTTTAGTCGTTGTTTCTAAAGAAAGAACCATGGGCCTTTCCTCCTAAAACATTTCCATTGGGAAAACATTTCCATTGGGCTTTATAAGACATTTAATTTCATCCTTGGCTAGGATTTCATTTAGCATTGCTACAAGAAACATTCATATGACTTTTTTTTTTTCTATTTTGTCAATTAATTTGTGGAGAGAAAATCTTTTCTACCTGAAGCTTGATATTTATGAAATGAAATATTATCATATCCCCACACTGATTGAGACTTTCAGATTTATTATCCAGATATATCACATCACATCACATTACATCATATCATATTGTGACTCAAAAATAATTTTTCCAGTAAATAAACACTAAACTCTTCAGCTTGACCTAGAAGATGTTATTGTTGTGATATAGGAGACAGAGTAAATTTAAACCTGACCTCATGATCTTTAATTTTTAGTTAACTTTCAAGGATCAATTTAAGTACTGCTTCTTCCAAGAAGGACTTCCCAGATGGCACAGTGGTAAAGAATCCACCTGCCAATGCAGGAGATGTAAGAGATATAGGTTCGATCCCTGGGCTGCAATGGGAAGATCCCATGGAGGAGAAAATGGCAACCCACTGCAATATTCTTGCCTGGAAAATTCCATAGACAGAGGGGCCTGGCAGGCTACAGTTCATGGGGTTGCAAAGAGTTGGACACAGCTGAGCACAGATGTACAAGGGTCTTCTGAGAACACTTACCTGCTGGCACTAGCTGAATATGGATGCTTTTTTATATCCTGTGAACCCTATATCATTTTTAAATTCTCTTATATGCTGTCTTAAATCAGAGTCATGTACTTATTTTATTCCTTGCAATAGATGGTGGATTCTTTTAAATGAGGGCCTTTTTGCAAGACTATATTCACAGAGTGTAGATTAGCAGAGTCCTTGATTATATGTACTGATTGAGTGAGTGAATGAACTCAGGCCTTAGTTCTTAATATTGGGGAACCAAAGTACATATATCTCTTAGTGTTCAGTGTATTGTGCGGTGTTTACTTGGGCTGTAAGATATTTGGAAGAAATGATCTGACGCTGATGGAAATGGAGATGGGGCTAATGAGGGCATTTAAATTTTTTTTTTTTGTTTTGTTTAATAAAAAACTCGCCAAAAACAGTGGGAAGGAGAGAGAAAAGTTTCCATGGCAACCTCCAACGCTGTACCTCTGAAGATTCAGTTTATACGTTTAAAAAAATGTGCCTTCATTTATTCTTCCCATGGAGACTGGGCCTTAGTTAACTGCTAAAAAACTTTATGGAGGAGGTTTTAATGATACCTGCCAATTTGGGGGAAGGTAAAGAGGAAAGAAAGCTTACCATAGCTGGTGAAATATAGCCAGACTTCTGTACTTTTTGACTTCTCAGAATAAATGTCTATGAGTGATGATGGGGGGAGTGAAGGTGGGGTTCATACCTTGTCCAGAAGGAATATGACTAGACTGACCTAATGCCATGTTTGTCCATATTACCCATCTCATTATGTGGCTGTTTCAGTCACTAAGTCAGGTCCAACTCTTTTGTGACCCCATGGACTATAGCCCACCAGGCTTTTCTGCCTATGGCATTCTCCAGGCAAGAATACTGGAGTGGGTTTCCATTTCCTTCTCCAGAGGATCTTCCTGACCCAGGGATCAAACCCTGCCTCTCCTGTATTGGCAGGCAGACTCTTTACCACTGAGCCACTTGGGAAGCTCCTATTTCATCATATTGTTAGCTTGAAAGAAGCATTAGTAAATACAGTTACATTGATCATCAAATGCAACTCTTTTTTGGTGTAGGAAATATACAAGTTCAAAATCCACATATGTTTATCAAGAAAGGTAGAGGGATACATCTTGACATTAAAGTTAATTAAAAAATCTTAGCTGCCCAGCCATTTACTAGCCATATGGAATTGAAGAGTTACCTAATTTTCCACAAGCCAACGTTTCATCATGTGTATAGCAAGAACAGTGCCTACTCCATTGGGGATTTTACGACATTTAAAAGACCAGAACAGGTCATGACATACACTAAGATCTCAGCAAATGTTAGATGATGATGATCGTGATGTAACAATGGGCGTGACAGCAGTGATGTGATGATGATTTCCTTCTGTAAATAGCACTATGTTATGCATCGAGAATAAAACAAATAAAATCTTACATAGGAAATGCCCTCATGGAGATTGTGATTTTACCTGGAATATGTGACTGTCACACTACAATTAAGTAGTAATCTAGTCCAAACTCCTAAGACAATATCAAAGCCCCTGATTACGTCTCCTACTACCCCTCTCCTGTTCATCTCCTGCCACCACTCCCAACACAAGTTGACATCCACACGCAAGCCATACCAATTACTCTGTACCCTCCGAGCCCACCAACACCCAGCTCTCATTCTTCTGCCTTACATACCACTTTTGTTTGGTCTGCTCTTCCCCTCTTCATTCACCTGCTGATCCCATCCTTCAGAACCCACCTTCTTGAAACTGTCCCTACATCTCTTCTAGGTCCCGGAGCACTCATATTTATCTCTCTTAAGAAGCATTTCATTACATCAACATTTATGATGCATATGCCACCCACTGAAATAGGAATGGGATACAAAACCTAAGAAATCATGAGATCTGCCCTGGGGAATTTTTACTTTTATTTTTTTACTATTTTCCTTGCCCTTAATGACAAATGTTGTTGTATTTCTTTATCCTTTTTTTTTTTTTCTTACCTTAAGGATGAATGCAGGGTCTGACATGTAATAAATAATAAAGGTTGATGGGATAAAAGAAAGGTTGATAGAATAAAAGAAGGGCTTCCCTGGTGACTCAGATAGTAAAGAATCTGTCTTCAATGAAGGAGACTCGGGTTCCATCCTTGGGTCAGGAAGACCCCCTGGAGAAGGAAATGGCTACCCACCCCAGCATTCTTGCAGGGAGAATTCCATGGACAGAGGAGCCTGACAAGCTACAGAGTCACAGAGTTAGACAGGACTGAACAACTGACACTGTTACTTTCAGGATAAAAGAAAGAGATGGAGGCATTTAGCACAGAGAGTAGTTACACCAAATACACTGTTAGTGGTAGTGAAGAAGGAGAATTCAGTAAGTTAGGTGGTAGGAGATGGTGGTTAGATAGACAGATACTCTGATTCCAACAAGGTTGTGTTCATTTTGAAGGCATGCTTGGTGGGATACTTTTCTCATAAACGAGTGGGTGCACCAAATGTAAGCTGTCTCATTTCATCTTATAAGCATATTGGAAAGAGGAACACAAGCCGGTGGCTGCAGAGGGACAGTTATTGCATGCATTTGAATGTGTCTTGATTCTCTTTCAAAGCCAGTTTTGTTGCAGAATATTCATTGTTTTTATAATCATGTGGAAGTTATTCCTCTATTTGTGTAGGCCTCGTAGGAGTGAATAAAATTAAAAGTCACTATTTTTATGCCCAGTAAGTGATTGGATTGTACTTTAAGCAAGGGTAAGCCTCCTAAGTAGAGAGACATGGCTCAAGGACAGGTTCCCAATATTTGAAACACCAGATGTCTGTCGCCCTGGGGAGAAATTCTCCACTGGAGTGGAGAGGGTTTTATATTTTTATTTTATTTTATTTTATTTTTTTCTTTCTTTCTTATTCACTTGTAGAAAATATTTATTGAGCCCCCAGGCTATTTAAGGCACCATGCTAGGTGCTAGGACTGAAGTGGGGCCTAGATCAGGTCTGTGCAGAGATATTTAATGTAGATTAACATAATTTCTAAAAGAGGATAATAGCAGATGTAGGCCTGGTCCCCAGTGTATACCCTGCAACAAAAATCTATCCCCCACCTCTCTTTTCCAACCCCAAAGCAGTTTTATACAAAAGAAATGACCTATTTTGAACCTGAGTGGTAGGGTGCATTTACTGTTTCACGAGCCTCTGTGTGAAAAAAGAAAAAAGAGAAAAACAACATTCTGTTGGTTAGAGTTGTAAGTAAGTCTTCCCAGCCAGGAGCAAAAATGATGACATCATTTTTCTTTCTTTTTTTTTTCCCAGTCTTCACTACTATACTGAAGAAAAAGGAATCATTTTCCTTTCTCCCTTCCTCACTAAAGCTGGTGAAGGAGCCTTGTCTTTTGCTATTAACAGAACTCTACCATATTCTCAAGGAATCTTAATAAGTGTCATCTAACAAGGCCCTAAAGGATTCCCTGGTGGCTCAGAGGTTAAAGCATCTGCCCGCAATGCGGGAGACCTGAGTTTGATCCCTGGGTCCGGAAGATCCCCTGGAGAAGGAAATGGCAACCCACTCCAGTATTTTCACCTGGAGAATCCCATGGATGGAGGAGCCTGGTGGGCTACAGTCCACGGGGTCGCAGAGTCGGACACGACTGAGCGACTTCACTTTCACTTTCAAAAAGGGCCTAAGGAATGAAACTCCAGGAAGCTGCTGGAGGCGAAAGCACCAAACTCCTCTCTGCAGAGCTGGCACTGAAGGCACACTGAGCTCAGCAGAGTGGCTTCATTGGAAATCTGGACTAGGTGCCACACTTTCCCAAAGCAGTTGTGGGGTGATCTATTAAATCCACAAGGAAATACTTTTGTTGTAATAACTGACCAACTGCCACATGGATGTAGATGTTAACAAAACATTCTTCCCACCAGATTACTCATTTGTGAAGGCTTTGGCAATAACCAAAATTATCAAAATGGTATTACTAAGGGAAAAGGGCTGAGATTTGGTGATAGAACTTTTGGTTGTAGATTAATTTAACCTCTAAACACAACTTATATTTCCTTTTAACAACTGTGTCCTTTATATGTTGTTTTTACCAAAAATCGCCATATTTGAGCCGTGGAAAAACACATGAACTTTGACATTAAGGCACTAAAATCCCTGCACACTAGGGAAGTTGCCCAGGGTTATCAAGTTAGGAAGTGGTGGAGCTGGAGCTGAAACTGTTTGCCATCCTTTATATGTCTAGAATCATTGCTTTTTTCACAACCTTTACAATGTGTTGATCTCGGAATATAATACTGCTTATGACTTTTCATCGGTTTCAAGAGTTTCCAGTAGGGTTTCTTAAAATCAGGCAGTATATTTAATATTACTGATGAAGAATTAAACAAGATTTAAGACCACATTATAGTGATGAGATGATTTGATCATAGGATACAACAAATCAAGGAATTTTCCTCTTAGTAGCACTGTTTATAAAGTGAGCTATGATAGATTTTGCAGAGACTACAAAATAATCATACCCTTTATTGTGTATTTCCCCAGTCATTTTGCTTTATTAATGGTTGTACTTCTAAATGTTGAGTTTTTACATCACTGTTAATATGTCTTTTAAATCACTACTTAAAAAAAACTATTTAACATTGGCCCCTCTCACATTAACTGCTCTTGCCATGTATTTTAGATGATCTCCAAAACTTTCTGTCAAACATGCAAAACACAACCAACAGGACTCTCATATTTTCACAATCACTGCTAATTGTTACCAGGAGAACCACATTGCATGTTTAGTCCACATTAGATTGACATGCCATGATCTAATTCAATTGCAATTGAAAAATATTTTTATCTTTTATATTCAATATATTGTACTTGGTTTGGGTGAAACAATGAAGGAAAAATGAGTGGGGAGCTTAAAAATTCAGTGGAAGAGAAAGGCATACAAACAACTAATGGAAATATAAGGCTGAATGAAATACATATTATTTATTCATTCATTCATACATATTATAGGTAAATACATTGCTATGGAAGAAAAAGTGAAAAAGCAATTAAACTTAATAGGAAGACTGGGGAAGGCGTCACAGAACTGTGACAGCTGAGCTGGGCTTTCATAAATGAGTTGGATTTTCCTCTGTGAAGGAGTGGGTAGGGGCTGGCACTCTGGGCTGAGAGAATATCAAGGGCAGGCAAAGATAAAGGAGTGTGAAAGAGTGTTTAGGAAACCACACATGGCTAAGGGAATTGGAAATATGACTAGAGAATTGGAATAAAATTGAGGTGGACCAGGGCGTGAACCAGGGCAGCAGCAGTAGCGATACTTGGTTTGCCAGCCTTAGCAAATAAAAGCGATCAGTTAAATTCTCTCAAAAGGACTCCCTCAATAAATCTGTTTCACATAAATTCTTGTTTTAGGTTTTGCTTCTAGGAGGCCTGAATTAAGGCTAAGTCCTGTGTGATCTGGTCACTGCATACCTTGCTAATCTCATTTCATACCACTTTTCCTCCAATGTATTTGATTCTGGCAGTGCTGGCCTCCTTGCCGTGTGTTGGTATGCTAAGCATCTGCTAATTTTAGGGTATTTATACTTATTCTTCTCTCCGTTTGAAACTGTTAATGTCAACAGTTAACGTCAGTCCCCTCTAGATCCTATTTCTCTCTCTCTCTCTATCTGTCTACACCTGCACCAATACCTACCTCTGTATCGAAATTTGCATCTGCACCTCCGCTTACAGCAATATCTATCCCTGCATCTATCAGTTTATTGTTGTGGCCACATTCGTAGATTTTCATATCAATGACACCCAATTAGTTAGATGTGTCTCAGATGGTAAAGAATCTGCCTGCAATGCAGGAGACCCAATTTAATCTCTGGGTTGGGAAGATTCCATGGAGAAGGGAATGGCAACCCACTCCAGTATTCTTGGCTGGAGAATCCAATGGACAGAGGAGCCTGGCTACAGTCCATGGGGTCGCAAAGAGTCGGACACGACACACAGTAGTAACTATACCTTTGATTAGTTCCCTCCTAAAGTGATTCTGGGCTTGGTCCTATGGACTCGATCAGTTAGACATCAACACATGACATAAGCAGCAACTTCTTAAGTGCTGAAACATTGAGACTTATCCTTTAGAATGCTGTTACCAACTTGTTCCAAGCTTGGGCTAGTCTGCTGAAGAGACCAGATAGAGGAGTACCTTGGGTCTGACTGATAGCTTTAGATAAGCAACAGCTATGCCACTGAGGCCACGTAGGATCATCCAGCTCCAGCTGAGATGCCAAGTGATTACAGCTTTATCATCCAGGGGTGACCAGCCAAAAGCTGCCCAGCTGAACCCAGCCCAAATTGCAGAATCTTAAGCACATCAGTGGTTGTTACTTTAAACCTCTGATTTGGGGGTGTTTGGTTACATAGCAATTGATAAGTGATAGAGTTATAGCATACTTACTTGGAAAATATCTGTCCCTTATACAATCATTCCCAATACCTCTATTGCAGTAATCCTAATCCTAGCCAGAGTCATCTGTCATTTACTTCTTACGTGGGTTCAATTCCTGGGTGGGGAAAATCCCCTGGAGGAGGGCAAGGCAATCCACTCCAGTATTCTTGCCTGGAGAATCCCACAGACAGAGGAGCCTGGTGGGCTACGGTCCACAGGGTTGCAAAGAGTTGGACACGACTGAAGCAATTTAGCATGCAGAATTAACATTATACTACATACTGTAATCTAATTATTTAGGAAATCAAGTGATTTGCTGAAAACTTTGACTTGCAGCCAGATCCTTTCATCACTCTCTTTCCTTAGTTTCCTAAGGGATCTTGACTAGTTTCATTCTACCTTTTTATTCCTCACCTGTTATCTTCCCTTGATCTTGTGGTATTTCTCCAGTTTATTCCAGTTGTATTGACCATACAGAGTTAAAAGACACTCAGTGCTCAGAGGTGCCTGGGGAATCCCAGGGACGGGGGAGCCTGGTGGGCTGCCGTCTATGGGGTCGCACAGAGTCGGACATGACTGAAGCGAGTTAGCAGCAGCAGCAGCAGTAGCAGTGGTCAGAGGAGTAATTAGCTAAACTCTTCTAGTTTAGATTTTTAATCTTTAAAATTGGATGGTTGGAATGTGTTTATATTCTTGGTCATCCTCAACCAGGTTCGATATTTAATCTTTAACCCATATGGCAATTTTCCTATTGTTTCTATTTCTGTATTGCTTTTTTAAAAGTCCATCCCATTAGACTTTAATTTCATGGGTAAAGTATTCTGTTTGTTAAAAAGGAAAAAAAAGAATTCCAGAGCTAGTGAACATAATTTTCAGTTGTGGTTCTTCAGGATTCCAAATTTAGGTATAAAGTTAATACACAAAGTATTTTACTGAGCTGAGGTCCAGTTTTCCAATTTATCTAATGGTCTTTTCCTTTGTAGATCTGCTGATATGAAATAATGAAAATATGGAGTTCCTTGGGAAGCTTCTATAAGACAAGGTAGGCAATAAATACACGATAATCATTATCATCATGATAAATATTAATTTTAACAAGGAGAGTCTCTCACGCACATTCTTCCAGCTAAGTCTGAAATTATGGACCTATTCTGATACATTTTGAAGAATTTATATGATTTATTTCCCTGATGCTTTATGGAAATTGAGTGACATTGGAGGACTAATGATAATAATGCCTAGTAATCACTGAGCACATATCACATGGCAGGCACCACTGTAAACATTTTACATGTACTAACTTGTTGAATACTCACAAGAACCCTGTTAGAGAACATACGGGTTTTCTCCCTCTTTTACCGTAGAGGAATAAGATGTGAAAAGCTAAGTAACTTTTCAAGGCAGCTCAGCTGATGGGGGCAAACGAGACTCTTACCCAGATGAGTGTAGTTTTAAATCTGTACTCATAAACACCACTCAGCTGTGTACTCTTGCCTTTCCAAGATTCATTTTGATGAGTGTTTGATGGATTTCCTCTACCGCAAACACCAGATTTCTTATTAAAATGGGTTTGTTCTTTGTTCTGTACACAGGTTTTCATTTACAGTTCACATTGTTTTTATTCTGATTTCAGCCCAATGGGTAATCACCTTTTCTCAGCATCCATAACTAAATCTTACTCTGTGGAAAATGAAATCCATCCCTGCCTTCTCATCTCTCTCAGTGACAGGAGGAAACACCTGGAGTGAGACAAGAACTCTTTCCTACTTGACTTATAGAATTGAGAGTACCTTAGAGATTGTAATCTAACCCTCTCCCTACATATACAAAGGAACTGAGGCCACAAATGAGTCTGTTAATTTCATTATTTTATTCAGTCATTCTAACATTCAACAATAGTTGAAGCACCCTAAGAACAGTTTATGTGTACGTGTGCTCTCAGTTGCTCAGTTTTGTCTTACTCTTTGCAACCCCATGGACTGCAGGCTCCTCTGTACATGGAATTTTCTAGGCAAGAATACTAAGGGTTGCCATTTCCTTTTCCAGGGGATCTCCCTGATAGGGGTCAAACCCACATCTCTTGCCTCTCCTGCATTAGCAGGCGGCTTCTTTACCACTAGAGCCACTTGGGATGCCCAGGAACCAGTTTATACTTTGCCCTGAAACAAGTTATTTCTCTGAGAGCTGTGGAGAATGTCAATTGATACCCTAGGAGTTGAGGGCAGCTGAGAGCTCACAATCCAACACAAAGAGGACTGTCAGATTGCCATGTTTTCTAAAATGCAAGGGTCACATTTTAAATAAAATGCTTCTCAGAACTTCCCCAAGTATTGCTAGTTTCCCTCCTCTAAGTTGTTTTAAGTCCCTGGGTCATATCATATTTCTAACAAAACATTTTTGCTCAAATCTGTTTTTTAAAAGGACATATGTCAATTCGTCATACTCTTGGGGCAAAGACAACTCACTTTGAGCTATTCAGTGCATTTATATTGAGTTTTTAAAATATATGCCATTTTAGTTAACTCATACTGTACTTGAAATTGCTTTTCAGAAGGAGTAAGTGACCATTTCAAGCTATGCTATTTAGAAAGAACAATTTCATTTTAAACAATTCGCCACAGGTCAGCTCATTTCAGAACTCCTGGAATCCAGTGGCCTATCATTATGACAGTTAGTTGAAATTCTCCATGGAAGAATTTCCATCCTATATTCTGACATAATGGAAGGATCTAAAATGTTACAGACATATCACTTTCTTCTTTTTCCTAATAGAAACATTCATTTGCCTGCAATTTAAAATTTTAAAGTTATTTTTCAAGATCCATCATCCTTACCTTGCCTATAACAGGTTGTTACAGGAATTTCATGGGGGTGATTTAGTGCTACTGAGGCATTTTTTACTTATATAAGGATACATGCTAGGGGTTACTGTGTGCTGGGAATTATGCTAGGTGTCTGAGCTACAAAGATGAAAACATGGAAAAGAGTTTGACAGTGATGGAACTAAATGTTTCAGAGTCTGTAAGTCTATGTCTATGAGTCAGACATATTGTTGGGCACTCTATATATGCCAGTTCATTTAGCTTTTTACCCTAAGGGGTATGTATTCTAATTTTTCGGATATAGAAGCTGAGCTCAAAAATATCAGCAAAACTCAAATCACTCAGTTTAATAAATATGATAGAGGAGAAATATGGTATCATGTCATATTTATTAGTTTATGTGTATGAATTCTAAAATGGAATTATAAACAAATGACCTGGGAACTAAGGAGAACACAAATTCTTCTTTCTAGGGTGCTGCTGTAAGGTAATATTTTAGTTAGGCTTTGGGAGTTGTATGAGAAAGAGGTGGAACTAGGGGACTTCTGGATTAAAGAAATGGAATAAAAGTTCTTTCAAAGATGAAACAGTGCGTGAGACAGGGAGTAGGCAGGCACTTCTAAGCTATAGAGTACATCGCATGAGGGGCTGCAGAGTAGAGTGGGCCTAATAAACACTATTAATGTATCAGCCCACATCCTTAAGTTTACCTCTGCTTTCCCCTGAAGCTTTTGTAGACAGCTTCTCAGTTTCAACACGAGTCTCTGCTTCTCTGCCTGGTAATGTTTTTTTTTGGCAACAGAGACCTTTGTTCAGCTGCAGATGGGTGCAACCTGGATGTGTGAGAAGGTTAATAACCTCAACCAATGGGAGAAGGGAAATAGAGGCAACCTGAGATGGATGCCCCACAGTTTCACAGGGGTCCTCCGTAGAACTGAACTGCATCTGCCTGGCTTTTAAATGCACATTTTAGGGTGTATTCTCACTTTCCTGTCTTTATTATTCTTTGGAGCTGGTATTCGCTTATTCAGGTAAAATTGCCTTTACCGAGTCTTTGTTTTAGTGTCTGCTTTCTGAGTCAGTGGGACTCACAGTAAGAGGGTAGGAAAAGTGGAAGCAGAGGAAGAGATAGGTAGGAGTCCCTCCTTATATGTTAAGAGACATGGACTTTACCCGAAGGAGAGGGGAAGTCATCAAAGGCTTTAAAGAGGAAAATAGTGTCAAGTTTTAATTTGGAAAGATTACTCAGACTATGTGGTTAAGATACAGTGGAGATATCAAGGTTGGCCAGGGAGACTATTGGGGGAATTTTTGCAGTCATTGAGTAGGTCTCAATTTGAGCTATTGATGTAGGACTAGTGACAGATTGAGACTTTTAAGATAGTATATGAAAGGGGATGGTTAGTGCATGTATCAGCCAAGATAACAGCAAGAAATAGATGTATATTCAAAATAAGGTTGCTTTAAAGAATGTGTAATGAAGGAACTGTTATAAAAATTGTTCGCAGGATGAAGGAAAACCATTAAAGGTAGTATCCCAAGGCAGGTAAAAGCAGAGGAACTTATTCTACCCTAGACCCAGAAGGACACTGCCCAAGAAATGGATTCCAGAGCCTAAAGGAGAGGGTAGTTCAGACAAGTCCCCTTGAGCAGAGGGTTGACCAGTCCTGAGGCTGAACCAGTCCGACACTCTCTGGGGAGGAAGCCAGAGGAAGAAAACCTAGACTTCTTTCTCTTCCCATTAGTATCCTGATGCAGCTCTCCACTGACCAAACCAATGATAAATCAGAGTTTAGGTCACATGTTGATGTAGACCATGCAAATCTGCCACCTGGGATGAAGGGCAGAAGGTCAAAGGAAAAGGGTAGATCTGGAAGGCAAAAGAAAGATCACACACAGTGTCCAGCTGCAAGACCTAGGGACCAGAAAGCAGAACCAAACGATTTAGGACAAAAATTGGAGGGAAAAGAAGGGAAGACCCTGCCTGCCTTGCAGAGGCTTTCTTAGTGTGCTCTGTAATGGTCTCCTGTCTAGGTGAAAGGTAGGTAGTGCACTTGGATGGGGTGTGATGGCATGGGCGCTGGGAATAAGCAGGCTGACAAGAGTGTGAGGCTGAGATCAGAGATGGGACCAGTGTGTTTGCTTAGTCCGGGGATTGTTGAATCTAGGTGGCCTGAAGCTGCAGAGAATGTACATGTGTGAGTGCATGTGTGTGTGTGTGCTCAGTCGCTCAGTCATGTCTGACTCTCTGCAACCCCATGGACAGCAGGCATCCAGGTTCCTCTGTCCATGGGATTTTCCAGGCAAGAATACTGGGTGGGTCCCCAAGCCCTCCTCCAGGGCATCTTCCCAACCCAGGGATCGAACTTGCGTCTCTTGCATCTCCTACTCTGGCAGGCAGACTCTTTACCACTGTGCCACCTGGGAAGTCTGTCATGCTGCAGTCCAGGGTCAGATACAGCTAAGTGACTGAACTGAACACTTGGGAAACCCTGCCTTAGAGTAAAATGAAACGTCTCTAAAAGTTCCTTTTTTCTCTGAAAATTAAGACTAGAAATGACACTTTCACATTCCACATGTCTACTTCTCAGCTCTGAAGTACATGTGAAGACACACACAGATACATACTCACACTTGTGAACCTGTGATGCTGGAAAGTACCAGTTTTGATAATATTTCTATTAAGCATCTGGTGATAGGTCCTAAGAAACTAGAGTATTCATTTTCCTGTTCCTTGCAGGCCAGGGAACATTTAGCCATCTGAAACTTTTTTGTGTTATTACTGTGAATAGTTCAACTGTATATAAGTGGGAAACAGGACTACAGTCATACTGAAGAGGTTTCTGGGCAATCAGTGCACTAGCAAAGACTCCTGCCTTTCTGGGGAATAGAATCCTTCAGAACCAGGCCTGTCTCACTTTGGTAGACAGAGAGAATGTCTGAGAAAATCCTTGATCTTCAAGTTAGTGACTCAAGGTTCAAATCCTGACTTTACCTCTTCCCTATGTAAGATTTAGCTGACTACACATACCTTCAGTTTCTTATCTGTAGGATTCAGAAAATGAGTCTGGCTTACTTTCTGCAATTGCTACAAGGCAATTTATGCGAAGCACAGTTCTTTACTGCATATTTCTAAATAAGAACTATCTATGTCTATTTATATATAGATAGTTTCCATTGTTTCCCCATCTATATCTATTTCTATACAAAGAATTATCACTATTTATTTTGTTACAACTTTCTACCAGGGAGAACAGAGTCCTTTGTTCCCATGGCTTGTAGACTTTTAGAAGAAAATGCTAAATTCTAGGTGGAAACATTATTATGAGCATTAGCTATTTGTTCAGATGGGTTTGGGTTTTAAGCCAGGCTCCTCCATTGATCAACTGTTCAAATCTAGGCAAGTTCCTTAAATTCCACTCAATTTCCATATCATTAAACTGAGAATAATAATATCCATGTCACAAGATTATTGCAAGAGTAAGTTAGATAATACACAGAAAGGATTAGCATTCACCACAGAGAGTGAGCGCTCTGCTAATGGTAAATATTTTTCATTGGCTGGTTAGCTTCTTTTCTCCTTCTCCCAGTCCTATTTCCCAACTCTCCCCATCCCTTCCTTTTTCTCCTTCTCCTCTTGCCTGAGACTAAACCCGCAGGGATTCTAGAATGAGTATAAGATGACACTTGGCCTAGGGATGAGTCTAGAAACTTTACATATGTTGGTCTATTTTATCCTCACAAGAAACTTAGATATAGTCCCCATATGACACATGAGTAACCAAGGCTCAGAGAGGGTACATAATTGCCAGAGTCACACAGCTGATAATTGGCAACACCAGTTTAAACATGGATTTGCCCAGCTCCACAGTTCTTCCAACATCTCCATTCTGGCTCATGCAAAATTAAATGTGATTATGTAATAAAGGAAAACACTTTGTAATGTGTGAAGTGATACACGTGAAATGCTCTTATTTTACATATTGTAAAAATGTTAACAACTACACTACTGGCTTGGCACAGGGGCCTTTAATATACAGTCTGACTTGCACTCACCGGGCAGATGAGGCTGTTTGCTTCTACATTGACCGACAGGGTAGACTCAGCAAAAACTGCGAGGGGACTATTCAGTGTTCCCTGTCTTTTCAGGCACAGGGAAGGATGAGTAAGACAGGCCAGCAGTCTACTTCCTCCCCATGGTGCCGTTGAGAATCAGCTGTGAACGGTGAGGGAGTGGGTCCACATGTAGCCCAGAATGTGGTTTCCATCAACAGACAAGGTGGCTTCCGAGAATCTCAGTCCCAGAATAGTTAAGGAGAGTAACAAACGGAAGCATACAGCACATCGGGCTTGATACCAGGGTATGGGGATGGCCCACTGCCTGGGTCTTTAAAAGGCATTTACTGAGCTAAGAACTTAGCTGAAATAATAATTTAAGCATCCAATTAGCACAACAGCTGGATTTTTAATTCTTTTTTTTTAAACTTGTTCACAAGTGAACTGCATTCTAAAAAAACAATGACCTATTTTTAAACTCACATGTTACTGGCAGAGCAAAAATTCTGGTTAAGGTGCACTAGACTGTCACTGGTAGTGATAATGAAGGAAGAAAACAGGAAATGTCTGAATAAATGTCCAACCAGGGATGTTTGATTAGTTGTCACCCTCTCTTGCTTGCCTTTCATCCTTCCTTTCTTCCTCCTTCTATTATTTCTCTTCCTTCCTTATTCTACTGAAAAACAATACAAATTTTTAGGAGAGTGGTGATGGTTTTCTAAGGCTAGGGGTGATACTAAAACTTCTTTGTGGTTAATTCTGAAGGCCCAGAAGAGGTCAATGTGATTAACTCTGTGACTTTCTTAAATATCTTAATCATGTGAATATTTTTTTCCTCCAGGGCATTATCTAAAATCCAGCAGAAGAATTTCAACATTTTCCTTGGAAGCTCCTTTTAAGTTCACTTAAGCAAATCTGCAATTTTGCACAAAGTTCCATTTAACCTATGATGTTTTACATGGGCTTATTTAATTGGAGGGCTTCCCTGATAGCTCAGTTGGTAAAGAATCTACCTGCAATGCAGGAGGCCTGGATTTGACTCCTAGGTTGAGAAGATCCACTGGAGAAGGGATAGGCTACCCACTCCGGTATTCCTGGGCTTCTCTTGTGGCTCAGCTGGTAAAGAATCTGCCTGCAATGTGGGAGACCTGGGTTCGATCCCTGGGTTGGGAAGATCTCCTGGAGAAAGGAAAGGCTACCCAATCCAGTATTGTGGCCTGGAGAATTCCATGGACTGTATAGTCCATGGGGTCTCAAAGAATTAGACAAACTGAGCAACTTTCACTTATTTAATCATAAGTGAAAAATGGGGAAAACATTTATATAACTGTTTATTTACAACATTCAAAGACAAAATCAATAGTTTAAAAAATGCTTTTGAGATGAGTCTCATAAGAAGTTCTTTTCTGTGAAGTTAATTGGAGTTTGTGGCATTCCTAGTCATTTAATCTATCTGTATACTAATTTATACATATTTATCTATAGGTAGATATATACACATATCAGGATATCAGCTTTATTGCTGAGCACATGGATTCTAAATACAGCTGCTTTGTGTGTTTTGTTCTGTACTAAGAGCATCATATAAATGAGCTCAATTAATTCTCCAGTGATCTGGTAAGAGATATATCATTTATTACAATTTATAAAAGAAGAAACCCAGGATTAGAGAGGTTAGGCAACTTTCCTAAGTCAGAAAGTGGCAATTCTCACATCAGGATTAATTTCCCAACTCAGGTTCTTTCAAATGTACATTCTGTTTCCCTCCTTTTTTATTAGAAGACTATAACTTCTTCCCACTTGGTAGCTAAGTAAAGTAAACATAGAAAGCATTGCTATGCCTACTATACACGTGATAAAACAGTACCAGAGATTCTAAAGTGATCAGTTCACAGCAATGCCAGAGACGTCGGAGACTTTTCTCAGGTAAAGTGAATGAATCACTATGATAATGAATTGTCATATTATCAAGATATTTTATTAAGTTAAAATTTAAAAAGTGTCTTTTTCTTTGCCCAAGAGAACTCTCTACAGAAAAAGATGATTTTTAATGAAAAATGAAAACTATGACTATTGCAACAAGGAGCAAACATGTACAAGCACTCAGTTCTCTCCAACTCTTTGTGACCCTATGAACCATAGCCCACCAGGCTCCTCTGTCCATGGAATTTTCCAGGCAAGAATACTGGAGTGGGTTGCCATTTCCTGCTCCAGGGGATTTTCCTCACCCAGGGATCAAACCCCCATCTCTTGCATCTCTTGTGTCTCCTGCATTGGCAGGCAGATTCTTAACCCCTGTATAATGGATGTGAGAGTTGGACTGTGAAGAAGGCTGAGCCCCGAAGAACTGATGCTTTTGAACTGTGGTGTTGGAGAAGACTCTTGAGAATTCCTTGGACTGCAAGGAGATCCAACCAGTCCACTCTGAAGGAAATCAGCTCTGGGATTTCTTTGGAAGGAATGATGCTAAAGCTGAAACTCCAGTACTTTGGCCACCTCATGTGAAGAGTTGACTCATTGGAAAAGACTCTGATGCTGGGAGGGATTGAGGGCAGGAGAAGAAGGGGACAACAGAGGATAAGATGGCTGGATGGCATCACTGACTCGATGGACGCAAGTCTGAGTGAACTCTGGGAGTTGGTGATGGACAGGCAGGCCTGGCTTGCTGCAATTCATGGGGTTGCAAAGAGTCGGACATGACTGAGCGACTGAACTGAACTGAACTGACCTGAACCTGGAAAGCCCATCACACAACAGGAAAGTGAAACGTAAATGCTTTTATAGGATTGATGACTATCTTCCGTCTGCTCTGAAACTACAGGGAACTTTTCATTTGTTTTCTCCTGCTTGGTTTACCTCTGACTTTACATCAATAAGTTTCATTTCTTGTGATTGTAACAAGATCATCATCAATGATATTTCAACTCCACTTTCACTGCAGGAAGCCCCAGTAGTTCTCACTGCCAGTAGGACTGTGAATCCTACAATAATTTTCTGTAGGATTCCGAGGCAGGTTATTAAGTTACCAACCAAAGCAATGACAGACTAGATGTCTTCATGGAAACGCTGAAACTCAGCTCCAAGTCTTTCTTCCCAGCTCATCCCTGGTTCTACCACAGTACAGTTTACTCAGATCTTGTAACCTTTTATTATATTGACTGAACACTGCTGCAAATGGATCCTGACTTGGATTATTTTCTTCTGGCCCTTACTGTGAAAATGAACAATTCACCTGGATTTGTCTTTTTTTTTGAAAAAGGTTGTCTAATCTTGTCTGGATCAGACCTGTCTAGGAGAGATATAGTGTGAAGCACATGTAAAATTTTCAACGTTTTTTACTAATGACATTTTTTAAAAGAAAAAGGTAAGCTTAGTTTTAATAAATTTTTTAGCCTAGAATATCACATATAGGATGTAACCAATGTAAAAAAAAAATTAATGGGGTATTTTGCAGTCTTCATACCAAGTTTGTGAAATATGATATATATTTACACTTTACAGCATATCTCAACTTGAACGAACCATGCTAAAAATGTTCACTAGTCACATGTCGTTTAGTGGCTGTTGTATTGGACAGTGCAGGCATAGCTTTGCAATTATGGAGATAAAAACAGGTTTTTGCATGATGAAAACTTGCATTAAAGACTTTGTCATGAAATTTTAATTAAAAACAAGAACCAGTTTGTCAAATATTTATTGTCAACTATGTACCATACGAAGGATATAGGAAAAGTAAGGTTGTTTGTTAGAAAGAAGTATAAAATAACTTTTCCATTGTTCCATCGCCAAGGAGCTAAATCGTTCTAAATGGATGCAATGGCGAGGGATCGGTAGGATGAAGAATATAAACTAGTATTACAAAGGGATTTCTTTTAGTACTCATTTCTCTATCCAATGGGAGAGCTATTTTTCTTTTTATAGCTAGGACATTAATGAAGTCCTCCCAACTGCATTCCTTCCCTATTTTCCCTCCACTCAATCCAAAGAACTAAACAAGTTTCCTTTCATTGGGACAGCTTCAGGATAAGAAATTCAGAGCAGAGGGACAAGATGCCCCCAGATCATAATGCTCTCAGGGAGAGAACCAAAGACCTAGCCCTACACTGGGAGAAAATCTGATAATTACAATCAAGCCTCTTTACCAGCTGTGTGATACAATGGGCAAATGTTTCTTTATTTTTAAATCTAGACTTTGGATTTTTTGATAGAGAATAAAAGACTGTGCTGTCTTTATTCAGTAATGGCCTTGGTATAAGAAAGTGACACCCTTGTGTAGCTTAGTGTGAGATGAGATCAACATGGTACAAATCAAGAAATTCAACTCAGCCAGATGAGACCTTCCTGGGTTAAGGGCTTCAGTTCAATTCAGTTCAGTTTAGTCGCTCAGTCATGTACGACTCTTTGTGACCCCATGAATCGCAGCACCCCAGGCCTCCCTGTCTATCACCATCTCCCAGAGTTCACTCAGACTCATGTCCATCGAGTCAGTGATGCCATGCAGCCATCTCATCCTCTGTCATCCCCTTCTCCTCCTGCCCCCAATCCCTCCCAGCATCAGAGTCTTTTCCAATGAGTCAACTCTTTGCATGAGGTGGCCAAAGTACTGGAGTTTCAGCTTTAGCATAATTCCCCCCAAAGAAATCCCAGGGCTGAACTTCAGAATGGACTGGTTGGATCTCCTTGCAGTCCAAGGGATTCTCAAGAGTCTTCTCCAACACCACAGTTCAAAAGCATCAATTCTTCAGGGCTCAGCCTTCTTCACAGTCCAACTCTCACATCCATACATGACCACAGGAAAAACCATAGCCTTGACTAGACAGACCTTTGTTGGCAAAGTAATGTCTCTGCTTTTCAATATGCTATCTAGTTTGGTCATAACTTTTCTTCCAAGGAGTAAGCATCTTTGAATTTCATGGCTGGAGTCACCATCTGCAGTGATTTTGGAGCCCAAAAAGATAAAGTCTGACACTGTTTCCACTGTTTCCCCTCTATATCCCATGAAGTGATGGGACTGAATGCCATGATCTTTGTTTTCTGAATGTTGAGCTTTAAGCCAACTTTTTCGCTCTCCTCTTTCACTTTCATCAAGAGGCTTTTTAGTTCCTCTTCACTTTCTGCCATAAGGGTGGTATCATCTGCATATCTGAGATTATTGATATTTCCCAGTCAATCTTAATTCCAGCTTGTGCTACTTCCAGTCCAGCGTTTCTCATGATGTACCCTGCATATAAGTTAGATAAGCAGGGTGACAATATACAGCCTTGATGTTCTCCTTTTCCTATTTGGAACCAGTCTGTTGTTCCATGTCCAGTTCTAACTGTTGCTTCCTGACCTGCATATACGTTTCTCAAGAGGCAGGTTAGGTGGTCTGTTATTCCCATCTCTTTCAGAATTTCCCACAGTTTATTGTGATCCACACAATCAAAGGCTTTGGCACAGTCAATAAAACAGAAATAGATGTTTTTCTGGAACTCTCTTGCTTTTTCGATGATCCAGCGGATGTCGGCATTTTGATATCTTGTTCGCTTCAGCAATATGTGAACCGTGAAATTCCAGATGTTCAAGCTGGTTTTAGAAAAGGCAGAGGAACCAGAGATCAAATTGCCAACATCCACTGGTTAAGGGCTTACTTTTCATTAACTCTTCATAGGGAAGAATTTCGGATTCTAAACTAGGACTTGCCTGCATGTCTTTTATAAGTCATGGTACTGTAAAATCCTTCTGAGGTCTGGTTTCAGAATTCTTTGCCTATATCCTCTACTTTGTTGTTGTTGTTCAGTCGCTCAGTCATGCCCAGCTCTTTGCAACCCCATGGACTACAGCGTGCCAGGCTTCCCTGTTCTTCACTGTCTCCTGGAATTTGCTGACTCATGTCCACTGAGTCAGTGATGCCATCCAACCATCTCATCCTCTGTCACCTCCTTATTCTCCTGCCCTCAGTCTTTCCCATCATGAGGGTCTTTTCCAGTGATTAGGTTCTTCATATCAGGTGGCCAAAGTATTGGAGCTTCAGCGTCAACATTTGTTCTTCCAATGAATATTCAGGGTTGGTTTCCTTTAGGATTGACTGGTTTGCTCTCATCCCAGTACAAGGGACTATTAAGAGTTTTCTCCAACACCACTGTTCGAAAGTGTCCATTCTTTGGTACTCAGCCTTCTTTATGGTCCAACTCACATCTGTATATGACTACTGGAAAACCATAGCTTTGACTATATGCATCTTTGTTGGGAAAGTGATATGTTTTCTTTTTAATATGCTGTCTAGGTTGGTCATATCTTTTCTTCCAAGAAGCAAGTGTCTTTTAATTTCATGGTGCAGTCTGTCTGCAATGATTTTGGAGCCCAGGATAATAAAGGCTATCACTGTTTCCATTGTTTTCCCATCTATTTGCCATGAAGTGATGGGATTGGATGTTATGAAATTTGCTTTTGAATATTGAGTTTTTAAGCCAGCTTTTTCACTGTCCTCTTTCACCTTCATCAAGAGGCTCTTTAGTTCCTCTTCACTTTCTGCCATAAGGGTGGTGTCATCTGAATATCTGAGGTTATTGATATTTCTCCCATCTATCTTGATTCCAGCTTGAGCTTCATCCAGCTGGCACTTTGCATGATGTACTCTGCATATAAGTTAAATAAGCAGGATGGCAATATACAACCTTGATGTACTCCTTTCCCAGTTTGGAACCAGTCCATGTCTGATTCTTACTTTTGCTTCTTGACCTACATACAGACTTCTCAGGAGGCAGGTCAGATGGTCTGGTATTCCCATCTCTTTCAGAATTTTCCATAGTTTATTGTGATCCACATAGTCAAAGGCTTTAGCATAGTCAATGAAATAGAAATAGATGTTTTTTCCTGGAATTCCCTTGCTTTTTCTATGATCCAGTAGATGTTGGCAATTTAAGCTCTGGTTCCTTTGCCTTTTCTAAATCCAGCTTGTACTTCTGGAAGTTCTCAGATCAAGTACTGTTCCTAGCTTGAAGGATTTTGAGCATTATCTTGCTAGCATGTGAAATGAATGCAATTGTGCAGTAGTTTGAACATTCCTTGGCATTGTCCTTCTTTGGGATTGGAATGAAAACTGACTTTTCCAGTCCTGTGGTCACTGTTGAGTTTTCCAAATTTGCTGACATATAGAATGCAGCACTCTAACAGCATCATCTTTTAGGATTTGAAATAGCTCAGCTGAAATTCCATCACCTCCAATAACTTTTTTTGTAGTTATTCTTCCTAAGGCCTACTTGACCTCACACTCCAGGATGTCTGGCTCGAGGTGAGTGACCACACCATAATGGTTCTTTGGATCACTGAGACCTTTTTTATACAGTTCTCCTATATATTCTTGCCACCTCTTAATTTCTTGTACTTCTGTTATGTCCATACCATTTCTGTCCTTTTATTGTGCCCATCTTTGCATGAAATGTAAAGATAGACCTTACTTGACAATTACAGTCATGATTCTCATCCCCAGGACCACTTAAACAGAGCCTTGCAAGGAAATCTGCTTAACAAGATTTGTTTCTTTCTGGTGGACTGTGCATTATACTAATAGTCTACAGAGGATGGCAAAAATGTTTATAGAAAAAAATTTATCAAAGCAAATGCCAAACGGATGGAATAGATAATACATGAGTTGAAAGGCAAGAAAGATCAATGTGGGCTTTGTTGATTGGGAGGTGAGACACGAAATGGACTCGAGAGAATGGGTAGAAAGTGTACCATCATAAGCTGGAAAGTTATCAAGCAGAAAACCAGAAAGTTTTGCTTGCTGTTTTTATTTATGGGCTGAACACGCACTTTAGGGAGCCCATGTGGCCCTTTCACAGTGTAGATAGCCTCAGTCTGGTCTTAATCAGGCTGAAAGTATTGGCTTCAGACTCTGGCTTAGGTTTTCTTTCCTGGCATTTTCTGTTTTTTAGAGGAAATGGGAAACACACTCAGCTCACTATACTCTGGAATATACCATGGGTATTGCTGTAATTCAATAAGGATTATTAAGGAGAGGAGTAATAAAACAGTAGAAATAATAAAACACAGTGATAGCCCAGTACCCAGAGACAGAACTGAAATTTACCAGAAATTGTATAGCTTTTGATTAATCTATCAGAGCACCCCCCAAAAACAAAAGAGAAGGTTAATCAATATCTATAATCCTTTAATAAATAATAAATTGTTTTCAATGGAATGTGAGAGACTTGTTTCTTATTTGCTTTTCCTTTGTTTGGTAATTCAGCAGAGTTCACACCCTATCAATCCATTTTAACGAGTTCTTAGTTTATGTATTTCATTTGTCCCTGATGTCATATTATTAGTGGATTTGAGGGATTGTACTATTTATAAGAAAACAGGCAAAGGAAGAAAAAATACTTTCCTTTGCCTAAAAGTGAATCTCTACTGTTAAAGAATCTAATTTTTTCTTTACTTCCCATCCTCCCACCCTCTTGTTCACTTTTTCTCCCTCTCTGCCTCTCTGCTTTGGTTTGGTTCCTTTTATTTGTTAGAAGACAGTGATATTGTTCAATCATAACAGAGAATTTACTGTCTTCCAATTTTAAATTATTCTTCAGAAGAATTCAGATGTTCTTAATATATCATGTAAAATGTCATTTATCTTAAAAAAATAAGAAAATCTCCATGCAATTAAGTGTTCTATATAGTATATTAGATCTCATGTTATTCACAAGGATCTCTGGATTCTATCTAGCTCTACTCCTTTGAAATTTCTCTTGGGAAATTGACAAAAATCCTTAGCTTGTTTGTGTTTAGGTTTCAACATCTGAATGTAAAGGAATGTCTTGAGAACCAAATACAACTATATCTGCAGAAGGGCACTAAAAGCTTATCAAATACCTCCATCTGAAAGTTAATAGTCACATAGGCCATATGGGAAAATGTCTTTGATTTTCTCACATTTATTTATTACTGTTTGGCCTAAGAATCAGTATATTTGTTCAAAAGTTAAAGTTCTTTATATAAGTGAGTCTGTTTCTTAGACTCCTGTTAATATAATCAGTGGATTTGGAAATTTCATAGAGACATAAACCACTAATTTTTTTATGATTAACTATGTGGCTTAGGCAGTTGGTTTATCCCAGTTTTTGTCTCAATGCACATTTACTTCAAAAAATTTCAGCTTATGTAAAAGGAAGAAAATGAATTGCCTACAATCCCATACCACTCTTCATCACAGTTAACATCCTAGTGTATATCTTCTGGTAAATATATATATGTATATGCATATATTCATATATGAATACATGTCTGTATGGAATAAAAATGTATAAATTATATATGATATATGTAAGCAAATATTTCATATAGTATATAAATGTATGTTAGATGTATTATTTATTAACATATATGCTGTGCTGTGCTGAGTTGCTCAGTTGTGTCCGACTCTTTGTGACCCCATGGACTATAGCCCGCCAGGCTCCTCTGTCCATAGGGATTCTTCAGGCAAGAAGACTGGAGAGGGTTGCCATGACTTCCTCCACGGGATTGTCCCAACCCGGGGATTGAACCCAGTCTCCCGCATTGCAGATGGATTCTTTACCACCTGAGCTACCAGGGAAGCCCATTAAACTATATAAATAATGCATATAAATATATAAATGTACAAATAAATGTATATGCATACATATTTATATATACAGCTATAGGTATCTAAATGTGTATGAATATACATGTAAAATTACCACCAGTATTAGTCATTTAATATATTCCTCTTAGTAATTTTACTTACATATATATGTTTTCTATTTTTACATTACAAAAATATACTTTCCCATAGCTAAATTTTACAGGCAATAATTTTTTATAAAATGTACTATTTCCCCAGTTCTGTTTAAGTCATATTTTGAACTGTGCTGTCTCTCTTTACATCATGGAGTTAAAACCTAATGAAAGCACATTTTGGCGGTTTTGGCCTTATTCACATAAAAAGTCCTGAATCCTACTCCTTCCTGTCTTTGTTCTTTGATTCCACTCTGCTTTTAGCACCCTCAGACCTTCTTGGTTTTAGCTGTCATTCCGGATCCCCAATTTAGCTCTTAGTCTTGACAACAGATCTGGCTTCTTTTCTCTAGTTTTAAACCTTGGCATTCTCCTCTGGATGCAGCTTGCCCTCCCCAAATGGCTTCATTCCCTCCTGACCATTCTGGGAAACTGTGAAGCTCAGTCAAGCCTGAGCTTGGCTGCCCTGTTCATTCGGCTGGAATTTAAATGCATGGCAGAATAGAGTGTTTAGAACTCGAGATTGTGGGCAGATTACAGAGGCCTTGAGTGCCAAAGTAAAGGGTTTAGACTCTTTTCTGTAGACATTGTGGCCTCAATTAAGGATTTTAAACAGGGTATGCTTTAGGGAGATTAATTTGGGATTTGTATGTAAAATGAAACAGAGGGGGAAAGACCCGAGATGAGAGACTATCAGAATGGACCAAATGATGGATACTCTGAGTCTGTAATAAGTTAGAAAAAGAGGAAGAGAGGATGTGACAGTTTTTTGTTTTTGTTTTTTTTTAGTAGAACAGGTGGGACTTGTAAGACACAAGGATATTATTATTAGTAGTAATACTACAGACAATAATATTATAAAGATCTTACTGTGTACTAGGTACCATACTATGTATTTTACAGGTATTAGCTCATTTAGCTCTTTTAATAATCTGAGGTGAAAACAATTATTTTCCTAATTTTGCAAATGAAGAAATTTAGGATTAGAAAAGTTAATTAACTTGCCCAGGATCACATGAGTCAAGTGGCCTTCTAATCCAGATTAATCAGATTTCAGTGCCCGCGCTCCTGATTGAGTTAAAAATGGAAGATAATAGCGGAAATAAGGAACATGAAAGGGACTGCATTGCTGCCTATAAATATAAAGGGGAAGGATATCTTAGGAGAATTCACTATTTTTAACTCTAGCTAAAACCTCAATGACTGTTTCTGATTTTCAGGATAGAATGTTTTTTATTCTGTAATAGCTAGGAATAATCATCCTAGTCTTCCCCTCCTTTCCTAAAGTCTCTCACAGAGCTTCCTATTCTTGTTTACATGGAATTGAGCAGCTTGCATTGTCAGAGCTTTGCCTAAATTGTGGTTGCAGAATTAGCCTCCTGCTGTTAGAACTCAGTGTTGTGAAATGAGATCTCATGATATAGTTACAGTCACCCAGTTGACGCTGATACTTTTCAGTTGCTGTTTCCTCCCATACAAATAAAACTGTTGCCAAACATATTTATTAGTTCCTGATAAAAAGCATCTCTTGATTTTAATCCAATACAAGGCATTAAGTTAAATGTCAAGATAATATCAGTTTTGTCTTTGAAAGGTATTATCATACAAAAAACCCTGGGATTGTCTTTTAGGTAAGTGCAAACCCTGTTCTAGGTTTTGTAAATGTACTGGGCTGGCCAAAACGTTTGTTTGGTAAATCCAAACGAACGTTTTGGCCAGCCAAATAATACAGAAGATTCCCTCTCTTATGGAGATTCACTTCCATTGTAGCTGCATATAGACTACCAGCTTTTCCAGCTAGCTATTAATCAAAAGTAAACAAATGACTCTTACACATGATTAAATTATTACAATAAAGATTTTATATCTCTCCTGAATGAATGAATAAATGAAAAATATACATTTTAGCCATTATTCAGAGAAGGGCAATGACACCCCACTCCAGTACTCTTGCCTGGAGAATCCCATGGGTGGAGGAGCATGGTAGGCTGCAGGTTCATGGGGTCGCTAAGAGTCGGACATGACTAAGTGACTTCACTTTCACTTTTCGCTTTCATGCATTGGAGAAGGAAATGGCAACCCACTCTAGTGTTCTTGCCTGGAGAATCCTAGGGACAGAGGAGCCTGTTGGGTGCCGTCTATGGGGTCACACAGAGTCGGACACGACTGACGTGACTTAGCAGCAGCAGCATCAGCAGCAGCAGCAGCAGCAGCCAATTATTCATCAACCCTATAGCCTGCTTGTAAATAATTGGAGACTAGACCAAGTTAATGAAATGAGAGAAGAAAAGGAAATGACTGGTATAGAGATTGGGAACGAATAGATAAAACTGTTTTTGTTCACAATTGTTTATGTAGAAAATTCCAAAACCAACACAATATTGTAAAGTAATTAGCCTCCAATTAAAATAAATTTATATTAAAAAAAGAAAATTCCAAGAAAAGTAAAGAAAAAAACAAAACACACACAAAAAACTCCTTGAGTCAATAAGCAATTATAATAAGGCTGTAGAATACAAGGCTAATACACAAAAGTCAGTGATTGTCTATACAAAAATGAACAATTGGAATTTGAAGTTGAAAACCTGTTGCCATTTTTATTGTCACTAAAAAAGGTAAGAAATGCTTAAGCATAAAACTAATACTATATATATAGGATCCATATTAGGAAAACTAGAAAACTTCTGCTTTGTTGACTATGCTAAAAAGTTTAACTGTGTGGAGCACAACGAACTGTGGAAAATTCCTAAAAAGATGGGAATATCAGACCACCTTACCTGTCTCCTGAGAAATCGGCATGCAGGTCAAGAAGCAACAGTTAGAACTGGACATGAAACAATGGACTGGTTCCAAATTGGGAAAGGACCATGTCAAGGCTGTATATCGACACCCTGCTTATTTAATTTATATGCAGAGTACATCATGCGAAAAGCCAGGCTGGATGAAGCACAAGCTGGAATCAAGATTACTAGGAGAAATATAAATAACTTCACATAGGCAGATGACACCACCTTCATGGCAGAAAGCAAAGAGGAACTAAAGAGCCCCTTGGTGGAAGTGAAAGAGGAGAGTGGAAAAGCTGACTTAAAACTCAACATTCAAAAAATGAAGATTTTGGAATCCAGTCCCATCACTTCATGGCAAATAGATGGGGAAACAATAGAAACAGTGATAGACTTTATTTTAGGGGGCAGAAAGTGAAGAGGAACTAAATAGCCTCTTGATGAAAGTGAAAGAGGAGAGTGAAAAAGTTGGCTGAAGCCTCAACATTCAGAAAATGAAGATCATGGAATCTGGTCCCATCGCTTCATGGGAAATAGATGGGGAAACAGTGGAAACAGTGTCAGACTTTATTTTGGGGGGCTCCAAAATCACTGCAGATGGTGACTGCAGCCATGAAATTCAAAGACACTTACTCCTTGGAAGGAAAGTTATGACCAACCTAGATAGCAAATTAAAAAGCAGAGGCTTTACTTTGCCAACAAAGGTCCGTCTAGCCAAGGCTATCGTTTTTCCAGTGGTCATGTATGGATGTGAGAGTTGGACTGTGAAGAAGGCTGAGCGCCAAAGAATTGATGCTTTTGAACTGTGGTGCTGGAGAAGACTCTTGAGAGTCCCTTGGACTGCAAGGAGATCCAACCAGTCCATTCTAAAGGAGATTAGTTCTGGGTGTTCATTGGAAGCTGAAACTCCAGTATTTTGGCCACCTCATGCGAAGAATTGACTCATTGGCAAAGACTCTGATGCTGGGAGGGATTGGGGGCAGGAGGAGAAGGGACGACAGAGGATGAGATGGCTGGATGACATCACCGACTCAATGGACATGAGTTTGAGTGATCTCCAGGAGTTGGTGATGGACAGGGAGGCCTGGTGTGCTGTGATTCATGGCGTTGCAAAGAGTCAGACACTACTGAGCAACTGAACTGAACTGAACTGAACTGAAAATCACTGCAGATGGTGACTGCAGCCATTAAAAGACATTTGCCCCTTGGAAGAAAAGCTATGACCAACCTAGGCAGCATATTAAAAGGCAGAGACATACATTACTTTGCTTACAAAGGTTCATCTAGTCAAAGCTATGGTTTTTCCAGTAATGACTACTGTTGTACTCATGTACGGATATGAGAGTTGGATTTTAAAGAAAGCTGAAGAATTGATGCTTTTGAACTGTGGAGTTGGAGAAGACTCTTGAGTGCCCCTTGGACTGCAAGGAGATCCAACCAGTCAGCAATCTAAAGGAGGTCAGTCCTAAATATTCACTGGAAGGACTGATGCTGAAGCCGAAACTCTAATACTTTGGCCACCTGATGTGAACAACTGACCCATGGGAAAAGACCCTGATGCTGGGAAAGATTGAAGCAGGAGGAAAGGGGGATGACAGAGGATGAGATGATTGAATGGCATCACCAACTCGATGGATATGAGTTGAGCAAGCTCTGGGAGTTAGTGATGGACAAGGAAGTCTGGCGTGCTACAGTCTATGGGGTTGTGAAGAGCTGAAGTTGACTGAGTGACTGAACTGAATGGAACTGAATGAAAGGAATCAAAGATCTAAATAAATGGAGAGGTAGTCTATATTCATAGGTAGGAAGATTATTAAGATGTTAATTCTCCCCTACTTGATCTATAAATTCAATGCAATCTCAATCAAAATCTGAATGTCAACAAAATTGTTTTAAAGGAATAATTTAAGTGTATTCAGAAAGACAAATCTCCCAAGTAGCCAACATAATCCTGTGTTGAATAGTACATAATATTGAAGAAAACGACCAAAATTGGAGAATTAACCTGACTTCAAGACTTATTTTAAAACCATAGTAATCAAGACAGATGTTTTGGTGAAAGAATAAACAAATAAGTCAGCGGAACAGAATGGCGGGTCAAGAAAGAGACCCTTACGGATTATCTCTGACAAAGTAGCTAAGGCAATTCAATGTAGAAAGGGCAATCTTTTCAACAAATGGTGCTAGAACAACTGGACATCGATATGCAAAATATGAACCTAAACACGTATCTTACACCACTTATAAAAATTAACTCAAAATAAATCACTGGCCTAAATGTAAAATGCAAAACTCTAAAATTTATAGATGATAATTTAGAAGAAAATCTAAATTACCTCTGTTGGGCAATGAGGTTTTTAAATACCAAAAGCACAATCCCTGAAAGAAAATTCACAAGGCAAACTTCTAAAAATAAAATTTCTACTCTGCAAAAGGCACTGTTAAAAATATAAAGAGACAAATCACAGGCTGGGAGAAAATATTTGCAGAACACATACCTGAGAAAGGACTTACATCCAAAATATACACAGAATTCAGCAATTAAACAGCAACAACACAATTATAAAATAGGCTAAAGATCTTAAAGGCACCTCACAAAAGAAGATAAATGTGGAATAAGCATATTAAAATTTGCTGAACATCATATGTTATTAGGGAATTTCAAATTCAAACAATGAGACACCATTAATACCTATTAGAATTACTAAAATCTAATAACATAGCAGCACCAGTTGCTAGTAAGGATGTAAAGCAACAGTAACTCTCATTTGTTGTTGGAGAGAATGAAAAATTCTACAACCACTTGAAGAGTTTCAGTTTCTTGCAAAGTGAAATGTAGTATCTTACCATGTGATTTTGAGATTACACATCTAGATACTTACCCAAAAGAGTTGAAAATATATACCCACACAAAAGCCTGGACACAAATGTTTACAGTAACTTTATTCATAATTGCTTCAAATTAGAAACAGTCAAAATGTCCTTCAATAGGTGAATGGATATGTAAACTGTGATATGTGTAAGCAATTGTATATTACTCAATGATAAAAAGAAATGAGCTATCTTTTCATCTAGCCATGAGAAGATATGGAGAAAACTTAAAGGCATATTGGGAAGTGACAGAAGCCAGCATAAAATGTCTACCTACCTACCATGATTCTGCCTATATGACATCCTGGAAAAGGCAAAGCTACAGAGATAATTTTAAAAAGGCATGAAGGAGAGGGATGAAGCATAGAAAAATTTTAGGACAGTGAAACTGTTCTCTAGGGTGCTGTAATGTGGATACATGACATTACAGATGTGTCCAGACACACAGGAGTGTACAGCACAGGGTAGACAGTAATACACACTATGGAATTTAGTTAATAGTAATATATCACTTCATGGGAAATATATGGGGAAACAGTGGAAACAGTTTCAAACTTTATTTTTTGGGGCTCCAAAATCACTGCAGATGGTGATTGCAGCCATGAAATTAAAATACGCTTACTCCTTGGAAGAAAAGTTATGACCAACCTAGACAGCATATTCAAAAGCAGAGACATTACTTTGCTGGCTAAGGTCCGTCTGGTCAAGGCTATGGTTTTTCCTGTGGTCATGTATGGATGTGAGAGTTGGACTATGAAGAAAGCTGAGCACCAAAGGATTGATGCTTTTGAACTGTGCTGTTGCAGAAGACTCTTGAGAGTCCCTTGGACTGCAAGGAGATCCAACCAGTCCATTCTGAAGGAGATCAGCCCTGGGATTTCTTTGGAAGGAATGATGCTAAAGCTGAAACTCCAGTACTTTGGCCACCTCATGCAAAGAGTTGACTCACTGGAAAAGACTTTGATGCTGGGAGGAATTGGGGGCGGGAGGAGAAGGGGATGACAGAGGATGAGATGGCTGGATGGCATCACTGATTCGATGAACGTGAATCTGAGTGAACTCCGGGAGTTGGTGATGGACAGGGAGGCCTGGCGTGCTGCGATTCATGGGGTTGCAGAGTCGGACACGACTGAGCAACTGAACTGAACTGAAGTGAACTGAGTATATCAGTATGAGTTCATCCATGTAATGCATGTTCCATACTATTGTGAGATGTTAATAATAGGAGAAACTCTGTAGGGAGACGGAGAATATAGAAACCCTTTAAAAGATCAGCTCAGTTTCTAAACCTGAAACTTCTAAAATCCAAATGAAGTCTACTAATTTAAAAAATGTGGTGGTTAATATCACCACTGATATCAGAAAAGTCTTTATGTAAAGGAAAGCTGTCAAGCTCATGGTAGGAGATGCAAATATTCCAAAATTTTGGCTTTTGCTTAAAACTCAAATTTTATCATTGGCAACAAAAGCTGTCAGTCGTGTTCCTTGAAGTGACAGGTTTGTTTCATTCATTATCAAGAAAACTCTTGGAAAACATCTAAGTCTGAATAACCATAGTATGTCTGTTTGTCATTCTTTCAAGTAAAAATGCAGCTGGCAGGGCTTGTAGCTCAAATTGCACAGGTGCATTTCCTCTTGAGAACCTTATAGTATAGTATGCAGCAAAAATGCTTTATGTGTTCTGTCCATTTCATCACAAAAGTATTAAAATGATGTACTTAGTGATCAGTATTTAATCAAAATTTTTAATACCCAATTAGAGGTATTTTTAAGTGAAACTACCTTTTTAAATGCCAGTACTCTGAGTAGTAGTATATTGGAGGTACTGCCTTGATTTGGGTCAAGTTATCCGCAGTTAAAACTACCGCACAATTGCACTCATCTCACACGCTAGTAAAGTAATGCTTAAAATTCTCCAAGCCAGGCTTCAGCAATACGTGAACCATGAACTCTCTGATGTTCAAGCTGGTTTTAGAAAAGGTAGAGGAACAAGAGATCAAATTGCCAACATCTGCTGGATCATCGAAAAAGCAATAGAGTTCCAGAAAAACATCTATTTCTGCTTTATTGACTATGCCAAAGCCTTTGACTGTGTGGGTCACAATAAAACTGTGGAAAATTCTGAAAAAGATGGGAATACCAGACCACCTGACCTGCCTCTTGAGAAACCTATATGCAGGTCAGGAAGCAACAGTTAGAACTGGACATGGAACAACAGACTGGTTCCAAATAGGAAAAGAAGTATGTCAAGGCTGTATATTGTCACCCTGCTTCTTTAACTCCTATGCAGAGTACATCAGGAGAAACGCTGGACTGGAAGAAACACAAGCTGGAATCAAGATTGCCGGGAGAAATATCAATAACCTCAGATATGCAGATGACACCACCCTTATGGCAGAAAGTGAAGAGGAACTCAAAAGCCTCTTGATGAAAGTGAAAGAGGAGAGTGAAAAAGTTGGCTTAAAGCTCAACATTCAGAAAACGAAGATCATGGCATCCGGTCCCATCACTTCATGGCAAATAGATGGGGAAACAGTGGAAACAGTGTCAGACTTTATCTTTTTGGGCTCCAAAATCACTGCAGATGGTGATTGCAGCCATGAAATTCAAAGGTGCTTTCTCCTTGGAAGAAAAGTTATGACCAACCTACATAGCATATTGAAAAGCAGAGACATTACTTTGCCAACAAAGGTCTGTCTAGTCAAGGCTATGGTTTTTACAGTGGTCATGTATGGATTTGAGAGTTGGACTATAAAGAAAGCTGAGCGCAGAAGAATTGATGCTTTTGAACTGGTGTTGGAGAAGACTCTTGAGAGTCCCTTGGACAGCGAGGAGATCCAACCAGTCCATCCTAAAGGAGATCAGTCCTGGATGTTCATTGGAAGGACTGATGTTGAAGCTGAAACTCCAATACTTTCACCACCTGATGCGGAGAGGTGACTCATTTGAAAAGACTTTGATGCTGGGAAAGATTGAGAGCAGGAGGAGAAGGGGCCGACAGAGGATGAGATGGCTGGATGGCATCACCAACTCAATGGACATGGGTTTGGGTGAACTCTGGCAGTTGGTGATGGACAGGGAGGCCTGACATGCTGTGATTCATGGGGTCGCAAAGAGTCGGACATGACTGAGTAAATGAACTGAACTGAACTGAACTGATCAGCAATCTCATCCTTCCCTCTCCTGCCCTACCATTCCTTTTGTACCAGCAGTAGAAATGTCAACCTGGTAAAGAAGAAAGTTCTGATATTATTATTAAAATAGTTTTGACCTTTAGGTCTTCTGAATGGGTCTTGGGGTCAGTCCTGAAGGCATTGGTGGATCACAATGTGAAAAATTTTGGCTTAAATTTTGACTCTGTAAATCTTTCATATCTTCTCAGTGTTTAAAAATGTCTCTAAGGAGATTTCAGTATAATTTTTTTCTTTTAATTTTAGCAAATTGGTCTGAATAACCTAGCTCATCATCTGAATAATTAGAATGAGACATTTATTTGACTCGTTTTTTAAAAAATACACAAAAAACTAACCATTTTTATAGCATTTTGTTTATCCTTTGGCTTTTCACTCTGTACATTTTTCATATATTTTTATATTTTGAAGTTTTTGTTTTAACTGAGATCAAATAGACGATATTTGGTTGAAATTATGTAAAATTCTGAGGGTTTAAAAAATTAAGGATATTCTAGAGGATATTTGTATTTGCCTCTTGCATAGAGTCAGGTAGTATTAATCACTGGGGATCATTTTCTTCCCCTTGAGGATCTTGGTTAGCGTGGGGGTGAGTATCACATTGGCACTTGTGAACAACTAGAATAGCTTCATCCTTCTCTTTGGCTTATTAAGCAAAATTCAAGTTTCAGTTGACTGATTTTTTTCTTCATTTAATTTCTTTACTTTCTCTTGAAACAACTGGTATTAGCATGCCTATTTTTCTCTATTCAAGAATCTATTCATGTTTCATGAATGGGAGGAGATAACATTTGGAAATAAGACCCTGAATTTGCCTGTGATGTTCTTTATTGTTTTCACAGTACTACCCCTGGCAAAAAATTGTATTTTTAAAATTTACCTGTCTATTTTCTATCTCTCCCATTAGAATGTAAGCTCCAAAAAGGCAGGGAAATTTTTTCTTGCTCTTTGTTGTTTCCCTGTGTCTAGCCTGGGACATGATAGATTCCCAGGAAGTGTTTATTGAATGAATGAATGTGTGAAGTTCAAAATTCCATCTACTAATAAAGTTAAGCAGTAAAACTGCTGCTCAACTGAAGCTGGCAACTGACAGCCTCAAGCCCAGAACCTTGACCCTCAGTTTTCCCCAAGATCTTGTGCTTAGTATCTTTGTAGGCTCCTGTAGATATTTTAACTGTCTAGTCAATAGCCATTGCTTATGAATGAATTGAGTGTATCCCACACAGTGAAGATGATTCACCTGTGGTCACAAAGGCTGGTTTCCAGGACAACTTGAACCACAAGTACCTATGCATGTCATACACAAATCTTCACTTTTCATAACTGTAAGAGACAAGAAGCATCCCCTAACTGATTAACATCAACCCCAAATGAGGAGTCTAAGCAGGAAACGTGCATTTGGGATTCATTTAGAGGTTGAGGAAATTTCCAGATCAAAGTGTGAGTCAAGCAGAAAAAAGAAGTTTTAGGAGTTTATTCTAAATCCATATTAAAGATTACCCCTTTCAGACCACTGAAAAGATTTCTTCTTATCAACTCTGGTCAGAGAATTTGAGCTAGGTAGGAGACTGATGGATGTCTTCAAAGTGAGTACTACTTCTTCAATTTGTGAAACATTACATTTAAGCAAATAACCTTTCACTGGTTGATTCTGGTGTAGGAATAGATATCCACCTCTCGTTTCTCCCGAAATCCTGTGATGAATATGACTAATATCTGTGTCAGATGAGCAATATCAAACCTTAGTATCATCTGTGTGCCTTTGAAATTCCTCTCTACCTTTCCCTGGTCTTGTCAAACCTGACACTTTAAGGGTAGATCTTTCTTAACAGCCTTGTACCATTAAACTATATAACAAGCTAGTTTCCAACCATTTAATTTTCTTTTTTAACATTTGCTTTTGAAATTGCTTATTTGTTAGGGCATTCATCAAACAAAACCCACATTTTGACACCCACGTTAATATCAAAAGAGACCGTTTAATGAGCAGTGTTCTTTCTTATCAAGAAAAATGAAGAACTCTTGAATGGTAGAATAATCTAGAGTGCACAAATAGTGTAACTTTACTTTGGGAGAGGGACGGAGGGGTTTGAGACCTTCCTAATGCCTGGAGGGGGCAAGTCTTTTTGCTGCTATAGCCTTCCTGGAATTATTTCCCTGTTCTGCTGTTGTGCTGGTGCATGAGGAGGCAAAATCAAACTAAAACAGGTTCTTGTTTTAGGGAGAGATGAAGAAAGCTGGCCTCCTCCCCCATGACTCACCCAGTTGGCTATGAGGTTGAAGGAGTTCTTTTTAAGGCTGAGAGGAGCGTGGAGGAGGTAAGAGGAAAGCTCTGGAAGGCGATGCAGAAGTCGAGTCTTTTAAACAGTGCATAGGAAGTGCAGATCTGGAGTAGATGGAAACTTGGAGTTGCCAGAAAGCACGCAGTTTGCAGAGAAGTGATATTTGGAGAAATGAACACCCAAGGTAGATTGTAGGGCAAACCTATAAGGGTTGGTTGATGAAGAATCCCAGAATCCTCTGTGTTCGTCGTTTTTGAGCCTGGCAAGTATCTAGAATAGGACCTGTAGCGTAATAGATGCTCAATAAACAACAGCTGTAATTATTGTCATGGATTCCTTGGGTCTCTCTACTCTGTTTCCCCAGGTGGCACTAGTGGTAAAGTATGTAGGAGGCATAAGTGAGATGGGTTGGGAAGATCCCTCGGAGAAGGGAATGGCAACCCATTCCAGTATTCTTGCCTGGAGAATCCCATGGATAGAGGAACCTGGCAGGCTTCCGTCCGTAGGGTCTCAGAGTCAGACATGACTGAAGCGACTTTGCACACACTTCACAAGTGATGTGGCAAAAAAACAGTGAGCATCACTTTAAGAAAACAAAGGACCCATGTATCCCAGATGCCTCTTCCTAATTGCTTGGTTATAGTCAAGTCCTTTAAATTTTCTGGGCTCCAATTTCCCCATCTGAAAAAATGAGGGTAATGCCTGTCCTATTCATCAGCATGCTATGCAGCATTGAAAGAAGGAGAGTGAGATGATGAATATAATAATGTTTTATTTAAAATGGTATGAAGGATGGCATGTGATGACGGTGATGATGATATTTCTAGCTAATTCTGTGCTATGGAAATTTCACTTCAATAACATGATGTGTTCTGATTCAAAACAAAACAAAACAACTCGTGAAGTAAGTATTCCACAGCTAAGGAAATTGAAGCTCAGAGATGATACGCAGGATTGAATTGGACAAGTAGTAGGATTAGTTTTCTAACTTAGGTCTGTGCTGTTTTTATTATGCCATGCTGCCTCTGATTCTCATTATTAACTCATGTTTATTAAGATTTCACTATAAGCCAGACATTACTCCACGGCCTCTGTATGTTTCACTGCATTTGGATCTTCACAGCACTACCCAGAGGTATTTAAATAATGTTATCATCATTTTACAGTTGAGGAAATAATATCATCACTTACTGCTATTCTATTCATTGTACACGAGGCCAGCTCCAACCCTCGGAAAGCTTTCCTCTAACTGGGTCACAGAGGGTTCCAGCTGCCCACCCACTACCGGCCCCACAGGGATTCAGGAGAATGCTATTTATGTCTCCTGCCCTTCCCACAGAGCCTGGCACCCAGCTCCCTGGGGGAGGACTGCTCTTTGGAATTCCTGGCACGGTCTCCATTCTCCTCCTCCTCATACGCTGCTCATCTCTCCCAGTAATGCCTGCGCTCACTGTGTCTTGTAACTCAGGCACAAGCAAGCATGGCCTTAGCTAAGGGGTAGCAAATTGGTTACTGATCTCTAGTCAAAGCTTCTAGCATCTCACTCTTTGGAAAGGGTGCGAGGGGGTGAATTCCCAGCGGCAGGATCCTCACCTGCAGCCGGCCCTCTGGGAAAGTTTGTTGGAAGGATTTCTCCACCTACCAAGTCCAGGTTTTCTGTGCAGCTGGGTTTGCTGCCTGTCTCTGGGCATTTCCTTCCCTTCTCTGCAGTCCTTCTGGGCTTGGGGCTCTGGTAACCTAGGAAATGGCGGGGTGTGGGGGAAGGAGGCTTTGGTTGTGCTGAGAGCTACCAGTGTGATTGTCAGCCCGGTGGGCCAGCCCTGAGGTGGTGGGTGTGTGAGAGGGCGTGCTGGGGTGCTGGGAGCCTGCTGCCTGTGGTTGCTGGAGTGTTGGCACAGGGCTGTGGGTGTGACTGCAGTGTGAGTGATGCACAGTGAGGGTAATTGTCAGGCGGCTCAGATTTTTCCCTCTGTGTTTTTTTTCTTCTTCTTCTTTTTTTTCTCCTAATTTCTAGTAGGCAAAAAAATCCTCCTCTGCAACAGCGAGGTAATATTTTTGAAAAGCTTCCAAGGGGATGAATTATGTACTGTCTCAATTACTCACTGTTATTGATTCCTTAAGGCCTTGTGACTAATACTTCTTGATGAGGGGGCCTGGGGTCAGGGTGAATTTGGGAGGGCAGATTTGCCTGGTTTTTTTGGTTTCACTGTGAAAGGGATGCAAGCCAAAGCATCCTGGGGAAAAGAAACCTGTAGAGTCAGCCTTAGTTTGTGCATCCGGCATTTGCCCTCCACCCAAGTCTTCTGGTTGTACTAAGTCTAGCTTTGCTTGAGGGGAAACATCCCATCTGTTTTTTCAAAACATGAGATTGGGTAAGGCTGACCCCATGCCAATTTAGGGGTGGCCCAGACTCCAGTATATATCATGTAACTATTGCAATGGTTGGCTTAGGGATGAGCCTAGGACTTGATTAGAAACAATGAGGTCACACTTGAACTACTTAAAAATAGAGAAAAATTATTTTTTTATTGATCTCAGAAGTGAATGATGAAATTTAGAATTTTGATAATAATCTTACAGGAAGGCCCTGCATGAAAATGAAGGTAATACTAAAGGATTCAGGAAAAAGGAGACAGCCTAAGTGATGTCATTTGAGACCCTGGATCCAACTGTTCTTGAGACAGGTTCTACATCTAAACTTTCTCATCATGTGAGCCCATAAGCTTTGTTCACACTATAATCAGTTTGAACTGGGTTTTCTGCTCGAGAAAACCACTGCTTTTCAATTGGGAGAAATATTGCTCTTAGGGCACCTTTGGTGGTACCTGGAGATATTTTTAGTTGTCACAGGAGGGAATGGGGTTCCTATTGGCATATAGTGGATGGCGGCCAGGCATGTTGCTAAATGTCCTACAGTGCACAGGATGGCCCCCTGCAAAGAATTATTTAGTCCAAAATGTCAGTATTACTAGTGTTGACAAACCTGATACACGTGGATCTGTAAAATCGTGCTAATGGGTAATAAGGCTTTCTTTATCACCTCCTCCTTCCAGGGTCTGTTCATTTTATTAGGGATAAAATCTTAGGTTAGAGACTCGTGAGGGGCTTCCCTGGTAGCTCAGTCAGTAAAGAAGCTGCCTGCAATGCAAGAGACCCAGGTTCGATTCCTGGTTGGGAAGATCCCCTGGAGGGGGGCATGGCAACCCACTGCACTATCTTGCCCAGAGAATCCCATGGACGGAGGAGCCTGGCAGGCTATGGTCCATGAGATCTCAAAGAGTCAGACACAACTGAGCAACTAACACACAAAAGCACACACACACACACACAAAACTCATGGAGGATCCTGCAGCCTCCTTGTTGCCCCAGAAATGAAATTGTGCACAAAGCCAGCCCTGATTTAGCTCCAATGGCTTTGGCTTCCATATGAAAATTGCAAATAGCCCAGATAAGGGCTGCATTAGTGTCCTCATGGCATGACAGCTGGCCTCTTCTAAATGAATGATCCAGGAGAGAAAGCAAGGAAAATCTGCCCTATCCTTCATGATCTAGTCATACACCGTTACTTCCACCGTATTCTATTTTTAAAAGGGAGTCACTAAAGTATAGCTCACCTCTAAAACCAGGGGTATCAAACTCTACCACTTGAAGGATAGAGTATCAGAGAATCTGTGGATATAATCAGAGCATACAGCTTTCCTGAGTGAGATCTATGGCATAACTCATAACTCTTCTGGTCATTCTCAGACAGTAAAACTGTCAAGCTTGATCTAACAAACACCCTTACTCAGTTTTAAGTTACTCAATTCCCCCAGCTTGTTTATCCACCAAAGGGAAGGGCAATTTGGTTGATCCTGCCTTCTTTCTTTCTTCATTGTTTTCCCCTTTTATCTGCTACCACTGGGGGATTCCCCCAAAGTTAAGTGTTGGTGGGTTGGGGCAAAGAGTTTTAAGAAGGCATAGCCTGGTTTTGTTGATGTCTGTGTTTAGTTTAGCTGGGGCTTTTCTTATTGGGTCCTTTTTGAGGTCTTTGGGACCTCTTCTTTATAGGAGTCTTTTCAAAAGCAGATGCAGCTTGAAAATGAAATCTTTTCTGTACGGTCACTTACAACTCTCTCCTTGCTGTCTTCTGTCTTCTCCTTGCTGTGCTACTACAGGCCACTTGAGCCAGAGCCAAACTCTTGAATGTTTTCTTAAAAACATTCCTCCAGGGGATCTTCCCGACCAGGAATCAAACCTGGGTCTCCTGCATTGCAGGCAGATTCTTTAATGAGTGAGCTACCAGGGAATGTTCTCCTCATTTAGCTTTAGGTCAGGAGAAATACTCTTCATATGTTTAGGGTGATGATTAGTGGTTGAGACATTTATACCCAGCACAGTAGAAAAACTGTTCCAAGTAGTCTCCATCTACAACTTCAACCTTCAACTCCAAGGTGCTTGATGAACTAAAGACTAAACAGTATCACATCTTTTAACATAACCTGATTTATGTACCCTGCTGCCTATAGTACTGCTTTCAAATGTTGAGGCATCTGTAGAAGTTGAAAAGAATAGAAAAAAAATGTACTTTTCACATCCTGTTACATGTCTATAGAGTGACTGACAATTCATCATATTATAGGGTCTTACACATCAGCTTAGATATATTTTCTCCTACAAATGAGGCCCAGAAACCTCATGTCCATGCTCCAGAGCAACAAAGCTTTGATTCTAAAACTCCTAAGGTGGCTGCTAATTTTTAGATTCAAATTTTGATCATGAAATGTGATTGGGGAAGTGTAAAGTGCTATACCAGTTTAACCCTCTAAGAAAACCTCAGCACCATGCGTACAAGCACAGTGGTGTCCTGGCAAAGATAGTAGTCTTTCTGAAGAACCTACCCCTATTGACTTTTTGAAAAGCATGGTTTAATCACAAGCCCTGAAGCATTCACACACATTTATTGATACAGCACTTAACCTTCTGGCCTTCCAACACTTTTTCCTGATAGAACCCTTCACTTTACCTGCTATGCTCATGTTTCTAATGGAAATTAACTTTCCAGGATGTCATGCAAAGGCTGTGGTAGGTTCACAGTTCTGCCAATGGCTTAGAACCTTAATTTTACCATCACTCTGAGAAATGGGACCAAATATATAATTTATGGATAAAAAAGGATATATCTTTCTCTTTGCACTAAAACACCTTAGTGCTCTATTTATGAGTCTGTTGGCTCAGATGGTAAAGCATCTGTCTACAATGCGGGAGACCCAGGTTCGATCCCTGGGTTGGGAAGATCCCCTGGAGAAGGAAATGGCAATCCACTCCAGGACTATTGCCTGGAAAATCCCATGGACAGAGGAGCCTGGTAGGCTATACAGTCCATGGGGTCACAAAGAGTTGGACACGACTGAGCGACTTCACTTCACTTCACTTCACTTACGATATTTTAATCATTATATAGATTCTTCTATATGACTTATCTTTCCTACCAAACCCTTTACTTCCATATTTGTCTCCTAATCACCTACCGTTCCTCATCCCATTCTCCATATCCAGATATGGAAGAATAGGTATATATTTGACTCTTTAATCAAATATTAATGTGGGTGAGTATGTGTGTTAGTTGCTCAGTCTAGTTCAACTCTCCATGACCCCTTGGGCTGTAGCTCGCCAGAGTCCTCTGCCCATGGACTTCTGTGGCAAGAATACTGGAGTGGGCTGCCATTCCCTTCTCCAGGGGATCTTCCCAACCCAGGGGTCAAACCTGGGTCTCCAGCATTGGAGACAGATTCTTTACCATCTGAGCCACCAGAGAAGTGAGTGAATGAGTGAAGAATTAGATGAACCACTGGAGATCTAAAGAACAGAATGTTCTCAGCAAATCCACTTTGCTAAACTCCACATCTCCATTTTAGAGAATCAACTTTGTCCTCTTGTCATCACCCTACTTCTAAAAAAAAAAAGAAAAATTCCCCAAGTGTCCACAGATTGAATCAAGGACAATTGCCTGGCCCAAAAGGACTCTTCTGTTTTTTTTTTTCCTTCTTCTTTATGACTGTGCGGGGTCTTTGCAGCATATGGGCTTCCTCTAGTTGGAACGTGCTTCTCTTATGCCACATGGGTTTTAGTTGCCCCACAGCATGTAGGATCTTAGGTCCCCAAACAGGGATCGAACCCCAAAAGAAATATTCTTGGAATTTGAATTTGTGAAATTATCTGAATTAACCTTTGTCAAGCAGTACTGATGAAGCATGTTTATGGAGAGTAGAATTTAGGATGAGCATAGAGAGAAGCATTGACAGGATGGTCTGGCCCTTAAGAGAACAGTTAGTTCGGTTTTCAAAGGCTTTTCAGTCTCTGATGACTTTCCAGCTCCTGGTTCCGGGTTCTACACTTCTAATCTAGAGCTCATGGATACTCTTTCCATGTTGTAACATAGCTGACTTCTCTTGTCATTTTGGTCTCAGCTTGAATGAATGTCCTCTCCTAGTAGAAGCCTTCTCTTCAGAGTTTCAGTTGTTATGCTCTTTATGCCAAGTCACTCTGCTTTATTTTCTCCAATCATTTAGCGCCACAAATGGGTGTTTGACTTTTATATTATTTATTATCCATTTCCCCTACTAGAATTCATCACATGACAACAAATGAAGTGAAGTGAAAGTCACTCAGTTGTGTCCAACTCTTTGTGACTCCATGGACTATACAGTCCATGGAATGCTTTAGGCCAGAATACTGGAGTGGATAGCTGTTCCCTTCTCCAGGGGATCTTTCTAACAATTACCTCATCTATTTGGTTCACCACTATTTTTCCAACATTATAAAATAGTGTTTTTGTATCAGAGGCCTGAGTTAGTCGTTTTTGAATAAATAATAGATATAATAAATCCTTCCTGTTACCTCAGCTATTTTGAGGCTTCCATTATTCCAACATAAAAGTACCAACCTCTGAGCGTGGAAGCTATAGGGCATATCAGTGCCCATGTTACTGAAAGGTCTCCTAAAATAATCATCCACTTCATCTTTTCCACCAGGCCCAAAGCAAGAAGTCTATAAAAGGTCTTCCCGACATCTGAACTGCATTGTCCCTTCAATCCCTTCTCCCCCAGTCTCCTCAAACTGGTCAATTTTATATTTACCTACATCTGTAGACTACTGGAGAGTATTCTCACACTTCTCCATATTATTAAGCCCTTCAAATCATGTGTCAGTTTTCCTATTATGCAGGTGCTTTGCAAATGGTGATGGTGAGGGTACTGTTTTAACTTCGTCTGAAGCCTTTTTATATAATAATAGTCAGGAGTAAATTATCATAAAGTATCTTGGAGCACAGTTCCCACCTGTTTAATGTTGAAACTCTTCTGAAGGAGTTTCAGGGGAGATTAAAGATGTACAGCCAAGTACTCATCTTGCCTGGGAAGGAAGTGAGAAATTCCACCTTGTAAAGGTCATCCAGAAACTCAGAAGCACTCAGAGTTCTGCACAACAGATGTGGCAGCAAGTCCCCCACGTGATTCATTGCACAGTATATTCAGGGCTATTGATCTCCTATTGGCAATCAGAGCCCCACGCAGCCTCTCAGGAATGAGGTGTGGGAGTGCATTGTTCAGTTCGAAGGTACTGAGTGTGCGGGGGCTGCGCGTTCTGTGGAGCAGGCTCCAAATGAGTCAGATGTCTGTTAGGAATATTGCTTTGAATCTGTTGCCTGTGCTTTCTGTCTCACATTGCCCACATGTACCTTTCCAATAACTTAGACTCACATTTCACAGTTTAAAATGGCCCAGACTGAAGACGACCAATACGGCTGAGTCAAACCCCAAAAAGACCACTTAAGAAATACGGCAATATCCATGGTGTCACAGAGGGACAGAATGGGTAGAGAGTGGATTGTTAGAGTCAGATGAGCTTGCATTTGAATCTCAGCTCAATTATTCCCTAGCTGTCAGACCTTGGGAAAGATATTTCACTTTAAGGCTTAATGTTCCTTATGTTCAAATATTATTGGTATCCCAAACAAAATTGACCTCATAGGACTGTGGTGATTAATGAGTAATATGACATAAGCAGATTTTTTCATCACAGTGCTGGGAGATGGCAGGCACTCCTTTTTTTCCCCATGGAACCTCAGTTCCTTTTTTAATAAGAAGAATACTAATAATATATATCTTACATTTTTTAAGCACTTAGTATATGCTCAGTCATGCACTTTAATTATTGGGGCAGACACAGTCAATTGTTTTCTCTATTCTATTTTTCTGTGTTAACAGAATCCTCAATTATCTACCCAGTTTAAAAGCTACATTTCTTATCTTCTCTTGAGACTGGGACCAGTTATGTGATCTGAACTTCGCAACAGTTTTAGACTCAGACGTTTACTATGGATTCTTGGAAACCTCTGCCCCTCCTTTGTCACTTCCTCTTTCTGTTTTCCTGCCTGCCATGTACACGTGAGCCTGCTGTGGAGAAGCCCTCTGGCTTCCATCAGGCAGCTACGAGAGTGTAAGCCCCTTATAAGGGATGGTGGAACAAGAAGATAGAAGGATCCTGGGGGCATTCTGGACTCTTTGTACTAGCCCTGGAATATCTCTAGACTTTTAATTTATGGAAAAGATGTCTTCTATTTGGTTAAACTTTTATAATTGAGTTTTGTATACATGCAACCAAATGCAGTCCCTAACCAATATATATACATTATCTTAATCATTACTCCAATAAGTTTTTTGGCATTATTGTTTTCAAATCTATTTTGTATTAAGGATATTGAGACATAGGCAAGTAATCTACCCAGGGTCACAAGCAATTCACCTAATAAGTGAAGCAGGGGTCTGAATCTGTACTTAAAACAGTAAATATAAAATGGGGGATGACAATGTTTCTTCCCTAGTCTTCCTATTGTAACCTTTGTAACCTCAAAACTTGCTCTGACTGCCTGATCTTTTTGTAAAAATTTCTTTAAATTCTCCCAGACCACAGTGCTGTTGGAAGACATTTAAGCTCATGTGGTTATTCTGGCATTTACTACCTGTGATCCTAGGCCAGGCAGTTAGCTTCTCTGGTCATTTTAAGGCAAGAGGGCAGCAGATTATTTCTAATCATCCCTTATTTCTAACTGTCTGTGATTCTGAAGGTGAATTTAATAGATTTCTAATTATTCCATTGGCTGATCATCAAAGTTTTATTTTATCTAGTTCCATCTCATGACCCAGAGGGTATTGAATAAATATTAATTAATGACTGTACTAGGGATAAAGCAACCTTTTCTTTTCATTCTCTCACTTTCCCTCTAAGTCATTGGCCTTTTATTCTTTTTATTTTCATCTAAAATCCTACATCTCATTAGATGATTTGGGGGAACAGATCGAGTCAAGATCAAAGACCATTGCTTCCAAAGGATGAAGCTTACTTCAGTCAGGGAAGAAGCAAAGGGAACAAATCAAAGGCCTTGAAAAGTCATATTTGGGGTAAAAAATGAAAAAAGGAAAAGTACAAACCATCCCTTAGGTGAAGGAATGGGGTTGGTATGTGGATTCAAAAAGAAACAGTCTTCAAATAAGAAATAACAAATCAAAGCAGCTTTAGTTGGAAGGAAGAAGAAAGCACAGTAGTAAACAAAAGGGAGGATTGGTATTGTTTTGAAGTTTTTTAGAAAGATAAGCAGTGACCAGAGCATTGAAAATTATTAAAAGAGATTTGAGCTAAAGGAATAATATTTGTATTGTGAATGATCAAAATATATCAATTAAGTAGGTAGAAAGTGCTTTAACTTAAGCAGAATCTTTATCTGGGGGAGACCATGTCAAGAAAAAGTTTTGAAACTTATAACATACTATTGCAATACTGCAATGGGTTAGGAGAAGGCTGCTGTCTGCAAGCCAGGAAGAGCATCCTCACCAAGAACAGAAGCTGCCAGCACCTTAATCTTTGGCTTCCCAGCCTCCAAAACTGTGGAAAGTAGATGTGTATTGTTTAAGCAACCTAGTCTGGTATTTTGATATAGCAGCTCAAACTGACTAAGACAGACTTCATGAAGTTCTTAAAGCAGATTTAAATTCAAAATTCTAATAATATATGTTGGCATTGTTGTTATTGTTCAGTTGCTAAGTCATGTCTGACTCTTTGTGACCCCGTGGACTGCAGCATGCCAGACTCTCCCGTTCTTCACCAACTCATGGAGTTTGCTCAAACTCATGTCCATTGAGTCAGTGATGCCATCCAACCATCTCATCTTCTGTTGCTTGCTTCTCCTTCTGCCCTCAATCTTTCCCAACATCAGGGTCTTTTTCAATGAGTCAACTCTTCACATCAGGTGGCCAAAGTATCAGAGCTTCAGCTTCAGCATTAGTCCTTCCAGTGAGTATTCAGGGTTGATTTCCTTTAGGATTGACTGGTTTCATCTCCTTGCTGTCTATCCATGGGACTCTCAAGAGTCTTCTCCAACACCACAATTGGAAAGCATCAGTTCTTCGGTTCTCAGCTTTCTTTATGGTCCAACTCTCAGATCCATACATGACTACTGGAAAATCCATAGCTTTGACTGTACAGACCTTTGTCAGCAAAGTGATGTCTCTCTCTGCTTTTTAATACACTGTCTAGTTTAGTCATGGCTCCTCTGTTCTTGGAATTCTCTAGGTAAGAATACTGGAGTGGGCAGTCATTCCCTTTTCCAGGGGATCTTCCTGACCCAGGGATCAAATCCAAGTCTCCTGCACTGCAGGCAGATTCTGTACTATCTGAGCCACCAGAGAAGCCCATGTTGGCATTAATACAGAGAAAATCAACACGGGATAAAGAAAGCAGCATGGGAATTGAAGTCATAGTTACTTTCCAAACTCTTTAATTTGCTAACATCTTTGAGACTCAATTTACCCATCTAAAAGTAGAATCAGTAATATCTACAGCAAGGATGAGTTGCACTACATAAAAATAACACAAGTCGTCTTGTGAAATGACTGATATGTAGTAGCTATACAATAAAAATTAATTCTTCATTCTGGTAACAATAGGTAAATTTTCTTCTCTTGTTTTGTGAAACTTCAGTTTTACTTTCTTTAAAGCCCATATTTTAGAATCCAGTTTTCATGCAAAGATAATCTGTAAGAAGAGTACATTGTGAATATTTCTGTAATGAAAGATGCATTAAAAAGCATAATAAATTTGTATTTTTATAATATGTTATATACAGACTGCTTGTATTTTATCATACTTATAACTGAAGTTTTCACTTTTCAGGAACTTTGACATTTGTTTGGAGAGCCTCACTTGACCTCTTTTTGGGGAGCTGAATTGGACTGAACATGAGGTACTGTTTTTTTTTCTCATGAAGTACTGAGTTTTCTCAGAAAATAGAGAAAGCTCTTTTCTCCAGAGCAAATGTTTATTGCACTTCAAGTGGAAGGAAAGTAAATCACCTTACTAGAAACATCATGAACATTCTGGATTTAATTAAAAATATGGCAGAGCTAGAGAAATTTGTTTTTGAGTTTCTTAGATAGACTGTATTTCATGGAGTCATTTTTATTTTATCAATTACTTTCTAGGAAATGAACACTTTTAGGCTCTAGTATGGGAAAAGTGTGTGAAAGACTTAGAGCTTCCTTTGAATAAATGTTTTGTGCATTTTTTCAGGACATTTTAAGGCTGGTATTACTCAAAATTACTAATAGAATTTAACTGGTACATTGGTTGTGGATGATTGGACAATAGTTAGTTTTGTTTTATGTGATACAGGTTTTTAATACATGCATAAATCTGGATAAGAAGCTAACTGGAGAAGTGGACCTGTGAGCTCTAATTGATATTCACTTTCCTACATCAAGTTAGTTTCATGGAACACTCTAGGCTGCCATTAGATCTAAGCCTCTCAAACTCTGTATGATGGATGGTCCTACTGCATAAAAATAACCCAGTCCTCAGGCCCTTTACAAATTCCTTGGGGTACAATGTAGAAATCTCTTTTTTAAAGAAGCTTTCCAGATGATTCCATGAGCATCAATGTGATTTCCTATCACCCTTGTGGTCAAAAATCCCACAGCCTCTGTATGTGATGCAGAGGTGGTTACACTGTGATGTTCAGTTATTTAAAGACTTAAACACTGCTTAAGGAACTGAAATACACCAGACATGGCAGGGGACCTACAAAGTCACAGAATGAAATCAACATTAGGAACCATTGTGTCTGTCAATGACCACCAGTGCTGAGATCAAAAATAACTGTCATTAGATTCTGTCAGTCACTGGAACTACACCATCTTGAAGAGAGGCTGCTGTAAGTCCTGATGATGAACACCCCTGCCAGTATCTTTGGGAACTGCCAATAAGGAGAGAAACTGCCTACTTCTTGTTTCTTTGAACTGCTAAAGAACCTGTCATTACCCATTGATGGGCATCATCACATTTCAGCAGATATTTCTGTTTTATTGGCTTGTGGTTAATTAAGAGAATAATAACTTGTGGAATAATCATATAATAAAATAATATTATGATCCTATTTCAGAATTCCCTCTGGGCTTGATCTCTCAGGAGACTAGAAGTCACTGCCTTTGATGCATTTTTCAATAAAGGGAAAGAAATATGGTAAGGAGGGAGGCTCTGGAATTGCCGGAAACAGATTCTTCCTAACTGGAGAAACCATAAAACTGGCTCCAGCTTTGGATTCCTAGAGTGACTTGAGTGAAGAGGGTTACAGAATAGAGATGAAATCACAGGCTGGATCATTTTCTGAAGGCTGTTGCTATTAAGTAGCACATACTAGGTGGCTTAAAAGATCAGAAATACATTGTCTCACAGTCCTGGAGGCTAGATGTCCAAACTGAAGGTTTTGGCAGAGCCATGATCTCACTTAAGACTCTAGTTTAGGAGTGTTCTTTGCTTCTCCCTCATTTCTACTGACCACAGCCAATCCTCAAGTGTTTCTTGGCTTTAGAGTCATCATTCCAATCTCTTCTTCCATCATCACATGGCTTCCTCTGTGTGTTTCTCTGTGTTCTTATAGAGACACTTGTAATTAGATGGGGGACCACTGTTATGTTGTATGACCACAATTTAATTCTGTCTGCAAAGAGTCTGTTTGCAAATAAGGTTGTATGCTGAAGTTCTGGGTTGACATGAATTTTGGGGGTGGATGCCATTAAACCAATACACAGACAATTGGTAAGATTTGAATTTCTTTAAAATGCACAACTTTAAGTGAGCCAAAGGACAAATGACCCTTAACATTGGGAAAACAGCTATTTACAAGGTCTGATTTTTTTTTTAAATTTTTATGAATGGATGTTTCCATTGCCCAGGTCATACAGATAAACTAGTTTGCTTGGATTCCAGTACCTGTGTTTAGGATTGAAAACTTGAAAAAGATGTGATTAAGGACAACTAGATATCCAACCATTTCTCGGAGTCTCCATCGTTAGTCTTTTCATTACAAGAAAAGAACACCAGAAATTAACAAAGATTTCACTAGGGAATTAAAAAGAAATTATCTGGTTGTCACACATCATACTAAAAGGCAAATGCGCTGATGAAATTAGTTGGCCTTTTTAACACAGTTCCAAAAAGTAGATCTTAATGTGGGAGTTCCAGATGATGAACCCTGAATGGCTTCAGTCTAAGAAATTTTAACTTAGGGAATAGCTTGAAGATACGCTTTACATAAATCCCATTTCCCCCTGATATTATTTTTTCATTATCTGATTGCACAAACATCTTATTGGTATAAAACTTTCCAATGCTGCCCATTTTTGTGCAAATCATTTTCAGTATAAGAAGAAAAATGATGAAGGATTTGGTAGTCTATGGTTCTTCATTGTGGCAACAAAAGCTATTTGGGCATTTATTTTTAGAAAAAGGAAAGCTCTTTTATAATAACAAAAGGCTTTCCTGGTGGCTCAGATGGTAAATAATCTGCCTGCAATGCAGGAGACCTGGGTTCGATCTCTGGTCAGGAAGATCCCCTGGAGAAGGGAATGGCTACCCACTCCAATATTCTTGACTGGATAATTCCATGGACAGAGGAGCCTGGGGGGCTACAGTCTATGGGGTCGCAAGAGTCGGATCACGACTGAGTGACTAACACGTTCACTTTCTTTCAGTATGAAAACTGGATAGATTTGTCTAGTAGAATCCAAGTGAAGTGAAGTTGCAAAGTTGTGTCTGACTCTTTGTAATCCTATGGTCTGTAGCCCATCAGGCTCCTCCATCCATGAGTGTTTCCAGGCAAGAATACTGGAGTGGGTTGCTATTTTTTCTCCAAGGGGATTTCCCCAACCCAGGAATCAAACCTGGATCTCTCACATTGCAGGCAGACTCTACGATCTGAGCCACCAAGGAATCCCCTAGAATCCAAGAGTCAAGCCTAAAATTCTGGCAGAGACAGAGAGAAGTTAATAAGAATTGACACAATTTATTAAGTAACTAAACAACTTTCAAAAGGAAGTGACCTGAAACCAAATACGTTTAACACTTCTGGAAGCACAGAGAGAAATTCCCTTGCACATTTAATGCAGGCATGAATTTATCTTTTGAGAATTTTTTAATGGGCATTTTTGTCCTGATGTTAGTAATTTGTGTCTCTCTGAGGGAGTGATACTTGTTAGGGATGCAAAAAGACATGGCATGATATTATTTTTTTGTAAAAATTTTCATCATAGAACATTTTAATTTCTTTAATCAAGGGGATGGTCTAGTATACTGTAAATCCATATTATTTCCCTGAGAGAATCTAATCCTCATCTGTCTCCTAGTTCAGGTCTGGAGGCTTTCCATCCTCTGCCTCCACTCCCCAGCCATCCCTCCCTATCAGCCGAACTTCTCTGATCAATAGATCAGAGATCACTAAGCTGAAATGGTTAACTTTGCAATGCCTCTTGGCATAGCCTCACAGGATACTATCTTAAATGTAATATCCAAAGGACTGTGTGTTTGGAACTAGTTCCCCAAATTCAGAGCAATCTGCCTGCTGCTTCCGAAAGAACAGTCTGCCTTTAGCTGTTGAGCCTCAGCAATAGAAGCAGCACAGAAGAGATAGTATGATTCTTGTTCCTCTTTATCCTCCAGCTGAATATTATTTTTAGGTCAAGCCTGATCCCTTTCTGTACCCCAAACTATGGGATGATGCTAATTTATGAAGGTTAGGTGCAGTATAAGCTAATGATTTATTCATGTCAGAAGAAATTGCTCTCTACCTCTGATAATTGCGGATTATATTGAGGAATCACACACATTAGGGACATGTAACTCCCTCTTTTGAAGCAGACATATTTGGCTACTGGAATACACCAGATGCTATGGCAATGGTGATGATGTGTGATGTTGGTTTCTGATTTGCATATAGAAATAAATGCTTGTGGAAAAAATAGGAGACAAAGCATGAATAGAAAGGGAAATACATACCAGGACCCTGATGATCAGTAAAATGTTAGTACCCATTAATATTTGTTTTGACTAGAGTTTTTTTAAAATCCTCTTTAGCTGCAATTTTATGTAGAGAATAAGCATAGTAAATGATTATTTTTTAGGTGGAGAATTATCTAGATTATAATCATTTTACTCTGTTACAGAATATTAACTGTATCTTCCATGGAGGCCACACACACATGAAGAGAGATGTAATCGTGATAGATATGGACTCAGCTCCATTCTATTTGCAACCTTTGATTAAGCCTATTTTTAGCCATTTGACATTGACTAATGCTTTATTAATATATGGTATCTATCCTACTTTGTCTTATAAGATGGAGAAAGCAATGACTAATTACTAGTCATGCACACACCTATGTAGGATATATTTTTAGAGTCTATATTGAGAAATCTATATTGTAAAATACCTCTCCAACTTTTTGCTGTAATTACACACAGAAAGTTCAAGTCAATAAAATAATGTTGCTCTCCCCAAAGTGAAGTAAATGGTTGTTTTGAAGCTTTCCCAGTGTCCTTATTTAATTGCCGTGGGCCACGAGAATTGATATGTACTTTTTTTACTCAAAATAAATTTCCTTAATTAATGAATTTTCATGACCAGAAAGTCCAGTTTAAAGCCTACACACAAACTGACCATTAGTTTTCTAATTCCAGCTAAACCCCTCAAACTTTTGCTTGTTTTTATGTGTGGAGAGACAAGAAGACATGACCCTTCATTTCAGTCTGGATTTCGAGCTTATTCTTGACTGCCACCAAGGTCAAATGTGAAGAGATTTTTCCTACCAAGCATCATACTCTTGAATCTCAGCCAATCTGCTTTCTTGACTTACTTTCTTTTAGACTGCTTGCGGCAATAAGCCCATTTGGTTGGGTAAAACAGAGCTAGTACATTCATTCATGCAAATAAATATTTATTAAGTACTCTATTGGATTGACTAGTGTCCCTCAAAAATTCGTGTCTACCAAGAACCTCAGAAAATGACCTTATTTAGAAACAGGATTGCTGCAGATGTAATGTATTAAAATGAGGTCATGCTGGATCAGAGTAGGCCTGAAATTCAATAACAGCTGCTGTTATAAGAAGATATGATGATGGAGACAGAAGTTGGAGGGATGCAGTTACACGCCAAGGAATGTCAAAAGTTGCCAGCAGCCACAAGAACCTGGAAGACGCAAGGGAGGATTCTTCTCTAGGCCTTCTGAAGAAGCATGGCCCTGCCAACACCTTGATTTCCATCTTCTAACCTCCAGACCTGTGAGAGAATTAATTTTTGTTTCTTAAGGTGCCAGTTTGTGGTAATCTGTCACAGCAGTCCTAGAACGTTAATACACATTCCTACTGTGGACCAGTAATTGTCCCAGTTAATTGATGTACTGCATGAGCTAAGTCAGTAGTCCTTTTTCTCACCAACCTTTATAATGGAAGATATCCTATCATTTGTTTGGAAAGGTAGAAGCACAGGTCAAAAATATAGTCAACATTTATTGAAATATTATTTTCATTGTTCTTAAATGTTGTTATACACTGAGTCATCTCACCCAAAAATGTATATATTGAAGCCCTAAGCTCAGAGTTTGACTGTATTTGGAAATAATGCTTTTAAAGGGGTGCTTACATTAAAATGAAGCTGTCAGGCTGATCCTTAATCCAATCTGACCACTTTTTTTTAATAAGAAGGGGAACTTTAGTTATACACAGGGCACCAGGGCTGTGCAAGCACAGAGGAAAGATGATGTCATGACCCGGGGAGAAGGAGGCCATCTGCAAGTCAAGGAGATGGGCCTCGGAAGCAACAACCTCGCAGACACCTTGGTCTCAGACTTATAGCTTCCAGACTGTAAGAAAATACATTTCTATTGTTGAAGCCACCCAGTCCATGGTATTTGTTATGACAGCAAATCAACATAAGGATTTATACATATTAATTCATTTAATTTTTATATCAGTGCAGAGTGGTAGGTTTTATTTTCCCAATTTTAAAAAAGAAAAAAAGAAAAGAAACTCTCCTGTGATAATCTGAATAATGTCCCCCAAAGATATCCGGGTCTAGTCCATGGGCCTTGTGACTATCGTCTTATGTTGTAAAAGGGACTTTGTAGATAGGATCAGATTTAGAATCTTGTGTTGAGGGGATTATCCTGGATTATCTTGAGGGGTCCTTATGTAATCACAGGTGTCTTTATAAAAGAGAAACAGAGCAGATATAACTGTAGAGGAGGTGATGGGACAACGAAAGCAGTTTGGAGGGAAGTGACCATGAGTCCAGGAATAGCAACAGCCATCAGAGGCTGGAAGAGGCAAGGAACAAACTCCCCTGGAGACTCCAGAAGGAACCATCCATGCTGTTACCTTGATTTCAGCCTTGTGAGACTCATTTCTCACACTGGGCCTCAAGAACTACAACATTTTCTTTAAAAGGTTGTTTTAAGCCCCTATATTTGTGGTGATAACTTGTAGCAACAGCAGGATATTAACACATCTTCTAAGGTGACACAGTTATTAGGTGGCAGAGCTCTAATGACTTGAACCCACCTGGCTCCAGCTTCTTGTGGTTAGCTACTAAATCTATTCTCTCTCTCTCTCTCTCTCTCAATACATGGATTTGAGATCACTCATTATAATGTACTGGGATGGGGTTAGTTTAATGTTGTGAACACAAATTTTGGAGTTAAGCTGGACTGGAATTCTAATATTCACTTACCAATTTATTGATTGTCTTACCTTAGTTCACTTAAACTTTCTGTGCCCCAGTTTTCACAGTTAAGCGTGATTATGCTGGTGTATTGTAGTACAATTTAGGAATAGTACATACAAAGTGTCCAGAAGAGTATATATTTTGTACTAGGCACTTAATTAATGTCAGTATTATTTCTCTCATGACTTAAAGACACAAGTCATCTCTTCATAAAGCTCTCTGTAAAAGTTTCTGGGCCACTTACATTTATGCTTCTTTAAGGCAATCACTGTACTTTTATAGGCCATTCTCTTTTTTTAAACTTTTTTTTTATTGAAGGATAATTGCTTTACAGAATTTTGTTGTTTTCTATCAAACCTCAACATGAATCAGCCATAGGCATACATATATCCCCTCCCTTTTGAACCTCTCTCCCATCTCCCTCCCCATCCCATCCCTCTAGGTTGATACAGAGGCCCTGTTTGAGTTTCCTGAGCCATACAGCAAATTCCCATTGGCTATCTATTTTACATATGATAATATAAATTTCCATGTTACTCTTTCCATACATCTCACCCTCTCCTCCCCTCTCCCCATGGCTGTAAGTCTATTCTTTATGTCTGTTTCTCCACTGTTGCCTTGTAAATGAATTCTTCAGAACCATTTTTCTAGATTCCGTATATATGTGTTAGAATATGATATTTATCTTTCTCTTTCTGACTCACTTCACTCTGCATAATAGGTCTAGGTTCATCTACCTCATTAGAACTGACTCAAATGTGTTCCTTTTTATTGCTGAGTAATATTCCATTATGCATACATACCACAGTTTCTTTATCCATTCATCTGTTGACAGGCATCTAGATTGCTTCCATGTTCTAGCTATTGTAAATAGTGCTGCAATGAACAATGAGATACATGTGTCTTTTTCAACCCTGATTTTCTCAGGGTATATGCCTAGGAGTAGGATTTCTGGGTCATATGGTGGTTTCATTCCTAGTGTTTTAAGGAATCTCCATACTGTCTTCCATATTGGCTGGATCAATTTACATTCCCTTTTCTCTATGCCCGCTCCAGCATTTATTGTTTGTAGACTTTTTGATGATGCCCATTCTGACCAGTGTGAGGTCATATCTCATTGTGGTTTTGACTTTCACAGGCCATTCTTATAGCAACATAAGATGTTTCTATGTAATTAACTCATAAAGATGATACAGTTGAGTGTCATAAAATACAAAGTGAAAAATTTTTTGAAAAAAGAAGGAATCTTTAACCACTTGCACCATTTGCTTGTTTGTTTGTTTGTTTCTGAATGAGTTTTCCTCTTGGTCCATTTGGTCTTCTTTACTGGCTGCATGGCTTGTGGAGTCTTTCTCAACCATGGATGAAAGCTGTGTCCCTACATTAGAAGCACAGAGTCTTAGCCACTGGACTGCCAGGGAGGTCACTCCTCTTCTTGGTCCAATATTCAAATCCACATTTTTGAATTCTGGTTTCATCTGCTCTGATTTCTCATTCACTCTGTCTGTCCTTTGCCTGTTTGCTCTCACAGTCCTTCCTCTCCTGTTCTGATTTGCCCTGAATTTTGAAGGGCCAACCATTGTTATTTCTAAGACTTACTTGCCAGCTGGCTTCCTGCTAAATTCAGATAACAGAAGCTCTCTTCTGAAGAGAAGAGATTGGATTGTCAGAGGAAGAAACTAGAATGTTCTTTCCTTCACTCCTCTGTTCCCCATGACATCTCTGCAGGATGCTGTCTCCTTTGCAAATTCAGATCCTGCTGTTTAAGCCCCTCTTTTTGGCCCTGCCTACTGTGCTTTGATAACGTCCACTCCTATATACGTTTCTTTATGTTCCCAGCCCAGGTATCATTGTGGCTCTGGTATTGATAAAATTGGGGTTGCCTTGTGTCTCCTTGGAAAAGAAATGCAAAAAAGCAAAATGGCTGTCTGAGGAGGCCTTACAAATAGCTGTGAAAAGAAGAGAGGCAAAAAGCAAAGGAGAAAAGGAAAGATATAAGCATCTGAATGCAGAGTTTCAGAGAATACCAAGAAGATATAAGAAAGCCTTCTTCAGTGATCAATGCAAAGAAATAGAGAAAAAGAACAAAATGGGAAAGACTAGAGATCTCTTGAAGAAAATTAGAGATACCAAGGAAACATTTCATGCAAAGATGGGCTCGATAAAGGACAGAAATGGTATGGACCCAACAGAAGCAGAAGATATTACAAAGAGGTGGCAAGAATACACAGAAGAACTGTACAAAAAAGATCTTCATGACCAAGAAAATCATGATGGTGTGATCACTCATCTAGAGCCAGATATCCTGGAATGTGAAGTCAACTGGGCCTTGGAAAGCATCGCTATGAACAAAGCTAGTGGAGGTGATGAAATTCCAGTTGAGCTGTTTCAAATCCTGAAAGATGATGCGGTGAAAGTGCTGCACTCAATATGCCAGCAAATTTGGAAAACTCAGAAGTGGCCACAGGACTGGAAAAGGTCCGTTTTCATTCCAATCCCAAAGAAACGCAATGCCAAAGAATGCTCAAACTACCGCACTGTTGCACTCACCTCACATGCTAGTAAAGTAATGCTCAAAATTCTCCAAACCAGGCTTCAGCAATACGTGAACCGTGAACTTCCTTATGTTCAAGCTGGTTTTAGAAAAGGCAGAGGAACCAGAGATCAAATTGCCAGCATCCACTAGATCATGGAAAAAGCAAGAGAGTTCCAGAAAAACATCTATTTCTGCTTTATTGACTATGCCAAAGCCTTTGACTGTGTGGATCACAAGAAACTGGAAAATTCTGAAAGAGATGGGAATACCAGGCCACCTGACCTGCCTCTTGAGAAATCTGTATGCAGGTCAGGAAGCAACAGTTAGAACTGGACATGGAACAACAGACTGGTTCCAAATAGGAAAAGGAGTACATCAAGGCTGTATATTGTCACCCTGTTTATTTAATTTCTATGCAGAGTACATCATGAGAAATGCTGGACTGGAAGAAACACAAGCTGGAATCAAGATTGCTGGGAGAAATATCAATAACCTCAGATATGCAGATGACACCACCCTTATGGCAGAAAGTGAAGAGGAACTAAAAAGCCTCTTGATGAAAGTGAAAGAGGAGAGTGAAAAAGTTGGCTTAAATAAAGCTCAACATTCAAAAAACGAAGATCGTGGCATCTGGTCCCATCACTTCATGGGAAATAGATGGGGAAACAGTGGAAACAAGTGTCAGACTTTATTTTTTTGGGCTCCAAAATCACTGCAGATGGTGACTGCAGCCATGAAATTCAAAGATGCTTACTCCTTGGAAGAAAAGTTATGACCAACCTAGATAGTATATTCAAAAGCAGAGACATTTCTTTGCCAACTAAGGTCCGTCTAGTGAAGGCTATGGTTTTTCCTGTGGCCATGTATGGATGTGAGAGTTGGACTGTGAAGAAGGCTGAGTGCCGAAGAATTGATGCTTTTGAACTGTGGTGTTGGAGAAGACTCTTGCAAGTCCCTTGGACTGCAAGGAGATCCAACCAGTCCATTCTGAAGGAGATCAGCCCTGGGATTTCTTTGGAAGGACTGATGCTAAAGCTGAAGCTCCAGTACTTTGGCCACCTTATGCAAAGAGTTGACTCATTGGAAAAGACTCTGATGCTGGGAGGGATTGGGGGCAGGAGGAGAAGGGGATGACAAAGGATGAGATGGCTGGATGGCATCATTGACTCGATGGATGTGAGTCTGAGTGAACTCTGGGAGTTGGTGATGGACAGGCAGTCCTGGTGTGCTGCAATTCATGGGGTTGCAGAGTCGGACACGACTGAGTGACTGAACTGAACTGTGTCTCCTTGTTGGATTTCAGCTTGTTCTAGAACTTTTAAACTGCTTCATGCTATTGAAGTACCTCTACTGAACTAACATGGATGAGTTCTGTCTCACTGTCTGGACCCTAACAAACAGATCCACCTTCCTCTCCACCTGCATTGAATTTAAACCCGAAACATCATTTTATATCTATGCCCTCTCTTGACAAGTACCCAGGCCCAAGTGCTCTGCATGGGCCTGGTTTTTGTGATTTGTATCCATCATCATAAAGGCCTCCTACTTCTTACTCATTCAGTTTGAATGAGTAGGGACACAGTCTGTCTGTGTCCCTACCTGCTTCTTTTTATCATGCTGCACCTACCTGCCTTACAATCTTGGGTGGGAACCATTTCCCCTGCCTCTTTCCTCATGCATGAATTCATTCTGCTCTCACACCTTTCAGCTGTCACCTTTGGACATTTTGATCACCTTGTCTATTTGACAGTGAAAGTCCACACTGAGTTTCGTGCTTTGCCTCGGTTCTTTCCATGGCACATGTGCGTATCTCTAGCCTCTGTTGGTTAGTTGTTTCTCTCCATTATTTAGACCATGAGCTAGTGGAGTTTAGAGACTTTCTTTCAACTCTGCATCCCTAGAGTCATCTGTAGTGCCTGGCAAAGGGCATATAGTAAGTAAATGAACACACTGTAAAGAGTAGTGGTGCTTTAGCTTAGAGAAGCTGAGGGCAGGCTTAATTATTATTTTCAAGTTTATGTGGGAGATGCATAAAATCTGCAAGCTGGAAGAAATCCTAGAAACCCAAATAGTTACATGACAGTTGGTTATTTTTCTAATGTATGAAAATTAGAATCAGGTTGTTGTTGTTCAGTTGCCAAGTCGTGTCTGACTCTTTGTGACACTGTGGACTGCAGCATGTCAGACTTCCCTGTCCTTCACTATCTTGCAGAGTTTGCTCAAACTCATGTCCGTTGAGTCAGTGATGCCATCCAACCATCTCATTCTCTGTTGTCCCCTTCTCCTCCTAGCTTCAGTCTTTCCCAGAATCAGGGTCTTATCCAGTGAATCAGCTCTTCATGTCAGGTGGCTAAAGCATTGAATATATAGGGCAACAAACTTAAAAAGAAGTGTGGTTTTAAATGGAAATACAGAGGTCCATTCTGACTATCAGAGTGATAACAACCCAAGACACATAATTAAAGGGTTTCTAATCCTGGAAATCTGTGTGAAAATAACATGCAGTTTCCAATCTTGAGTACCTTACAGATTCATTTCGTAAAGACTTCAGGCTGCACCTGAATGTTTCTCAAGGCCCCCTCTGGTTATAGGTTTCTAGATTTGGTCTGAGTTTGAGGAGAGTTGGAGAATAAAATAACCTGATTAACCTTATAATTCACAGCATGAAAATAGATATATAAGTGCTAATTAAGATGTTTATTAAATTGAAATGTGATTGAACTAGGTTAATAGGGACTAGGTTCAGGAGAATTTTGAGACAGGAAAGGGAACGCCATCATCTAATCAGTGAATATAATTGTAGGTTTTGAATAGCTTTCACTTGATATTTATGTACTTAGCTAAGGGCCATTTGCAGCTGGAAATAGTTTTAAAAAACACACACGCAAGCAGAGGGTCACCATTTACAATCTTATTTCCAATTCCTTTCTCCTGCTGCTCTGAGAAACATTTTATAAATGAGGCCCTTTATGTGTCCAGCGTTCTTATCCCACTTTCTGTGCAGCCTCACACAGGAGGCCACACACAGCAGTGCTTCCATCTGCTAGGTCCGTGCATGAATAATGCCTGCAGCACTGCAGCCAGCCCCTGGACCGAACTCTTCAACCTGGCTTCCAAATGGGAAGTTCTGATGCTGAGTGAAAGGCTGATGACAGAAGCTCTCCAGGCATCTCGGAGTCAGTTAAATCAGTACTTCTAGGAGGCAGAAGAAAACTCCAAGGTGTAATAAGGAGTGAAGGAACTGACCTTCCAGAGAGATGCAGTCCTCTGTGGTGAAAGGGTCTGGCCTGTGAGGCTAGAGAGCTGGGTTTGAAAGCTGGTTCTGCACCTCTCAGGCTGTGGAGCCCTGGATGGGTAACTTGCCTCCTCTTTTCCTCATTTGTGCAATTAGAGAATGGAGTCAGGAAAGATAAGACTGTCTCTGAGTTTCCTTCCAGTGTCAACACTCCTGATATGATGGAAACATTTTCTCAGCATCATGCTCTTGGAGACGATGCAAGGAAACCAGAGGATGAGGATACATTAGTGTGAATTTCCAGAGTTGTTCTCTTTTATGACTCTCTTGATATCTTACTATCCAAGAGGTTTTGTTTTGTTATTTTGTTTTATTTTGATGTGGAAACATAACTTTTGCACAAGAGAGAGAAGTCTCAGAGGTGCTACTATAATCACAAGTGTAGGTTTCTTTTGATTCTTCTTGCTGGTAGGTTCACTGTGAGCGTTCAGGTTGATGAACATCCAAATTCAGAGTGATTGAGCAGGCTCAGATGTCATAAACTGACCCACGGCAAGGACATATAGCATTTATTTTATTGTTTCAGTGAGGATTAATCAAGTACCTACTATGGGTCAAGATCTGTAAAAGGGAGTTAATCAAGGATGTCTATGGACATTTTCTTTCCCTTATTCCATGTTTTATCTCATTTAAACCAATCACCTAATATTTATCATGTACCTAAATTGTAAAGTCCTACAGAGAAGGCTTTCATAAAGCCCCAGTTAGAATCAGTCACCTGGAATATCTGTAGCAAGTTATTTAGAATGTGATTTTTCATTCCATTTAACACTTTGCATTTTGCTTTTTGTTAGAGCTAATTGTTTATGTATTTCCTCACCCTACTAAATAATATGTATTTTTGAAAGTAGGACTGTCTTACTCATTTTTATATTTTCCTTCTTCATTTCTTAATATAATACTCAACATATGATAAAGCTTAAATATTTATGAAATATGTGCAAACTAATAAGAGCTAAAACTGATTGAGTCCTTGCCATATGTTAGGAATGAGTCCTGACACTCTGTATTATCATCATATGTGCTCATAGTTCTGTAGTATAGGTACCACTATAATCATCACTTTTCCGATGAGGAAACTGAGGCCTAGCAAACTTCAATCCCTTTACCAAGGTCATGTACCAACTAGAACGCCTGTTCTTTTAGTCGTTATGTTATACAGCTAACATTAGTGTTATGTTCTAGCTAACATTAGTGATTAATCCAAATGGATGGAAATGTAAGTGGATATCATCAGCTATTTTTTAGAGGAGCTCCAGTGATGGTATTTGGTAAGAGATTTGACTGACATGCATAATAAGAATTATGACCTATTTCCCTATTTGGTTGCTTGCTAATGCAGTCAATGTTTAAATCATCATCCTTTCTACAATTCCCTGTATAGTTTAAGGATAAAGTGACTCACTGGGTAATTGGAAAAGCCAGCAGCCCACTTTTCATCTCTTTTATGTTCCCTAATAATAGCCAAGAGAATATGAAAGATAGTTGTGACAAGTTTAAGGGTGGTGGCTGGTGGTGATAGACTGTTATGACATGGGTGGCTTACTCACCATAATGACAACAACAGAGCTCTGTTAGGATACCTGGGAAATAGGATAAGTGTAGCTTGTGGACTTGGAAACACTGAGTATCACATCCACGTGACTGAGCCTTTGCATGGATCATGTGACTTGCACGGGTAATTAGGCATGGGCATTCACATGTACATATTGTCTCCCAAAACTTACAAGAAAATCGTATCTAACCAAGAACTTGTCAGCTGAATCTGTATTGTTTGTCAAACATTCTACATCTGTGAGAAATTTTATCATATTAGAATATGCTTTCTTTTCCTGATTTTTGAGAAAGATAACTGGCTGAATTTTCTCACATAGCAACAATATAGGATCTGGGATGTGTGTGTAGCTGTTTGGGACTTCATCCTCAAATGTTGAGATCTCTCAGTCACACACTCATGGGGCTATTTCAGTTAGTTCAGTTCAGTCTCTCAGTCGTGTCTGGCTCTTTGAGACCCCATGCACTGCAGCACGCCAAGCCTCCCTGTCCATCACCATTGGTGATGCTGTGAAACCATCTCATCCTCTGTAGTCCCCTTCTCCCCTTGCCTTCAATCTTTCCCAGGATCAGGGATTTTTTCAAATGAGTCAGTTCTTCACATCAGATGGCCAAAGTATTGGAGTTTCAGCTTCAGCATCAGTCCTTCCAATGAATATTCAGGACTGATTTCCTTTAGGATGGTCTGGTTGGATCTCCTTGCAGTCCAAGGGACTCTCAAGAGTCTTCTCCAACACCACAGTTCAAAAGCATCAATTCTTCGGTGCCCAGCTTTGTTTATAGTCCAACTCTCACATCCATATATGACTACTGGAAAAACCATAGCTTTGACTAGATGGACCTTTGTTGGCAAAGTAATGTCTCTGCTTTTTAATAAGCTGTCTAGGTTGGTTATAGGTTTTCTTCCAAGGAGCAAGTGTCTTTTAATTTCATAGCTGCAGTCACCATCTACAGTGATTTTGGAGCCCCCTAAAATAAAGTCTGTCACTGTTTTCACATGGAGATATTTAAGATAAAAGAAATCAGGTAAGGTCTGGGTACTCTCAGTATACTTGCCTCCCAAGAGGATTTTCAAATTAATATTTATTTTGTTAACTTCACTCAGGGCTTCCCTGGTGGCTCAGTGGTAAAGAATCTGCCTGTCAATGCAGGAGCTGCAGGTTTGATCCCTGAGTCTGGAAGATTTCCTGGAGAAGGAAATGGTTCAATCTACTCCAGAATTATTGCCTGGGAAATCCCATGGACAGAGGAGCCAGGCCTGGCAGGATGCAAAGAGTTGGACATAGCTGAGTGACTACACAATAACAACTTCACTCAGGGCCAATATTAGCCCTGTGCTTAGGGTGATTTATGAAAATTTCTAAAAAGACACTACATCTGGGTGGAGTCTCCCTTCTACCAAATCATGTGACTGGATTTTGGCCTCCGCTCCTAACCTTGACTTAGCGTATACAATGGTATGTGGTGGTCCTGGCTCTATTGATTCATGTTTGATCTTTAGATTAACATACATATTATTCAGCAATCTTTTGGTTAATTAGCTTTGGCATAAAAGGAAGATAATTAGAAGCTTTGCTTACCTGAGGGCAGGGTAGCAATGTAGCAGGAACAGGAAACAATTGTCATGCTTGATAAGTTGATCTTCTCTTTCTTTCCTCTGGTTTTCTCTACATGCAATTTTGTTTATTACTGTAGACTGACTTGGGTTTCCCTGGTGGCTCAGATGGTAAAGAATCTGCTTACAATGCAGGGGACCTGAGTTTGATCCCTTGGTTGGAAAGATCTGGTGGAAAGGGGAATGGCTACCCACTCCAGTATTCTTGCCTGGGGAATCCCATGACAAAGGAGCCTAGCGGGCTCCAGTCCGTAGGATTGCAAAGAGCAACTAATACTTTAGACTGGTTTGTTTCCACAGCATGGAGACTGTGCCTGCTATAGCTCTGAAGTCATATAGTATCTTAGGAAAGACCATGAAGTGCACTGTCTGTCTCTAATGCCAGGTTGAACAGTCCTAGAGACATGCTCCATTTGCAGTGTGTGTGCCTCTCTGGACTCACAACTTGGTTGGTAGATTAAATACTATGATAGGCCCACTGTGGGTCAGCTGCTGACTGTGGCATGGGAGATAGAATCTGCAAAAGTTTGTAAACTTCCATTCAAAATCCATGCTTAAAGAGGAATGGAATATCTCCCCAGTTGTGAGGTGGTAGAAGTTGTCTCCTCATCCAGGAAGATAAAAACATTAGATGCCCATTTCACAGGTCCATTAGTTCAAACTTATCAATGTCTCATTTCTGAAGGTATATAAAACAAACTCACACTAATACTTTACAAGACTAAGGTATTATTACTTTAATTGACTAATAATAGTCAAGAGAATAAGAAAGATAGTTGTGACGAGTTTAAGGGTAGTGGCTGGTTGCAGCAAATAATTGTAATGCCATTAGATTCAACACATCATTTTCCTGTAGGAAAGTTATGGAAGAAACTGAGTTATTAAGGACCACTGGCAAGCCTGGAATCAGAGAGAGGGAAGCCAGCCCTGGGATTTCTATGTTTAATAACTTCAGTTCAATATAGGCTGCTGTTTCTATTTCCATACTAGGAAGGTGCCTTCCAGTGGGGATGGGTACTTATTTCACAGTTGTGTTATCTTGTACAAATCTACCATCACATGCCTTCCAGAGTTTGCATTGTCTGTGCTTCCTCTTCAATTGGATATATAGACTGTAGTGGGTTTAAAAGGTTCATGTCCTGACTCATTTAATACCTGTGCGAACAAGCAAGTAAGTTGTTCAGTGGCCCTCCATTTTCTCATCAGAACAAGAGAAGCATGATGCCATTGTTTCTCATAGAGTTTTGTTAGAATTAAATGCAATAATCATGATAAGTGTGGTGGTACACAGTATCTAACATGCTGTGCATTGATTTAAAATTTTTCTAATCTGTTGCTCATGTTACTATAGTTGCTGTTGACCCTGTGCTTGTACTCTTGACATCCAGTTTTGCTTATGATAACTGCATAAATCTGCTTTGATGCATTTCTGTACTGATTATATAGTTTAACTCTCAAATAACAACTTTATTTACATCTTTTCCATTTCCTTAGGGGGCATTAAAGTGTTGCCCCATGTAGTGATTACAATTTTATGCACTTTTGAGGCAAGTCCCATCAGAGTTTGACATTTCACCTTCTAAAATTTAAAGACGATTTGTCACAAAGGTGCTTGGAAGGAATCATTGTGCAGAGATTTCCCTGATAAACTCCTTCCCATCCAGAAGAGATTATCTTGAATCTGCAGGGTGTACATGTGAGACAGAATAGAGGTCTCCCAGGATAAATTTGGGACCATTCTTATTTCTGGTCTAGTGGCAAAAGAGTTCTACAGAGAAAGAAATGTTCTTTCTGTTTCATGAAACTCAAATGAAAGCAAATCTTTAAATTCTCCCCTCCCTCGCCAAGAAAATGTAATTTGCAGGGTTGGCTGGATGAAAAGGTTGAAACACTTTAATTATTGATAAGATAAACTAGAGTAAGAGTCATCAAGGTATCAGACAGAAAACACTTGAAAGGCTAAGTTTGAAAGCAAGTATTACATGGTGGCTCAATTGAAAATGCAGGTGGCTATAGACAGTACAAGTGAGGAAAATTGAACAGACTTATTTTTATCAAGAAAACCAATTATGGAAACTCCAGGTACTTTCTTCAAGGAGGAGTTATTATCAGTTCAGTCTTTGCCTGGTCCCCTATTTTATGTGAACAGCGACTGCCAGGCCAGAAGTGATTTAGTCTGGATGAAAAAAAACTTTCAATAAACAAGCAGGAGGACTGACTGAGGTGAGCTGCTGGCAAAATTCAGATCTGTGAAGACTGTTACAGATGCCAGGGCCATGGCTGAGAAGTAAAAATTTAATAATGCTGAAAGGACTCTTTCCCATTAAAACACAAATCAACTTTTATTAATTAAGCTGAAAGGAAATGTGTTTTCTTATAATATCCTGAGGTGTGGATTTTCATTTTCAAGAAGTTCCTTGGCTTTTCTTGTCCTTTCCCCTCTTTGATGGAGGTTTGGCATTCTGAGGCATTCAGACTTTGTATTGACAATTAAATTATGCTGAATCTTTTTCATTCGTCCTTTCATATTCGTGTTCCATTCTTTTCTGTCCAGCTTTGTGCATCTCTGCTGGGAGGCTGATCTTCATGGACTGTATGCTAGCCTCTGTTGCCCACTGGTTTCCACTTGAGTTCAGCAGGAAGCTGACGGGCAGCAAAAAGTGAAGTCGGGGACTTTTTCTGTCAATTTGCTACCTAATAAGTTGATAGGCATTGTGATTTTTCACTGAAGGTCACATCTCCTCATGGGCGGTCCTTTCCTGTAGATACAGGCCCATGCCTAGATTGGAGTTTAGTTAATGCTTTGCCTATACATATAGCTGAGAAATTCGAGGTACTACGAGGAAGGCTGAGTGCCGAAGAATTGATGCTTTTGAAGTGTGGTGTTGGAGAAGACTCTTGAGAGTCCCTTGGACTGCAAGGAGATCCAACCAGTCCATTCTGAAGGAGATCAACCCTGGGATTTCTTTGGAAGGAATGATGCTAAAGCTGAAGCTCCAGTACTTTGGCTAACTCATGGGAATAGTTGACTCATTGGAAAAGACTCTGATGCTGGGAGGGATTGGGGGCAGAAGGAGAAGGGGACGACCCAGGATGAGATGGCTGGATGGCATCACGGACTCGATGGACTTGAGTCTGAGTGAACTCCGGGAGATGGTGATGGACAGGGAGGCCTGGCGTGCTGTGATTCATGGGGTCACAAAGAGTCGGACACGACTGAGCGACTGAACTGAACCGAACTGACGAGGAGGGGATAAAGAAAAATGGATATTGGTGTGGCACCAACAGATATCCTAGATGAAAACCAAGCTTCCAAGTCTGAATGAGGAAATTAAATCTCAGACAGATTCAGAAAGTACACGGGTGACATAGAAAGTAATGAAACTGGAATTAAAGCCCATATTTCCTGAATTCAAGGGCTACGTTTCTTTGAAAGTGTACAGGCTTGGCTTGAATTCCACTGTTCTCTTCACTCTGGGATTCCAAGGACTTGTTTTTATTTGGAAGATAGCATAGTGTATCCAGGTGAAGAGTACTGGAACCAAAATGCCTGGGTTCAAATACCAGAACTTCCCTTACTTGTTCTAAGGCCTTGAGTAAAGTTAATTCTTGGCCCTGCAGTATCTTCATTTGTAAAATGTGAATGAAAATAGTATCTACTTCATAATGTTTTTATAAGGAAAATGAGATAGTCCAATTCTTTAGAACAGTGCCAAACAGGTAAGCGCATCTGTGCATACTCAGTTTCTAAGTGGTGTCTGACTCTTTGTGACCCCATAGACTGAAGCCAGCCAGACTCCTCTGTCCATGGAATTTTCCAGGCAAGAATACTGGAGTGGGTTGCCGCTTTCTTCTCCAGGGCATCATCCCAACCCAGGAATCAAACATGTGTCTCCTGCATTGGCAGGTGGATTCTTTACTGCTCTATCACCAGGGAAGCCCTGGCAGATAAGTACTAATTGTTTTATCATTAATATACTAAGCATCATCACTAGTATTGTCATAAGGTTTTTTGTGAGTATTAAGTGTTCTATTGAAAGTTATGGGAAATGGTTGCATTCAAGAATGTGAAAATGAAAATCACTCAGTCATGTCTGACTCTTTGCAACTCCATGGACTATATAGTACGTGGAATTCTCCAGGTTAGAATATTGGAGTGGGAGCCCTTCCCTTCTACAGGGGATATTCCCAACCCAGGAATCAAACCAGGTCTCCTGAAATGCAGGCAGATTCTTTACCAGCTGAGCCACCCAGGGAATGCCCTGGAAGCATTTAAGATTTATACTGAATTTATTGCTATGAGATGTGGAATATGAAAAGAAAGAAAACACAGCAATCAAATATGGTTCCAAAATTTTGGTTTGAGCAATCAGAAGTCATGATGTGAGATGTGTAGACATTTGATTTGAATAAGAATTCTGGAGGATGAAACAATTTATCTTCTTTTTTTTATGTGGAAAACTGAAACCCATATGGGTCAGGCAACTTGTCTAAGATCATAAGATCAAGAAAAGGTAGAATTGAAATACCAACCCAAGTTTATCTGACTTTACAGCCTATTTTGTAAATTTCAGTTTTAGTCACTAAGATTCATTTTGTTTTTCTGGCAGTTTCTTAATTCATTCAAAATCTGAATATCAGGACACTTTTGCCTCTGAATAAGGCTCAAATACTCAGTTGTGTCTAACTCTTTTCAACCTGCCAGATTCCTCTGTCCATGGATTTTTCCAGGCAGGAATACTGAAGTAGGTTGCCATTTCCTTCTCCAGGAGATCTTCCTGATCCCGGGATCAAACCCACATCTCTTTAGTCTTGAGTTGTCAGGTGGATTCTTTACCACTGGTACCACCTGGGAAGCCTCTCTAAATTCATAAGTGAATTCATTTACTCTAATCTGTTTCTCACAGCTATAATATAAAATATATTTCATTTTTACACCTGTCTTTCACTCTCATTTCAGAGATGAAAGACTTAAAGAATGAAAAGTGACACAACCTGGGGCTCACAACCAGTTTATAATTGAGTTGGATCTTGAATTCAGGTTTTATGCCTTTAAGCCCCATTGAGTATTTCCAGTAGGAAAGGACAAAGGCAATGTGGTTTGATCAGAAATGCAGCTCTAATTGGTTGAGAAGCATGGGATATTATTTATGTTCTGTAGATGGAAATAAATGCCAAATGGAACCTTCTAAGGTTCCTCTGGGTTTCTACAGTTAACCTTCTAGATGAAGTAAAGAATATACTAATGGGGTTAGGATGATGTCATACTGGAAAATATGCAAAAATAAATATGGCAAAAAACTCTAAGATTGGCACAAGATTCTTCAGGTACTCAAGTAAACATCACTATTATTATAGAAATTAAAGCTAAATTAGAGTAAAGGACTAATTTCCAATTGAGATGATGCCATCTAGCATATACCTTAGTGTTTATTCCATGGGTTAGTGGAGGTGATGGAATTCCAGTTGAGCTGTTTCAAATCCTGAAAGATGATGCTGTGAAAGTGCTGCACTCAGTATGCCAGAAACTTTGGAAAACTCAGCAGTGGCCACAGGACTGGAAAAGGTCAGTTTTCATTCCAATTCCAAAGAAAGGAAATGCCAAAGAATGCTCAAACTACTGCACAATTCCACTCATCTCATATGCTAGTAAAGTAATGTTCAAAATTCTCCAAGCCAGGCTTCAGCAATATGTGAACCATGAATTCCTTGATGTTAAAGCTGGTTTTAGAAAAGGGAGAGGAACCAGACATCAAATTGCCATCATCCGCTGGATCATGGAAAAAGCAAGAGAGTTCCAGAAAAACATCTATTTCTCCTTTATTTACTATGCCAAAGCCTTTGACTGTGTGGATCACAAGAAACTGTGGAAAATTCTGAAAGAGATGGGAATACCAGACCACCTAACCTGCCTCTTGAGAAATTTGTATGCAGGTCAGGAAGCAACAGTTAGAACTGGACATGGAACAACAGACTGGTTCCAAATAGGAAAAGGAGTACATCAAGGCTGTATATTGTCACCCTGCTTATTTAATTTCTATGCAGAGTATATCATGAGAAACGCTGGACTGGAAGTAGCACAAGCTGGAATCAAGATTGCCGGGAGAAATATCAGTCACCTCAGATATGCAGATGACACCACCCTTATGGCAGAAAGTGAAGAGGAACTAAAAAGCCTCTTGATGAAAGTGAAGGAGGAGAGCGAAAAGTTGGGTTAAAGCTCAACATTCAGAAAATGAAGATCATGGCATCTGATCCCATCACTTCATGGGAAATAGATGGGGAAACAATAGAAACAGTGTCAGACTATATTTTGGGGCTCCAAAATCACTGCAGATGGTGACTGCAGCCATGAAATTAAAAGACGCTTACTCCTTGGAAGAAAAGTTATGACCAACCTAGATAGTATATTCCAAAGCAGAGACATTTCTTTGCTGACTAAGGTCCGTCTAGTCCAGGCTATGGTTATTCCTGTGGTCATGTATGGATGTGAGAGTTGGACTGTGAAGAAGGCTGAGCGCTGAAGAATTGATGCTTTTGAGCTGTGGTATTGGAGAAGACTCTTGAGAGTCCCTTGGACTGCAAGGAGATCCAACCAGCCCATTCTGAAGGAGAACAACCCTGGGATTTCTTTGGAAGGAATGATGCTAAAGCTGAAGCTCTAGTACTTTGGCCACCTCATGTGAAGAGTTGACTCATTGGAAGAGACTCTGATGCTGGGAGGGATTGAGGGCAGGAGGAGAAGGGGACGACCAAGCATGAGATGGCTTGATGGTATCCCAGACTTGATGGACGTGAGTCTGAGTGAACTCCGGGAGTTGGTGATGGACAGGGAGGCCTGGTGTGCTGCAATTCATGGGGTCACAAAGAGTCAGACACGACTGAGAGACTGAACTGAACTGAAACACTCATCAAAAATTTTTAAGAAGTTACATGCCAGTGTGAAAGGAAAACAGAAAGCCATTAACTCATTCAATCATTTATTTATTAATGAATTCCACAATGTTTATAAGGTACTTATTATACGTCAGACTCTCTACTAGGTGCTGGGGATCTACAGATCTCTAAAACATAGCAGTTTGCTCTCAAGGAACTGCTAGTGTCAGGAATGTCAAAAAAAACTTCAAAGTCTAATGTTACATTGGTAACAAGAAATAGTATTTATTTTGGTGGATTAGATGGATTTAAGGGAGCAGAAGATGGGGCTGAAAATAAGCAGAAATGACCTTGTAGAAAAGTAAAAGCAAATTGGGTAGAATTCCAAGAGAGAATTTTATGAACCAAGTATGGAGATTAAAAATCTTGGGAAAACGAATGAATTGTAGATATGTCAGTATGAATGTATTGGGTGAAATAGAAGGAAGGAGATGAGGCTAAAGATGAATCGGGGTTCTGCTGCTGTTGCTGCTGCTGCTAAGTCACTTCAGTCATGTCTGACTCTTTGTGACCCCATGGACTGTGGCTCACCAGGCTCCTGTCTCTATGGGATTCTCCATGCTAGGATACTTGAGTGGGTTACCATTTCCTATTCCAGGGGATCTTCCTAACCCAGGGATTGAACCTGCATCTCCTGGGACTCCTGCATTGCAGGCAGATTCTTTACTGCTAAGCCACCAAAGAAGCCTGAATCAGGGTCTATACTCTATGTAATCTTGAATTCTATCTTAAGAATTTTAACTTTACATAATAAATAGACAAGAACATTACAAAATATATGAAGTAGGGAAGGAGCTAGAACAAAATGATAGAATACGAAATATTTTGATCTCTCAAGATAGGTGTATAGTCAGGTTCTGTTTAGGTTTTGCTGCAGTAACAAAGTACTCCCAAATCTCACTGTCTTCCCAAAAGAGATTTTATTTCTCACTAATTTACACATGAACTGTGGCTCTGCTTATGCCTCTTCACACCAAGATCCAGGCCAAAGGAGCAGTCTTTCTCTGGGCTCGTAGTACTAGAAAAAACAGTGGTAGAAAATGCATTAGAGACATTCATGGCTTCGTGTTTCAATTTTATTGGTAAAAGCAAGTAACATGGCCAAGCCTGAGGTCAATGGGACAAGAACATGTCCTCCTATTACAGGGAGAGAGAGCATTACTAATAATGCTAGGAAGTAATTAATTATAATTACTAATTAATAGCTAGGAAGATTCATATAACCTATGACAGCATGGGTATAATGTCTATTTATTTCTGTTTTTTTCTTCTTTTAACCCAGAAGACAATCTTGTATGTGTGTGTTTTGGTACATGTTTTTATCATATATTATAGTGCTGGCATTGATCATATCCATGTCTTAAACACATTCTCTCCCTGTAATAATGATATCAATATGTATCTAGCACACTTGACATACTTAGAAAATTAGAGGAAAACAACAGAATGGGAAAGACTAGAAATGTCTTCAAGAAAATTAGAGATACCAAGGGAAATACCTCATGGAAAGATGGGCACAATAAAGGACAGAAGTTATATGGACCAGAATCGTATGGAACAGAAGCAGAAGATATTAAGAAGAGGTAGCAAGAATATGCAGAAGACCATACAAAAAAGATCTTCATGACCCAGATCACCATGATGGTGTGATTACTCACCTAGAGCCAGAATTCTGGAATGTGAAGTCAAGTGGGCCTTAGGAAGCATCTCTACAAACAAAACTAGTGGAGGTGATGAAATTCCAGTTGAGCTGTTTCAAATCCTGAAAGATGATGCTGTGAAAGTGCTGCAATCAAGATGCCAGCAAATTTGGAAAACTCAGCAGTGGCCACAGGACTGGAAAAGGTCAGTTTTCATTCCAATCCCAAGAAAGGCAATGCCAAAGAATACTCAAACTACTGCATAATTGAACTCATCTCACATGCTAGCAAAGTAATGCTCAAAATTCTCCAAGCCAGGCTTTAACAGTATGTGAACCATGAACTTCCAGATGTTCAAGCTGGTTTTAGAAAAGGCAAAGGAACCAGATATCAAATTGCCAACATCTGATGGATCATCAAAAAAGTAAGAGAGTTGCAGAAAAACATCTACTTCTGCTTTATTGACTACACCAAAGCCTTTGACTGTGGGATCACAACAAACTATGGAAAATTCTGAAAGAGATGGGAATACCAGGCCACCTGACCTGCCTCCTGAGAAATCTGTATGCAGGTCAGGAAACAACAGCTAGAACTGGACATGGAACAACAGACTGGTTCCAAATAGGGAAAGGGATATGCCAACACTATATATAGTTACCCCACTTATTTAACTTATGTGCAGAGTACATCATGAGAAACAGGGGGCTGGATGAAGGACAAGCTAGAATCAAGATTGCCGGGAGAAATATCAATAATCTCAGATATGCAGAAGACACCACCCTTATGGCAGAAAGTGAAGAGGAGTTAAAGAGCCTCTTGATGAAAGTGAAAGAGGAGAGTGAAAAAGTTGGCTTAAAACTCAACATGAAGAAAACTGAGATCGTGGCATCTGGTCCCACAACTTCATGGCAAATAGATGGGGAAACAATGAAAACAGTAAGAGACTTTATTTTTGGGGGCTCCAAACTCACTGCAAATGGTGACTGCAGCCATGAAATTAAAAGATGCTTGCTCCTTGGAAGAAAAGTTATGACCAACCTAGACAGCATATTAAAAAGCAGAAACATTTATTTGCCAACAAAGTCTGGCCAGTGAAAGCTGTGGTTTTTCCAGTAGTCATGAGAGTTGGACTATAAAGAAAGCTGAGCCCCAAAGAATTGATGCTTTTGAATTGTACTGTTGGAGAAGACTCTTGAGAGTCCCTTGGACTACAAGGAGATCCAACCAGTCAATCCTAAAAGAGATCAATCCTGAATATTCATTGGAAGCGCTGATGCTGAAGCTGAAATCCAATATTTTGGCCACTGATGTGAAGAACTGACTTATTTGAAAAGACCCTGATTCTGGGAAAGATTGAAGGTGGGAGAAGAGGGCAACAGAGGATAAAATGGTTGGATGGCATCACCAATTCGATGAATATGAGTTTGAGTAAGCTCTGGGGGTTGGTGATGGACAGGGAAGCCTGGCATGTTGCTGTCCATGGGGTCGCAAAGAGTCCGATATAACTGAGTGACTGAACTGAACTGAGCACACTTAATATACTCAGAAAGTTGAGTGGTTGTTTGGTGTACTAGTGTTACAAGTAAAGAGAGAAGTAAGATAAAGCTAAAGTATCTTTGTTCTCATAATTACTCCCCAAAATATTTTGATCATAAACTCTAGTTTCCTTTACCAAAACAACTGAAAGCCACTAGGCAGGTAACTTGAGTCCTTATACAATGGCTATGAGGCTGACTCTGTTGCTCAGAAACTATCCCCTTTGATCACTGGTCCAATTCACCCCCAAAGCTTCTGGTTGCACACAGTTCCCTTCCTCTTTCTCTTTTGTGGTCAATTCTAGCACATATTACTCAAGGAGTTGCAAACCAAAATGAAAGAGAATGATAACAAAACAGAGAAAATAAGTTATTTTCTGCTTGAGAGAACTATGAGCCTGTGAATTTGGACATCTCAGAAGCGAAGTCAGAGGCTGATATTTGTTACTGCTGGACCCCATGTTCATTTTGAAGGGAAAAAGTGAGATGAGGATGACAATCTTTCCTTTACTGCTGTGCTTCTCCCAAGACCTTAGATTTATGTGCAGTAATTTTAGAGAAATGGATTATTGTTTGAGCTTTGCAAATGCAAAGGACTAGGGGAAGGGACTTGATGGGGCAACTTCATAGTAGCTTTTACAGATGGGATAGGTAACCCAGGAGAAACAGGACTGCATGTTACTTGAGGGCATTCATAGCTCTGTTTCATGGTCATGTCTGTTATTTTTGACCAAACATGGTTTCATATTTCATGTATTCAGCTCCCTTGGTAGTGGGTGATGGGCATCTTGAATATTAATTTTTTTTCGGGGTTTTTGCCTATCTGAAGATCTTACCTGAGGGAATTTTTAAAGTGCTTAAGAATTAGTAGATATATTCTTTATCTCAATTTCTTGAATGCCTTCTTGCCCCAGGTCTGTGTGAATCGATAAGGGAATGATAGCAAAGAAAACAGACTACTTCCACCTACGGTGCATATGTTCTACTATTTGTTAACTTAACTCACCCAATAATATGTGTTGTCTACTGTATATATGTATTGCTAGGCCTTGTGCTAGGTGAGAAAAAGTGAATGAAATTCCTGACCTTCAGGAGCTTATAACTTATTCATGGAAGAGAAACGTAATTCACAGAGTTAGTGTTCTCAACTGTAAAGTCCCTTTTCAGTTGTTTCACACATTTGATGAATGCTTATAAATCACAAAGAACTGTGACAAGGGGTGGCTGCAAAGGATAGGGTCATATCCTTGTCACTTGTGAGACTTATAGTCCTAATTAAAATTAGCCAAAATATTTTGAAAGACAGTATATGATATGTTCCATCGCACAGGTAATATTTAGTAATAATAGTAGTAGCAACAATAGTAACTAACACTCATTTGCTCTTACCATTTGCTAAACATTCTTCTAAGAGTATTAAGTGCTTTAGCACCATTATTAATACAATAACATGAGGATAAAAGTTGTCTTCATTTTGTAGTTGGGATAACTGATGATATTCAGATAACTGGTAGGTTAAGACCATATGGCTAGTGGGAAGTAGGTCCAGGTTTTCAACTCCAATAATAAGGCTTCAGGACCTGAATCCTTAAGTGAACCAGAAATAAATAGGACTTGTATTTTATAGGAATCAATAAAGACTTTATTGGAATAAATAAAAACAGGTTGCTTATGGGAGCATAGAAATATGGGTGTTTTCAGACTGAGGTGACCAGAGATGCTTTCTGGAGAGGATGGGATTTGAAGCAGGCTTTTGAAAATGGGCACTGCCCCTGAATTGTGACATCAGACAAAACACTAAGATGATCTCCCGAGCATCTTCTCAAATGTCATTTAAAAAGTCCTTCATACCTATCCTCTTGAGTAGGAAGCTCTAATTAAATTTGCAGAATGTTTTGCAGGAACATCTGAGAGTGAAATATGAATAGTCCTACCTTCCAGAAGGTTTTCTGTGAGGAGCCTCAGAGTGTGAAGAGATTTCACTACAGAGAGAAGACACGATTCCAGGTTTGCCAGATTTAGAAATCACATGAACTGCTGGATGTAGAACAAGTTTTGATTCCTCTTTGGTCTTTCATTCTACTCTCTGTTAAATCAGTGTGAGCTGACCTTGTCTTCCCCTGGACCTCTTTCCCCTCCTTTTATTTTTCTTTCACCTTCTACCTTCTCTTCTTATTCTCTCTCTCCTCTTCTAAATGCATCTCGAACATGAAATCATATGTGAAAGAAAATAAGCTTTTTGCCACAATTAGTATGGAATGGGTCAAGATCTAATTTCTGGATCTCATTTCCCAAGATATGAACATGACATTAAAGTTAGAATAAACATACTGCTTCACAGAGCCCACAGTATTTTGGCCAAAGATTATCTCCATGCTGGATTTGGTTAGAATTTTATGTTCAGCTAAATAGGCCACAGGTTTCTGTCAACTAATACTTAAAGTCATCAATTTCTTCAAAAGTTCCAGAGAATAGAAATAACCCTTGCATTTTGATATGTTTGTGTGAATATACTGCATAACATTTTCTCTAGGTTACACAGCACCATACTTGGTATTTATGTAAGCAGTATTGAGAATACACTCTGCCCCCCTCCAGAATTTTCATGTGCTCAACAGCATTGGCCTGCCTACTTTGGGAAAACTTGAGACAGGAACATATGATCTTTAGGTACAGATAAACTAGAAAGTTTTAAAACAATGTTTGGCTTCAAAGTAGTTCTATAATGGAACAACTTTGAATGCAATGAGATATTGATAGTAGGATTCAATTCCTAGACATTATTTTTTGACATTCAACTTTTCAGTTTCCCTCCTATCATGTGAAATGAAGAACACTTATTCATAGAGCAGCTTTCTACTTTAAATTCTTTTAAAAGTAATTATGTGGTGTTCCAGGCTTCAAGGTAAAAAATAGGTAGACAAGAGTTTTTATGCAACTCTGTTTCAAATGTGATATACACGAGTAAGGATGCAATACGTATAAGTGGAAAAGTTTAATCAGAACCATGGACACAAAATTCTAACACTGATATAGATTTCTGTGGTTTTTATTCCAGGAAAGGGGAATTTAGTCCTCAAAATAGGATGTGCATTCCCCAAACCAATAATTAACTTGGAAAAAATAGTTGAGGCAGATTTTCTGAGTCACTGGGATATGGTCTTCGAGTCATCTTTTTAATTAGTTGGGGGCATCCATTAGCCCAATTTGCTAAGTTAAATGATATGGTGTAGTGCTGGGAGTTTGACAGGTTACTCTATTACTTTTCAGTGGACATTTTAACAAAACAAACTTTTGAAAAATAGCATTTTAAATGGTGGATGAAATGAAAAACCACTCAGAACCTCCACAGCCATACTTATTGGAGAAACAGGACAAATATCTATATTCTGAATTACTGCCTAGCACATACAGTCACTCCAAAATGGATATGTATTATATCCGTCTATGGAGAAGCGAGATGACAGCTATGGAACGAGGGAAACCACAGGGTATCTTTCAATGTATCATCCAGCCTTCCCCTCAGCCCAATTCCATGGTACTGTGATTTTATTTTTCCCTATGAACCCTCAAAGCAGTGGGACTACAGACAGGCAGGTACAGAGAATGAAGGTAGAAGACTGGTTTATCAAGGCAGTTTCCCACATATATGACTCAAGGAATCTATCACTGGAGTTGATTCCAGAAGTCTGGTGACAATAGAGAGTAATTAATTGCTAAGGGTACAGGCTATAGAGTCAAACAGACCTCTAAGTCAAGTCCTTTTTTACTTTTTTACTGATATGAACTTGGACAAGTTTTCTTTTTCATGCTTGACTTTCTATAACTGTGCAATGGAGATGAATAATACAGCAGAGAATTTCCTTGAGGATTCAGTTACATAAGCACAGAGCTATTGTTAATATCACCATTTTCACTTTCGCTTTCTTTCAAACTGTCTTTTGAATATGACTACTCTGAGAGCTCACAAATAAGTCTAAATTCATTATTAAGAGTTGTTAATGGACAACCACATATTCTTTGATATGCTTTTGCCTAACCAAGAGAATATTTATGGTATAACAAGTACTTCTTATTATACTTATAAACCACAAGGCAAATAAAGAGACTTGTGATTAAACTGAGAAAAAGAGAGTCATGTAGCTCTCTAAAAAGAGACCCAGCTCTTTGCTTGAGCTTTATAATCTAGGCCCCTGGGCTCAAGGCTTATTTCTGATGACTGACTTGTATTGCACTTGGCTGATGTATCCTGCATAGCCATTGCCACATCAGAGGTCTCAACCACTCATCCTGCAGTAGAAGGAGCGCGAGACTAACCCAAGTTTAACTGTAGACTACATTCTCTAAGCAGCTTTCCGCTCAGCAAAATCTTGACTATGGTAGAAATGTGGGTATTATGGATGAATGTCCTGCAGTTTAACAATGGTACCCCACTCCAGTACTCTTGCCTGGAAAATCCCATAGATGGAGGAGCCTGGTAGGCTGCAGTCCATGGGGTCGCGAAGAGTCGGACACAACTGAGCGACTTCAATTTCACTTTTCACTTTTATGCATCGGAGAAGGAAATGGCAACCCACTCCAGTGTTCTTGCCTGGAGAATCCCAGGGACAGGGGAGCCTGGTGGGCTGCCATCTATGGGGTCGCACAGAGTCGGGCACAACTGAAGCGACTTAGCAGCAGTAGCAGCAGCAGCACCCTTGGTCAGAAGGGGAGGAATGAGAAAGAGATAAATGGTCAGTGACATCAAGGCATTGGGCTGGAACTTTCAAGGCAAGGAATGAAGCCCAGATAGGACCTCTGAAAAATATACTGAGTTCTCTCATTGGAGCCTTATGGCTAGAATTTTCCTTCTCTTGTGATGGTTTGTATTCCAAGGGTAGGAAACTGAATTAAGAGGGGGACTAGAGAAATACTGTAATTGGACATAGACAATTTGGAAACTTTACACCTGAGTTGATCCTAAGGTAACATACTTGATGCAGGGATAGGATAGACATCTTGAAAATGTTCCTAGTGAGTTTCAGTAAACCAGGCTGATTCTTTCCATCTTTATTTTATCCCAGGAAACCCAAGAAAGTTGTGATTGCTGTGGGATGCATGTCCTTCGATAACAGAAATATAGAAAATATTTTACATATAAGGATATTCATTATTGAATTGTTTTTGGTTGTAAAAATTAGAAAAAATTATTTAGCTAGTTTTTAAACAGTGTAATGCATGTATTAAAAGTAGTCTACAGATATTAAAAACTCAAGTTGTAGCATATTCAATAACATGAAGTGTCTTCATGACTATGTTAAATAAAGTAGGCTGTCATGAAACAGCATGTCTAATGTGATTTATATTTGGAGAAGGGAGGATTTTATATGTGTACTCATGTGAAAAAAAAAAAAATCTAGCCAGGTATATTCTAAAGCATTAGCAGTGTTGATACTTGACTGACAGTCTAATTTTCTTCCTCTATTTTTTTTTCTGAATTTTGTATGTTGTCTCCAGTGGATACACTACATTTACCTAATCAAAAATAAAAATGGGAAATGAAATCATCAACCTACCTTAGAAAAAGAATAATAATTAATTTTTGTCTTGATATAAGGTTAAAATCATGGCATCCACGAGCTGTGAAATGCATCTCTTTGCATTTCTTCTCCATTCATGGCATTTAAGATTGTCACCCTTGTGAATCTGTAGAGAATATTATTTATGTGAAAAGATGTCAATATCTTTTTAAAAGAAGATGCCAATATTCAAGGTCATCAAAAATCTAATGATGATGGCTGCCATAATAATAACTGCACACATTTGCATAGCATTTGGAAGTTAATAAAGATTCTTCAGATTTTTCTATGAAAGAATAGTTCTGCTCGAGGAAAATTTTCTTATTAAGCATGAGGACAAAAGTTTAAATAAATGAGGCAATTTAACCATTTATTATAAAGTAATAATTTAAAATAGAAGAGAATAAAGCATAACTTTTATCTCTCAAAGAGAAATAAAAAACTAAGTCTCAACCAAAGCTTCCTGTAAGTTGCTTGCAAGTGACAGATCTGAACTCTGCCCAGTGGAAATTACTCTGCTGCTGCTATATTACCAAGACTCCATACAGCTAATCTTGGATCTAGTCTTCTCCATCCACCTATTTTTCCACTAAGAAAGGTGTAATACATTTTATAAAACCATGAGAAAGCACAGTTAAATGCACAAAATAGCTCTTTCTAGCCTGCTTTCCCAACCCTACTGCTTTACAAATATTTTGCCAGCCACATTTTAGATGCAGGAGAGTCAGATTGTGGATGTAGCAAAAAGAAAATCAGCTACAGAGAATTTGAGAGTCCACCTTTCTCTGAAAAGAGATATGGTCCTCTTGATTTAAGTATGTGCCATGCAAGATTATACCCTTATAGGTTTATTATATTCTATTTATTAAAAGGCATGCCTTCCTATTTCCTTTATTTATTATTTTTTATTCTCAGAATTTATTCTAAGTTTTGATTTTTATCTCTTGAATCAGCCTTAAGACATATACTGAGATCAATCAAGAGTGAGAAGAATGAACTTGAAAAAATTTTTAAAAAGTTTGATTGACAGTCCCTTATTGAGCATAACTCTGATTGTCACAAAAAGTGCAGGAAAATTATTCCCATTCTTATAAATAAATAGTTTAACCTAAACTCAAATGGAAAAGAAGAATGAGAATTGAGTCAGTTTGGGGAATTTGCTACAGAAATTCCATTAATTGTTTGGAGTAAAACTATTGCTTGCTGTTCAGTTGCTCAGTTGTGTCTGACTCTTTGCGACCCCACAGACTGAAGCATGCCAGCTTTCTCTGTCTTCCACCATCTCCTGGAACTTGCTCAAATTCATGCCCATCAAGTCAGCGATGCCATCCAACCATCTCGTCCCCTGCCGTCCCCTTCTCTTCCTGCCTTCACTCTTTCCCAGCATTGGGTCTTTTCTAATGAGTCGGCTGTTCATATCAGGTGGCCACAGTATTGGAGCTTCAGCTTCATCATCGGTCCTTCTAATGAATATTCAGGACTTTAGGATGGACTGGTTGGATCTCCTTGCAGTCCAAGGGACTCTCAAGAGTCTTCTCCAACACCACAGTTCAAAAGCATCAGTTCTTTGGTTCTCAGTCTTCTTTATGGTCCAACTCTCACATCCATACATAATTACTGGAAAAACCATAGCTTTGAATATATGGACCTTTGTTGGCAAAGTAATGTCTCTGATTTTTAATATGATATTGAGGTTTGTCATAGCTTTTCATCCAAGGAACAAGCATCTTTTAATTTTTAGCTTTAAGTGTCTTTTAAAATTATTGCTAGAAGGCCATGAACATTAGTTAAAAACATGAACTTTGAGTTCAGGAAGACCATGTTTAAAATTCTGTCACTTCCCTTTCTGAGGTTCAGTTTTCTTGTTTTCTCACTTGTGAAAATGGGATGAGCCTACCTATTTTCCAATATCGTTGCAAGGATTAAATACACAAATGTATGCAAAGTGTTTAGCATAATACCTGGTGCACTCAGTTCAGTCACTCAGTTGTGTCCATTCTTTGCGACCCTGTAGACTGCAGCATGCCAGGCTTCCCTGTCCAGCAACAACTCCCAGAGCTTACTCAAATTCATGTCCATCAAGTCGGTGATGCCTTCCAACCATCTCATCCTCTGTTGTCCCCTTTTCCTCTCGCCTCCATCTTTCCCAGCATCAGGGTCTTTTCCAATGAGTCAGTTCTTTGGATCAGGTGGCCACAGTATTAGAGCTTCAGCTTCAGCATCAGTTCTTCCAAAGAATATTCAGGACTGATCTCCTTTAGGATTGACTGGTTCGATCTTCTTGCAGTCCAAGGATCTCTCAAGAGTCTTCTCCAACACTACAGTTCAAAATATCAGCACTCAGCTTTTTTTATAGTCCAAATCACTCATCTGTACAATACTACTGGAAAAACCATAGCTTTGAATAGACGGACTGTTAGCAAAGATATATCTCTGCTTTTTAGTATGCTGTTTAGGTTAGTCATAGTTTTTCTTCCAAGGAGCAAGTGTCTTTTAATTTCATGGCTGCAGTCCCCATCTGCAGTGAGTTTGGAGCCCCCCCAAAATACAGTCTCTCACTGTTTCCATTGTTTCCCCATCTATTTCCCATGAAGTGATGGGACCAGATGCCATGATCTTAGTTTTCTGAATGTTGAACTTTAAGCCATTTTTTTCACCCTCCTCTTTCACTTGCATCAAGAGGCTCTTTAGTTCCTCTTCGCTTTCTGCCATTAGGGTGATGTCATCTGCACATCTGAGGTTCCTGATATTTCTCCCGGCAATCTTGATTCTAGCTTGTGCTTCAACCAGCTGAGCATTTCCCATGATGTATTCTGCATATAAGTTAAATAAGAAGGGTGACAATATACAGCCTTGATATACTCCTTTCCCAATTTGGAACCAGTCTGTTGTTCCATGTCCAGTTCTAATTCTTGATTCTTGACCTACATACAGATTTCTCAGGAGGCAGGTCAGGTGGTTTTGTATTCCATCTCTTTAAGAATTTTCCATAGTTTGTTGTGACCCACACAGTCATAGGCTTTGGTGTAGTCAATGATGCAGAAGTAGATGTTTTTCTGGAACTCTCTTGCTTTTTCAGTGATCCATCGGATGTTGGCAATTTGATCACTGGTTCCTCTGCCTTTTCTAAATCCAGCTTGAACTTCTGGAAGTTAATGGTTCACGTAGTGTTGAAGCTGGGCTTGGAGAGTTTTGAGCATTAGTTTGCTAGCATGTGAGATGAGTGCAATTGTGTGGTAGTTTTAACATTCTTTGCCATTGCCTTTCTTTGTGATTGGAATGAAAACTGACCTTTTCCAGTCCTGTGGCCACTGCTGAGTTTTCCAAATTTGCTGGCATATTCAGTGTAGCACTTTAACAGCATCATCTTTAGGATTTGAAACAGCTCAACTGGAATTACATCACCTCTACTGGCTTTGTTCCTAGTAATGCTTCCTAAAGCCCATTTGATTTTGCATTCCAGGATGTCTAACTCTAGGTGAGTGATCTCACCATCATGGTTATTTGGGTCATGTATATCTGGGTCATTTTTTGTATAGCTCTTCTGTGTATTCTTACTACTTCTTCTTAATATCTTCTGCTTCTGTTAGGTACATACATTTCTGTCCTTTATTGTGCCCATCTTTGCATGAAATGTTCCCTTGGTATCTCTAATTTTCTTGAAGAGAGCTCTAGTCTTTCCCATTCTATTGTTTTCCTCTATTTCTTTCCATTGATCACTGAGCAAGACTTTCTTATCTCTCCTTGATATTCTCTGGGACTTTGCATTCAGTAGGTTATATCTTTCCTTTTCTCCTTTGCCTTTCACTTCTCTTTTAATAGCTATTTGTAAGGCCTCCTCAGACGACCGTTTTGCCTTTTTGCACTTCTTTTTCTTGGGGATGGTCTCAATCACTACCTCCTGTACAATGTCATGAACCTCCATCCATAGTTCTTAAGGCACTCTGTCTATCAGATCTAATCACTTGAATGTATTTCTCACTTCTACTGTATAATCATAAGGGATTTGATTTAAGTCATACCTGAATGGTCTAGGGGCTTTTCCTACTTTCTTCAATTTCAGTCTGAATTTAGCAATAAGGAGCCACAGTCAGCTCCCGGTCTTGTTTTTGCTGACTGTATTGAGCTTCTTCATCTTTGGCTGCAAAGAATATAATCAATCTTATTTTGGTATTGACCATCTGGTGATGGCCATATGTAGAGTCTCCTCTTTTATTGCTGGGAGAGGGTATTTGCTATGACCAGTGCGTTGTCTTGGCAAAACTGTTATCTTTGCCCTGCTTCATTTTGTACTCCATGGACGAATTTGCGTGTTACTCCAGGTATCTCTTGACTTCCTACTTTTGCATTTCAGTCCTCTATAATAAAAAGGACATCTTTTTAAGGTGTTAGTTCTAGAAGGTCTTGTAGGTCTTCATAGAACCGTTCAATGTCAGCTTCTTCAGTATTACTGGTTGGGGCATAGACTTGGATTATTATGATATTGAATGGTTTGCCTTGCAAATGAACAGAGATCATTCTGTTGTTTTTGAGACTGCATCCAAGTACTGCATTTCAGATTCTTGTTGACCATGAGTGCTACTCCATTTTTTCTAAGGGACTCTTGCCCACAGTAGTAGATATAATGGTCATCTAAGTTAAATTCACCCATTCCAGTCCATTTTAGTTCAATCATTCCTAAAATGTCAATGTTGACTCTTGTTATCTCCTATTTGACCACTTTCAACTTACCTTGATTCATGGACCTAACATTCCAGGTTCCTATGCAATATTATTCTTCATAGCATCAGACTTTACCCCATTACAAGTCACATACCCACCTGGATGTTGTTTTTGTTTGGCTCCATCTCTTCACAATTTCTGGAGTTATTTTTCCACTGTTCTCCAGTAGCATATTGGGCACTACCTGGGGAGTTCATCTTTCAGTGTCATCTCTTATCACCTTTTCATACTGTTCATGGGGTTCTCAAGGTAAGAATGCTGAAGTGGTTTGCCATTTCCTTATCCAGTGGACCACAGTTTGTTAGAACTCTCCAACATGATCCATCCATCTTGGGTGGCCCTACATGGTATGGCTCATAGTTTCATTGAATTAGACAAGGCTGCAGTCCATGTGATTAGTTTGATAGTTTTCTGTGATTGTGGTTTTCATTCTGCCTGCCCTCTGATGGATAATGATAAGAGGCTTATGGGAGCTTCCTGATGGGAGAGAGTGACTGAGGGGGAAACTGTGTCTTGTTCTGATTGGTGGGGCCATGCTCAGTAAATCGTTAATCCAATTTTCTGTTGATGGTCAGGGCTGTGTTCCCTCCCTGTTATTTGCCTTGAGGCCAAACTCTGGTGGAGGTAATGAAGCTAATGGCGACCTCCTTCTAAAGGTCTAGTGCACACACTGCTGCATGCCGTGCCCCTGACCCTGCAGCAGGCCACCGCCGACCCACACCTCCGCCAGAGACTCCTGGACACTCACGGGCAAGTCTGCTCAGTCTCTTGTGGGGTCACTGCTCCGTTCTCCTGGTCCTGGTGTGCACAAGGTTTTGTTTGTACCCTCCAAGGGTCTGTTTCCCCAGTCCTGTGTAAGTTCCGGCTGTTCTATGGTGGGGTTAATGATGACCTCCTCCAAGAGGGCTTATGCCATACCCAGGTCTGCTGCACCCAGAGCCCCTGCCCTTGTGGCAGGCCACTGCTGACCCACACCTCCACAGGACACACGCAAACACTCAAAGTCTGGTCTGGCTCAGACCTGATGCTCTGGCCATGTCTGGTGCATTATTAATGTCCAATAAATAGGAAATATGCAGGATTATCATGTAGTATCATATAGTATATCTACAGTGATGTCAAATATATACTTTGCAACAATTCATCTGAATTGATTAGAGGCAATAAAAGAGACCCATGAAAGAATCTTAGTCACATGTGAAAGTGAACTAATATGTCAAAAATAGTCACATGTCAAAGAGAAAAATGATAATTTCCCCAAATCTCTATATACAGAGAAGTTTCCAACTGGACAATGAGCCAAAAAGAATAATGAGCCAAAAAGAATAATGTCTAATGACAGGCTTATTAAGAATTAGAAATGTATGCTTGGCTAAAAGAAAAGTTAACAAAATATATAGCATAAATTCACTGAAATAAATTTCAAAGCTTCTTGTTTGGGTTCAATTCCCATTTATACTGATAAGCACTAGATTTTTAAGGTGGAAATGGCCACCCACTCCAGTATTCTTGCCTGGAGAACCCCAGGGATGGAGGAGCCTGATAGGCTACAGTCCATGGGGTTGCAAAGAGTCGGACACAACTGAGTGACTTCACTTTCACTTCAAACCTATTTAAAAAAAAAAATATATATATATATATATATATATATATATATTTCAAATGTTGTCTTTGTTTTCAGAACTAATTTTGAACTTATGTTTTTACTATGGTTTGGCATTTTGGTTTTTATTGCCCACAAAATTCTGTTATTTGCCTGGGGCTAATATTATCCCTTATGTATCTTTTATGTTTACCTAAATACTTAGTAGAATATTTGACACATTAGATCTTCAGTACCCATATGATACACACATATACATAAAATGATGCCATTATTAACTGTCCTTTGCTGCTGCTGCTGCTAAGTCGCTTCACTCATGTCTGACTCTGTGTGACCCCACAGATGGCAGCCCACCAGGCTCCCCTATCCCTGGGATTCTCCAGGCAAAAATACTGGAGTGGGTTGCCATTTTCTTCTCCAATGAATGAAAGTGAAAAGTGAAAGTTAAGTCGCTCAGTCGTGTCTGACTCTTTGTGATCCCATGGACTGCAGCCTACCAGGCTCCTCCACCCATGGGATTTTCCAGGCAAGAGTACTGGAGTGGGGTGCCATCGCCTTCTCCGTAACTGCCCTTTATATGTGCATATATGCATGCTCATTCATGGCTACTCTTGGCGAACCCATGGATTGTAACCCGCTAGGATCCTCTGTCCCTGGAACTCTCCAAGTAAGGATACTGGAATGGGTAGCCATTCCCTTCTTCAGGAGATCTTCCCTACCCAGGGATTGAATTCGTGTCTCTTGCATTGAAGGCAGATTGTTTACCACCTGAGCCACTAGGGAAGCCCCACTGGGAACTGCCTAACTGTGTTTTAGCATGCACTTACTACTTGCTGAGCTCTAGGAAAAGAAATTCATGTTCATTATCGTATTTAATTTTCTGAGCAATACTGAAAAGTTAGTGTTGATATTATATTTTAGAGAGGAGAAAATAACAGAGGCTTAGAGAGATTAAGGCTTCCCTGGTGGCTCAGATGGTAAAGAATGTGCCTTCAATTCTGAAGGCCTGTGTTTTATCCCTGGGGCAAGAAGATCCTCTGGAAAAGGGAATGGCCACTCACTCCAATATTCTTGCCTGGAGAGTTCCATGGACAGAGGAGCCTGGTGGGCGACAGTCCATACGGCTGCACAGAGTCAGATATGCCTGAGCAGCTGAGCAGATAGCACTTACAGGCGCTTAACAATTGCAAGTGAATTAAATTGAATTAAATATTACATTGCTTTTGGTTGTTTGGTTATCTATTCAAAATTATTTTTATTTCAATAAAGTTGAAAACAGAACACAGAAACACACACATGTAAAATGACGCAATCTGAGTCAATAGTGGAAAAGTAGAATCAGTAAGTGAGATAAATAACTTAAAAAGTTGGGGATACAATTTGAAGCCAGCTGTGAGTTCCTTACACATTCTTGCATCTAAGTGCTTAACAGTCAAAGAAAAGACAGAAATATAATCAGCTACATAAATCATAGTGGAAAATCACCAGTTTAGGAGAAGCACAAACAGATCTGTTTCTAAGTTGTTGTTGTTTTTTTAATGTGTATAAACTTAAGTTATAATTAGCAATAGATTCAGAGTAAATAAAACAATACATTTTTAGATGGTGTTTCTGATATCATCTTCACTAGGAGCTAAATTCATTGTGACCAATGCAAAATAATAAAAGAAACATCATGGGCAAAAGGCAAATATGAAGGATGCAAGGCCCTACACAAACCATTGGTAATTATGTACAGATTTTATTTTCCTGTGGAATTCAGTTACTTAGTATTGTGAACTATGTCATGCCTGTTTTTAACTGCCAGAGGATTCAGGGAACATCATCATGTTAGGTATTAAAAAACCTGCAAACAAAGAATGAAAGGAAAACAGTTAAATAAATCCCTTTAAAAATCCTCTGCAGCATTTCTTCTCGTATTGTTTATTTCAGACAATAGTTAGAACTTGGAACCTTCAGGCAGTTTGCCTTTGCATTTTATAGGTCCTTGCAATTTTCTGTAAAGATGAGATAAGTCCTCTCGAATGCGTCCATGGATGTCATTTCCATCTTTTAACAAATTCTCTTTGAAAGAAGCAATGGGTACATCTCTGGCTATAAGAAGGATGCTCTCATTTAACTCCCTCATCAAGAGGCATGCAAGATAATATGGTGTAAAGAGCTTGACCTTTGAGATCAACACACCATAACACGCTGGATAGTAGCTTTATGAATTTGAACATGCTTTTAGCCTCTCTGAGCTTTAGTTCCCTCAGCTATAATGTTACGTTGATGATACCAGTTGTGATAGACAGGGTTCATTCATTGTTAGCAACAAATAGTGATTGTAAACTTAATATAAACTCCATGAGTGTGGAATTTATTGGAAGGATGTTGCAGAAATTTGCAGAATATATGGGAAGACAGTAAAATGAGGTTATAGGTGGGTGTGCAGGGGCTACCAAGGGATTCAAGAGGCAGAAACACTCTGTAATCTCCTCAGAAACTACTACTGTAATGAATGCCCTCCACTGCTTTTCCTTGAATTACTCTGGTCAAGTTTCAAGATTCCTGGAAGGAGAGTCTATTGGCCTAATATGATGGTTTGACTAGGAGAGCACAGGATATTTTGATTTATAGACTTAGAAAGATTACATACAGAAGATGATAAGTAATTCCCCAAAGGATGTCAGCCCCAAGAAGGGGAAATAAGTGCTCAGTTCAGTTCAGTTCAGTCGCTCAGTCATGTCTGACTCTTTGCGACCCCATGGGCTACAGCACGCCAGGCTTCCCTGTCCATCATGAATTCCTAGAGCTTACTCAAACTCATGTCCATCGAGTTGGGGATGCCATCCAATCATCTCATCTTCTGTCATCCCCTTCTCCTCCTGCCTTCAATCTTTCCCAGCACCAGGGTCTTTTCAAATGAGTCAGTTCTTCGCACCAGGTGGCCAAAATATAGGAGGTTCAGCTTCAGCATCAGTCCTTCCAATGAGTACTCAGGACTGATTTCCTTTAGGATTGACTGATTGGATCTCTTTACAGTCAAAGTCACTGTCAAAAGTCTTCTCCAACACCGCAGTTCAAAAGCATCTATTATTTGTTGCTCAGCTGTCTTTACAGTTCAGCTCTCACATTCATACATGACTACTGGAAAAACCATGGCTTTGACTAGACGGACTTTTGCTGGCAAAGTAATGTCTCTGCTTTTTAGTATGCTATCTAGATTGCTCACAGCTTTTCTTCCAAGGAGCAAAGAGTTTTTTTTTTTTTTTTAATTTCATGGCTGCATTCACCATCTTCAGTGATTTTGGAGCCCCCCAAAAGTAAACTCTCTCACTGTTTTCAGTGAGAATTCCAGTTGAGCTATTTCAAATCCTAAAAGATGATGCTATGAAAGTGCTGCACTCAATATGTCAGCAAATTTGGAAAGCTCAGCAGTGGCTACAGGACTGGAAAAGTTCAGTTTTCATTCCAGCCCAAAGAAAGGCAATGCCAAAAAACGTTCAAACTACCACACAACTGCACTCATTTCACACGCTAGCAAGTAATGCTCAAAATTCTCCAAGCCAGACTTCAACAGTACATGAGCCATGTACTCCCAGATGTTCAAGCTGGATTTAGAAAAGGCAGAGGAACCAAAGATCAAATTGCCAACACCTGTTGGATCATCAAAAAAGCAAGAGAGTTCCAGAAAAACATCTACTTCTGCTTTATTGACAATGCCAAAGCCTTTGTGTGGATCACAATAACTGTGGAAAATTCTTCAAGAGATGGGAATATCAGGCCACCTGACCTGCCTTCTGAGAAATCTGTATTCAGGTCAAGAAACAACAATTAGAACTGGACATGGAACAACAGACTAGTTCCAAATAGGGAAAGGAGTACATCAAGGCTGTATATTGTCACCCTGCTTGCTTAAATGATATAGAAAATACATCATGCAAAATACCAGGCTGGATGAGGCACAAACTGGAATGGAGACTGCCGAGAGAAATATCAGTAACCTCAGATATGCAGATGACACCACCCTTATGGCAGAAAGCAAAGAAGAGCTAAAGAGCCTCTTGAGGAAAGTGAAAGAGAAGAGTGAAAAAATTGGCTTAAAACTCAACATTCAGAAAACTAAAAGAAAAAGTGCTAGTCACTCAAAAAATGAATAAAAGAAAAAACATCTCTACTGCATCTTCCATGATGCTGTCTTGTGGAGATTAAATGCCTGGCACACAGCTATCCTGGAGTGAAAGCTCCATGAGGGAAGACACTTTGCTTTATTCATTGCTGCATCTGAAATGCCTCGAATGATAGCTTGCAAAAGTAGGTGCTCAGTTAATATTTACTGAGTATGAATTCAGGGCATTTTTCTTTCCCTCTTTATTTCTGTCATCCTGACTCCCTTTTGGCTAAGCTTGTCAGGAGACGACAATCTCTGGTAAGATGTCTTTTCGATAAATGACATTTCATAGCGTATGCTACCTGTACTGCATGGTTATCATATGATTGTTAGATTTTCATTCATTCACTGAGGCCAAAAAGAAAGCATCGGCAGGGCATTAGAGGATGGTGGCATTTCCCTCAGCACTTTTAGAAGCGAAAGCTTATCCCCTTTGCAATCTGAACATTTGGTCTGTGAACCAGAACTCTTTGGCTCTCTGTGTTTGCTCACCTTTTCCCATTTTCCTCAAGATATTTTCATGACTCCATGATCACACCTTATTTATTTTCCTGATCAAAGTTTCTGGGTGGAACCAAGAGTCACAAAAGATGCAGGGCTTGAAAACTGGAACTACAAGTACAGCATCTAGAAGCTGTCTTTTAAAGAAGACACACCATTTATATCACTTTGTCCTGATAAACGTTGTGACAAGTTGTCAGTCTCTTCACAGTGCTGAGCAGGCAAGAAGCAAGTTTTAAAAAAAAGTGCAGGTTACTTTAATATATCCAAATGAGCATTGGAAAAACTGAAACATATTGTCCAAATGGCTTGTGATGAATGATGCTACCCTTATGCACAGCCAAAAGCATACACACAATTCTTTGTGTGTTGAGGGTTTCAGGAGGAAATGAATGAGAAGTATAAGGAATATAGGTTTTTGAATCTTGCTTCTGCTTTTACAAGTTGTATGACTGAGTAAATAACTGTCTTTTCTGAACCTCAGTTTCCTATCCCTAAAAATGGGCATACAACTGCCTGGGTGGTTATTATAGAGATCGATGTATTAGTGATAAAAATTAATCTAGAGAAAGTGAAGCACATGAAAGGTAGTCAGTAATATTACACCTTCAACTCTGTTGCATAAAGAGCTCCAGGGTACTCTGAGAGACCTTTCTACAAATGAAGAAATTTCTACTAATATTCAGAATGCTTCCAATTGAACCCTGTCTTCATTATGAAGTAGCTGTGTGAACTTAGATAAGTCTTTTTTTAAACTTAGGCTGCAGTCCATGGGGTTGCTAAGAGTCAAATACGACTGAGCGACTTCACTTTCACTTTCACGCATTGGAGAAGGAAATGGTAACCCCCTCCAGTGTTCTTGCCGGGAGAATCCCAGGGACGGGGGAGCCTGGTGGGCTGCCGTCTATGGGGTTGCACAGAGTCGGACACGACTGAAGCGACTTAGCAGTAGCAGCAGCAACCTCGTATATGAAATAGAGGTGAGTATCCCCATGCTGTCTGTCCATAATGACAGAGCTTTTATGAGGACCCCCTAAAACATGTGAAGCTGTGAGTGGTGAGTTCTTGGTGCTGACAGCATTCGGTTAGAGTAAGCTACATCTTCCATTATTCAGTACCTGTTGCGTGCTAGGCCCAGTGTTACACTGTTAATATACACTTGTGCCTGTAATCTTGCAAGGCTGGTACATTTTGCATTAGAGGAAACTGAGGTTTGAACAATGTAGGAATATTTCCCATGTTAGTTTTCTAGGGCTGTTGAAACAAAGTATCATAAACCAGGTGGTTTAAAACAACAGAAACTTACTTTCTCCCCATTATTCAAAAGTTAGAAATTAAAAATTAAGATGTTGGTATGGTCATGCTCCCTCTGAAACCTGTAGGAGAGATTTGTTCTTTTCCTCTTCCTGGCATCTGGTGGCATCAATCTTTGAAATTCCTTGGTTTGCAGATGTATCACTCTAATGTCTGTCTCTGTCATCACATTGAATTCTCTGTTTCTATGTCTCTGCTTTCCCTTCTTTTAAGGACATCAGTCATGTTAGATTAAAATCCACTCTAATGATCTCATCATTACTTGATTATATCTACAAAGATCCTATTTCCAAATGAGGTTACATTCACTGGTGCCCAAGTTTAGAACTTCAACAAATCATTTTGGGAACACAATTTACTCTATAACATCACACAAAACCAACTATCTAGAAAGTTTTACAGATTTGATCCCAGGAATTCTGTTTCTAAAACTTGAATTCTTAAGCACTAAGACTTCCTAGAAATGCATCTATTTAGATGTTAGCTGAGCTAGAATTGGTACCTGAGCTGCATGAGTCCCAGGTCACTGATTTTCATTCTTTGCCTGACTGCCTTTGAGAAAAATAATATTCTGAAGTAGAAGTAGCAGGGTTTTTTTTTCTCCATTTTAATAGATAATGATTTTCTGTTATGTTTGAGATCCTGATTTTTAAAGAAAGTAGGGTGAATAATCGGTGATTTTAGTGAATAGTGAGTAAGGATACACCCCTTGTCAACTCTCGGTCTGTGTTTTTGGGTGGAGCTAATCTTCCCCGATCCTGTTTTGAGGGTGGGCATGTGGCATAGGCTCGGTCAGTGACAATGTCCTATCTCACTGGCTTCACTGATAAGATTGAGTGATGGGCAAGCAAAACCAACCAGGTCAATGGGACACAGAACCAAAAGTCAGGTCCAAAAATGTTGAAAAGAAAATATTAAAACATTTTTTTCACTCATCCCAAGGGAGTTGATAAACTATGAAGAGGCAAAAGATTGAAGGCCGGAGGAGAAGGGGATGACAGAGGATGAGATGGTTGGATGGCATCATTGACTCAATGGACCTGAGTTTGAGTAGACTCCAGGAGTTGGTGATTTACAGGGAGGCCTGGGGTGCTGTATGCAGTCCATGGGGTCACAGAGTCGGACACGACTGAGCAACTGAACTGAACTGAACTGAAAGAGGCAAAGCTGACCAACTTCCTACTGCAGAATAAATAATCTTCTGGGGTTAAAGTTGACAGAGAAGAAGGGAATGTTGAAAATGAAGAGCACTTAGATTCGGATGTTACTGATGTTCACCTATTCCTGAACTTTCAGTTCCGTGAAACCACCATTTAAATTTTTTGCCTAAACCAGATTACTCTTTTGTCATTCACAAGCAAAATAATACAGTGGTTTCCTGGAATCTGAGACTTGAATATCATTTAGAACGTGTACCTTCCTTGAGACTGATTCCCTATATAACGGGTAAAGAAGTACACTATTATTAGAAATCAAGTTTTTATTAGAAATCAAGTTTCATATCAAATAATTATTAGAAATTATTTGATATAATAAATATTACTGGAATCAAGATTACCAGGTATATATTAATAACCTCAGATATGCAGATGACACCACTCTTATGGCAGAAAGCAAAGAAGAACTAAAGAGCCTCTTGATGAAAGTAAAAGAAGAGAGTAAAAAAGCTGGTTTAAAACTCAACATTCATAAGACTAAGATCATGGCATCCAGTCCCATCACTTCATGGCAAATAGATGGGGAAACAGTGGAAACAGTGACAGACTTTATTTTTGGGGCTCCAAAATCACTGCAGATGGTGACTGCAGCCATGAAATTAAAAGATGTTTGCTCCTTGGAAGAAAAGTTATGACCAACCTAGACAGCATACTAAAAAGCAGAAATACAACTTTGCAACAAAGGTCCATGTAGTCAAAGCTATGGTTTTTCCAATGGTCATGTATGGATGTGAATGTTGGACGATAAAGAAAGCTGAGTGCTGAAGAATTGATGCTTTTAAACTGTGATGTTGGAGAAAACTCTTGAGAGTCCCCTGGACTGCAAGGAGTTCCAACCCATTCATCCTAAAGGAAATCAGTCCGGAATATTCGTTGGAAGGACTGATGTTGAAGCTGAAACTCCGATACTTTGGCCATCTGATGCAAAGAACTGACTTATTTGAAAAGACCCTGATGCTGGGAAAGATTGAAAGCAGGAGGAGAAGGGCACAGCAGAGGATGAGATGGTTAGATGGCATCACCAACTCGATAGACATGAATTTGAGCAAGCTCCAGGAGTTGGTGATGGACAGGGAAGCCTGATGTGCTGCAGTCCATGGGGTCGCAAAGAGTCAGACATGACTAAGTGACTTAACTGAACCGATTACTAGAAAAATGTCTGATCTTGATATAATAGAAGAAAAAGACAATGCCATTATCAGACGTAACTTGAACATCCTTTGAGTTACACATATCCTGGGGATAAAATCCAATCACATTCACAATTTTTGTCATTGTTTTTAAAAATTTATTTTTTTAATTGGAGTAAAATTGCTTTAAAATATTATTTTGATTTCTGTGCTCGCTTCGGCAGCACATATACTAAAATTGGAACGATACAGAGAAGATTAGCATGGCCCCTGCACAAGGATGACACGCAAATTCGTGAAGCATTCCATATTTTAAAATATATATGCACCCAATATAGGAGCACCGCAATATGTAAGACAAATGCTAACAAGTATGAAAGGGGAAATCAACAATAACACAATAATAGTGGGAGACTTTAATACCCCACTCACACCTATGGACAGATCAACTAAACAGAAAATCAACAAAGAAATGCAAACTTTAAATGATACATTAGACCAGTTAGACCTAATTGATATCTATAGGACATTTCACCCCAAAACAATGAATTTCACCTTTTTCTCAAGTGCACATGGAACATTCTCCAGGATAGATCACATCCTGGGCCATAAATCTAAAGTTGATAAATTCAAAAAAATCAAAATCATTCCAAGCATCTTTTCTGACCATAATGCATTAAGATTAGATCTCAATTACAGGACAAGAACTATTAAAAATTCCAACATATGGAGGTTGAACAACACACTTCTGAATAACCAATAAATCACAGAAGAAATCAAAAAAGAAATCAAAATATTCATAGAAATGAATGAAAATGAAAACACAACAACCCAAAACCTGTGGGACACTATAAAAGCAGTGCTAAGAGGAAAGTTCATAGCAATACAGGCATACCTCAAGAAACAAGAAAAAAGTCAAATAAATAACCGAACTCTACACCTAAAGCAACTAGAAAAGGAAGAATTGGAGAACCCCAGAGTTAGCAGAAGGAAAGAAATCTTAAAAATTAGGGCAGAAATAAATGCAAAAGAAACAAAAGAGACCATAGCACAAATCAACAAAGCCAAAAGCTGGTTCTTTGAAAGGATAAATAAAATTGACAAACCATTAGCCAGACTCATCAAGAAGCAAAGAGAGAAAAATCAAATCAATAAAATTAGAAATGAAAATGGAGAGATCACAACAGACAACACAGAAATACAAAGGATCATAAGAGATTACTATCAGCAGTTATATGCCAATAAAATGGACAACGTGGAAGAAATGGTCAAATTCTTAGAAAAGTACAGTTTTCCAAAACTGAACCAGGAAGAAATAGAAAATCTTAACAGACCCATCACAAGCACGGAAATTGAAACTATAATCAGAAATCTTCCAGCAAACAAAAGCCCAGGTCCAGACGGCTTCACAGCTGAATTCTACCAAAAATTTCGAGAAGAGCTAACACCTATCCTCCTTAAACTCTTCCAGAAAATTGCAGAGGAAGGTAAACTTCCAAACTCATTCTATGAGGCCACCATCACCCTAATACCAAAACCTGACAAAGATACTACAAAAAAAGAAAACTACAGGCCAATATCACTGATGAACATAGATGCAAAAATCCTCAACAAAATTCTAGCAATCAGAATCCAACAACACATTAAAAAGATCATGCACCATGACCAAGTGGGCTTTATCCCAGGGATGCAAGGATTCTTCCATATCCGCAAATCAATCAATGTAATTCACCACATTAACAAATTGAAAAATAAAAACCATATGATTATCTCAATAGATGCAGAGAAGGCCTTTGACAAAATTCAACATCCATTTATGATAAAAACTCTCCAGAAAGCAGGAATAGAAGGAACATACCTCAACATAATAAAAGCTATATATGACAAACCCACAGCAAACATTATCCTCAATGGTGAAAAATTGAAAGCATTTCCCTTAAAGTCAGGAACAAGACAAGGGTGCCCACTTTCACCGCTACTATTCAACATAGTTTTGGAAGTTTGGCCACAGCAATCAGAGCAGAAAAAGAAATAAAAGGAATCCAAATAGGAAAAGAAGAAGTAAAACTTTCACTGTTTGCAGATGACATGATCCTCTACATGGAAAACCCTAAAGACTCCACCAGAACATTACTAGAGCTAATCAATGAATATAGTAAAGTTCCAGGATATAAAATCAACACACAGAAATCCCTTGCATTCCTATACACTAATAATGAGAAAGTAGAAAAAGAAATTAAGGAAACAATTCCATTCACCATTGCAACGAAAAGAATAAAATACTTAGGAATATATCTACCTAAAGAAACTAAAGACCTATATATAGAAAACTATAAAACACTGATGAAAGAAATCAAAGAGGACACTAATAGATGGAGAAATATACCATGTTCATGGATTGGAAGAATCAATATAGTGAAAATGACTATACTACCCAAAGCAATTTACAAATTCAATGTAATCCCTATTAAGCTACCAGCCATATTTTTCACAGAACTAGAACAAATCATTTCAAGATTTGTATGGAAATACAAAAAACCTTGAATAGCCAAAGCAATCTTGAGAAAGAAGAATGGAACTGGAGGAATCAACTTGCCTGACTTCAGGCTCTACTACAAAGCCACAGTCATCAAGACAGCATGGTACTGGCACAAGGACAGAAATATAGATCAATGGAACAAAATAGAAAGCCCAGAGATAAATCCACACACATATGGACACCTTATCTTTGACAAAGGAGGCAAGAATATACAATGGAGTAAAGACAATCTCTTTAACAAGTGGTGCTTGGAAAACTGGTCAACCACTTGTAAAAGAATGAAACTAGATCACTTTCTAACACCACACACACAAATAAACTCAAAATGGATTAAAGATCTAAATGTAAGACCAGAAACTATAAAACTCCTAGAGGAGAATATAGGCAAAACACTCTCCGATATAAATCACAGCAGGATCCTCTATGATCCACCTCCCAGAATACTGGAAATAAAAGCAAAAATAAACAAATGGGATCTAATTAAAATTAAAAGCTTCTGCACAACAAAGGAAACTATACGCAAGGTGAAAAGACAGCCTTCTGAATGGGAGAAAATAATAGCAAATGAAGCAACTGACAAACAACTAATCTCAAAAATATACAAGCAACTTATGCAGCTCAATTCCAGAAAAATAAACGACCCAATCACAAAATGGGCCAAAGAACTAAATAGACATTTCTCCAAAGAAGACATACGGATGGCTAACAAACACATGAAAAGATGCTCAACATCACTCATTATCAGAGAAATGCAAATCAAAACCACAATGAGGTACCACTTCACACCAGTCAGAATGTCTGCGATCCAAAAATCTGCAAGCAATAAATCCTGGAGAGGGTGTGGAGAAAAGGGAACCCTCCTACACTGTTGGTGGGAATGCAAACTAGTACAGCCACTTTGGAGAACAGTGTGGAGATTCCTTAAAAAATTGCAAATAGAACTACCTTATGACACAGCAAACCCACTCCTGGGCATACACACCAAGGAAACCAGAATTGAAAGAGACACATGTACCCCAATGTTCATCGCAGCACTGTTTATAATAGCCAGGACATGGAAACAACCTAGATGTCCATCAGCAGATGAATGGATAAGAAAGCTTTGGTACATATACACAATGGAGTATTACTCAGCTGTTAAAAAGAATACATTTGAATCAGTTCTGATGAGATGGATGAAACTGGAGCCGATTATACAGAGTGAAGTAAGCCAGAAAGAAAAACAGCAATACAGTATACTAACACATATATATGGAATTTAGAAAGATGGCAATGACTATCCTGTATGCAAGACAGCAAAAAAGACACAGATCTGTATAATGGACTTTTGGACTCAGAGGGAGAGGGAGAGGGTGGGATGATTTGGGAGAATGGCATTCTATCATGTATACTATCATGTAAGAATCGAATTGCCAGTCTATGTCCGACGCAGGAAACAGCATGGTTGGGGCTGGTGCACGGTGATGACCCAGAGAGACGGTATGGGGAGGGAGGTGGGAGGGGGGTTCATGTTTGGGAACGCATGTACACCCGTGGTGGATTCATGTCAATGTATGGCAAAACCAATACAGTATTGTAAAGTAAAATAAAGTTAAAAAAAAATATTATGTTGATTTCTGCCGTACAACACAAATCAGCCAAAATTGTACATGTATCATCTCCCTTTTGAGCCTTCCTTCTGTCTCCGTCCCCCACGCCTCTAGGTCAGAATGCCAGACTGGGCTTCCTGTGTTATACAATAGCTTTTCACCAGCTATCTGACACATGGTAGTATATATATGGGGCTTGCCTGGTGGCTCAGCAGTAAAGAATCTGCCTGCAATAGAGGCATCGCAGGAGTTGTGGGTTCAATCCCTGGGTCAGGAAACCCCTGAAGGAGGCCATGGCAGCCCACTCTAGTGTTCTTACCTGGAGAATCCCATGGACAGAGGAGCCTGGTGGGCCATAGTCCATAGGGTCTCAAGGAGTCGGACATGACTGAAGCAGCTTGGCCTGCACACATGCAGTGTGTATATGTCAGCGCTACTTTCACTGGTCATCCCACTCTCTCCTTCCCACCCTGTGCCCACAAGTCTGTTCTCTACATCTCCATTCCTTCCCTGCAAATGGGTTCATCAATACCTTTTTTCTGGATTCCACATATGTGCATTAACATACTATATTTGTTTTTCTCTTTCTGACTTAAAACTGCACTCTGTATAACAGGCTCTAGGTTCATCCACCTCACTAAAACTGACTCGCATTTGTTCCTTTTATATGGCTGAGAAATGGGCTTCCCAGGTGGCGCTAGTGGTAAAGAACCCACCTGTCAGTGCAGGAGACGTGAGAGGCACAGGTTCCATCCCTGGGTCAGGGGGTTCCCCTGGATGAGGGCATGGAAACTCACTCCAATATTCTTACCTGGAGAATCCCTTGGACAGAGGAGCTTGGTGGGCTATGATTCAGAAGGTCGCAGAGTCAGACATGACTGAAGTGACTTAGCACACTCGCACACCTGGCTGAGTGATATTCCATTGTGTATGTGTACCATACTTTTTTACCCATCCATCTGTTGATGGACATCTACGTTGCTTTCTACATTCAGAATTTTCAAGTGTGCTCAAAAGACAACCCAGCAGCCACCGTGAACTCCCTTGTACATGCTGATCACTTTATTTCAGACACAGACATTTCTTAAGGCTTCATTTTAATGGGCATATCCTTGAATTAGACCTTTTGGAAAGCCACTTCTCTTCACATCCATCCTCTGCTTATTTCCTGAAAGTCTGTAAAACAATTTGATTTCAAAGTCACATGAGTTTCACTATAGTTAAGAATTGGGGAAAGATGATCAATGAGTATGTGCTTAAATTGCTTTATTATTTCAAAACCTATTGTAACTGATAGATAAGAACCAGTCTCTCAATTGCCAACCAATCTGAAAAATTGTAATAATAAAACACAGGCAGTATGAAGGGTCTTCCAAGGAGATATGCACAGCTACTAGAAAGATTTATGGTTCATCGTTTTAAAATATAGATGAACTATTTATAACAGTGAAAGGTTCTGAGCGGAAAGATGAAAGTCTTGCTAAAATAAAACGCTGTGTTTCTTTAGATCAGAATGAAAACAAGACAAATTACTAGATGAGTATACATTTGAGATGGCTCACATTAGGGCAAAACTGCCGTTTTTACAAATAACTTGGCCACATTTAACTTTGTTAGTCTCGCCAGTCATGTGGAGTAACTTGGAGAAATATCTCAAATTGTACCCAGAATCAGAGTAATTAAAAGTATAAACTTCCGAGGAACATGACATGAGTTTAGTCCACTTACTAATCCTGCCACTGATGAGTTGTGTGAGCTTGAGTTGTGTGATCTCTCTGTAAATCAGGATCCTCCTTGGAAAACCAAGAAAAATCATAGCACTACCTCATAGGGTTCTAATAATTTTAAATGATGGGCACATAAAGGATGAGATTATAGTATGCCTTGTGTATAGTAACTCCTCTATAAATTATAAGAATTAATAATAATATTATTAAACATGCAGATAATGGTGGCAGTTGTTTTTAGTCATAGAAATAATGATCATAATGTTTATTCTACACATTATCTTTGAAGAACAAAGCCTCAAGAAATATTTGTTCAGCATCCACCATGAGTTAGGCATTGTTTTCAGTGGTTTTAATTCATTGAGACACATCAGTGAACTAAACTGACAATGTTCTCTGCCTTTATAGTATTTTTTTCTAGTGTGGGTGGAGATAGTCAATAAATAATACACTAAGAAAAGAAGTACACTGAGGAGTTGTTTTAATGTGAAGAATTCTATGGGGGAAAATGAATATAGAAAAAACAAGAGGAATTGAAAGTTCTTAGGAGTGCAATTCTAAGTAGAGTCATGTATCATTTGGGGTGTAATTCTGCACACACACACACACATACACATTCCTTAAAAATTCCTTGATGTCTTCAATCTTTATCTGAAGAGAGAGAAACAAAGAAAGACACAGATATGGCATATATGTTTATATGTGTGTGTGTGTGTGTGTGTGTAAATATAGAGAGACAGAGACAGAGAGATAAAGTAACAGAGGGAGAGAGAGAGACAGAGAGAGAGCCAGGGAAACAAACAAAAAAATATATTAAGAAACTGGCTCATTTGTTTCTGGGAGCTGACAAGTAATACAATCTGTAGGGCAGATCAGCAGGCTAGAAGCTTAGGCAGGATCTATCTTATAAATCTTGAGCCAGAACACTTTCTTCTTGGGGAAACCTCCGTTTTTGCTCTTATGGCCATCGGCTATGTATGAGTCCCATTCATATTGTTAAAAGTAACCTCTTAACAACTGATCATAAATGTTAATTACATTTACGATATGCCTTCACAGAAACATCTAGACTGGGCACTATAGCCTAGTCAAGTTGACATATATAATAATCATCAAAGTAGTCATGGCAGGTTTTACGAAAAAGTGACATTAAACCAATATTTGAAGGATATGGAGGAGTTACTCACATGAATATCTACAAGGAAGAACTTTTCAGGGATAGGGAATATTCAATGCATAACCCTTAACTGTGGAGTGTGACGGGCATGTCTGAGGAACGAGGGGTCCAGTGTGGCTGGAGTGGAGTGAAATAGTGGGAGCATAACAAAGTGTATAGTCAGAGACTAAAGATAAAGAGGTGACTGATGTAAGGCCTTGTAGACTATTCTAATGAAGAGGAATATGAAATGAAAGAAGAATAACTAGAGAGTCAATGAATATAACACTAAATTGGTGGGATATAGTAATATAAATATTTACCAATGTTTGAAATCTAGATATGTCTCGGAATGGTCTTGGATGTTACAGCTCTGAAGGCCAAGGAAAGACATAATGCTGCAATGGAAATAGGGAATAAATGTGATTCTCTGAGAAGCCAAATGATACAGTTATCCCTTCCAAAGCAGGGAGTACAGGCCCTTGAAGGCAAGTGCTGAATGTGTCTTGCTCACATGTATCCTTTTTACTAGCACCTAGTAAAGTGTATGGTATGAGGTGTCATTCATATTTTTAAAATGAAAAGTACCTCTACTTACAGCCAGTTTCTTATAGATTGTGCCTCAGTTTGGGAAATTATTACCACTAGTCTGTAGGCAAAGGGATGCTCTCTTGACCATAATCCAGTCCTCTCATTGTTTTCCTGTTCCCAGTGTTGTCTCATTTATGCTTCATTCTTGGTCCTTTTATTCACCTGCCATTCAGAGTCTCTGGCACAGGACTGAGAATGGAACCCCTTGTTATTGATGACTCTGATGTTGGCATATAGTTTTTCTGGGCTTTCTAAATTCTGAGTTGTAAAGTATTAGTGGATAATCTGAGAGAATATTTTTATCAGATGAATGAATGCTTATCATAGTCTTTGATTTATAGGAGATTTATGAATAATGGAAACAAGCGAAGGCAGAGAGCCCCAATCAGTTAGGTATCTTCGTTTTGAAATAATGGAAGCCTAGAGGAAATGTGATTGAAATAAATGGAATCACAAATGGGCAAAATAGGAGTGAGATGAACATAAATTCATCCAGTTCCTAAATACCATACTTAAAGTTTTCAACCAACCCAAGAGAATAATTTACACCATAATAATTGACAACACTTAAAGCATAAGGAAATGCAAGTTAAAATATAGATAGATTCAAGAAGGGATAGATTTAATTCTTAGAGCACAAAGTCATAATGTTATTGGGAAGCATATTTTTAGAGGAATACTATATAGCTTAGATCTTATAATGTTATTTAACCTGTCCTTAAACTGGGGGTATTTAACACCATGTTCTTGGATAAAAAACGTGCTTATTATATACTGATACTTAAGTTGATAATAAACTTTAAGATATTAATGCTTCATAGCACAACACTTACAAATCATAATGAAATAAACAATATTCTATACTGTGTATTTCACATAATCAGTTAATTCTCAATAAATGATTTAATTGATTTTGTTACTTTTTTCTATTTGCAGCTTACCCATCATTGAAATTCAACAATAATCTGACAGAATTAGACTGCAAATAAATGCTTGATTATTATCAGATTTGACAAAGAAGTCACTAATGACATTGATAAATGACTGTAGACCCAATATGAATATTGATTGATATTTTCATTTACTTTAAGGAATAAGATGAAAGTGAAACAATGAAAATGCTGATTGCAAGTCTATTCATTCTTTAATCATGCAAGTAATTTCTTTGCTAAATGAATAATAGTTTTTGAATACCAGAAGAATATTTCCTTGTTTTGGGGGGAAATTCATAATATAACAGCTAGAGACATCATCCACTTTAAATTTAATCTTCATTTATTAATATTTTTCATCACTTTGTATCTAGACAACCAAAGAAACAATAAATCAACCTTTACTTCATAGCATTTGATGGTTTCTGTGGTTTTAATTCTCCCAGAATAGCCACTTTCAAGCTACCAATATAATGTCATGGAACTGGGAAAAGATGCACAGAATCTACCATCATATAGTATGTCTTTATAGAGTTAGAAGAGGTGTAAATAGCCTCAAGAGCATAATTACCAGTAAAATATGGTAAAAATAATCAGGAAATGATGAGTTTTGAGTATTTATGACCTTTGTTTCTAATACATATTTTTAATTGTGAGTTTATGTAACATAACTTTTTTATAGTGGTTGTGTTTCAAAACTAGTTAACAAAATTCCTGACCATTTAATTTTAGGCTCTTGCTCAATACAAGCAGTTCCAGACCACCACTAGATATGGCCACAGGCAAGAAAATCCATCCTTCCCATATGCTGTGTTTTGACAGATATCTTAAACACAGAGTCTGGACTCATTAGAAAAAACAAATTTGATCGTATGTGCCATTATTTACATTTTTCTGTAAAGAAAGAAATTGACTCTTGTCTCCTAGGCCCTGCTATACTTATAGATTACCTTCCTAAAATGAACAAAAATTACGCAATTCTTTTTTTCCCCATATTCTCAGCAAAAATAGCCAGGGAGAAATAACCATACACATTAAAGTCTGTTTTTCTCAAAATATTTTTTTTTCCAATGTACAGGATTAGGTATTTCATAACAGAGTAAATAAAAGCACAACATAAGAAAATATCATAAAGCCTGATTTTGTTAATCCTCTTTACCTCCCTTTAACATGCATATCATTTTCTTCTCAGAAACCAGTTCAGGATTGCAAGTACTGGCTTGAATACAGTTTGCTTTGCTTTCTTTTGGCTTTCCTAAACTGTCTTGAAAAAATATCTATAATCTACCACCCATTTTAGTTCAATTTCATGTTCTTAGTACCTTACCTCCAATTTTCAAAAATTATTTCTATCAGACACTAAAAGATCTATAGTAAGCCCTTGAAACATCAGAAACCCTCATTGTAGTTAGTTTTCTGATGAAGTAACTATTTTTGGAGCATATGGTTCTAAAAATCTGTGTTGGGATATTTCCAGCCATTTTGAACATGAACCTAAATTTTTGTCCAATATACTGCTTAAAAGTCATTTTATTCCTGAGAAAGAAGTAACAGAGTTAACCATGTAATTTTCAGAGCAGCACTATTCTCTACTGGAATAGATGTCTTTATTGCTGAAGGTGTTATCGATTCAATTACAAGTGATTTTGCTGTTCTGAGGCCTCAAGTTTTCCAACAATTCACTTCTGGCAAAATTTTATTCTAAGTGTCCACATGACTAAGTACATGCGTCAGTGATACTGAAGTAATGGTACATTAATCACATCCCAAGTAATGAGTTTATTGGGCAGAGAAACAAACTGGAAGCATAGATTTTTTGTGTTTGTTCAGAAAGAGTGTTAACAGATGACATCTTGCAGGCTAATCATTTACAAGCATGCCTATTTTCTTTGACTGATTTTCACACTAAGAACTTATGATATTCTAGTTTAGACCTCTGAATAAACACCATATAGGGAAAGTGGATAAACTGGACAATAAATAGATCTGTTTCTCCCAAATAAATATTCTTTATATTTTCCCAAAGCAATGTTTGAAGTGGGTCATTCTGAGACATGTATTTTAGGCTCATATTAATGCTAAATGGTATTGACATAATGAAAATGAGGCAGGCATTAATTGGACCCAGAAAATGGGTATATGATTCCAGAAATTTCAGTGATGTATGAAATCCTTGACTACCATGTGACCAATTGTGATTCTAAGTGAATTTTGAATGTAACTGGTTTTATGACAATGACGTTGTGGATAAGAAAATCTTTTGATTGTAAGTTTCTTCAAAGAAACTAATGAAAACTCTGAAATGATTATGATAACTGCCTTCTACCTCTTCTCCAGGGTCTTTCACGTGCAGATCATGTGATGAGCCACTTGATGAGATGATAGTGAGACTGCTGTGTGGGGTGTCCAAGAACTGTCCTTACAGGTAGTGGACATTTTGTCTGTCCTTTGTCCCTTCCTCCTGCTGCCTGAAGTGTGAAATCCCCAGGCCTCACAGCTTTCTAGAAAAATGAAACAGCCAGGAGAATCGGAACTAAATACTGCAGAGCAGGGGTCCCCAACCTCCAGGATCCAATGCTTGATGATTTGAAGTGGAGCTGATATAATAATAAAAGAAATAAAGTGCACAGTAAGTGTAATGCACTTGAATCATCCTGAAACCACCCCATTTCCCAGTCCCTAGAGAAACTGTCTTTCAGGAAACCATTCCCTGCTGCCAAAAAGCCTGGGGACTGCTGCTCTAGAGTAATGAACGAGAAAGAGCTCCCTGATACAATGCAGCCACCACATCACCTGTGGACTTATTTCTCTGGGTCTTTGTTTCTCAGAGCTGAATATACTGTAGTTAATACACATGCATTTGCATTAGCCTATTTAATCCATACAAACAACAAGGCACTATTATTAACACCAGCATTTTACAAGTGAGTAGAGAGTTGCAGAGACACATGAAGTCAGATATCTCAGCGCAGAGCTGAGTCAGGATTTGAGCCCAGGCAATCCTTTTCTAGAGCATCTATGAAAACAAACAAGAAAATTTAACTTAATCTATCTGATAAAAGCAGTGAGCATCTACCATATGAATAAATAGAAAGTGGCAGGTACAATACTTTATGATTTTAATGGAACTTTACAAAACATCATCTAGTTACCTCATCTTCTATATGCCAGTGAGAGAAACAGCCTCAGTGATGCTGAAGACTTGGAAAGACTTCAATGCTATGCAAAGTGCTAGGGGTGGTCATGACAACATGATAATAAGAGAAAGAATTGTTTTGTCAAAATAATTCAAATGCTGTGGTTTGTAAAGGGTCATAGGGGAAATATGAAATTATTTGTCATAGATGCTCAGGGTACTCTTATTCCTGAAAATTCTTAGTAGAATGGCTTGATTTTTAGAGCATAAAAATTGGTAACGAGATGATTGATAGCTGAATGAAAGCATTTGGTCAGAGTGCTTAGCTATTTGATACCAGTTAAAAGAGGTGAGATGTTACATTTCTGGATGAAAATACATTATTTATCTCAAATATATCCCCGGCCCTAGTCAGACTGATTTATTCTCTTTTTCTTTTCTTTTTTAATTACTGTTCTGCACCTGTGGTTATTCCCTTCCTAAATCATATCCAGTTGAACTCATTTCTCCAGATCACACAGACCCCAGTTTCATTCCTGCTTTTTCCTAAAGGACTTTTCCTGATTAACCTGGTCCAGCATGATCTCTGTCCTCTGCAGAATCTAAAAATGCTCTATTTGTTTTGCTTTGCACAGGTATTACATTGCTTAGAGATCCTTGCAATGGATTCCTGGCATGTCTTTTCAAATGCATAGGGTTCTGTGACCGTGTATTACATCTTCTGTGAGTGTCCAAATGTTAGTTATCTAAGGCTCCTTCGCTTCTCGCAGATCTGGTGGTGGTTGGTGGTTTAGTCACTCAGTTGTGTCCGATCTTGCGACCCTATGAACTGTTGCCCACCAGACTCCTCTGTCCTTGGAATTTTCCAGGCAAGGATACTGGACTGAGGTGCCGTATCCTTCTCCAGGTGTTCTTCCTGACCCAGAGATTGAACTCAGGTCTCTTACGTCTCCTTCATTGCAGGCAGATTCTTTACCGACTGAGCCACCAGGGAAACCCAGAGATCGAAACATGATCAATTTCAATCCTGGCTAATTCCATGCCTGAGAAATCTGATTTTCTTAGGATTGCTACTCCTTTTTATGGACATTTGCTCTCATCTCTTCTCTACCTCTCATCTTTACATACACATATGCTTATCCCTTATCCTTTTCTCCAGTTTCCACAAGATGTATATTCATGCTACAGATTTTGTGAATTAGTAATGTGAACTGAAGATGCAGGGGTGGGGTGAGGAATGGGAGGCACCTCCTCAAGCAACACTCAGTTAGCTACCATCTTGCCAGCTTGCTTATATCTCTCACTCTCTTATCCTCATCTCCTCCTTCCCAGATTATCCTCTCTAGCTCTAACTTTTCCCCTCTCTTATGCGTAGAAACTAAGCTATTCTCAGCTTCTGAGTAAAACTTGCAAACCTAAACCCATAAAAGTACAGCAGAACAAGGCAACTTTGAGTTACTAGAATCCATGTTCTTTAAGAAATACTTGGTAAGATAAAAAGGCTTTTTTTTTTTTTTTCTATTTTACTTGTAGGCTTACCAACTTGTATAAGCTGCAGATTAGCTCAGTACCAAGGGATGTATTAGGCCCTGGAAATGCAAAAATGTAAGAGAATATCCTTGACTTGAAAGAACTCCCAGTGTAGGGAAGAGACTGACATAAACAGATTGTATGAATATAATACAGTGAGAATAAATTTAATAAATTAAATGAAGTAATGGAGGTCTAATAGTGTGATATATGAGCCAGTTTGAAGTTTAAAGTAAGTTTCCATCTATGAATACAGAACAGAGCTTGAAGCAAAAAGAGTTACCTAAGCAACTGGAGGTTGAGAGTGGAGCATGAAGGGCATCCTAGGCAGTTGGAAGTTAATTGACAAAAACATGAGCATCTGATGAAACCTGAGATATATGTAGACACTCCACAAATTCAGAATTTTAGGACTGCAAGTGTAAGGAGAATGCTAGGAGATAAACTTGGATTTAGATGATGGAATACAGGTATATGGGCTTCCCTCATGGCTCAGATGGTTAGGAATCTGCCTGCAATGAAAGAGATCAAGGTTTGATCCCCGGGTCACATAGATCCCGTGGAGAAGGGAATGGCTACCCAGTCAAGTGTTCTTGCCTGGAGAATTCCATGGGCAGAGGAGCCTGGCGGGCTATAATCCATGAGGTCACAAAGAGTTGTATACAATTGAGCAATTTTCACTTTTTTTGTGTGTGTGCAACTATACTATGTCATGTGAAGGAGCTCGAACTTTATCTTGAAGTCAAAGGTAAACTGCAAATGACTTTTAGGAATATGTATGTGGGTCATGATCATATATACCCTTTAGATAAAGATGGATTGAAGGGAGGCAATATAAGGCAAGGAAAATGACAATCATTAAGATGAGAAGTGATAAGTACTCAACTTAGGGAAATAAACATAGGTACACTCACTAAATACAAGTGAAGATGCTGTGCTGTGTGATTCCAGGAGAACCACTGTTTACAACGTGGATGATGACAGAGTCACAGGACAGTTGGAGTAAAAGGACAGAATGAGGCAGTACTTGGGGTAAAAGTCAGCAGTCCTTGATGTTTGTGTGAGGAGGGAGAATTTTAGGGAGACTATAAGGTTTCTGACAGAAACCAACAGAATGGGAAAGACTAGAGATCTCTTGAAGAAAATTAGAGATACCAAGGGAACATTTCATGCAAAGATGGGCTCGATAAAGGACAGAAATGGTATGGACCTAACAGAAGCAGAAGATATTAAGAAGAGGTGGCAAGAATACACAGAAGAACTGTACAAGACAGATCTTCACGACTCAGATAATCATGATGATGTGATCACTAATCTAGAGCCAGACATCTTGGAATGTGAAGTCAAGTGGGCCTTAGAAAGCATCACTATGAACAAAGCTAGTGGAGGTGATGGAATTCCAGTTAAGCTGTTTCAAATCCTGAAAGATGATGCTGTGAAAGTGCTGCACTCAATATGCCAGCACATTTGGAAAACTCAGCAGTGGCCACAGGACTGGAAAAGGTCCGTTTTCATTCCAATCACAAAGAAAGGCAATGCCAAAGAATGCTCAAACTACTGCACAATTGCACTCATCTCACATGCTAGTAAAGTAATGCTCAAAATTCTCCAAAATAGGCTTCAGCAATATGTGAACCGTGAACTCCCTGATGTTCAAGCTGGTTTTAGAAAAGGCAGAGGAACCAGACATCAAATTGCCAACATCTGCTGGATCGTGGAAAAAGCAAGAGAGTTCCAGAAAAACATCTATTTCTGCTTTATTGACTATGCTAAAGCCTTTGACTGTGGGGATCACAACGAACTGTGGAAAATTCTGAAAGAGATGGGAATACCAGACCACCTGACCTGACTCCTCAGAAATCTGTATGCAGGTCAGGAAGCAACAGTTAGAACTGGACATGGAACAACAGACTGGTTCCAAATAGGAAAAGGAGTACGTCAAAGCTGTATATTCTCACCCTGCTAATTTAACTTCTATGCAGAGTACATGATGAGAAACAGGGGCTGGAAGAAACACAAGCTGGAATCAAGATTTCCAGGAGAAATATCAATAACCTCAGATTCAGATGACACCACCCTTATGGCAGAAAGTGAAGAGGAGCTAAAAAGCCTCTTGATGAAAGTGAAAGAGGAGAGTGAAAAAGCTGGGTTAAACCTCAACATTCAGAAAACGAAGATCATGGCATCTGGTCCCATCACTTCATGGGAAATAGATGGGGAAACAGTAGAAACAGTGTCAGACTTTATTCTTTTGGGCTGCAAAATCACTGTAGATGGTGACTGCAGCCATGAAATTAAAAGACACTTACCCCTTGGAAGAAAAGTTATGACCAACCTAGATAGTATATTACAAAGCAGAGACATTTCTTTGCCGACTAAGTTCCGTCTAGTCAAGGCTATGGTTTTTCCAGTAGTCATGTATGGATGTGAGAGTTGGACTATGAAGAAAGCTGGGCACCGAAGAATTGATGCTTTTGAAGTGTGGTGTTGGAGAAGACTCTTGAGAGTCCCTTGGACTGCAAGGAGATCCAACCAGTCCATTCTGAAGGAGATCAGCCCTGGGATTTCTTTGAAAGGACTGATGCTAAAGCTGAAACTTCAGTACTTTGGCCACCTCATGTGAAGAGTTGACTCATTGGAAAAGACTCTGATGCTGGGAGGGATTGGGGGCAGGAGGAGAAGGGGACAACAGAGGATGAGATGGCTGGATGGCATCACTGACTCAATGGACGTGAGTCTGAGTGAACTCCGGGAGATGGTGATGGACAGGGAGGCCTGGTGTGCTGCGATTCATGGGGTTGCAAAGAGTCGGACATGACTGAGTGACTGAACTGAACTGATAATGTTTCTGGGGGCTCCCCTTGTGGCTCAGATAGTAAAGACTCTGCCTGGAGTGTGAGAGCCCTAAGTTCAATCTCTGGGTCAGGAAGATCCCCTGGAGAAAGAAATGGCAACCCAATCCAGTATTCTTGCCTGGAGAATTCCATGGACAGAAGCCTGGTGGGCTACAGTCCATGGGATCAAAAGAATTGGACATGACTGAGTGAATAACATTTTCACTTTCACGAGATTTCTGACATAGTAGAATGCAAATATCTAAAGATTATATTTCAAAATATTCTTATGGAAGAAAACAACAACCACTCTGCCTTCTACTCTTGTAAACTGGACTATATATAAGAACAAAAACGTGGCTTTGACCCAGAGTCCATCAAATACAGTGAAATGACTCAACAAAAGTGAATAACTGGTATGTTATTGGACTTCTAAACATGTTTCTGTTATTTGGATAATGTAAGAAAAGGCAGAGGAACCAGAGATCAAATTTCCAACATCTGCTGGATCATTGAAAAAGCAAGAGAGTTCCATAAAAACATCTACTTCTGCTTTATTGAGTATGCCAAAGCCTTTGATACAGGATCACAACAAACTGGAAAATTCCTAAAGAGATGGGAATAACAGACCACCTGACCTGACTCCTCAGAAATGTGAATGCAGGTCGAAGCAAGAGTTAGAACTGGACATGGAACAACAGACTGGTTCCAAATAGGAAAAGGAGTACGTCAAGGCTGTATATTGTCACCCTGCTCATTTAATTTATATGCAGAGTACATCATGAGAAACACGGGGCTGGAAGAAACACAAACTGGAATCAAGATTGCTGGGGGAAATATCAATAACCTCAGGTATGCAGATGACACCACCCTTATGGCAGAAAGCAAAGAAGAACTAAAGAGCCTCTTGATGAAAGTGAAAGAGGAGAGGGAAAAAGTTGGCTTAAAGCTCAACATTCAGAAAACAAGGATCATGGCATCTGGTCCCATCACTTCATGGGAAATAGATGGGGAAATAGTGGAAACAGTGTCAGACTTCATTTTTTGAGGCTCCATCACTGCAGATGGTGATTGCAGCCATGAAATTAAAAGACGCTTGCTCCTTGGAAGAAAAGCTATGACCAACCTAGACAGCATATTCAAAAGCAGAGACATTACTTTGCCAACAAAATTCTATGTAGTCAAAGCTATGGTTTTTCAAGGAGTCATGTATGGATATGAGAGTTGGACTATAAAGAAAGCTAGTGACAAAGAATTAGTGCTTTTGAACTGTGGTGTTGGAGAACACTCTTGAGAGTCCTTTGGACTGCAAGGAGATCCAACCAGCCAATCCTAAAGGAAATCAGTCCTGAATAGTCATTGAAAGGACTGATGATGAAGCTGAAACTCCAATACTTTGGCCACCTGATGTAAAGAGCTGATTCATTTGAAAAGACCCTGATTCTGGGAAATATTGAAGGCAGGAGGAGAAGGGGACAACAGAGGATGAGATGGTTGGATGGCATCACCAACTCAATGGACATGAGTTTGAGTAAACTCCGGGAGTTGGAGATGGACAGGGAGGCCTGGCGTGCTGCAGTCCATGGAGTGGCAAAGAGTCAGACACAAACTGAGTGACTAAACTTATCTGAGCTGAATAATATAATAGTTTCTAAATACCTTGATAACACACCAACATAGATAACGTATATTTGAGCTTCCACGAATATTGTACACTAATTTTTAACAATGATTTTATAATTATTATTAATATTCTATGTAAAACACAAAACATGTATGTAAGATAAAATTTTGAAACACTGACATTTTAAAAAGGTAGAAAAAGCAGTTCCAGTATTTCTTCCATACTGTAATGGATTGTTTTGTCTTTACTTTGGAGAGTGCTGCCTTAATCTATAAGACCTGCTCACATTGATATGGCATCATCCACAGTTATTCTGGGGTTTCCCTGGTGGCTCAGTGGGTAAAAAAATATCTGCCTACAATGCAGGAGACCTGGGTTTGATCCCTGGGTTGAGAAGAGACTCTGGAGGAAAATGCTGCCCACTTCAGTATTCTTGCCTGGAGAATCACATGGACAGAGGAGCCTGCCAGGATACAGTCCATGGGTTTGCAAAGATTCAGATACACTGTCACTTTTCACAGTGATTCTAGTTTCTTTGCTCTTTGAGTCTAGCCAGAAACTAGATTTACACCACATTCTCTCTCTCTCTCTCTTTCTTTCTACTTGAAGATTCCTTATATGGGAGGTCAAAGTAGCCAGGGCCATTTTAACCAGCATTCTTCTAGTACTTGGGAAACTATAAAACTGACCCAAATAATAAAAGTGGTGGCAGTTGTTTTTGACACGACCAATAAAATTCTATGACATGCTGCTGTCAGAACTCCTGTTCTGAGTTCCCTTTCACAGCTGTGCTTGAAAGGCTGGAAAGATGCTGGTTGAAAATGAAGGCTTAGCAGAAGAGGGCAGGCTCATTTGAGGTCCGACAGTTTGCCAAGTCCTTCACAAGCTGAGACCATATTGTTGCTGATAAGTATGATATTCCTGTTGCAGTATGTTCCCTTTTAGTTTGAAGGCATAGATCTCCTCTAGTTTGCATGACACAGTGATTGGGATCATTATTTTTGCTTTTGACAAAACATGAAAGTGATAAACTGAACTCACAACATCTGGAGGGGAGGTAGAAAAAATAGGATGTGTGTACGCTCAGTCGTGTCCCACTCTTTGGGACCCCATGGCCTGTAGCCTGCCAGGCTTCTCCATCCATGGAGTTTTCCAGGCAAAAATACTGGAGTGGCTTGCCATTTCCTATTCCAAACAACAGCATGAAAAAGACAAAATTCTTTGGCCTCTGGGCAGGTATTAGGAGAAGGACCAGCACAGTTGAATAGAAATCTTTATAGGGATCACAAAGAAACATAGTGGCTGGATAGATCATGGTGTTATTAATAGAGGTTCAGTGGAGGAGGACCATATTAGGAAAGGTGAGGGGAGGGCAGTGGGGCTGAAGTGGAGAGAGTAGACAGCTGTTGAGTGCAAATGAGGGGTAATTTGTCATCTGTTTAGAGTCACAAGGAAAGTCAGAGATTGAACAGAATATGAAGCACTTGGGTCATTGCTTCCAGCTTGAGTATTCACATTCCCCCATTCCTGCAATGAATCTCTATTTACTTTGAAGGCAGTCTGCTTGTTTGGGGACTGAACTTGAAGAAACCTAGCAGAGGGAAGGCTACTTGCAATTAACTTCTTATTACGATTAAGATAATTGGAGTTGTCTCTAGAGAAAGGCATGTCTGTTGCAGAAAGCTGTTAAATTTAATTTTTCCCCTTCTGTCCATATAGCCTATACTAAATTTTTTTTTTTTTACTTTATTACTCAGACGATAGATGATAAGTAGGGAATGACTTAGCAGTGTATATCTTTTGAAGTTGGAACACCAGCATTTCATATTAGACTGGCTTCATCTTTCCAGCCAGAATGAATCAAAGATGTTATCTTACAGCATTTTAAAATTTACCATGAAATGACAAAAGCCAGGGACTTCAAAACAAAGGTTGGTTATTTTTCTTAAGCTTGTGATTCTGAAGTAGAAGAAAATGCTATTTAAAAAATTGAAGTTGCATAACATCTTGCATTTTCTGGTGCTAGTTAAGCACATAATAAATCATCTTCATTTTTTTTCCATTATAATTTCTGTTTTAAATAAGTGAATAAAGATGATCATAGAAATTGAGTTTCTGAATGCTACTAAATATGTCACAGGCCAGTAATGAATGGATTTCATTTCTAGTCTTTGTTAAAGAAGCAGATGTGATTCTTGAGATTAGGTGAGAGCTATGGTCTCTGTTGGTTTGAGCCCTAGGCTGAAAATGAAAAGCCACTGGTTTCAGTTCTGGCTTTGAAACCAACTAGACCATAATCTTCACCATATTATTCAGCCTGCTAAAGACTCAGTGTTCTCTGATGTTCAATGCCCAACCCTTCCTTCCTAACTCACTGTGGCAACAAAAGAAATAACAGCAGTGGGAAAAATTCCCCAGTAACTACCACTAACATTTATTGAACAATCATTAAGTGTAGCCATCATGTTACATACTTTTCTTAGCATAGTAAATATAAAAAAGTTAAGTTCATAGCTGATAATGCTACTAAAAAGAAGTAAAATGTTTTTTTTTTAAAGAGAAACTATTTTTTTCTGTTTTGTTTGTTTTGTTTCAGATCCTGTTATCCTTAAGTAACTATTTTGATTTGTTGATGTGTGTATGTTCTCAGTTATGGCTGAATCTCTGTGACCCCACAGAATATAGCCCACCAGACTCCTTCCACAGGATTCTCCAGGCAAGAATACTAGAGAGGGTTGCCGTTTTCTTCTCTAGGAGATCTTCCCAACCTAGTGGCTGAACTTGCCTCTCCTGTGTCTCCCTCATTGGCTAGTGGATTCCTCACCATTGAGCCACCTGGAAAGCCCAAAAATGATTTACCCAAATCTTTATTGAGCACAGACTATACCCAGAGCATGATGTTGGCCACTGTGTAGCCTATTAAGTTGGGCCTTAACTCAGCAGTGTCTTCAGTGAGCTTCCAGTCTAAGAAGGCAGAATATTGGAGCATGGCTGATGGTGAGTTCTAGATTTAGGCTGCCTGGCTTTTAAGGCTTCTATCACCACCCTTTTGCAAGATATTCTAATTGTTATTCCTCAGTTTCTTCATCTGTAAAATGGTACAATAAGAGTTTCTAACTCACAGAGTTATTGTGAGAGTTAAATAAGACAATTTAATTAAAGTCTTTATCCAGTGTGTTTGTCAGCATTGCTTGGCATAAGATGAATGTGTTTGTCAGCATTCTTGACATAGGATAAATACTCAATGGGTATTACTATTATGGGAGAAAATTATATATGAAATAATTATATAATTAGATAAAATAGGATAAATGGTCAGTGGATTATAAATGGACAGATACATTATAAATAAAACTCAGAAAATAAAATGTTTTCACTAGGAAGAATTAGAAATGAGGACTTCTAATTAAAATTAGAGATGAGGATGTTTACATTTGTGCTAGACCTTGACAGATAAGCATGATTTACACCTGGGAAGATGAAAGAAACAAGGCAGGTAGGGAAGAGTTTAACTAAAATCACAGAGGGAGGAAAGTACAGAGCCACAGACAGGAAATAGTGATTGATTGATCCAGTTTGGCTATAATACATGATGATGGAGAAGAAGTTCAGACTAAATTGGAAAGGAAGGTGGATCCATTAATATAGAAACCCTTAAAAGTGAATCCATGGCAGGAGTCTGAACTTTGGTTTGTCAGCAATGGGATTCACGGAAGTTTTTTCAAGGAGTGAAGTGAATACAGTCACTGTATAAGGTTAACCTGGGTAATGATAAATGGAGCCAATCTTGGAAGGAGACAGAAAGCGTGAAGTTAATCACTTTAGATTTTTAAATTGGGCCTAAGGGGAAACAGTAAGACAATAGAGGTGACTAAATGCAACTGATTTATTTTTTATCTGTGGATGTATTTACTTAGCTTTATTTTCCCCTAACACACAGAGGCCTCTTTGGCCACAGTGAGGAAAACACTAAATACTTCACAGCTTAACTTCAAAAGTATGTTCCCAGAAGGAAGCTGACTCAGCCCTCAATTTCACCTCAGAAATCATTGCAGAAGTTTCTTATGGGCTCATCTTGGGCCAGAAAATGTTCTTTGCCCAAAAACTCTGTGAAAGTTTTGGAGGCCATATATAAGAATGTTTGAATTATAGCCTGTGGAGCAGGATTTCTTAGATTTTGTGTGCCATGCAACTATTTGGTAGTCTACTGAAGCCTACAGATTACTTCTCAGAACGATATTTTAAAAGTGACATAAAATTAGGATTTCAAAGAAGTCATTTAGATTGAACCAAAACTGTGGTATTATAATATATATTGCTTCTTTGTTGCTGTTTTTGTAATTCCTAAGATGTGTCCAACTCTCTGAGATCCCATGGACTATAGCCCATCATACTCCTCTGTCTGTGGCTTTTTCCAGGCAAGAATACTGGGGTGGGTTACCATTTCCTCCTCCAGGGGCTCTTCCCAACCCAAGGATTGAACCAGCATATCCTGCCTTGGCAGATGGAATCTTTACCACTGAACCAACAGGGAAGCCATATTGCTTCTTTACTAGTTCAGTAAATGACAACATTCAGCGGCAGGCCTAGCAACTAACATCATTACAAAATGGTGATGGCAATAAATAATATTTTGAGATATTTTGCAACTGTGAAGTGATATGAAAATATCTGTACTTTCTATTAGTGACAAAGTTAGAGGTATTGCTAATGCTATAATGTTTTGCCTACATTCATAAGTAAAGGATGCGCCAAAGTGAAGGGCTTGTTAAAAATAAAGATGCCATTTTTTTCTGATCCATATTTATAGATGCACAGAATTGTATCGACAGTCAACTTATAGCAGCATGAGGAACCTTGCTACAGATGATGGGAATCTGTCAAAAGATTGTAATCAAGGGAATGGCAAGATTTTAGAAATACTATATAAGAATAGTTAAGACCATAAAGTTTGGCATCAGAAAAATGTGAACTTGAATCCTAGTTCTGCAGCTCTGCTATCTTTGTGGATTGACTGAACTGGTATCTTAACTGTGTAAGGATTTTTTTTTTTTTAAACTAAACTCTAAGAGTCATTGTAAGGATTAGATATAAAAAGAGATAATGCATGTCAAGTGAGTAGTGAGGGTTGGCAAGGGATTTTTAAAGTAAAAATGATCATTGTGAGTATCATTGTGAGTACCCCCCTCCTTTTTTTTACCTCTATACTCTTTGGATATTGATATACTTTGATATATATTGTAGGAAAAAACCTTTGGCTATCTTCTTAGAAAGAGTGTTAGACTATTGCACATTAAACCTTTCTTGGAAGGAGATGGGGGAGAATGATATTTCCTTTTCCTGTTAGTTTGGGGTTACAGGCATAAATTCATGACATCTTGGAAAGAGTGACTTCTCATATGGATGGCAGATGGGGCTGTCATGTTTCTTAAAATACCAACAGCATAACCAGGAAAGGCTCTATTCTAAGTTTGAGATGTAAGCTCAATCTCTTGGGTATGGCAAGCTGTGCCTTCCATCCTCCTGAAATGATTCTGCTAGCTAAAATAACACTGAAGTCGCTAAAATTTTAGTTGATTTTGCATTCAACACCTGGCTCTTGCTTGAATTGTTTATACTCATGGGTTTAATTTTAGGTTTAAGCTTCATATTTTTCTTACTACTCTAGATATTCTTGATTTTCTAACTGGATTTGAGATGTTTATAATTTACCAGCAGATTCTGTAGTTTTAGACCTTATTGTAAATATACAAAATACAGCAGCAGCCCATTAGTGTTAACTGGCTGATTTGCTTTCTGTCTGTTTTGCCAGGACACAAATCTGCAGTTGCTTTACCAGTTCCTTTCATATTCAACCTCTTGTTCATTGACAAAGCCAACAGAGATAAGGTAATGAAGTGAAGTGGTGTTGATTTTGTTTAGTTGGCTTTTTCTTGCCAGTTTTTGTTTTTATTCTATCCTCTTGGCAGAAACTGTAAATATATTTTATTTCAAACAAGACTGGTTTCAGATTACAAAGGCTCCTTATAATTCTGTAAAATTCCCTATAAGTTTTTAGCAAAGTCACTCACAGGAATCTCAGCTTCTTTTTCTGGCTTTTTGCAATTTCTGAGTAATGGTAAATGCTAAATGTAACATGCTGTACAACCTGTCTGGGGTCCTTTCCCATCTGAACAGTCTTCCTTCCTTCTTGCCCTTCTAGGCTGAGATCAGACATGGCCTTCTTTATCATTGCTTCACTGTAGGTGAGTTTCTTTCTTCCGTTGTCCAAAAAGACATCTAAATCTTTTTCTGTAGTGGGATTCCTGAATCAGTATATCAACTTGACATGTTCTCCTATCAGCTTCTTCAACTCGGTATTTATATCACTGTTATCACACTTACTACAAATAGTGTCATTATCTTCACCAGACTGAACTGTTTGAAAGATACTTTTCATTCACTCAATCAACCAATTTGTAAAAAAAAAGAAAAATCATGTTTATTGAGCACTTGTCCTGTATCAGGTAATACAAGGCATAGAGTATATTATCAGTGAATAAGTACAAGGTTCCTGCTCTCACAAGATTTAGAACTTTCATTCTATGAAAGTGAAAGTCGCTCACTGGTGTCCGACTTTTTGTGACCCTGTGGACTATACATGCTGCAGGCCATGGGGTCGCAAAGAGTCACACATGACTGAGTGACTGAACAGAACTGAACTGATGGACTATACGATCCATGGAAATCTCCAGGCCAGAATACTGGAGTAGGTAGCCTTTCCCTTTTCCAGCAGATCTTCCTGACCCAGGGGTTGAATCAGGGTCTCCTGCATTCAGGTGGATTCTTTACCAGCTGAGCTATCAGGGAAGCCCCCAACATTTTCTACAAAGTTGGTATATAGGAAATACTCAGGAAGAGTTGTCAGAATAAATAACATAAAACTAAAATTTTGGTTTACAAACCTGTTAAGATAAATGACTGAATTTACCAATATCTAGTTATAATAAATAGAAACTCTCCTGAGAATATTCTGAGCAAAGGAAAAAGTAGAATGCAGGTGGTGTTTTGAGAACCATATCTTCTTTCTCAGGCCAGACAAGATTTAATTTTGGAGAAAGCCATTGCATTACCGGTGAATTTTGAGGGAGCAGTACATCATTTCTAAAGCTTTCCAGTGCTGACCTAAGAAAAGGCTGCCTGCAGGTATTTCAGGCGTCTGAAACTTTCATTTCTAATGATTGTATTCAGATGGGTGCTCATCAACATGCAGTGACATCTTGCTATAATGGAATGCATTTCCTCTGCCTGAATAGATTTCAGTGCCTCATTCATTTGATAGTCTGATTCACAAAAAAATCCAATCTGCACCAACTCTCTCCTGTTTCATTATCTTTGAAATAACAACCTGTAAGCAAAGATAACACAGAATGGATATTACTAACAGGACATTTTATACTGGGTGTACCAAATGTCTGGTATGGCAAGGAGATTGTTTATTTTATTAGGGTGGAAATGAGGAGAGGACAAGAAATCTTAGTACATATTTAAATGAGGCGAGAGTCATGCAATTCACACGGCCTGGCATAGAAACTGGTAGCTGGGGAGACAAAAGGAAAGTGGAGCAAAGAGTAAGGAATAGGATCATGGATAAGAAAGGGAAACTGTTTAAAATGTAGACACAGACATTCTTTTCTTTTCCCTTTTAACTTTTTCTTTTATATTGCAGTACAGCAGATTGACAATGTTTTGATAGTTTCAGGTGGACAGCTTCAGATGGATAGTTTCAGCTAATATATATATATACATGTATCCCATCTCCCCCAAACTCCTCTCCCATCCAGGCTGCCACCTGACATTGAGCAGCATTCTCTTTGCTATATAGTAGGTCTTTGTTGGTTATCTGCTTTAAATATAGCAGTGTGTACATGTCATCTCAAGCTCCCTAACTATCGCTCCCCCACTATTCTCTCCCCCTGGCAACCATAAGTTTGCCCTCTAAATGTGTGAGTCTGATTCTGTTTTGTAAATAAGTTCATTGGTATCATTTGTTTTTCAATTCTGCCTGTAAGGCATGTCACACAATATTTCTCCTTCTCTGTCTGACTTACTTCATTCACTATGACAATCTTATGTCCATTCATGTTGCTGCAAATGGCATTATTTCATTCTTTTTAATGGCTGAGTATTATTCCATTATGGGCTTCCTCGCTGGCTCAGTGGTAAAGAATCTGCCTGCCAGTGAGGAGGCGTGGGTTTGATCCCTGATCTGGGAAGATCATCTGGAGAAGGAAAAGGCAACACACTCTAGTATTCTTGCCTGGAAAATCCCCATGAACAGTGGAGTGCTGCAGTCCATTGGGTTGCAAGGAGTTGAACACGATTTGGTGACTGAACAATAACACATATCCTGTTGTACATATGTTCCATATCCTCCTTATCCACTAAGATAAGAAAAGGAAGTTGTTAAATATAAACACTGACATTCTGAATTAAAATGGATCCACCGAGTAAGATGGTTTTGCGTTCCTATGATCAGTTAAAGCAATTGCCTAAGAAATCTGCATTTAATAGAAAGGCTGGTCATTGACTCTGAGTGATATTAGGCAAATAACTTGGTATCTCTGGAAATTAGCTTCCTCATCTACCACCCACGGACATAGGGGAAGCAGTTCCTCAGGTCCTTTGCTATTCACGAGTCTCAGGTTTTTAGAGCACTCGAAGGCAACAGACACTTCCTTTGGCCACAGCTCCTGCATGCCCAGTGTCACTTCCAGTGTCTGACTCTTTGTGACCCCATGGATTGTAGCCTGCCAGGCTCGGCTCCTCTGTCTGTGGGACTCTCCAGGCAAGCATACTGGAATGGGTGGCCAGGCCCTCCTCCAGGGCATTTTCCCAACTCAGGAATCGAACCCTTGTCTCTAATGTCTCCTGCATTGGCAAGCAGTTTCTTTATCACCAGCGCCATCCAGGAAGCCCCCCTTTAACTACTAGTGTTACCAAAAATAAAACACATAAAGCAAGAGAAAAATTAGCTAAGCTCTTAATGGATTTAAACTAATGGCCTTTTATACTTTTAACATAAATTTATATACTTTTAAAACCATTTTACACTTTTTATAGTTTTATAGTATTTCAGTTCAGTTCAGTTCAGTTCAGTCACTCAGTCATGTCCGACTTTTTGAGACCCCATGAACCGCAGCATGCCAGGCCTCCCTGTCCATCACCAGCTCCTAGAGTTCACTAAAACTTACATTCATCGAGTCGGTGATGCCATCCAACCATCTCATCCTCTGTTGTCCCCTTCTCCTCCTGCCCCCAGTCTCTCCCAGCATCAGAGTCTTTTCCAATGAGTCAATTCTGTGCATGAGGTGACCAAAGTACTGGAGCTTCAGCTTTAGCATCATTCCTTCCAAAGAAATCCCAGGGCTGATCTCCTTCAGAATGGACTGGTTGGATCTCCTTGCAGTCCAAGGGACTCTCAAGAGTCTTCTCCAACACCACACTTCAAAAGCATCAATTCTTTGGTGCTCAGCTTTCTTCACAGTCCAACTCTCACATCCATACATGACTACTGGAAAAACCATAGCCTTGACTAGATGGACCTTTGTTGGCAACGTAATGTCTCTGCTTTTGAATATGCTATCTAGGTTGGTCATAAATTTTCTTCCAAGGAGTAAGCGTCTTTTAATTTCATGGCTGCAGTCACCATCTGCAGTGATTTTGGAGCCCCCAAAAATGAAGTCTGACACTGTTTCCACTGTTTCCCCATCTATTTCCCATGAAGTGATGGGACCAGATGCCATGATCTTCGTTTTCTGAATGTTGAGCTTTAACCCAACTTTTTCACTCTCCACTTTCACTTTCATCAAGAGGCTTTTTAGTTCCTCTTCACTTTCTGCCATAAGGGTGGTGTCATCTGCATATCTGAGGTGATTGATATTTCTCCCAGCAATCTTGATTCCAGCTTGTGTTTCTTCCAGTCCAGCATATCTCATGATGTACTCTGCATAGAAGTTAAATAAGCAGGGTGACAATATACAGCCTTGACATACTCCTTTTCCTATTTGGAACCAGTCTGTTGTTCCATGTCCAATTCTAACTGTTGCTTCCTGACCTGCATATAGGTTTCTCAAGAGGCAGATTAGGTGGTCTGGCATTCCCATCTCTTTCAGAATTTTCCACAGTTTATTGTGATCCACACAGTCAAAGGCTTTGGCATAGTCAATAAAGCAGAAATAGATGTTTTTCTGGAACTCTCTTGCTTTTTCCATGATCCAACGGATGTTAGCAATTTGATCTCTGGTTCCTCTGCCTTTTCTAAAACCAGCTTGAACATCTGGAAGTTCACGGTTCACGTATTGCTGAAGCCTGGCTTGGAGAATTTTGAACATTACTTTACTGGCATGTGAGATGAGTGCAATTGTGCGGTAGTTTGAGCATTCTTTGGCATTGCCTTTCTTTGGGATTGGAATGAAAACTGACCTTTTCCAGTCCTGTGGCTTGGCTAATTATGAAATCTGTCAGAAGTTTGCAGCAGAAATAAGAATTACAGCATTTTTGTGTCAGAAAGCAAACAGAGGCATTATACATTTTGTAAGTTTTGTGGAAACTGGAAGTTTAGTAAAAAAATTTAAACTTACACAAATGTAGGAGGAGATGAGCATGTGGAATTCTGAAAAAAGTCAAAATAAGAGTCATACAGCAGTCTGTCGGATACACTGTGGTGACGGACAGGTCAGAGACCATGTGGGCCACAAAGGGGGAGCTTTTAAGAGGTCTGGGGAAACCGCTGCCATGGAAGCAGCTTTCGCCTGTTTGGAGGTGAAGTTACCCCTTTGTGGATCTATAGCCAGGTTTCTAGTGTGTGGCCTGGGATCACTATTGGTGATCAGAGGCTGTATTAAGGCACTAGCTGGATATTTAACAGCAGAGAACATGGGCAAGAATGGATTTGCCTGGTGCCTCTTCATCTGTTCTTATCATATTGGCCTTTCCCATGTCTGACAGCAGTGACTTTTAGGGAGAATTGACTTGACTTCAGCCCTGTCTTCGAAGTCATCTACCAGTTCTTCTTTTGGCCAGTTCTGACCTGGGACATATGATTGAAATAACACAGAGTGACAGAGACTTGAAATCAAATGTGTTTAAGTGTTCCTAATGCCAAATTTGAAGCACAAATGACATTAGATATTATCTTTTGAGAATTTTTAAGTAGAAGATCAAGCTAAGACAGATTTCTAAAAGCAATATCTAAAATAACAAGAAGGTGAAAAAGGCAAAACCTGTCATTTTCTTGTCACATTACAGTGTAAAAATGCTTACATTTTGTTATTTTGTGAGGTTTCACAATTACCTTCAGAAATAAGATGAGTTACTAATCCTACTGATGGATGAAAAAAAAAAAAAAGACTAAATTGTAAATGGTTGGCCAGGATCATACCATAAAAGAGAAGGATGAAATTCTTAGACTGTGAAGAGTAGGGAGTCCTTTGAGCAGCTTAAAAGATTCCAAATAGTACACCTCCTTCCACTTTCTTCCCTCTAATTTGTTTTGGCAAAATGAAAATTCACTTAATAGTGATACACTTCTTGGACTGTATATAATAATATTATTATTAGCAATTATCTCATTCATGTGTAATCCATTTCAGAATTTACAACTTTTATCTCATTTTGTTTTCAGAGAATATTCCTCTAGTTGGTCTGTACTATCTCCATTTTACAAATGAAAAAGTTCATCAGAAAGACCAGGTAATTGTCTAAATTTCATGCTGATTTGATGTGTTGAACCCAGAGCTCAAAATGATATAATCTCACTTCAAATTCAGATTTCTCTTTTTTCTACTGCATTTTCTACTCCAGACATGGAGGAAGTACTAAAAACATTTTGCATGCACAGATTTATGAATGTGAAGATACCTTAGACTGGGGCTGTTAAATATTTTCCTGTTTCTTATTAAAAGGCTTAGAATAAAGAATTCTATACTTAATACATCAGCACCAGGAGGGGAACCCTCAGAAAGGGTTGAGAATCCAGGAAAAATGGAGAGAGGTACATGTTGGCAGAAGGAGAGTGCACAGGTGCCCTGAGAATTAAAGTCCTTCATGAGTTTAAAGTGGAGGATGCTGACCAGTAAACTGGGAAAGTATAAGATTTCCTCTGGGAAAATGAGGATGTAGGCAGACAAATAATAATGAATCAAAGAACGTATCTTGTTCCCTTGTGTATCATCCCTTTTGAGCATTGATGGAAGAGAGATGGTATCACGGGAAGCCCTTGAAATCATACAATTTATTTCATAATATATATTTGAAATGGCCTCAGAGAAGAAAGCGACTTTATGATGGTTTTTGACAATTTATTATTTTGATATATAAAATTGCTATTTCAGGTCCATCTTTGAGATCTATGTCATAGAGTAGAAATAGACTTGCGCAAGGGGGAAATGTGGTCTGGTAGGATACAGTGGTAGCTCAGATGGTAAAGAATCTGCCTGCAATGCAGCAGACCCAAGTTCAATCCCTGGGTCAGGAAGATCTCCTGGAGAACGGGATGGAAACCCACTCCAGTGTTATTGCCTGGAGAATTCTATGGACACAGGAGACTTGCAGGCTAACTCCACAGGTTCACAAAGAGTCAGGCACGACTGACTAACACTAACTAACTAAAGTATCCTTAGACCTCTTCTTTATGTCTATATGTTAAAAAATTTTTTTGGTCATCAGATTCTTAAATTACTGAGGACATTATGTCACTGTTTTTCATCCCTGAAACTATGAGATATGTAGGGTTAGAGTTCTTGGTCCCCAAAGGAAAAACATTTTTGTCAGGGGACAGAGCAGATCTCATTCAACTATAAACAATGGCTTCTGCCCAAAAGCTCTGGACTTCTTGTGAATTGCAGCCAATAGATGAGAAAAGTTACTATTGTGGCTAAGACAGCTGATCCTGATCAGCAGAAGGAAATAGGTGCTTTTCTACACTGGGACAGAAAAGAACATATATGGATCTCAGGTGATCTCCTTGGTTCCTTTTAGTATTCCCTTATACAATCAAGACTCGGAGAAGGCAATGGCACCCCACTCCAGTACTCTTGCCTGGATAATCCCCTGGACGGAGGAGCATGGTAGGCTCCAGTCCATGAGGTCGCTAAGAGTCGGACACAACTGAGCAACTTCACTTTCACTTTTCACTTTCATGCATTGGAGAAGGAAATGGCAACCCACTCCAGTGTTCTTGCTGGGAGAATCCCAGGGATAGGGGAGCCTGGTGGGAGGCCATCTACGGGGTCACACAGAGTTGGACACGACTGAAGCGACTTGGCAGCAGCAGCAGCATACAATCAAGACTGGATTATCACGTGAAATGATCCTCACTAGAGATGTGTTTCATTACCAGGGACTTAGATACGAAGGTTTTGGTGATACTGGGTGAGCTATCAAGACCTACAAAGGTGATAAGTGAAGGTGAAAGGAATTTAGAATGGATAGTAAAGGTCTGAGACCATTACCAGTTGCAGTTTCAACACAGCTGCAACAATGAAGGATGTAGCTCATCCCACTAACATTTCTATTCTTTTTGTGAAGACAGGGCCAAAGGAAAAATGGAGAAACTGCTTTAAACTGTGCAGATAAATGGATCTGTGCAGAGTGAGGGGTGAACTATGGTGGCAACAGAGTTCTGTTGCTCAGATATATTAAGAGAGAAGCTCCCATGAGAAGTCAGTACCTAATAGCCTCCAGCTACAATGTTACTGGACTCTGATGCCTTGTTCACACCGAGCCGCAGGATCCCTCCATCCAGTGACTGAACACAGCAGGGATACTAGGCTCTAGCCACTTAGGCTCAAAGCAGAACTCCTTTTTAAGTTCTTTAAAATTTGTTTATTTGACTACCCTGGATCTTGGCAGCAGCATGCGGGGTCTATGGGAATCTTACAGTTGCAGGATGAGGAATCTTTAGCCGCACTTTAGTTGTGGCATGTGGGATCTAATCCCCCGATCAGGGACTGAAACCAGACCCCTGCATTGGGATCACAGAGACAAAGTCTTAGCCACTGGACCACCAGGGAAGTCCCATCAGTGCAGGCCTATTTAGGGCATTTTCCCCCCCATTCACTGAGACATTCTCAGAGTTCTAGTGCAGCATGAAGCTCTTTCTACTGCATTCTCCTTCCTTCCTTCTCTTCCTTCCCGGGTGTCAGAGCTGAACCAGTCCAAAGGCAGTCCTTGCCCACTCCTCTTCCTTCTCCCCTTTATTTTTCACCAGCCTTTTCCCACTAACTACCTTGTACTGCTAATCCTGCAATGACATTTTTCTTCCTGAACTGTCATAAGGTTCTAATTTCATTCTCCCCTCTCCTCCTCCCACCTATAGACCTTTTTGTTGAGATGACATCTATCTACTTAAGAAGCGGGAGTAGCAGAAGCCGAGGAATGGAGTGGCAAGGTAGCATGGTACTGTGCTACCGACAGGTGTGACCCCTGCAGTGCTGCTGCTTTACTGGCTGCTCACGATAGCTTTTTGGCTTTTAGTACATCAGAACCAGAGGAGTTATCCGCGTTAAGAATTTGCACTTCCCTCCATTCTTGACAACATAGACATTTGACTCAATCCCAATCTGCCTTGGGATCCTCACTTTTGCTGATCCTCACTTTGCAGCTGGACAGTTCCATTTTCATATGACATCAGAACATTCTCATGTATCAGCTTTTTTCTTCCACTTTGTTTCGGTCACGATGGTTCACTTTCAGCTGACCCATTTTCATGCATAAGCTCTCGCCAAACTCTATTCTATTTCTCTTCCTTCTAGGCAAGTTCTGGTCATGAGAAACTACTCAAGGATGCCTTTCATCCTGTCCCATAGCAATCCTTTAGCTGAGGTTTTAGCATGAATTTAGATTTGTTTTACTGAAGTCATTGACATTTATCCATAACTTTATTTCTTTTTTAAAAAATTATTTTTTAATGGGAGGAAAATTGCTTTACATTGTTTATGTTGGTTTCTGCCTTACAAGGAGAGTCAGCCAGAATTATACATATGTCATCTCCTTCCTGAGCCTCTCCCTACCCCAGCCCATCCCTCTAGGTCATCACGGAGCACCACACTGAACTCCCTGTGTTATTTGGCAACTTCTCACCAGCTATTTATTTTACACAAGGTAGTATCATAACATGATTTCAATTGTAGATAATGTATAGTATTTGGTATTTGTAGTCCTTCATAATTTTGAGATGAACTGTGATTAATCTCCACAGAGTCAATTTTTAGTCTCCTCAATGAAACATAACTATGGGACCTCATTTAAAATATTCCTCTCATATTAACCCAGGAAATCCACCAATGATTTTAAAAGCCACTATTTTTTTAAACTTGTCTCATGTCCTGTATTATTTTTGATGTAATATCCCATTATCTTAATAATTGTTAAGTAGAAATTTGACTAAATAATGATCTTATTTGATACTCTGGGTCTTCTTAATCTGATAGGTTTAATGATCTTGGGAAATAAAGCCTACAGTGCTGTACCCAGGTGACCTAACAAAGACTTTTCAAATGTGTCTCCGTCTATAAGCCCAGGGCTCATAGAAAGTATAGGGAGTTAAATCTCTTCCTTTACTAGGAAATTCCAGGTTCAAATATAATGATAACTATAAAAATGAGAGAGAACAACACTTTTTTTTTTTTTTTAAGTGCCTGTCACTATGTCTCAAACTCCACTATTTGCTCCATAAATGGCATTACCCAGATGGTCATGAAACATGCTGAAATTGGTTGATAGTAACAAATACAAGGGTGGTGAATAAATAACTTATGTAAATATGACTTCAACTCCTAAGTTCCTGTCAATGTTTGTAATGAATCAAGGCAGCCAATTTAGCACCTTGTTTTTCTGAATTTGATTGAAAAGTTAAAGATTCTATCTCCCAGCTGTCTTGTTTAGAACACTCTTGTCAAACAACTAATTCACTGCTGGTTTCTCTTCCATTTTAACCTTTTCCCTACTTAATTGAATCTCATCTTCATGTAGACATGGTGACATTTAGATATTTCTTCAGACTGGATCTCTAAAGTCTGTCTGTTGTCTATACAAATTTCCTTTCTCTGGGAGCCACTCTAGTCAGTTTGTTTGATATTAGAAACCAAAGTATACTATTAAAAAAACTTAGAAAAAATGGAACCAAGTTTTCATTGCAGGGAAAAGATTTAAACTAATTGTAGATATTTGCATCCCCAGTGTTATAGATTATAAACCCTAGTCATCCTGAGACATAATCTAATTCAGGGTGCCTGAATTAGAATTATTTCATAAGAAAGTGTTTAATGAATGTTTTTGATAATCAGCAAAAATAAATCCAAAAACAAAATTAGTTTGGTTGTAATAAATGGACACAGCTATGACATATGGATGAGTCGTTGAAAATATTAAGCTATAAAAAAATTAAGATATACTGGACTCTAGGCCCTTTGAGAATAAGAGTCTTTCCTTGCCAGTTTAGCCCAATAAAGAGTTTCATAAGTGTTTACTGAATGAATACATGAGAGATTAGTAAAGGAAAGGAAACAACTTATGCTTAAATTATGCAGAATAGATGATTCTTGCCATAAAGCCTGAGTAAAAAGGAATAAAGAATACTAGAAGGCATAACACCTTATGTAATACAAGAGGACTTGTATTAAGAGGACTCTGATTAAAACCATGGCTTAAATTGTGGCTTCAAAGATACAGTCTTGGTACAACAAATTTCCTGCTTCTTCCCTTTCACTGACACCATATAACAGTGTTTTCTAGTTTCTGAGACTACTCAAGTGTCATTTCTAGAAAAGAAAGCTAGGTAAGTTCTAAGAATCCCTGTATGACCCCTGAAAATCCGTCTGCTCTCAAACCTGCCTTTGAAGTCACAAATTATGGTGGTCAGCAGCTTGTAAATGCCCAGAATCAACCTTGCAGGCATATCCTTTCTCTAAATCCTCTGTCACTCTAGGCACACTACACAGTCAGAAGATGGTATGTGAGCCTGTAAAGGATCCTTGTATAGGCAGGCAGTAATAAGCATGGGTGTCTGTATTGTTAGTCAGTTGCTGTATTTCCTGCCTTTTCTGAGTGCAAGCCCTCTTTGACCTGAAGGCTGCCTTTCCCAATTGATAAGTGATTCAATCCAGAGTCGATGGTGTATTGTCATCTTATCATCCCTATGAATAAGGAGCCCTAAGCTAGTCTTGCTGAATTAAACCTATTATGAAGCCTGATCATTTGAATCCCTCAAGTCAGCTTGGGAGTACTTTTGTAGTTAATGAACTGCAGCCTCGTGCTAACCACTGCATCTGCCGTTATTTGGATGGTCTGAATGGAATGTATCTTTCTTGTTTTTCTGATTATATTCCGGTTCCTAAAATCTTGATTTCCACCCCCCCCCCCACCCCCCCGAACAATATGTTTGACTTGCTCTTTAACATCTCCTCTAACCCAGGTCCAAAGTAGGCAGTGGCACCCCACTCCAGTACTCGTGCCTGGAAAATCCCATGGAGGGAGGAGCTTGGTGGGCTGCAGTCCATGGGGTCGCTGGGAGTCAGACACAACTGAGAGACTTCACTTTCACTTTTCACTTTCATGCACTGGTGAAGGAAATGGGAACCCACTCCAGTGTTCTTGCCTGGAGAATCCCAGGGAAGGGGGAGCCTGGTGGACTGCCGTCTATGGGGTCACAGAGAGTCGGAAACAACTGAAGCGACTTAGCAGCAGCAGCAGCAGCTAGCCCAGGTCAGCTTCTTCCTAGGAATGATTGTCTTATAGACCAGTGTTTTTATTATTATTTTTAAGTATAGACCATAGGATGCATACAGAATCCTTTAGGCTGATTAATACAAGTGCACACATCAATGCTGATGTAGATTCATGAAATCATAATCTCTATATGCAGAAACCTAGACTTTGTAAGGAGAAGGCAATGGCACCCCACTCCAGTACTCTTGCCTGGCAAATCCCATGGATGGAGGAGCCTGGTGGGCTGCAGTCCATGGGGTCGCTAACAGTCGGACACAACTGAATGACTTCCCTTTCACTTTTCACTTTCATGCATTGGAGAAGGAAATGGCAACCCACTCTAGCGTTCTTGCCTGGAGAATCCCAGGGATGGGGGAGCCTGGTGGGCTGCCGTCTGCGGGGTCACACAGAGTCGGACACGACTGAAGTGACTTAGCAGCAGCAGCAGCAGACTTTGTAAGTAAACAAGCTTTCACAGTTTGCAAAGTTTGACAAATGAAAAATATTCTTTTCCTTTTTATGTTATCATATGAAATGAAGGATATTAACTATTGTGGCAATCATTTCATAAAATATGTAAATCAAATCATTATACTGTATACCTTAAACTTACACAATTTAAGTATAAATGACATTTATATCATTTATATCTTAGTATGTCATTTATATCTCAGTAAACTTTGGGGAAAAGTTTGAAGAATTCTGCACTAAAACTTGAGAAACATTACTATGGCTTGTGCATCTGACATTGAGGGCTATATCAAAATCAGTATGTGATTTTAAAAACAGCTTTATTGAGGTATAATTCACTCACCATAAAGTGTACCCTTTTAAAGGGTTTAATTCAGTGGTCTAATTATATTCAAGATGTGATCTTGAGGGGTTTTTTTTTTTTTTTAGTGATTCATTATCCTGGAGACTTCTGCTAGAGAATCTTTATATATGTTGGGTTGGCCAAAAGGCTTGTTTGGGTTTTTCCCCTAAGATGGTACAGCAAAACTGAAATGAACTTTTTGGTGAATGCATGGTATATGCCATTTAAATCTAATAGATGAGTTTAAAATATCTCTGAGCATTTAGACTGCCGATTACTCACCTTTGAGTCCAAGTCTACTGCTGGGAATATTTCCTTGGACTCATAGTCTCTGATCACAGATTTTTTTTCTTCTAAACCAGCTTTCTTCTGAACAACTACCAGGCCTGACAATCAACTTCACTGAGAATATTTCACATGAGATTGTTTGGTAATCACCTTATTAGAATAATAGAGAATTATTGGAATGAATGCACCATTAGCTTGGTAGGAAGGACGGGGCCATGCTAATAAAATGAGAAACTGAAGTTTAAATTGGTTTTGGTAGAAAATAGAGATCCACTGGGAAATCAACAAAATAATATGAAGGGATACATTGTGGATGTTTGTGTAAAACTGGACTGGTAAAATGAACCAGATGGGTCAGAGAGAAGCAAACCTAATATCAAGCGATCTAAAAAGAATGACAATGAACTGAACCAGGAACTGAAGGATGAAGGCCTGAGTTTGAGTACTGTCAGTGAGAATAGAAGGGAAATATTGCTAAGATGTGTTGAATAAATGGAGCTGAAAAGGTTAAATTACATAATACCTTAACTGGGTGGCTGAGAAGCTCATAATGTTGCTGACAGTGGTAGCAAAGTTGATGGAAGAGCTGATCAGGATGAATGAAAGCTCTAAGCCCTGTACCTCACACCTGAGCCCAAGTTGCCACTGTCATTTCTCAACTACAAAGTGTGATTGATGTTAGGATGCAGAACTAAAACAGGATGATTACTGGATGTCAGGGTGAGGTACATAATGCTGTGTTGTTTGAGCAAATAATATCATTTCTGGAAAATGACAAGATGAATGGTGTTAGTGTGTATCCATCAAATGAGTCATTTTAGGTGTTATCCGGTGTTTTGTATAGTGCATACTCTCCAGAGACTCAGTTTCACCTTCTGAACCACTTTTCACTCTAATACCTTTCTTTGTCAATCTTCTGTCCAGTAGGACATTATGGAAAAGGAAATCTTATAATTCAGGACACTTGGTTAAAAATATCCAAAAACAATTTTGTGGAAAACTAATATTACTCTGCAGTGCCAGTGCAGGAGACACAGGAGATGTGGATTTGATCCCTAGGTCAGGAAGATCCCCTGGAGAAGGAAATGGCAACCCACTCCAGTATTCTTGCCTAGAGAATCCCAGGGACAGAGGAGCCTGGTGGGCTACAGTCTATGGGGTCACAAAAAGTTGGACACAACTTAGTGATTAAACAACAATACTGCTCACAATAGTTGATTCTCACATGTGTCTTTATAAAAGCCGCATGGCTAGTTTTCGCCAATGTAACATGAACAGACACAAGTGTAACACCTAGACCAAAGTACTTAAGAATGTGTTGCTACCTTTTACCTTTTGCAGTAATTGTACAGTCCGCATGTTGGATCAGCTTGGATCCTTAAGTCTCTGCATGGGGAAGATTTCTTTTGAGAATCGTCTGCTCTAAATCAAGAGTTTTACGAGTGAGAAAACAAATCTTTCTTCTGGTGGGTCACTGCATTTACTTGTTACAACAGTCTTGCTTACATATCCTGCCTGATATACTAAATCAGGTGGAATGTGGAGAAAAAAATGAATACATGTCTTAAAACTCCAGAGGTAACTGACTTTAGAAATAGCTGGACTTAAGTGATACCTCATCTTAGTTTTACATTTCTCTATTCCTAGACAGTCTCTCTCCCCAAAGTAGTTCTTTTTGTACTCATAGTTAGCAATCCAGTAAAAATAAATAAATAAATAGAAAGGGTGGGGTGGGGGGAGGCTTCTAAAATTCCAATATCCTCTCACTCTTAAACAAAGAAACACATCTGGAATTGAACAACATTGTACCGGCTTGGCTCATGTATTTATATCACTATCCATGAACATGAACCATATATAGAGATTTAATGTGTTATAATTGGCCTGTCCAGAGGCCAAAAGGCAGAGTCAGTCCCACTCAAATCACACAGACTAATAATAAGTGAAGAGTGGTTCATCAAAATGAAATAGGGTTGCTATCATTAAATAAGGGTGAATTGATGTTAGGAAGCAAAAAAGTTAACATTCAGTTCAGTTCAGTTGCTCAGTCGTGTCCAGCTCTTTGCGATCCCATGAATCCACATACACCAGGCCTCCCTGTCCATCACCAACTCCCGGAGTTCACTCAAACTCATGTCCATCAAGTTGGTGATGCCATCCAGCCATCTCATCCTCTGTTGTCCCCTTCTCCTCTTGCCCCCAATCCCTCCCAGAATCAGAGTCTTTTCCAGTGAGTCAACTCTTTGCATGAGGTGGCCAAAGTACTGGAGTTTCAGCTTTAGCATCATTCCTTCCAAAGAAATCCCAGGGCTGATCTCCTTCAGAATGGACTGGTTGGATCTCCTTGCAGTCCAAGGGACTCTCAAGAGTCTTCTCCAACACCACAGTTCTAAAGCATCAATTCTTTGGTGCTCAGCCGAAGCTTGGTCTTCACAGTCCAACTCTCGCATCCATACATGACTACTGGAAAAGGCGTCGTCACCTCAGGCTTTACCCGGGGACCGCCTAGGGGCTAGATGTGACCATCTCCTGCCTGGGAAGTCTCAAGTTTTCAGTGTGCCCCTGAGACCAGGGGCGGCAGCTGGGAGAAGTTAACATTAGTATACCATTTTTCAGTACAGACATTACCTCCTTGTAATTCTAAGCAGTATTGTACAAGTATACCCTGTAGAGTGTCTCCTTAGTTAACATTTCCTGATGGAATAATGTCCCTAATTTTTTTAATATTCAAACTTCATGCAGCTTACAAAACTCAACTGCAACAGTTTCAGCTTGCGCTTACATCTGAACTTTATTTCTGTCCCCAGAGTTCAATATAACTCTTCAAGTGAATGATATTTAGAAAAAGCCTTTACTTATACTACAAAAACAAGTAGTAGAATAACAAAATAATGATAAATATTTTGAAAAGTGTAACATAAGATGAGTGTGGACTAAGGGGACTGTCTTCAGTGATCTACTAGATCTGAGATTTGAAGAGATGGAAAGGAATTCATTCTCATCTTTGGGAACAAACGTAAGGAAATGAGCAATTGCTCATGTAAACAACACTGGACTGAATGAAGATACAGTCTATTTAAATACTTGAAGCAGCTTTCAGTAATAATTAACCTTCACTAAATACTTGTCATGAGCCAAAATGCAATATGACTTTTACTCTTTCTAATAACCCTGTGAGATAGTTACATATTCTGAAGACAAGGAAGAGGTAGGAAAATGAAGCAATTTATCCATGATTGCTTAATTAGGACATAGTAGCTAATGGGTAACCACTTGTGTGTGCCTTGAAAGATGAATAGACTGTGCACAGGTGCATTGATGAAAGTGAAAGAGGAGAGGGAAAAAGTTGGCTTAAACTCAACATTCAGAAAACGAAGATCGTGGTATCTGGTCCAATCACTTCATGGGAAATAGATGGGCAACAGTGGAAACAGTGTCAGACTTTATTTTGGGGGGCTCCAAAATCACTGCAGATGGTGACTGTAGCCATGAAATTAAAAGACACTTACTCCTTGGAAGGAAAGTTATGACCAACCTAGATAGCATATTCAAAAGCAGAGACATTACTTTGCCAACAAAGGTCCATCTAGTCAAGGCTATGGTTTTTCCAGTGGTCATGTATGGATGTGAGAGTTGGACTGTGAAGAAGGCTGAGTGCCGAAGAATTGATGCTTTTGAACTGTGGTGCTGGAGAAGACTCTTGAGAGTCCCTTGGACTGCAAGGAGATCCAACCAGTCCATTCTGAAGGAGATCAACCCTGGGATTTCTTTGGAAGGACTGATGCTAAAGCTGAAGCTCCAGTACTTGGGCCACCTCATGTGAAGAGTTGACTCACTGGGAAAGACTCTAATGCTGGGAGGTGTTGGGGGCAGGAGGAGAAGGGGACGACAGAGGATGAGATGGCTGGATGGCATCACCAACTTGATGGACGTGAATTTTAGTGAACTCTGGGAGTTGGTGATGGACAGGGAGGCCTGGCATGCTGCAATTCATGGCGTCGCAAAGAGTCAGAGACGACTGAGCGACTGAACTGAACTGATACACAAAAAACTTGTATCATGAGCAAAAATATGGAGAATGCACATATGAAGTCATATCAAAAGCCCATTAATAGACCAAACCTACTGGAATGAAAAGTTTGCATTAGAAACGTATTACTAATGTACACACCATCTAAAGATAATGTACAATTTGGTTGTATTTTGTGGTGTAATAAATCACCCAAAACTTTGTGGCTTTAGAATAATAGCAGCCATTTTTTGCCACTCAAAATTCTGTAGATAGGCTGGGCTCAGTAGGGTTGTTTCTCTGATCCATATGGTATCAGTTGCAGCTGTGGTAGTCCAGAGGCTAGAATCAGTTGAAATGTAGGATTACTTACCAATGTAGCTTACAGACAGTGGTGACTGCCAGCTAGGCTATGGTTGGTGTTTCAGCTGGAGGGGGTTGGTTCTCCTGCACATGGCCTCTCCATATGTCCTGGGTTTCCTACAGAGTGACTTCTGAAATCTAATGGAAAATGTGTGAAAATAGAAGCTGCATATATCATAAGTTTATACAGCATCCTTTTTCCACTGCATTATATCAGCCAAAGCAAATCACAGAGCTAACCCAGATTCAAGTGGGGAGAAAATAGACTTATCTCTGGTTAGTGGGCATATCAAAGAATTTGTGGCATTTTTAATGAGTGAAGCAGGACAGGTATGACATTTTAAAAAAGAGTGCTAGGGAACATGCAGCTCGGATAGAATCTGTCCGCTCCTATGCACTTTAGATTTCAGATATTTAAGAAGCACTATTTACTTCATACAGAATATATTTAGGGGTTTTATTTTTCACTATTGCCCACTTGTCTATAAACCTTGAAATTGGAAAGTGTTGGGATATATAGACTTTACAGGTAATACAGAAATTGTCAAGAGCTAGAATAGCAGAAAAAAAAAGGTTTGGATACATTTTTTTAGAAATATAAAGAAAATAAAATGGAATTTTGTTTTGATGAGAGATTTATTTTCCATTCATGAAATAGACCAGTGGTCTAAAAAGTAGGGTATTCAAAATGATCTATGAGGGAGAGAATAAAAAATATTAGACATTAATATTTATTATTTATTCTTCCTTAAAGTACTATTTTGGCTTATGTATTATAAGCATAATATGTACAACCAGTATAGTATCTGCACATAATTTATAAATTAACCAATGTATACTATTGCGAAATGGTGTTCAAAAATTTTTCCTGATCACTGTGTGTGATAAGATTGTTAAGATCTGTAGATTATTGGCCTAAGAAATAAAAGTAACCAGTGTAACATCGAATAGTTAAACACATTGTCCACTTGTGATGAAAAATTTCCTGATACTTGTGTGTAGTTCATATGAAAATAGAGAACTGTATATGGCAAAGAGGACATGACTGAGCGACTAACACACACAAGAGATAGCCTCTCCCTTGCTTCAGAAAAGAGCAACACATTTTGTCTATTACTGTTTATAGGAAAAAATAATATTTTGAGGACAATTAATCCAATTTCATTGTTAGGAAAAAATAGTGTCCATTAACTTAAAGTCTATTCTCCTTACCTGGAAGACTGATGTGGCTAAATTTGCATGTGGTGATTATCAGAACACACATCATTATATTTGAGCCTGTAACTAAAAGTACAAACAAGAACCCTTGATGTACTAAAATTGATTTATTAGGTACTTGATTATCTAAGACATTGTTCTGAATCATAGTTTTATTAGCAGCCATTTCTTTTTTCTCTACTTCAAACTCCTTAAAACCCTGCACTCTTTCCTCTTTTAGAACTCTCGACCCCACACGCCATCCTCAAATTTCTTTCCATTTCTTTCAGTTGTGGGTGCTGGAGGTCTTCACAAAGTTTCTGAGTGTGCTACACTCTGAGTGGGAACACAGTACTCCTTTTCATCTTCAGTTCAGTTCAGTTCAGTCGCTCAGTCATGTCCGACTCTTTGTGACCCCGTGAATTGCAGCATGCCAGGCCTCCTGTCCATCACCAACTCCCGGAGTTCACTCAGATTCACATCCATCGAGTCAATGATGCCATCCAGCCATCTCATCCTCAGTCGTCCCCTTCTCCTCCTGCCCCCAATCCATCCCAGCGTCAGAGTCTTTTCCAATGAGTCACCTCTTCTCATGAGGTGGCCAAAGTACTGGAGTTTCAGTTTTAGCATCATTCCTTCCAAAGAACACCCAGGACTGATCTCCTTTAGAATGGACTGGTTGAATCTCTTTGCAGTCCAAGGGACTATCAAGAGTCTTCTCTTTTCATCGTATACAAGTTCTATTCCTTATATGACCTCAGAAAAGTCACTTGGTATCTTTGTCATTAGAGTCTTTATCTGGGAAAATCTAATTTCTAAGATCCTTCTAGCTCTAGCAAGAAAAGATTGATCTCTCTAGGTCTCTGTTTTAATAAGTACCATTAAGAAATCAGGAAGATCCTGACTGTTACTTAACTTATCCAAACCATTTTCAAAAGTCACCACGAGGTCTAGAGAGACTTCCTAGAGAGCCGTGGCAGTCACTGGGCAATTGGCTGAAGGGGAAGCACCAGTGATCACGGTAGACTGTTGGCCCTGGGTGAGGGGAAACGGTATTGCTGATAAAAGTGGTAGAAGCACAGACTTGAGGAAAGGAGATCATATCACTGCTGGGAATTAGAACAGAATTGAGTGGCCTGAAAACATCTATATCATGTGTCCAATTGATTGAGTTTATACTGAATAATCGATAGAACAAGGTTGAAAAATCGAACCAGTAGTAAGGTAAGGCAGGTAAGTCCTAACGGGGTCAGAATCTATAAAAATAAATTCTGGGTGTCTGTGTCAGTATGATCCTCCAAGAAGCAGCTGTCAAGAGGGGATTAAATTGAAGAACATTTATTGGGGGAAAGTCTGTGAAGGAGAAAACGGGAGGGGAGGCAAAGGAGGAAAGAGGCTCACCCCACTATGTGAGTCTACACTTGAGAGGGCGAGAGCAAGGCAGGAGGACAAGGAAGAAGAGTCTCAGTTTGGAGGAAGTTGTAAGAACATTTTGGCCAGATTTGTGGGGAATCCTTGAGCCAGACACATGTGCTAAAATCATTCAGGGCCTTGTAGGATGGGTCTGCATCAGTATTCCCATGATGCTCAGTGATTGGGAGCAGCTCACAGGAAGTGGGGCCTTGGCATGAATGTGGGGATAAATCCATAAGGGTAGCTGTGGGGGCTGTCAAATCAATTTTACTCCCCACGGTAGGAGATCTGAGCTGCACACTATCAAGGCTGTCACAGTATCCCATGGACCCCAAGAGGCCTCCTTTAGTATTTCAAATAGGTTGAATAATATAGAACATACCCCTTTGTGATTAAGACTCTGGATAGCAGATTTGTCCGAGCACTTGAAGAGGATAGGGTAGTGATAAGTTCCATGTTTGAGCTTATTCTATGAGCTAGCCCCATGCTGGGCAGTTTACATGTATTATCTCAGTGACATTGTGTAAGAATGCAGTGAGGTGGCCATTATTACATTGATACTTGTTTTACATATGAGAAAGTCAATTTACTGAGATTATGGTTTACTCAAGGTTGCATATGTTATAAATGACATAATTATTTTTCAAGTGTTTAGAAGTGTATTTTTTTATTAAAGGATAGATTTACAAAAGTGTGTTAGTTTTAGGTATACAGCAAAGTGATTCAGTCATATTGGTATATATATTTCAGATTATTTTTATTATAGTTATTATAAGATATTGAATATGGTTCCCAGTGTTATGCCAGTAAACACTTGTTTATTTTATGCACAGTAGTCAGTATCTGTTAATCACATACTCCTATTTTATCCCTCCCTGACCCTTTCCATTTGGTAATCTTAAGTCTATTTCTCTTTTGGACATAGCTTCATTTACATTATTTTTTAGGTTCCACATATAAGTGATATAATGTCTATCTATCTGGCTTACTTCACATGTTATCATATTCTCTAGGTCCATCTGTGCTTCTGCAAATGGCAATATTTTATTTTTTCCTGGCTAAGTAATATATCATGACACACATATATATATATATCGGAGAAGGCAATGGCAACCCACTCGAGTACTCTTGCCTGGAGAATCCCATGGACGGAGGAGCCTGGTAGGCTGCAGTCCATGGAGTTGCGAAGAGTCGGACATGACTGAGCGACTTCACTTTCCCTTTTCACTTTCATGCATTGGAGAAGGAAATGGCAACCCACTCCAGTGTTCTTGCCTGGAGAATCCCAGAGATGGGGAGCCTGGTGGGCTGTGTCTATGGGGTCACAGAGAGTCGGACATGACTGACATGACTTAGCAGAAGCAGCAGAAGACTCTAAGCTCCTTGAAAACAGACTGTGTCTTATTCACAATAGCACTTAAGAAAGACTCACCTATTCCTTACCAAACTATGAGTTTTATAATTGTCCTCATGTTATAGACATCTGTGTAAACTGAAACACATGTCTGAAATAATCTGCCCAAGGTCACTTAGTCAGCAGGTGCCAGAGCCAGGATTTGAAAGTAGGTGGTCTTGTTCAAATGTACATTCACTGAATGATAGTTTCTTTTCTTAGTAATAACTAACTACTTATAAGGAGGTGGTAACTCTAATAAATAGTGATCAATTCATTTTTTAGTAGTTCTGGTGCAATAACTGATAGTGAGTTGAAAGAGTTTGTCAGAATTGTTTTTACCCTGTTGGGATGGTTATATAAAGGTTTTCAGTTTGAAAGAACATTTGTTCACTCATTTTCCTTCTGTTCACAAAAAATGTGAAAGAATAAACAGATGAATATATTCACTGACCCAGCTTTGTCCAGACTCAAAGGCTGCTGGGCACCGGTTGATATTCTGTGGGTTCCATATGGAACAAGAGTGAACTTTACAGCTTCTTCCTGTAGGAAGAGTTGCCTCCATATCCTCAGGCCAAAGGAAAAGTCTGGCAGCAGAGTGGGGGAGGCAGAACCTCTATTTATGACTGTAGCCTGTGTTCGCGAGTGCTAAGTTGCCTTAGTTGTATCCAACTCTCTGAGACCCTGTAGACCATAGCCTGCAGGCTACTCTGTCCATGAGATTCTTCAGGCAAGAATACTGGAGTGGGTTGCCACGTCCTCCAGGGGATCTTCCTGATCCAGGGATCAAATGATCAAACCCATGTCTCCTGTAGCTTCTGCACTGCAGGCAGATTCTTTACTGCTGAGCTACCTGGGAAGCATGAATGAAACCCATTTACTGTCAAATTGATAAGAGATTGCCAGTTACTTTGAAGATTCAGTGACCAGCACTGAAATTCAGTCTACTCTTTGTGTTGACCAGGGGCTGGCTATGCACCTGTTTCTATAAATCAAGTCTTATTTATAGTGAAGCTCATTCATTTAAGTTTTGTCTATGATGGATTTTTCCCTATACCAGTGGAGGTGACTGGTTTGTACAAAGCCATCATGGCCTAAAATATTTCTTATGTGGCCCTTTACAGAAAAAACTTGTTGACCCTTCTTGAGAACTATGGAAGCTTATTCCATGGCTCTGGAGCGAGTTTCAGTGTTGAGATCCTGGATGTGTCAACTAGTAGCTGTGGGACATTGGACATGGTGCTCAACCTTTCAGCATGATAGGTTCCTCCTTTTGTAAAGTGGGATGATAATATTTACCTCTTAAAGTTTTCCAAATTAAGTGTACTAGTACATGTTAATCTCTTAATATTTTGGGTGATTCATTGTGAGTGCTTAGTAAATGTAAGCTACAATTATTTTTTATCATCATTATTTGTATTTTACCATTATTAAGCTTTAGGTTATTTCTTTACATAGTCAAATTCATGATCCTTAATTTTGGGGGAAGAATGGAAACAGCTATTCATTGAATTAGACTTTGTATCGGTATCAGATATTTGTATTTACTCAATATCATGCAAGCTATTCACAGTTGCCTGGGCTATCACCTGTCTCTCTACTTACCTGGAGAAACCAAACATTTCCCAGTCAGTATAAATTGTTTTTTCAGTATGTTTCTTTATCAACTTCTTATAATAAGTCATTTCCTTGAAATGAATGAATTCATTAATAGATTATTATAAGTGTGACCATGTCAGCTTCTGTGATTTCCTCCTATCTAGTGTGTATATATATATACACACTAGTGGGGTAGGAGATATAAAGGACAAAAAGAGCCGTGAGGGATGTGTGGTCTGACGTACTAGGAAGTGGAATGAAATTTCAGCCCCTGTGGTCCTTTAGGAGGTCAAAGAGCAAGCTGCAGACACAGTGGTTCTGCTGAGCTGTTTGTGGCTTTCAGCGAAGCTGCTAATGGAATAATGATAGTTTCTGACATAAAGCAGAAGGTGTTCTATTTTTAGGCAAGAGGAGCTATGCACCAGAGACAATCCAGACATGTTCTTATCTTAGAGGACACTGAAAAATGCCCCTACTTTCCTAACATCCTGTTGCCATATATACGATAATGATCTCTGAAAAGGAGCTATATTGACAGTCCCAATAATACCACCATTGATCAAGCATTTACTGTGTATCTGGAACTGTGCAAAACACATTATTCCCATGAATTCTGACCACAGTCCAGTGAGGAGACGCTAGTATTGTTCCCATTTTACAGGTGAAATTGCTGCTCAGAGGAGTACCATTTTGCATGTGAATAGCAGAGCTTGTTTCAAGTCCATTTTTGGCTGACTTGAAATTTCGAGCACAATTGGAAAGGAAAAATGGGATATAATTAGTTTAAACCGCCAGCTCTCAAATCAAATTAGAAAAACGATCCCCTAGCCTTTCATTATTTGCAAGGCATATTACTCTCTAGTTCACAAACTGGAAATGAATAAAAGCAGCCAGTTTATTTATTTTTTTAAATTAATTAATTAATTTATTTTTTAAATTTTAAAATCTTTAATTCTTACATGTGTTCCCAAACATGAACCCCCCTCCCACCTCCCTCCCCATAACATCTCAGTGGGTCATCCCCATGCACCAACCCCAAGCATGCTGTGTCCTGCGTCAGACATGGACTGGCAATTCAATTCTTACATGATAGTATACATGATAGAATGCCATTCTCCAAAATCATCCCACCCTCTCTCTCTCCCTCTGAGTCCAAAAGTCTGTTATACACAGCTGTGTCTTTTTTCCTGTCTTGCATACAGGGTCGTCATTGCCATCTTTCTAAATTCCATATATATGTGTTAGTATACTGTACTGGTGTTTTTCTTTCTGGCTTACTTCACTCTGTATAATCGGCTCCAGTTTCATCCATCTCATCAGAACTGATTCAAATGAATTCTTTTTAATGGCTGAGTAATACTCCATTGTGTATATGTATCACAGCTTTCTTATCCATTCATCTGCTGATGGACATCTAGGTTGTTTCCATGTCCTGGCTATTATAAACAGTGCTGCAATGAACATTGGGGTACATGTGTCTCTTTCAATTCTTGTTTCCTCGGTGTGTATGCCCAGCAATGGGATTGCTGTGTCATAAGGTAGTTCTATTTGCAATTTTTTAAGGAATCTCCACACTGTTCTCCATAGTGGCTGTACTAGTTTGCATTCCCACCAACAGTGTAGGAGGGTTCCCTTTTCTCCACACCCTCTCCAGCATTTATTGCTTGCAGATTTTTGGATCGCAGCCATTCTGACTGGTGTGAAGTGGTACCTCATTGTGGTTTTGATTTGCATTTCTCTGATAATGAGTGATGTTGAGCATCTTTTCATGTGTTTGTTAGCCATCTGTATGTCTTCTTTGGAGAAATGTCTATTTAGTTCTTTGGCCCATTTTTTGATTGGGTCATTTATTTTTCTGGAATTGAGCTGCATAAGTTGCTTGTATATTTTTGAGATTAGTTGTTTGTCAGTTGCTTCATTTGCTATTATTTTCTCCCATTCAGAAGGCTGTCTTTTCACCTTGCTTATAGTTTCCTTTGTTGTGCAGAAGCTTTTAATTTTAATTAGATCCCATTTGTTTATTTTTGCTTTTATTTCCAGAATTCTGGGAGGTGGATCATAGAGGATCCTGCTGTGATTTATGTCTGAGAGTGTTTTGCCTATATTCTCCTCTAGGAGTTTTATAGTTTCTGGTCTTACATTTAGATCTTTAATCCATTTTGAGTTTATTTTTGTGTGTGGTGTTAGAAAGTGATCTAGTTTCATTCTTTTACAAGTGGTTGACCAGTTTTCCCAGCACCACTTGTTAAAGAGATTGTCTTTACTCCATTGTATATTCTTGCCTCCTTTGTCAAAGATAAGGTGTCCATATGTGTGTGGATTTATCTCTGGGCTTTCTATTTTGTTCCATTGATCTATATGTCTGTCTTTGTGCCAGTACCATACTGTTTTGATGACTGTGGCTTTGTAGTAGAGCCTGAAGTCAGGCAAGTTGATTCCTCCAGTTCCATTCTTATTTCTCAAGATTGCTTTGGCAATTCGAGGTTTTTTGTATTTCCATACAAATCTTGAAATTATTTGTTCTAGTTCTGTGAAAAATATGGCTGGTAGCTTGATAGGGATTGCATTGAATTTGTAAATTGCTTTGGGTAGTATACTCATTTTCACTATATTGATTCTTCTGATCCATGAACATGGTATATTTCTCCATCTATTAGTGTCCTCTTTGATTTCTTTCATCAGTGTTTTATAGTTTTCTATATATAGGTCTTTAGTTTCTTTGGGTAGATATATTCCTAAGTATTTTATTCTTTTTGTTGCAATGGTGAATGGAATTGTTTCCTTAATTTCTTTTTCTACTTTCTCATTATTAGTGTATAGGAATGCAAGGGATTTCTGTGTGTTGATTTTATATCCTGGAACTTTACTATATTCATTGATGAGCTCTAGTAATTTTCTGGTGGAGTCTTTAGGGTTTTCCATGTAGAGGATCATGTCATCTGCAAACAGTGAGAGTTTTACTTCTTCTTTTCCAATTTGGATTCCTTTTATTTCTTTTTCTGCTCTGATTGCTGTGGCCAAAACTTCCAGAACTATGTTGAATAGTAGCCAGTTTAGAATGTGATAATATTCCATGTCAGTGGAAGAATTAGACCAACAAGAGGCCAGCATTGAAAACTGGACTTATGAATGATGGATGGAGTTAGGACATGTACTCTGAGGAAAGTTGTATTGCAAAGAGGCTTGTGTGGTAGAAATAGAAGAAGATGGCCATTTTTTTATAAGTCATTACAATTTACTAGTAAATTTGTACCATGCAAAACATACTTAATCCCATTGCAGTATCCAGAAGTGTCCCTCCTCAACTGCAGTATCAGTCTTGAGGGGCTTGTCTAATCAGACTCTTCTATTTGCAGAAAGAGCATATTCTTAGGTGAAAGATTGGCTTCTGTTTCCTTGATTCTCTGTTGTCTTCTGCTCTTGACTCTGACATCTGGCCTCCTGGCTATGCCCATTGAGATATAATTAATACTCCATACTTACAGTTGGATGGTGTAACCACCCTACTTATAGAATTTTGGGGACTATGGACCTTTTTTTTTTTTTTTTTCATTTTGAATTATCTCTTTTAGTCCAAGCTGGTAAATGATACACAAAAATTTTGTGGATTTTTTAGAAATCTGATTGAGCTCAACTCTATGTCCCAAAAGTCATGTCCACAGTCCCTTGGGTGACAAATATTTCTGTACCTTGAGCTGTAGACATGGCTGCTGTGGAACCACATTTTTAAGATTCCAAGAGTGTCTGGTCACCACCACCTTAAATCTTTCTGAGATCTCAGTGACGTTTCTTAGAATCATATCCTTGTTTTAATTTCTACCTTTAGGTCATTTCTTACTTTCAGAAGATTGTATAACCTGGAGAGACCAGCAATATAAAATAGTTTTATGTTTCAGCCCAGAAAGTCCCAGTTCCTTTATATTTCTTTTAAATTCTCTTTGTGGAAATTTCCTGGCAGTCCAGTCAATAGGACCCTGCTTCCATTGAAAGTGGCGCAGATTGTATCCCTTATTAGGGAACTAAGATCCTGCATGCATGCCATGCAGTGAGGCCAAAACAGAACAAAAGAAAAACTAAGAAAGAAAGAAATACATAAATGCTCTTTGCATAGAGAAGAATTGCTTTCTTAGTTCATCATTTTAGTATCATAATTTTAAATGGTCATCTTAAAAATAAAAACCAGTTGACATACTTAACATACTGCCCTAAAACTTTAACCAAATCCGCAAATTCCTTAGTTGCATTTTGTGACTTCCAAGATATCACAGAAGACAGATTTTCCAAATCTCCTGCCACAAAATAGAAGTTTCCCTTGTTGGAGTCTCTGAGAGAAGTTTCTTTGGGTGTAACAGCTATGTTTCAGCCTCCACTAAACATCTCCTTTTTTTCTAGTCCTGTCTCTGCCTGTTGGCTGATCTGAGAACCTATGCCATGTACTTTAAGTTTTAGTTATGGGAGTTATGGGATACCAGTTTCTGTCTTAGTTATTACTGTGCCATTAAAAAACACTGCAACTTAGTAGCTTTAAACAGCAAATTTATTATTTCTCATGATTCTGTGTGATGATTGGGCAGTTCTGCTGATTTTTCTTAATCTCACTCATGTAATTTTAATATGCTGGTGGATCAGCTAAAGAGGCCAGAATATCTAGACCTTTTTCTCTTTATCATATTTTTCAATCCATACCTCTTCATGCCATAATGGTCCCAAGATTTCAAGAGAACAAATGTAGAAGTATCAAGGCCTTTTTAAGCCTCAGCTTGAAACTCACATCACATCACTTGTGCTACAAATAGTGGTCAAAGAAAGTTACAGATCAGTAAAAATTCAAGGGATAAAAAATTGATTCCCATGGGAGATGTGGTGACATCACAGTGCAGAAGGGGACATATATAGAGTGGGAGGAACTGTGGCCATATTTTCCACTTACCACACACAGGTCATTGGCAGCTTCAAACAGAACCCATATATACCAATTTCCAATAAAAACAGTAACATTTAAAGGTGCTTAATAATGTGTCTACTATGTAAGGAATCTTAATAAGATTCCTTATAACATTTAATAAATGTTATTTCTTACCACTTTTTGCTTCCTCTGTATGCTTCAAAAAGTACTCATTTTGCAGAGAATATACTAATTTGCTCTACATGTAAAATAATTTAAAAACCAGTGAGTTAACAATCTTCAATATTATATAGATTTTTCACATTGCAAGTGAGTGAAAGTTGTTCAGTTGTGTCCGACTCTTTGTGACCCCATGAACTATATACAGTCCATGGAATTCTCCAGGCCAGAATACTGGAGTGGGTAGCTATTCTCTTCTCAAGGGGATCTTCCCAACCCAGGGATCAGACCCAAGTCTCCCACATTGCAGGTGGTTTCTTTACCAGCTGAGCCACCATGGTAACACCTTCCCATTGAAAGGTGGTGTGAATGATAGAAATTCAGCAATGAGATTAAAGCAATTACAATGATTGGACACTTTTTAAATTTGTGAGATGACATTTGAAACTCTCTGAAATATTATAAAAAACAACAGATTTTGTGCATAGATGAATATTCTAGGAACTACAAACCAGTTTTGAGTTGCACTAGGCACATTTCTAAAGTTAATTAATGAAAAATTAATAGAAGGAAGCACTTTAGTTATAGTGCATACGGATAACTCTGACCAACAGATATGTCCTAAAAGCACTTAGACACCTGGAATTTATGGGAATACTGGCTAGTCCTTCCCTGAAAGATTATGTTTCAAAATGACTTTGATGAAGAGAATGAAAGGGCAAGTTTGATTAAATAGACAATTAAAATTATTCTTAGGTGCAAAGAAGTCTGTTAATCGTTTTTAACATGTATACCTCCAGATTACTTGGTATTGCTTCTCTCTGGCCTTGCTTAGGGGAAAATGACTTTTCCCTCTCCTTGAATGTGGCCATTAGTTCAGTCTGTGCCATGCAACGGATGATGACTAAACGTGGCAGCAGTGGGATAGGAGGGACAGGCAGGGACCAGATTGGGAAACAGATACTGTTGGGAAGGTGCTAGAGCTGCACAGTTAGAAAGAATCCACAGAGCAGAATATGTGCTCTCTACAGGTGTAAGAACACATGGTTTGGCCCTTGGTAGGTGTCAGGAAGACAAACCCAAGGTCTACCGAGGAACAGGTTACCCCAATAAGGTTTCTCAACAGGGGCGAGGTGTAGTAATGCAAGCAGAAGGGAATATGGTGGGAGTCAGGTCAGAGCGCATGTAGCATGACCCCATATGGTAAGAGGACCTGGACATAATAATATAGAAGAATAGAATAGGTCAGTATAATGCTTATCAAGACAGTATGTTTAAAAAATTGGCCTTAGCTTGCACAGACCTGGATGTAAATCTCAGCCACTCAATTTATTAACTCTTCAACTTGGGTAGGTTGTTTATCTGCTGCTCTTTAGTTATCATATGTGAAAAATAATTGGGAGTAACAATAATGACCTTGACTCTTTCTTGTGAGGATTACATGAAGAGTATATGTATAACGCACATAATGAATGCCTGACACATCAATATTTCTACTCCTACTACTAATCACAACAGGCACTAGAGAACAACAGTGAAGCTCAAGCTTGAGGAGAAAGATGGGAAAAGATTCCTCAAAATGTTGTCTAAGAAGGAAACTGTAGCCAAAAGTAAGAGTTAATTTCCTAGGGCTGGGATTCTGGGTCACAGTGGAAGGAAAATAACAGTGAGTTACTGATAAATCATTTAAGTTACTGAATTTGGCTCCTAGATTCCCTTGCCTAAGACTTCAGCAAGTTTTCAAGGGAGCTTGGAGGTGAGGAGTGGGAGGAAGAAATCAAGAGAAAGAAGCCAAGTGATGGAAGAAAGCAAGGAGAGGAGCGCTGTTAGGGGACCAAACTTCATGCTCAGGAGAAAGCTTCCTGTTTATCTGTCTTGCTTGTGAGCTAGCTCTCTTCACAGGCCTGCTGGTGCATTTTTATAGCTGGCTCACTTATGTGGTGAAAGAGCAGATCCTTCTAACCCCCTCCTCATCTCTATTTCTTAAGCTGAGGAGAAGATATTCTGGCTGGGAATATCAATAGGAATCTCTCATCTAGATAAACAGCCTGCCCACCTCTCTTCTCTGTTCTTAACTCCCACTTGTGGGCAGAGATTTCCTTCTAAAAGCACACCCAGGCCCAGGGACCCTGTCTGTCCATCCTCTCTAACCGTACAAGTTCTATAGTAAGTGCAAATTGACCAGAGACAGTCGCTTCTCGGAAGAAACAGAGGGTTAATTGTTGTTATTTTTGTTGTTCCTGTTGGCACCAAGAGCTGTTGAAAGGGAGGGGCCGTGCCTTTCTTTGGTAGGATGCCATTTTGGATTCATCACTATGTAAACTTCTAACATCTCATATCTGAGATTGCAAGAGTGCAATTGCATAGCAGGTTTCTTGCTTCAAATTTGGCATATGCCTTGGAGCCTATCAGTGTCATGTATACTCAGTGATAATTGCATTATTTTCAGAGTGAGTTATCCTTTTCATATCAAGTAAAAAGAAATTGTCCCCAAAGAAAAAAAGATCCTCTAGCTACTCTTTGATATGTCTCTATCAAGCACTAAAGATTGTTCCTATAAGCATCCTGTCCCCCTGATTTTTACAACTGCAGATATGCGTGCTCTGAAGCACTTCCTGGGCATGTCATAAATGTTTCATTCTATAATTTATTCTCATGCAGCTCTCCCATGTCCTATTAATTTCTCCATGCTCTTTGTTAGTATTTACATACTCTGTAATATTATCATGGATCTTTGTTTTGGGCTTCCCTAGTGGCTCAGACAGAGAAGGCAATGGCACCCTACTCCAGTACCCTACTCTTGCCTAGAAAATCCCATGGATGGAGGAGCCTGGTAGGCTGCAGTTCATGGGGTCGCTAGGAGTCGGACATGACTGAGCGACTTTACTTTCAATCTTCACTTTTCACTTTCATTGGAGAAGGAAATGACAACCCACTCCAGTGTTCTTGCCTGGAAATTTCCAGGGATGGGGAAGCTTGGTGGGCTGCCGTCTATGGGGTAGCACAGAGTCGGACACGACTGAAGTGACCTAGCAGCAGCAGCAGCAGCAACAGTGGCTCAGAGATAATCTTGCAGTGAGAGAGACCTGGGTTTGATCCCTGAGTCAGGAAGATCCCCTGGAAAGGGAAATAGCAACCCACTCCAGTATTCTTGCCTGGAGAATTCCATGGACAAAGGAGCTTGGCAGGCTACAGTCCATGGTGTCACAAATAGACATGACTGAGCAACTAACACTTTTATTTCTTTCTTTACTATCTGTCTTTTAATTATGATCACCTTCCCACCACTGGTAGAATGTAAGCAATATTTTCCCCATGTTTCTTCCTGAGTCTAAAGTGAAAGTGAAGTCGCTCAGTCATGTCCGACTCTTTGCGATCCCATGGACTCTAGTCTACCAGGCTTCTCTGCCCATCAGATTTTCCAGGCAAGAGTACTGGAGTGGGTTGCCATTTCCTTCTCCAGGGGATCTTCCTGAGCCAGGGATCAAACCCAGGTCTCCTGCATTGCAGGCAGACGCTTTACCCTCTGAGCCAAAACCTCCCCTTAATGTTATTGTTGAGTTTGGGAGTGATGATGATGATGATGAGGGCTTCCTTCGTAGCTCAGTTGGTAAAAAATCAGCCTGCAATGCAGGAGACCCTGGTTCAACTCCTGGGTTAGGAAGATCCCCTGGAGAAGGGATAGGCTACCCACTCCAGTATTCTGGCCTGGAGAATTCCATGGACTGTATAGTCCATGGGATGGCAAAGAGTTGGACATGACTGAGTGACTTTCACTTTCACTTTCATGGTGATGATGATGATAAATGTATCAGGCACTTTACCATGAGCTTTGCTCACGGATCTCCTTTAATCCTTACAGCAAAAATTAAAAGCAGGTATTTCTACATTTACTTATTTTTTTTTAGATTAAGGTCATGTGTTTATTTATTTATTTGACTATGCCTTGTAGTTGAGACACACGGGATCGTCAGTCATGTTGGGGGCATGTAAGATCTTTAGCTGCAACATGTGGTATATAGTTCCCTGATGAGGGATTGAACCCTGGCCCCCTGTATTGAGAGTGCAGATTTCTTAGCTACTAGACCACCAAGGAATTCTCAAGATTGATTTTTATTATGTGCTGGATACAAACTCTTTGTTATTACCATAGCACTTAAGTCATAATAGAAGTCAACAGGGAAATGTTAATTTTTCTTTATTGAAGTATATTTAAATTACAATATGATATTAATTTCATGTATACAACACAGATTCAATATTTTAATGGACTATACTCCATTTCTCAAACACCACAGTTCAAAAGCATTAGTGCTGTTGGAGAAGAGTCTTGAGAGTCCCTTGGACTGCAAGGAGATCCAACCAGTTCATCCTACAGGAAATCAGTCCTGAATATTCATTGGAAGGACTGATGCTGAAGCTGAAACTTCAATATTTTGGCCACCTGTTGCGAAGAACTGACTCATTTGAAAAGACCCTGATGCTGGGAAAGATTGAAGGTGGGAGGAGAAAGGGATGATAAAGGATAAGATGGTTGGATGGCATCACCGACTTGATGGACATGAGTTTGAGTAAACTCCAGGAGTGGTTGATGGACAGGGAGGCCTGGGGTGCTGCAGTCCATGGGGTCACAAAGAGTTGGACACAACTAAGCGACTGAACTGAACTGAACTCCATTTAAACATATTACAAAATTTTGGCTATATTTTCTGTGCTGTAGATATATCCTTGTAGTTTATTTATTGTGCACATTGCAGTTTGTATCTATTAATCCATTATCTGTATCCTACTTCTCCCCACTTCCCTCTCTCCACTGGTAGCCACCAGTTTATCCTCGGTATGTATGAATCTGTTTCTGTTTTGTTATATTCATTTTTAAAATTTTTTTAGATTCCACATATGAGTGATAAGATATAGTGTCTTGTATCTCGGTCTGATTTATTTCACTAAGTGTAATACCCTCTAAGTCCATTCATGTTTTTGCAAATGACAAAATTTCATTTTTAGTGGTTGAGTAATAGCTAATTTCATTTATATATATATCATAGCTTTTTATCCATTCATCTGTTGATGGACACTTAGATTTCTTTCATAGCTTAGCTATTGTAAATAATGCTGCTATGAACAGTGGGGTTAATATTTTCAAATTGCTGGGTTTATTTTCAGATGCATACTGAGGAATGGAATTGCTGAGTCATATGGAAGTTCTCTTTTAGTTTTTTGAGGGACGTCCCTACTGTTTTCCATAGTGGCTGCATCAGTTTATATTCCCAGTAACAATGTACCGGGGTTCCCTTTTCTCTACATTCTCATCATCATTTGTTATTTGTGGTCTTTTCAAGACAGCCATCTGACAGCTGTGAGGTGATATCCTGTTGTGTTTTGATTTGTATTTCTCTGATGATTAGCAAAGTTGAACTTTATTTTTTTTTTTTTCATATGTATGTTAGCCATCTGTATGTCTTCTTTGGAAAAACGTTTATTCAGGTCTTCTGTCCTGCATCCAAAATACATAAACAAGTCATATACCTGAATTCCAAAAAGACAAACAAGCTGATTTTATTTTTTTTAATATAAATTCATTTATTTTAATTGAGGCTAATTACTTTACAATATTGTATTGGTTTTGCCGTACATCAACATGAATCCTCCACAAGTGTACATGTGTTCCCATCCTGAACCCCCCTCCCACCTCCCTCCTCATCCCATCCCTCTGGGTCATCCCAGTGCACCAGCCCCAAGCATCCTGTATCATGCATCGAACCTGGACTGGTGATTCATTTCTTATGTGATATTATACCTGTTTCAATGCCATTCTCCCAAATCAGCCCACCATCTTCCTCTCCCACAGAATCCAAAAGACTGTTCTATACATCTATGTCTCTTTTGCTGTCTCACATACAGGGTTATCGTTACCATCTTTCTAAATTCCATATATATGTGTTAGTATACTGTATTGGTGTTTTTCTTTCTGGCTTACTTCACTCTATAATCGGCTCCAGTTTCATCCACCTCATTAGAACTGATTCAAATGTATTCTTTTTAATGGCTAAGTAATACTCCACTGTGTATATGTACCACAGCTTTCTTATCCATTCATCTGCTGATGGACATCTACGTTGCTTCCATGTCCTGGCTATTATAAACAGTGCTGTGATGAACATTGGGGTACACGTGTCTCTTTCAATTCTGGTTTCCTCGATGTGCATCCCAGCAGTGGGATTGCTGGGTCATAACACAGTTCTATTTGCAATTTTTTAAGGAATCTCCACACTGTTCTCCATAGTGGCTGTACTAATTTGCATTCCCAACAACAGTGTAAGACGGTACCCATTTCCCCACACCCTCTCCAGCATTTACTGCTTGTAGACTTTTGGATCGCAGCCATTCTGACTAGCGTGAAATGGTACCTCATTGTGGTTTTGATTTGCATTTCTCTGATAATGAGTGATGTTGAGCATCTTTTCATGTGTTTGTTAGCCAATTGTATGTCTTCTTTGGAGAACTGTCTGTTTAGTTCTTTGGCCCATTTTGTGATTGGGTCGTTTATTTTTCTGGAATTAAGCTGCAGGAGTTGCTTGTATATTTTTGAGATTAGTTGTTTGTCAGTTGCTTCATTTGCTATTATTTTCTCCCATTCTGAAGGCTGTCTTTTCACCTTGCTTATAGCTTCCTTTGTTTTGCAGAAGCTTTTAATTTTAATTAGGTCCCATTTGTTTATTTTTGCTTTTATTTCCAATATTCTGGGAGGTGGGTCATAGAGGACCCTGCTGTGATTTATGTCAGAGAGTGCAAACAAGCTGATTTTAAAATGGGCAGGACACTTTAACTTCTTTATAAGTGAAAAAAAGAAAAGAAAGAAACAAACAAACAAACAAAAAACAGCTATGGCTCAGAGTAGATATGGTGTTGGCCAAAATGTTAGTTTGGGTTTTTCATAGAATTTTATGCAAAAAATCCAAATGAACTTTTAGGCCAGCTCAGTAGTTTGCTTTGTTCCTAAAGTATCACCAGTGCCAAGAAATACACCTGGCACATAGTAGGTCCTCAGTCAACATGTATTAAGAGAATTCATGAGTAAGTTGGAAAATTAGAAATTGTCTTCAGGTCCTCATATTACAAAACAAAGGGAAAATTGAAAAGGGAAAGAGTTATGGGCAGTTGTCTTAAAAGCAGAAAGATATATTATTTAAAAGACCCTTTGTTCAGGTGAGTCAGTACCTTGATACCTGGCTAAGCTGTTTGTTATTTGTTATGTGCCCTCTTCACCATGACCTTCAAATCTTCCTAGCAGGAAAAGGAAATGCGGAGAGTTAGATGAGTGCAGGGGTAAAACTCAGACCAGAGAACCTGCACACAGCAGACTCAAGAAATCACAACCAAAAGGGAATTTTAGAATGTAATTCCCTAGAAGTTTTAATTCCCTTTAAGGAATGCTCCAAGGAAGCCAGTGTAATTTGGCTTAATGAAGTGGAAGTCTTAACGAAGTGGAAGACATGAGCTAAAATTAGTATTACACATACCTCACTCAAAGAAGGTATTCTCTCTTCTCGAAAACCAAGACAACAACAAAAAATCAACAACATATGAACTATATATTCAGCATAATTTAAAGTGAGAATGTAGTTTTTAATTTAAAAATTAAAAATAGTAAAATGTAGAATAATGATCTAAAATATTATGTAAAAGGCAACTGTAATTCAAAAAGGTGTGTTAACGGAGACAAGGCATTAGGAAATGCACAGAGAAGAACTTACCCTGTTTTCACAGTTATCCTCTTCCTCGGATGAAATATGGCTCTGTTTTTTGAAACCTCGGTCAAAGTAGAGATTGGGATACAATTAAAACAAGATCAAGATGAGAATAATAAATTGTCAATACCAAGGGCATGGTGATGTCAGTGCTCTTCCGAGGGACGCTTCAGGATGAATCAGCCATTCACCTTCCAGAATATGATTATCCAGATAGTTGAGATGGTTACTCCACTCTAGTCCCTGGTTTCATATATCTTGCATATTTTAAGGGTTTGATCAATAATACCAATTTTAATGGTTACTTTTCTGCCTTATGAACTTCTCTTCAACCTGTAAAGCTCAAGTCAGAATTGTTATGTAGGTTTCTCCTGATCACACAGCTAGAAGGTGGAGGAACCAAATTTCAAATCCAATCCATCTGATTCTTTTGCCTTATTTACTAACTTTAACTTACAAATGTAATTATTACTGTGATACATAATAATAATGGGGATAGCAAACTTTTTGATTCTCCTTATGTGCTAGGTCTTGTTCTGAGTAGGTTGTATATATTATTTAATCATTACAATAATTTTAATTATGTTAGCTTGCTGTATAAATTTTATATGCTGTGTAATTACAGCTTTTTATTATTATTGCTATCATGAATAATGAGTAAATCCTTATGGATTATTTTCCTGATTCTATTTCCCTTTTTTGGGAAAATTTTAATGTAAATAATGTTATAGAATGTTAAGGCTGAATGAGATATTGTTGTTGTTCAGTTGCTAAGCTGTGTCCGACTCAATGTGACCCCAGTGACTGCAGCATGCCAGGCTTCCTTGTCCTTTACCATCTCCCAGAGTTTGCTCAAAGCCATGTCCATTGAGTCAATATTAGGAGTTATTTAATCTTACTGATGTTCTTTTTAGAACTTAATTTGCTAAACCACTGTGGGCATTGTACTTGGACTGGGTTGTTTGTGATTCTGGACTTTACCTTACTCAAACTATTTGGAAACTGTAACTTAAAAAGAAATGTTGAGCAGACAATTACCATATATCATCAAAAATCTAAAATGTTTTAAGTTGAAATAAGACAGGCATCTTTTTGGTACATATTTGCCTAGGAGTAAATTTAAGAGAACTCATATCTCTCAAAAGGCTTATCCTTGGTAACAGACACCCAGTTATAAAACTTAATGTTGGAGGCAGTCATTGAGAGGACATGACCACCCACAGACCCAAGAGCTGGATCCTGTCAGTCAGAGGCTATTAAATACCCCATCCGCCAACCTGGAGTGGTCTGCCTCTTTCTTCAGTCTCTCCATGCCCTTCATTTTGGGGGCCATTTTCACCTGGGATCCTCTGGAGTTGGCAAGCCAACACTTGAAGATGGCTTTGTAATACCATGAAAAACATTTAAGCCTGGGTGGCAGAAAAACTAGACTCTAAAACCACATGCTGCCACTACCTTGCTCTGTAACTTTGTCTTTAATTAGCAGTTATTCATCCATGCCATACATCTTTATTGCATAGCTGCTAAGTGTCAGGTGCTATGTTACATTAGGAGTATAAATGAAAACCAAAAATTCAGAAAAGTCCTGACCTCAGGGAATCAGCCTAATAAAGCTGAGTGGGGACATAAAGCACCCGTAGATAGTGTCTTCTGTGCTTGGCAGAGCTTGGTGAACTGCCTTTTCTTCTCCTTGACTCCTTGGGATAGTAACGCCACTTTTCTTGCTGTCATTTTCTTCACTCATGAGGTGGAGGACAGGATGGCAAGAGTAGCCTGATGGAGAGCATGAGTTCCAAGATGGCACCTGTTCCAAACTGACTCATCAATTTCAGGATAATAACCAGGTATGGCTCCAACATGCAATGTGTTTGCGATGGATGTTTAACAATTAGAGAGGAAGAAGTTGCTTTTTCTGTTTAATTTTCACTTCACTGTGATAATTTAATATCATGAATGATATATCCAATCTAAATGCAATCCAGTTTCCTAGTTTAATCTGTGAGAAATCTGGAGACTGAATCCACTTCCTCCTGCTTCTCACAAGTATACTCACACTATGTCCTTTGTCGGTGGTAGGAGCTGAGTTTCAGTCTCTTGATAAACTTATCTTGTTGAAGAAGCATTTCATTTCTTGGTAATGAGTTTTTGTACATAAAATGAGAAGTTTTCCATACCAGCTGCAACAGGAATGCAAATCTCCTTCCCTTGAATATAATCAGAATTGAAGTGTCCTCATCTGGAGCAAGACCATTCTATTATCTACCATTTTAAATAATTAGGTGGTAAGTGGTTGATTTTTTCTTTTTATTCTCTACATTGCCTGACATATATTGAAGGGCTCCTTATCTATCATTATTCAAGAAAATCATCTGTCTGCAAAGTTTGGGGGCAGATTTAAATTCTAGTGAAATAATTTTCTTCTTATAATCTAAGCATTCAACTTCTATAATGGAGAAAACTTTCTGAAATTTTGGTCAATGAGTCCTGCTTCATTAATTCCTAGATCTGAAAGGATTTTCAAGTAACCTATTGAAAACGTTGATGCAATGATACCATAAATGTTGATGCAATTATGCCATAAATTTATGATTCCATAAATAATACATAAATTATATGTATTATGTATTGTATACATATGTATTATGTAACATAATACAACAATACAACTGTGTTGTGTATACATAATACAACTATTATATTATGTATACATAATACAACTATATTATATTCAGTTCAGTTCAGTTCAGTTGCTCAGTTGTGTCCGACTCTTTGCAACCCCGTGAATCACAGCACGCCAGGCCTCCCTGTCCATCACCAACTCCCGGAGTTCACTCAGACTTACATCCATCGAGTCGGTGATGCCATGTAGCCATCTCATCCTCTGTCGTCCCCTTCTCCTCCTGCCCCCAATCCCTCCCAGCATCAGAGTCTTTTCCAATGAGTCAACTCTTCACATGAGGTGGCCAAAGTACTGGAGCTTCAGCTTTAGCATCATTCCTTCCAAAGAAATCCCAGGGCTGATCTCCTTCAGAATGGACTGGTTGGATCTCCTTCCAGTCCAAGGGACTCTCAAGAGTCTTCTCCAACACCACACTTCAAAAGCATCAATTCTTTGGCACTCAGCTTTCTTCACAGTCCAACTTTCACATCCATACATGACCACAGGAAAAACCATAGCCTTGACTAGACGGACCTTAGTCGGCAAAGTAATGTCCCTGCTTTTGAATATGCTATCTAGGTTGGTCATAACTTTTCTTCCAAGGAGTATTATACATAATACAACTGTATTATGTATCTTGAATAGTAATAATAATAAAAGCATCTCATACTGGAACATCTGAAGTTTTACAACAATCCTACAATCTATGGAATAGTCAAACATTATTATTGCCATCCTCTAATTTAAAAAAATAGTTATAAATTAAAGAGTGAGTATAGATGAGCTCATTTTTAAAGTTTACAGAAGTCTAATTGTAGCCTGAATAAAAGTCCATTTTTAACTCCTACTGGAGAAGGCAATGGCACCCCACTCCAGTACTCTCTCCTGGAAAATCTCATGGATGGAGGAGCCTGGTGGCCTGCAGCCCATGGGGTCACGAAGAGTCGGACACGACTGGGTGACTTCCCTTTCACTTTTCACTCTCATGCATTGGAGAAGGAAATGGCAACCCACTCCAATGCTCTTGCCTGGAGAATCCCAGGGACGGGGGAGCCTGGTGGGCTGCCGTCTATGGGTTCGCACAGAGTCGGACACAACTGAAGCGACTTAGCAGCAGCAGCAGCATGGTTTATAATTATTATTCAATAGTTGTCTGTCCAGATTGTAAGCTTCTCAAGATTAAAATCCCTCTATATGTCTTTGTATCCAAGACATCTAATACACTGATTGACACATTGTTGTTGCTCAAATAAATATTTAGTGAATATCTCATCATATTGTATGGATAACCATGACTTCATTGAATTAAGTTGGATTTGACTTCAATGAATTGAGGCTCGTTGTTATTCAGTCACTAATCCGTGTCTGACTCTTTGTGACTCCATGGACAGTAACACAACAGACTTCCTTGTCCTTCACTGTCTCCTGGAGTATGCCCAAACTCATGTCCATTGAGTTAGTGATGCCATCCAACCATCTCATCCTTTGTTGCCCCCTCTTGCCAATTTGAGGCTTGTTATGCATCTAAGTTTTTGGAAAATATATAAATATAAAATATTGAGAAAACATTGCTGTCACATCTAGAACCTTGTTCCAACAGCTCATTTGTTGATTCAAGGATGCCTACCATTTTCATTCATTTATTTCCCCTTCATTCAATTATTTATTAATTCATCTATATTATATTGCATTCTTTGGGTGCCTATTATTTACCATATACCTTATTAGACCTCAGGTAAGATCATTACTTTGATAATATCCTAGGTTATTATTTTGAAACCAGTCTGTTGTTCCATGTCCAGTTGTAACTGTTGCTTCCTGACCTGCATATAGGTTTCTCAAGAGGCAGATGAGGTGCTCTGGTATTCCCATCTCTTTCAATATTTTCCACAGTTTATTGTGATCCACACAGTCAAAGGCTGTGGCATAGTCCATAAACCAGAAATACATGTTTTTCTGGAACTCTCTTGCTTTTTCCATGATCCAGTGGATGTTGGCAATTTGACCTCTGGTTCCTCTGCCTTTTCTAAAACCAGCTTGAACATCAGGAAGTTCACGATTCACGTATTGCTGAAGCCTGGCATGGAGAATTTTGAGCATTACTTTACTAGCATGTGAGATGAGTGGAATTGTGCAGTAGTCTGAGCATTCTTTGGCATTGCCTTTCTTTGGGATTGGAATGAAAACTGACCTTTTCCAGTCCTGTGGCCACTGCTGAGTTTTCCAAATGTGCTGGCATATTGAGTGCAGCACTTTCACAGCATCATCTTTCAGGATTTGAAATAGCTCAAGTGGAATTCCATCACCTCCACTAGCTTTGTTCGTAGTGCTGGTTTCTAAGGCCCACTTGACTGCACATTCCAGGATGTCTGGCTCTAGATTAGTGATCACACCATCGTGATTATCTGGGTCATGAAGTACTTTTTTGCACAGTTCTTCTGTGTATTCTTGCCACCTCTTCTTAATATCTTCTGCTTCCGTCGGGTCCGTACCATTTCTGTCCTTTATTGAGCCCGTCTTTGCATGAAATGTTCCCTTGGTATCTCTAAATTTCTTGAAGAGATCTCTAGTCTTTCCCATTCTGTTCTTTTCCTCTATTTCTTTATATTTATATTTCTTTATATTGTCACCCTGCTTATTTAACTTCTATGCAGAGTACATCATAAGAAACGCTGGACTGGAAGAAACACAAGCTGGAATCAAGATTGCCGGGAGAAATATTAATAACCTCAGATATGCAGATGACACCACCCTTATGGCAGAAAGTGAAGAGGAACTAAAAAGCCTCTTGATGAAAGTGAAAGTGGAGACTGAAAAAGTTGGCTTAAAGTTCAACATTCAGAAAACTAAGATCATGGCATCCGGTCCCATCACTTCATGGGAAATAGATGGGGAAACAGTGGAAACAGTGTCAGACTTTATTTTGGGGGCTCCAAAATCATTGCAGATGGTGACTGCAGCCATGAAATTAAAAGACGCTTACTCCTTGGAAGAAAAGTTATGACCAACCCAGATAGCATACTCAAAAGCAGAGACATTACTTCGTTGACTAAGGTCCGTCCAGTCAAGGCTATGGTTTTTCCTGTGGTCATGTATGGATGTGAGAGTTGGACTGTGAAGAAGGCTGAGCGCCGAAGAATTGATGCTTTTGAAGTGTGGTGTTGGAGAAGACTCTTGAGAGTCCCTTGGACTGCAAGGAGGTCCAACCAGTCCATCCTAAAGGAAATCAGCCCTGGGATTTCTTTGGAAGGAACGATGCTAAAGCTGAAGCTCCAGTATTCTGGCCACCTCATGGGAAGTGTTGACTCATTGGAAAAGACTCTGATGCTGGGAGGGATTGGGGGCAGGAGGAGAAGGCGACGACAGAGGATGAGATGGCTGCATGGCATCACGGACTCGATGAACGTGAGTCTGAGTGAACTTCGGGAGTTGGTGAGGGACAGGGAGGCCTGGCGTGCTGTGATTCATAGGGTCGCAAAGAGTCAGACACGACTGAGCGACTGAACTGAACTGAACTAGGTTATTATTTTAGCTCCTACTTGAACTTTTAGTGATAAGTAAACATCATGTCTTCTGATTTCTTGCTATAAAATAGAAATTATGATTCATGTACTTGTTCTTTGGGGTGAGAGATGACTAAGGAGCAATTATTTTGAGATAAATGTTTTGATGACAGACAAGGGGAAGCAGATAAAAGATAGCCTCATTCCCAAGTGAAGGACATGATTGTGGAGCTGAGGGACTCAGATTTCCCTGTGCCTTTGTCAAGGTCCTAAAACTCTTCCTCATTCCTCTTCCATCTTTTCCTTAAGGAGCAGCATTTACATTTTTTCTTCCCAGAAGGCAGAAACTCTTCTCTCATGGCTCCCCTCTACCCCACCCCGCTCCCCACCTTCCTAACACTTACTGGGCCCTCCTACTTCATCCTTTCCCTGCTCTACAAAATACAGTAATACCCTAAGTATAGCCATGCGTGCTGCCCGTATCTGTTCACAATGATTCAGCGTCTGTCACTGTCTACACCAATTAGTCTGGCTTTCAATACCTTCTACTTTCAGGCCACACTTACTTTAGGAAAATTATTTCTCATAAATTTCTTGATATATCTATCTCAAGTCAACTGACCAGTTACCAGCCCAGATTCCACTTTTCTGAGGAACTGCCTCTGTGCCCTTGTTTGTGCTTTTCTTTTCAGCCTCTAGTAGCCTTTCCCTCCACCTCCCCAAATTCATACTATACCTATTATTGAAGAGTCAGTTAATATTTCAACTACTTCATAAGATTATTGCTAATCTCTCAAACTAGAAGTATTTTTCTCTCATTGAACTCTGAATTCCAAAGTGCTTTATCTGCAACTGTATTATGCCATAATTAATAATATAGGATATAAAAATTATAATCAATTGTACTTTTAAAATTTTATTAGCTTTAATTTCATTTCCAAACTACATTTTTCTTTATAGTGAGGTAAGAGTCTGATTCCTTATTATATTTTCAGTATACACTGAAGGGAGTGGACAATATTCATTGAATGAATGAATGAGGTATTTGTAGAGGAATGTTGCTACAGTCAGTGGATAACATAGTGCTACTTTTTATGAAATGATCAAATTACTGAAATTGTCAACTATCCAAATACAGCAAAAAATCTGTAACTAAATAAAAAATTCCTCTGAGCAATAGGGAAAATGACTATGGCAAAGTTTACTTATGCGGTGCAGGCTAGCTGGAGCTTATTAGGTGTTAGGTATTAACTTTACTGTATTAATGAGCTTAGTTATTTAGTTGCCATAGAAACTAACAGCAATAAGGAAGGATAAGCATATCATGAGGGAGAAGGAAGCATGAAAGCAAATAGTGTGATATATCATATGAATTGTTGTAGATAAGTGCTCTGAGAAATAATTCAATTATTTTATCAAATATAATTTTTAGGGGATTTGTATTTTGCAAACATTTCCACCAAGAATTGTTCCCAAAGTAAAGTTTATTATCGGCAGGAATCAGCTTCAGTAATCTAGACATAATGATTGTAAGAATTTCTTACAGCTGTAAAACATTTTGACATCGTTAAATGACATTATAAGATCCATGGATGATAAATATTATTATTTCCAATTGAAAGAGTGAGAGGATAGGCCCCCAAGCCATAACTTGGTCAAAAAGTTATAAACTAGTAAACAACACAGCCAAGACTCAATTTCATGTATTCTGCACCCCAGCTTATTTCTATTTCATTTTATTCTAATGACAAATATTTAATACCTTATCCCATATGGCTTTTGAAATAAAATGATATAATTCTCTTTGGGGTCCATGTGTCTACAAAGTGAGAGCTTGACTGGAATGCACCGAGTATGATCATTTCAAAGGCCACGTATATTTTAGGGTTACAAGGAAATCAATCAACTGCCATATCTCAGAGCTGTATTTTGAAAGCTATTGTCTCAGTCCCTGAGTTATTATTAATTTCAGATGTCCATTCGGTACTCTGGACATTATCCAGTGCGTGCATCTCTTTCTCTGAGGGCTCTTTATAGGAAGCTGTTCTGCTCATTAACAGCTAGCTAGAAGTGCTGGGGAATTAGCACCCTCAACCAATTACTGATGCAAGTGAGTGTATAAATATGCCAGCTCTCTCGACCTTCAAGTGACATGCAAGAGTTTCCCTGGGACTCCCTGAAGGATTAAGCTTCAGTTGTCCAGTGTGCTGACTGGCTTAACTCAACCCATATTGATGTTCTTCCCACCTTGGACACTGTTTTGTTTCCTATAGGTCATCCCTGTACCTTCCACATAGACCTTCTGCACTCAAATCCTTTCCTCAATCTCCTTTTGGAGGAACTCATGAGAACAAACATACCTGGAGGAATTACTATGCTTTAACTACATCACTTCATCTGTTCACTCACAGAAAAAATTTGAAATATAAAAATAACTGATACTTTGACACTTATTAGAGGACAGATGTGTTTCCAAACATTTTAATGTTTTTCCTTACTCACCACATAGGGCCTAAAAGTGAAAGTGAAAGTCACTCAGTCGTGTCCAACTCTTTGCAACCCCATGAACTATACAGTACAGGTCCATGGAATTCTCCAGGCCAGAATACTGGAGTGTATAGCCGTTCCCTTCTTCAGGAGATCTTCCCAACCCAGGGATCAAACCCAGGTCTCCTGCATTGGAGGCAGATTCTTTACCTGCTGAGCCACCAGGGAAGCCCACATTGGGCCTATGAGGTAGTAATTATTATTATTCTCATTTTACAAAATAGGACACTGATGCTTGGAAATGACAAGGAAATTAATAAAGGTCTCTGGGCTTGGCAGTGATGAAGCCAGCAGTTGAGCCTAGATTTTCTAATGCTAGAAAGAAAAGAAAGAAAGTGAAGTTGCTCAGTCGTGTCCAGCTCTTTGTGACCCCATGGACTGTAGCCTACCAGGCTCCTCCATCCATGGAATTTTCAAATCCATGGAAATTTCCAGGCAAGAGTACTGGAGTGGGTTGCTATTTCCTTCTCCTGGGGATCTTTCTGACCCAGAGATCGAACCCAGATCTCCTGCATTGCAGGCAGATGCTTTACCAGGGAAGCTAATGCTACAGCCTGGTTATTAATCTTCTAAAAATTGAATTGATTCATGCGCATTGGATAGATGCCTTGCAGCAGGAATCTGAATAGAAGGAAGCAGCTCTTTGTCAGCAGGCAGTGCACAGAGAGATGAGTTCTTCTTTGAGGGACCCACCTGCAGCCACCTACATTCTACTGCCTTGAATCCCTATCTTTTAGAGGTCAGAAAGGCAGCAACTACTTTTTGTGTCAGTTTGAATGTGTAAACATTTAACTGAATTGGCGAAGCCTAGAAAAGCATGATTTCTCCCTGTTCCCTTCACTATAAGGGAATTGGTGATTAGAATAAATTGCTCTGAAAATAGCTCCATCCCATTTGTTCAAACAATTAAGCCCATCAATGAAGTTAATTTATGAGAGGAATGACACACATGTTGGCAAATTGTTCTATTCCTCTTGGCAGCCTTCATATTTTCTCATCTCCTTTTTTCACCTTCCTTTCTGCCTCTATTTGCTGTTTATGCTGTCACTTCTCAGTGTCTTTGGGGAGCTGATGTTTCCTACAGCAAATTTGTTGGGTTTTTTTTTTCCATCTCTAAATTCATGCACAGATCTATCTTGTCTCCTTGCTTACAAGGACATATTTACCCTCTCCTCTTCTACATTTTGATGATGACCATTTGATTCCTTATCTTCCGGATTCCACTTGATACGGTCATTTTTTATTAAATATCCCTCATCCTTCTTGCATTCTGGTATTGATATGGCATAGTCAGATAGAGTGCAATGAGTAAAATAGAAGCAAATAACTCCTGCACATACAAAGGACAGGAAATAATTGTTACTTTAAAAGGCAACTGTGCTTTAAACTGTTTGACTATATGGAAGAACAATTCCTTCTAGGAAGGCACTTGTATTTTTTCTTAGGGAAAAAAAAAAAAAACACTCTTTGGGTTTATCTGGTTATGAAAAGCAAAGTCTTCCATCTTTAGTCCTATTCCCCATTGCTATGCTAAGAGACTTAGATAAGTGGAAGCAGGAATTTTAAGTATGACTGCGATTGCTGGTCAGGGGTGGACAGGAACTTTGGGCAGGGGATCCTGTGACTTGGAGAAGACGGAGGAGAAATATTACAGTAGGGAAAAAAAAAAAAAAGCCAAATCCAGTCAGCAGTGAGGTGGGGCTGAAGGTACAGGGAAACCAGTAAGATGATCCTGGTTAGAAATTTTCCAGGGAGCTTTAAGAGAATAAAGTCTCATGTTCAATATTCAGCTTTGTCTCCTCTGCATTCTACCAAAATGCCTTCTGTAGTCACTAAACATTAGTCACAAACATACTCCACTGCCTTGTGTTAGCAGCGTTTGGAGGGCTACAGCAAAAGGGTCAAGGACCCATGTGGGGAACAAGGGATCAGAGAAAGAATTTAACTACAGGATGCATGCCAATACGTGAGTGAGTGAGTGAGTGAGTGATGAGTGATAAGTCGCTCAGTTGTGTCCGACTCTTTGTGACCCCATGGACTGTAGCCTGCCAGGCTCCTCTGTTCGTGGAATTCTCCAGGCAAGAATACTGGAATAGGTTGTCACTTCCTTCTCCAATGCCAGTATGTGAGGTGATAGCAATTCCATGAGAACAGAAATTTGTGGCACACGGTAGGCAGAACTTATTTGAACTCCCTACCACAGATGCATACCCTGCACAGAGAATCAATTCTTCACTTCTAAGCAAAAGCAAGGTTTTAAAAACATGAACCTCATTATTCCATTTCCTATGAAGGACCCTTTTGAAGCTTTCTGGAAAAAAAAAAAAAAAACTTCTTAAAATAATTTGCATGTCACTTCATCTTGCAGCAAGTTTTTTTCTCCATATTTGTTATAGTAATAAATACAAAGCATTCCTTCCAACTTGCCATGATCCCCTTCACCACAGGACCATTGCACATGTTGCTCCACCTTCCTGAAACATGTTTCTCCTTTGAAAACTTGATCCTGACTTATCTTTTAGCAGCAACTTAAGTGTTGCAACTAAAGTATCTATCCCTTCTTCAGGAATCTGTCCTTGGTCTCTCTGACCATGCCTCTCTCAAAGCCCTGTGCACCTCTTCTTCACTATACCTGCCCTAGTTGTAACCTCGCAATGGTTTGTGGGATTAATTGATTAATGCCTATCTCCCCCACTAGTTGCAAAGTTACACTCAACAGGCACATCTGACTTTGATGAGAGTTTTATCCCTAAGGTTTTATCTAGTACATATCATCTCATAGGCCCTCAGTAAACATTTTCTGGAAGAAGCAAGATGGGTGAAGGGAGAAGGGAAGGAAGGAAGAAAGAAAGGGGATAAACATTGATCAGAGAACTTAAAAGTCTTCTCTGCCTGGTGATACTTAAAAAATGTTTAGAAGATTTTGATTCCCTTCTGGTTCTTAGAACTGCCTGAGGGTCCTGTTTCAGAGAAAATGAAAACATTTACCAAAATTGACAGTTAAGGAAAGGTCTTATCTATTTGGTTAAGCTTTATCCTAGGATGATGACGATGATGATGATGATGGTGATGGTGGTGAGGTGGTGGTGAAGGTGTCTAAAATTCATTTTGATCACCCTTCTCAAACTCTTTGATGTGTATGTATATGTGTACTTGCATCTGCGTGCATATATAAAAAGAGTACTTCTCCAACTACAGTCACTTAGCAACAAGCTAAAGACCATGTGAATTAAAAAAATTATCTCTTGGTTTGTTTAACTGACAATCACTTCTGCTCAGGAAAGAGAACAATTTGGCAAGAGCAAGGAACACATGTGAACAGTGATCTAATGACTTCATCTTCTTTCCCAAGTTTTACTTTTTTGAGACAAACTCTTTTTCTTGGGCTCTAGCTGACTGTTAGGGTATTTTATCCCGAGGCACTAACTATGGAGTTGGAGTCCGGGATTAAGACTGGCTAGAACATGACTGAAGCGACTTAGCAGCAGCAGCAGCAGAGCACAGATAGACCTAGAGATTATCATACTAAATGAAGTTAGCCAGACAGAGAAAGCCAAAAAGCATATCACTTAAATGTGGAATCTTAATAAAATGATACAAATGAACTTATATACAAAACAAATAGACTCATAGACATGGAAAACAACCTTATGGCTATCAAAGGGGAAATTGAGGGGAGGGATAAATTAATGAGTTTGGGACTAACAGATACACACTACTATATATAAAATAGATAACCAACATTGGTCTACTGTGTAGCACAAGGAACTATATTCAATATTTTGTAATAGACTATAATGGAAAAGAATCTGAAAAGAATATATATACAAGTATAACTGACTCACTATGCTATACACCTGAAACTAACACAACATTGTTAATCAACTATACTTCAATTTAAAAAATAAAAGTTCTTTCATGTCGTAGTGGGAAAAAAAAAGAAAAAAAACTGGCTAGAACTCCTAATCTGACTTCATTACTAAGTAGTTGTGTGGCCTTGGGCAAGTATTAAAACTGTTTGAGCCTCAGTTGTCCCACACTTAAAATGAATATACCAAGGCCACATCAGGGGTTTGTGGTGCGCTCTAAATGAAATAATGTACAGAAAGCCAGCTACAAAGTAGATGATTCAATGTTCCTCTCTTGTCTCCTGTCTGAATCCTGTTTTCTGACCTTGTTTCCATCTTTCCCAGCTTCTGGCAGAAGTGAGCTGGCTCATCAATTATTATTTCACAGAGCAGGTTCATTGTCTTTTTGTACCATGAAAAACAGGAAAAGAAAAATAACATTAGTAATCTTTAATTGACCCTCCTGAGAGGAATCGGATGCCAGGACTGAATTTTAGGAGCACATTCAAATCCAAGGAGCTGAAGCTAGATATTAAATCCTTACGCATGCAGAGAAAGGAGAACTCTCTGTGACCCAGGACATCTTTTGGTTCATGGTCAAATGCATCATCTCTGAGAGCAACTGCGTTGTTTGGATTCCTGTTTGACTCATTTTAAATAGGGAACAAACAGTGCCCCTGGCTTCTCCCCCAGCAGTACTTTCTCCCCCTCTTTTCTGGAAGCTGCCAGAGGGGGGCTTACCAATGCCAGTCAGAATTCTCAAAGAGATTATATTGTATTCTTTTCCAATGTTTGTCTTCCTTCTAGGATTTCTACCACAAGAGCTCTCTTCTATTTGCGGTGACCTGTCCAACCTGTAGGAAATAGACAAATGTCACTTTGCCCTGATTTCATCCCTGCTTCTCTTTCTCTCATTCAGAAGCACTATAATTCCCCAAATTGAATTTGGAATGAGACACCATTCACTGACCATGGGGACAGTAAATATATGCATAAATGGAATCAAACCTCTTTTCTCAAGCAATTTGTCTTCACTCTAGCCTGAAATTGTCTTTTAAAGCTGGAGAACAGCCTTAATTTAGACTCCAACTCAATAGCTAGTGTTTAGGGGATTAAATATCTTAATGATTCACCAGAGGAGAAGTATGTTTGTAAAAATGTGACTAGGAATGGAGATGAGGTTATTATATCCTTGTCGAGCGGTGGTCAGGAGAGGAGTGATTGAGATCGGAGCTGGAGTACGTGGGCAAATTCTAGGTGGGTTAAAATGGAATCTCTGCAAAATACTATCATATTAAATTTTCTGCACCAAGAACCTCTAAGTTTATGACTATTATTACCCCTGTTCATTTTACAGATGAATTGTGAATGGAGTTCAAGGTGATTAAGTAATGTGTTGGGGGTCTTACAGTTGCTACGTGATAAGAGACACAATTTGTAGAAGAACCATCTGACTTAGACAATGCTAAAGTTCAAGCTTCTAGCCAAACCCTCCACTCCACTGTGTTCCTTAAATTAGTGGAGGCATACATAAAATGATAGCTAAGAATGCCAGAGATGTGGGGTGAGTGTGAAAAAGCTGAACAATCCACAAACAATGCGGGCATCTCTGAGGAGGTTCTATTCAGCATGGCAGCCTAAGGCACTGGAAACTTGTCTCAAGATCACTAGGATAACTGAAGCCTGTATCCTGTTGTAATTTGCCATGCCAATGAATGTTGATAAGGTTGTATATCAGATAAAAACTTCTGATCCCGCTCATACTTTTATCTCAGTGTCAAAAGTGTCCCATTCACTTTTTCCCAGTGAAATCTGGAATATGCTAGGGTTTTTCTTACAGAGTTCTTTCGTCATCAGGGAATGTTTTAACATGACATATTTGGCATTGCATGAAAAGTCTTCAAGTGTCTCTGCTTCTAATTTTAAAATGTTATTTATTCATTTATGCATCCATTCATTCATCCAGCATCTTTTTATTGAATATCTTCTATATCCAGGCACTGTATATTGTGGCCATCACTTGGTCTTCTCATTCTGGACACCATCTACTTTCTAGTAAATAACTGAATCACTCTAACTCTAGCATCCTTCTGTAGTTGGCTACAACAGCTGCCTCCACATTTGTGGAAAAGTAGATACAGTAACTCAAAAGCAAACCAGTTATTTAAGCTTCTTAGTGCTCATAACTATACAAGAGAGGTAGGTAGAAATGAGCAGCTTACACTAGATGGATTATCAGATGTTTTCTAATTCTGAGGTCCTTTAATCTAGCAGTATTGTTCTTAGTTATACTCAGCAAAGAATCTTCTGAGTTCCCTCAGGTTTGACGGTATTGGGGGTTTCATTTACAACATGAAGAGTTTGGATGCATTTTCTCGCATCTCTAAAGTTCTGTGATTTTAACAAACCTCAGCTCCACTTAGCTCCAGGGCACCTCCTTGGGGGAGAGAAGAGAGATGGCATGTCTGATATATTCACTGATTCTGAGGAGGTCCTGCTTGTCTCACTGGAGCTTGAAGAGAAGACTGCTTCCATTGTGAGCCAAGCATATGTCATGACTCTCTTTTCCCTCATGGGAGGCAGTGTTGAGTAAAAGGAGCTTGGAGCAGGAGTTCCAGCCTCAGATGGCCTGGGGTTGATCAAGATTTCTTAATTGCTGGAGTGCCCTGAGATAGGTTATTTCACCTCAGTTTCTTCATCATAAAACTGAGCTGATAGTAATTTACAGAGTGTAGTGATAACTAGAAGCGACAATATCATAGATCACTTAGAACAGAGCCTGGATCCTGTGGAGCAGTCAATAGCTAATAGTTATTATTTTGTTGAGTAAAAGCAGTTGGTCAAATGTTGTATCCAAGTCTGGGAGCCTGTGAACCTTAGGACGTACAGTGAGAGCCTGGCTGGGGAAGCTGGGTCAGGTTAGAGGGATGTGGGAGGGCAAGAGGCTGGGTCTGGAAAGGCCTTTGACTGTGGCTTCTCGTTCAAGCCAGTGAGCCTATTTCCAGAGTTCAGCCTGCCATTAAAAGAAGCACTGACACTGCGGACTGGGAGCAGCTATTTGATTGGATGGCTGTGCCTAATGACAAGGACAGAAATAGGGAGAAAGCTGTGACTGAACATAGCAGGCCGCATGCTCATCGTATTTCTCTTTTCCTGTTTCATCCTCCTATATGTTATCACTTTGATTTTCAAAGCAACCATGGATTTAGAGAGCTAAGAATAGTAAGAGGATGCATACACACATATAAGCACACATACCACACACACACGCACACACACACACAATCTGACATAACTAAACCTCATAAGAAACAGACTCTTCACAACTCAATAGATGTTAGAAGGGACGTTAGGTGTCCCCCATAAATTCTCATGGGAATCAGAGGAGCCTGGGTACAGTGGAGGCTGGGAATATGTGGAGAGAAAAGCTAGGCAAAGGCAAGCATTGACTTTGGCCTTCTCTCCTTTTGACTTCAAGTAGTGCTTCTCTCTTGTCAAATCAAGAAGGTTTCTACAGCAAGCTAGGAGGATGGCCGTTCTTCTCTTTCTTAGCCATTTCTATTAACAGTAATCTCAATAATTCTTATGACAACTCATTCTATTGCTGGTAGCTCAAGGAGCATTCAACCATACCCAGGGGCTTTTGCTTTTCAGTAAGCCACAGGTGTAACAGTGATGGGAAAGGTCAACTCTTTATCATTGACATACAGTTCTAGCTCAGTTTAGATCTTGGGTGCTCAGATCCAGCAGCAAACCTTTCTTCAAATTTCTTACTCTTTAGTGCTGCCAAATCACCACCATTGAACCTGAACAGACTAAGGGGCTGGTCCAAGACAAATAGCTGCATCTTAACATTGCTGCTGCCTTCCTTATTATTACTCTTCTCCTGAGGACTACAGTTCTTTCTGTGCCAATTAGAGGTGATTTCTTTTCCCTATAATCATTCTTGACCCCACAAGCAATACTTTTGTTTTTTCTCCTTTAGAACTCTCTGTAGAAACTTATACCATGTTCCCAAGGAGAGGTCTAGAGGTCTTCTGGTGAAGTTAATATTTTAGGCTGGATGATTTGTTTCTTTGACCTATACCAAACTTATGTATCAAGACAAGGCACGTTGTCCTTAATCTCCCGACCTTGACAAGGCACGTTGTCCTTAATCTCCCTACCTTGAGTAGCCTACCTTTGCCTTCTCAATGCTTCCTGACTTGATCATAAAGCAGTTGAGCAAATATTCATCTCCTCTTTTTAGGCCAAAGAGTTTTCAATTAAAATTATTCAAGATATTCATCTATTGCTGTCTCTTTCAAATGGTCTTACTCTGTACTTATGGTTTGAAGAAAGAAAAATCCTGATTGTAAGTGTTAGCCCATCAGAGAAATTTGTCCAGATTTCCCTATTTTGATCTTGATATCTTCCTGGCTCTTCAACTCTCTAATTCTCTGGACAAAAGCATCCAAAAGCTTGTGAGTATATTGTCTGGGTTCTGAGTGAGTCCCTGCTAGAGCACAGTTTCTCCAGTCACTCACTTGCAAAGGAGTTTATAGGTACACAAAGAGAAATCTTCATTGCATTATGCCACTGAAATTTCAAGCCTAACTTTTTTTCTCAACACAGCTTAGTTTACCATGACTGGTACAACATCTTTGTCCCAGTGCTTAATAAAATTGGCCCCTTGACTTATGTCATTGTAGTTGAGTTCCTTGGGGCTCCATGAGACCCTGAATGTTGAACCCTGAAAAGCCCTCTTTGAAAAAGAAAAGAACAAGGGGTGCTATATGGGTAGCTGTGTTTGGGGGCTTAGGTAGAACTTTTAGTAATCAGGGTCCTGATCGCAGATGTCTTCTTTTCTGGCAGTGGCCTTGTCAGATACTCTGGTTCATCTCTGGGCTGCTGGGATGAAATACAAGCTTGGAAGAGAAATTTCATATTGTTAATTCCTCGGCATAGTGAACAGATGCCTTTGAAAGAAATTGGAATGCCTGAGATGGGATCTGGAATTGGACATTTAACAGACCTGTATTCTCTGTGGAACCTTCACAGATACAGCCAGGCTTCGAGTCTCCAGCCCTGGTTTTTGCCTATCAGGAACTGCCCTTGCATAAGAGCTACTTCAGTAGCTACTGAACCTACTGAATTTTCTACTCAGAGCTATTGATATAATCTGATATGTGTCTTCTCCCTTCTTTCTTCTCCTCAGGAAGATTAATCAGGCAATCTTTCTGGAACTGCCATTAACAAGTCTTGGATTGCCTGTCTTGGGAGAGAAAGAAAACCAACACTTATTCAATACCTACCACAATACACAAAATGTGTTTTGCATGTTCTCCTAATCCCAACAGGAAGTATAGCAAGAGCCAGATGTTGAAATTGAGCAGAACCCTGCAGGCTCTTCTCAGGAACAAGCCCCACTCCTGTGTCCACACCTCTAGTTTATAGAAAAGCTTTAGCCTCCTTGGCCCTCCCTGAATTCCAAAAAGCAAATTTATTCAGAGAAGTGAAAAAATTCCCAGGTGGTGTTGGTGGTAAAGAACCCACCTGCCAGTGCAGGAGACATAAGGGACACAAGTTTGGTCCTGGGTTGGGAAGATCCCCTGGAGGAGGGCATGGCAACCCATTCTCGCCTGGAGAATCCCATGGACAGAGGAATCTGGTGGGCTATAGTCCATAGGGTTGCAAAGAGTTGGTCATGACGGAAGTGACTGAGCATGCATGTGCATGAAAAAATTCAGAAATGAAGGAAAACAGTCAAGTAAGACAAAATAATGATAATTTAGCTATGAAACAAAATTGAGGACTTTGGTTCCTCCTCACAGGTTCTAGATAATATCCTGAGCCATATCCTTGAGTTATTTTCCAGATGCTAAAACCCCTACCACCTGAAAGAAGTTAACTGCATGCTGACCACCAGCATGTAGACCCCAGACTGGTTGAAACCAGAGATTGATGATTGAGATTCTTGAAACTTCACCCTATTACCTCACTATCAACCCACCAGAAAACTGTATATGAGTGGACAACACATTCTGTGACCTCCCCGCCCCCACACTCTCTTACTGTCTTTAAAACACTTCCCTGAAAGCCACCAGGGAGTTGGTGTCTTCGGAGCATTAACTGACCATACTCCTTGCTTGGTGCCTTGCAATAAATGCTATACTTTCTTTCACCACAGTCTGATGTCATCAGATTGGCTTTGCTGGACATTAGATGAGCAAATCCAAGTTTGGTTCAGTAACCAAATCACAGATTAGAAGAAACAAAGGACTTTGGTGTCTTAGAAACTATGTTCAGAGTCCCAGCTCTGAATTGCTAGCTGTGTGACCCAAAATTTATCTCACTGAATCTCCTGCCATGACTGTCCAAGCAGCTAATAATACCTCCCAGCCTGCTATTGGGAGGATGATGCACTGTGTCAAATTATGTGGTACTGTCTCTGGAACATACTAAGTACTCAATAGTCTTCCCAGATGACCTATGAGAAATTTCATGTTAAAAATGAATTTATGACCTAGAGATATTGCATATCTTACCCTAGATTACCTAATGCAGAGCAAGCCAGCAAACTACATCAGTTTGCTTCCAATTTAAATATCATTAGAATGACAGAATTGAATAGATATTACATAAATCGTATGCCCTAAAAAACCTAACATATCTACTATATCACCCTTTAAAAAACAATTTGCCATATGTTTATTTGAAAATAAAAATTTAACATCTTTGCATATTGAAGAACTCTGAACTGAAGTGAAGTGAAAGTCGCTCAGTTGTGTCCAACTCTTTGTGACCCCATGGACTATACAGTCCCTGGAATTCTCCAGGCCAGAATACTGGAGTGGGTAGCCTTTCCCTTCTCCAGGGAATCTTCCCAACCCAGGGGTTGAGCCCAGATCTCCCACATTGCAGGCAGATTCTTTACCAGTGGAGCCACAAGGGAAGCCCACTGAAAGCATTCATCAAAGGGTTCACACTAGTAAAAAGCATTCATGAACGGGTTCACACTAGTAAAATAAATTTACTTCATGGTAGTGGTGATTTAGTTGCTACGTCATATCCAGCTCTGGTGACCCTATGGACTATAGCCTGCCAGGCTCCTCTGCCCATGGGATTCTCCAGGCAAGAATACTGGAGTGGGTTGCCATTTCCTTCTCCAGGGGATCGTCCCAACCCAAGAATTGAACCCAGGTTTCCTGCATTGCAGGCAGATTCTTTATCAACTGAGGTATGAGGAAAGTCTAAATTTGGTTTGAAGCAGAGAGAAAAATCTGTTGTTTTTTAATTTGCTTTTTATATTGAGAGGAGAAGTGTAAAGCTATTTTATAAATCTTGCAATTAATAGACATGTGGTCCAACTTACTATCATTTCTGGGCAGACAAGACAAAGAGGGAACTGTATCTTCTGGACTAATTGTCTTTCCCTGTGGGAAAATGGTAATTGGAGTGTCAGTCCAACTGTGATTCCTAGGGAGTAGCATACCATCTACCCCAGGAGGCCCAAAAGACTGTTTGCTTGATCATCAAAGATCGAAATGTTCTTAGAGGACACACTGTACCTTACTCAGTATTGAAGGAGGTAATAAATTCTAGGGCTCTTCAAATTCTTTCTGGGTAACCGCAAACAATTCGGTGCTTTACTATAAAAAGCAGAGCTTTCTATTTCGATTAAATCGAGCTGTTTTACACTGCATCTCATGGAGTCTTTTACTTCCTCTGTCTTTAGTGTTTTCTTAATAAAATCACACATTCAATTATTTAAAAGAGCCAAGAACCAATAGGGGATTTGCTGACCCATTGCTTGAAGCTTAGAAATCCAATTTGCCTTTCCTTTATTGCTAGTTGATCAGACCTAGGTTGAAGGTGATGAAAACTATTGGACATTTTAGAATCATTTTAAAGAGCTGAGAGATTTGGCTCTCCAAGTCTCATCTATACCTGAATAGGATGAATTTCATTTTTGATGCTATCACAATTGACATTTCCCCAGGCTTGCATTTCTTCTATCTCCAGATTCATTACCTTTTTTCAAATTGCTAATGTACTAATGTACTGAGTTCTGGCAATTTCCACTGTGATTTTTGTCTATATAAGAATTTTCAGACATGCTGTGCATTAATCCATTACCAGCTGTTAAACTAGCCTGGAAGGACAGTCAGTGAGACTTGTTAGTATTTGCATCTTTTAAAAACATGTCTAGTTTTCCTAAAACAATCACATGCATTTCACTTAAAGAAAATGGGTACACAATTATTAAAGGCACCTAATTTTTCCAAGCAAAGACTTAAGAATATTAAGTTGAAACTTTTTTCAATGACTTAATTTTTATTCAGTACTCAAAATGAACATTACCTTTTCTTCACAGTATAGTATGTTAATTATTTGTAAACTTAATTCAGTTTTAATTTCAATGCAGAGAAGCATTTCCCTTTAAACTTTCCAGAAATATATAAATATAAAGTTTTAAATATCAACTTGACTTTTTCTAAGTTGACTTATTTTCATTTTTTGGAGCAGAGAAAGATTTATTGCAGGGCCATGCAAGGAGATGTGTGACCTGTGCCTACCTCTACACCCAAACCTGAATTTCTCAAAGGATTTCAATAAAGCATTTTTAAATATAAATTTATTTATTTTAATTGAAGGCTAATTACTTTACAATATTGTATTGGTTTTGTCATACATCAACATGAATCCGCCATGGGTATACATGTGTTCCCCATCCTGCATCCCCCTCCCACCTCCCTCCCCATACCATCCCTGAGTCATCCCAGTGCACTAGCCCTTTTTAAATGCCAGGAAAGGGAGAGGGGTCACAAAGATGTGTGATCAACTTGTGCACAATTCTCTGAATGGTTGATATTGAGGCAATACAGTGGTTTAAGTTTATATCAATCCTTAGGTGCCAGTAGGTGTGGGAGCTATTATCAAGCAGCTAATTTCTTCCATTTGGTTTTAAGCATCTAAAAAACTCAAGTAATATGCATGATATCCGATTATCTGGGTACTTCAAAGAGAAGCTAAACCAGAGGATATGAAAGAGGGGTCTGTCCCAATCAGGCCCCATAGAGTCCTCCTCAATTAAAAGTCCCCCTTTTTCTTTGATGCTGCTCAATACTGAGTAGGATAGGTGTTGGACAAGAAAAGGATAAAGATGTTAGTCCTAAACTTGACACAGGAACCTTTAAGGTCCTGCTTGGTTTCACCAACAGACACTGCTTTGAGAATGGCTGGTGGTGTCCCAGTCTGACACAGCTTGGGAAATTTGAGTTCTTGGCAGGATAGTGTTTGAAATCACACCCACAATGACCACTGAGTTTTACCTCTGATTTGTGAACCATAGCTATGCCATTTTGACTTTCAATAAGTTAACACTTTTATTAAATAATTTCCCCTGATATTAAGAAAATTTGTTTCACCAAGATTCATTCCAACACAAGTGATGGTTCAACTAAACTCCATCCCAGAAATGTGGCTGATGAAAAATGATAGTCACATGGTATATATTTAAAGCAAAATGCTGGATAGTAACTTTGTTCTTTACAGTTATTAATACATTCAGTTATCATAGAGTGCTACTAACAGCTCTTGAACCAATCATGCTGAATTTTAGTAGGCATATTGAATAGGGAAATTGCTCTATTTACAAAGTTATGGAGATAGCAGGATGCTGGTTCAGGAAAAATGTTTTACAAAGTAATAATGATCCTTACTAGCTACATGGCCATCACATTTCTTGGTAAATTAGAAAAGTTTTTCATAATCCTGGGTCCAAATTACTTATGATCTTCATGCCAGCACTTGATATTTATGGTCTGTGCTTCAGCCAAATAAAATATATTTCAATTCTTTGAAGAAAGTGTTTTAAAAATCATTTCTCAACTCTACCTCTCTATTAGCTATTATCAACACATTCTTTACAGTTCTTTTAAATAGTCACTCTATGCTTTGTGCATGCATGCTAAGTTAGTCAGTCATGTCTAACTCTTTGAGACCTTATGGCCTGTAGCCTGCCAGACTCCTCTGTCCTTGGAATTCTCCAGGCAAGAATACTGGAGTGGGCAGCCGTACCCTCCTCCAAGGGATCTTCCTGATCCAGGGATTGAACCTGCATCACCTACATTGGCAGGCCAGTTCCTTATCACTAACACCACCTGGGAAGCCCATCACTCTCTACTAACTGGTTCTCAAAATGTGGTTCCCAGACCAGTAGCATCAGCTGCACTGGTATACCTAGGAACTTGTTAGATATGCAAATTATCTGGTCCTACCCCTGGAGGTGAAGCTCAGAAATCTGCATTTTAAGCCCTTTAAATGAGTCTAATTTATGCTGAAGTTTGAGAACCACACCTTATATCATACCTTTTGCTTTCTCTCTGTATTTTACCCTATATGTTTTGTATTTCCTCCCTTTGCCTTGTTAAAAAAAAATAACATAAAAACAAAACAGAAAGCCCAATTTTGCTTGCCTCATCTCTAATGCCTTTCTTAATTTCTCCCTTCTCTGAATTCCCTTAGAATTAAAATTATAAAAACCATTATAAGGCATATCCCTATTAAACTTTGCTTTATAGTTAATTGGCAGCATCTATTATCTTCCCTTCCGGAGAAGGCGATGGCACCCCACTCCAGCACTCTTGCCTGGAAAATCACATGGGCGGAGGAGCCTGGTAGGCTGCAGTCCATGGGGTCGCGAAGAGTCGGACATGACTGAGCGACTTCACTTTCACTTTTCACTTTCAGGCATTGGAGAAGGAAATGGCAACCCACTCCAGTGCTCTTGCCTGGAGAATCCCAGGGATGGCGGAGCCTGGTGGGCTGCCATCTATGGGGTCGCACAGAGTCGGCCACAACTGAAGTGACTTAGCAGCAGCAGCAGCAGCATTATCTCCCCTCCGATAATAAACCTCCCAGAAGACAGGCACTCTGTCCTTATATTCAGTGTGTAAGTCCCTGATAGCTCAGATGGTAAAGAGTCTGCCTGCAAGGCAGGAGATGCGAGTTCAGTTCCTGGGTTGGGGAGATCCGCTGAAGAAGGGATAGGTTACCCTCTCCAATATTCTTGGGCTTCCTCTGTGGCTCAGTCAGTAAAGAATACCCCTGCATTGTGGGACCTGGGTTCGATCCCTGGGTTGGGAATACCCCCTGCAACAGGGGACAACTACCCACTCCAGTATTCTGGCCTGGAGAATTCCACAGACTATATAGTCCATGGAGTAACAAAGATTCAGACATGACTGAGCAACTTTAACTTTCGCAAGCCAGTAGTTGGTCTTCTATCAATAATTGATTGCTTGTCAGATCTTGTTTCTGACACAGAGCCTCTACTACCATAGACTCATTTTGCTTCTGAAACTTGCCTAATATTGTTCTGCCTCTGCAATATTTATTCCTCTCTCTATGCTCTGTATTTCTTATTACACTCCTACTCCAATTGACCTCCTCTTCAGTTCAGTTCAGTCGCTCATTCGTGTCCGACTTTTTGTGACCCCATGAATCGCAGCATGCCAGGCCTCCCTGTCCATCACCATCTCCCGGAGTTCACTCACACTCACCTCCATCGAGTCAGTGATGCCATCTAGCCATCTCATCCTCTGTTGTCCCCTTCTCCTCCTGCCCGCAATCCCTCCCAGCATCAGAGTCTTTTCCAATGAGTCAACTCTTTGCATGAGGTGGCCAAAGTACTGGAGTCTCAGCTTTAGCATCATTCCTTCCAAAGAAATCCCAGGGCTGATCTCCTTCAGAATGGACTGGTTGGATCTCCTTGCAGTCCAAGGGACTCTCAAGAGTCTTCTCCAACACCACACTTCAAAAGCATCAGTTCTTCGACACTCAGCCTTCTTCACAGTCCAACTCTCACATCCATACATGACCACAGGAAAACCATAGCCTTGACTAGATGGACCTTAGTCGGCAAAGTAACGTCTCTGCTTTTCAATATGCTACCTTGGTTTGTCATAACTTTTCTTCCAAGGAGTAAGCGTCTTTTAATTTCATGGCTTCAGTCACCATCTGCAGTGATTTGGGAGCCCCCCAAAATGAAGCCTGACACTGTTTCCACTGTTTCCCCATCTATTTCCCATGAAGTGATGGGACCAGATGCCATGATCTTCGTTTTCTGAATGTTGAGCTTTAAGCCAACTTTTTCACTCTCTACTTTCACTTTCTTTCTTTTTTTTTTTTAACTTTATTTTATTTTACAATACTGTATTGGTTTTGCCATTTCACTTTCATCAAGAGGATTTTTAGTTCCTCTTCACTTTCTGCCATAAGGGTGGTGTCATCTGCATCTCCTCAATCAAAATTTGTATGGATTTCTGCTTTTAGCTATAATGGGCTACCTTATAGGATACCATCCAACCCAGCAAAAACAACTGAAAAAGCTAGATAGAGTAATTAAAATAATTCATTTCAAGTTATCAGAGAGCTACCAAGACATCTACACAGAGGGGTTAAGGTCTCCGAGAAAGGAAGCACTGAGTGAACTTGATATACTACCCTGTTTTTTTTCTGGAGACATGCACTGATTCCTAAGAATCAGAAGCCAAGAGGGTGAGATGCTGAGATGTAAGCTGCTCCTAAGAAGCTAATACATTCAAAAGACATATATATATATATATTTGCAGTCTCATGAGTCTATGGATATAAAAAATTGGAGTTCAAGCCTGCCATCATGTTTCACACTGATTAATTCACCTATTACTTTATATCTTTCTGATTTCCCTGGTGGTTCAGTGGTAAAGAATCAGCCTGGCAATGCAGGAGATCAGGAAACATGGGTTTGATCTCTGGGTCAGGAAGATGCCCTGGAGAAGGAAATGGCAACTTACTCCAATATTCTTGCCTGGGAAATCCTATGGACAGAGGAGCCTAGTGGGCTAAAGTCCTTGGGGTCACAAACAGTTGGACACAACGACTAAACAACAGCATATATCTTTTTATGAATTGTGGACTTAATCGTATCCCGTTAACATTCATATGTTGAAGTCTTTGCCTCCATGTGAATATATTTGGAGATAGGACCTTTAAGGAAGTAACGAAGGTTAAATAAAGTCATCAGAGAAACACCCTCATTTGACATGATTAATGTCTATAAGATGAGGAGGAGACACCAGAGGTTGTCCTCTTCATGACAAAGGCAGAGGAAAGACTATGTGAGGAGGAAAGGCCATGTGAGGATACAGTGGGAAGATGGCTATCTCCACAAGAATCTTTTAAACCCTGCTAGCAACTTCATCTTGGATGTCTAGCCTCTAGAACTATGAGAAAATAAACTTCTATTGTTTGAACAACCCAGTCTGTGATATTCTCTATGGCAGTTTGAGCAGATTAATAACATGGAAAATCTAAAGGGTGATCCAGAAGTAGTAATTAAATTTCATGACAATGGTCAATATACAATAAGCAGCTGACCCTAAAGACACCATTTATAATAGAACATAAAACACAAAAATACCTAGAGATATATCTAAATAAGGATATGTAAGTTGTATAAGCTAAAAAAACTGCAAAACACTAAAGAAATCTACCATAGTCAGGTACCAGTCTCAAGATCATAAAAATAAAAGCTGTCCTCAAATGGATCTAAATAAAAATATTTGCTATATTTTGGTAAAAATGTAAAATATTATTCTAAACTATATTTGAAAGTCCCAAAAGGTCATTTGTCAAAACAATCTTGAAGAGTTTGAGTCAGTCAATACTTCTTACAAAGCCATTACAACATGTAACCTAACCAATTTTCCAACAAAGGTCTGTATAGTCAAAGTGATGGTTTTTCCAGTAGTCATGTAGGGATGTGAGAGTTGGCCCATAAAGAAGGCTGAACGCTGAAGAACTGATGCTTTCAAACTATCGTGTTGGTGAAGGCTTGAGAGTTCCTTGGTCGGCATGGAGATAAAACCAGTCAGTCCTAAAGGAAATCAACTCTGAATATTCATTGGAAGGACTGATGCTGAAGCTGAAGCTCTAATACTTTGGCTACCTGATGCCAAGAGCTGACTCATTAGAAGAGACCCTGATCCTGGGAAAGATTGAGGGCAGGAGGAGAAGGAGATGACAGAGGATGAGATGGTTGGATGACATCATCGACTCAATGGACATGAGTTTGAGCAATCTCCGGGAGATGGTGAAGGACAGGGAAGCCTGGCTTACTGCATGCAGTCCATGGGATTGCAAAGAGTTTGACATGACTGAGAAACTGAGAAACAACAAACTTAATCAAACGGACCAATGGATAAGAATAGAAAGCTTTAGACCAGGCTGACATATATAGAGTCACTTGAACTATTCCAAAGGTGACATTTCTGTGCAATAAGTAAAAAAACGGTCTTTTCAATAAATGGTTTTGGACCAATTTAACATCCATAAGAAAAGCCTAAATCTTGACCTTTACTTCATACCATATGCAAAATATATTTCTTTAGAACATATTTCTTTATAATTGAGAAAAAAATTGAGTTTCCAGAAGTTCATATAGAAGGATATCTTAATGTTACTGGAGAATGAAAATATTTCTTAAAGAGGCTATACAAGGAAACTATAAAGAAAAAAACTGATAAATGAGATAACATTGGAATAAAAACATTTGATCTCAGAAAAAACTATGCAGAAAGTTAAAAGACAAGCCAGGATAGAAAAAGATATTTGCAGTTCATATATCTGAAAAGAACTTTGCTCGTCTGAGTGATTAAATGTGTATATTAACTTTGTTAAAATTTGAGCCTGTATATTAAAAATTTGCACATTTTGGTATATATGTTAAATTCAATATAAAATGAAGTTAAAAATGATGACCTTATTAGGACATCTAATACACTTTTGTATTCATTAATTTGTCAAACATTTACTGGTAACTTATAGTACACCAAAAATTGGAACCTGGCTCAGGATTTGCAGTTGCGAATAAAGTGTCTCTACTTTCATGGAGCTTGCATATAGCCTTGATTATTTGTAGCTTTCTGTGGTAGACCTGCATAAGACTGCTTAACCAGTATTATAAGCAAAAGTTAAGGAAAAGTCACTATATATTATACAGCTGAAGAAAGTACTCCAATATGTTCAATTCACATACAGTTAGCATGGTATTCATAATAGGAGAAGGCATACTTGCACACCTGCTAAGTGGCTTTAGCTGTGTCTGACTCTGTGAGACTCTATGGATTGTAGCCCCCCAGGCTCCTCTGTCCATGGGGATTCTCCAGGCAACAATATTGGAGTGGATTGCCATGCCCTCCTCCAGGTCATCTTCTGAACCCAGGAAATAAACCGTTCTCTCTTATGTCTCCTGCACTGGCAGGCAGATTCTTTAAGCCCAAGAGCAGGCATAACAAAAGCTAAAACAGCTAGCATTGCTTTGAGCTAGAGATCCTCTATCTACCCCTCCTGATCCATTTTTTCATCTTCTCTCTGCATCAGGAATCTGATTTGTATGGACTGCAACAAATGTCCAAAAATATGTAGCCTAATTATATAAAGTTGTATTGAAATGTGGTTATACTCATTTACATAGCATCTATGTTTTCAAGAGAACCTGTCACTTGTAAGTTTAAAATAATTCCTAGCTGACTCTTAGGGGGAAAAACACACACACACACACAAATGTTGAATTCTAGGTTATTTCAATGGGCTTCTTTGTCTTCTAAGTTCTAGTTGGGTTGGTAAATAGAGCACAGAGCCAGAGGTCAGAGCGTGGGAAAAGAGTGAGTTCTATCTATGCAAGACATACTTGGACTAGAGAAGTCTAGTCTATCTAAGCTCTTAATTCTTCTCAAGGCTACTCTTCCTTCCTCACTTTCTTCTGGGTCAGATAGCTCCATACTTTCTTCCCTCCCCATGTATCAATAGTAATGGCAGCAGCTCTGCATCATCTCTTGTGATTTTCTTCTGTAGACCTTTGACAATTGCCCCTTTATTGAACTCTCCTCCAATTATTATAACCTGTGTGAGCCATATATTTCCCACTGGAGCCCTGGCTGATTATTTTATTAAGCACTTATTCATTATCAGATGATGAGCTTCATATTCATCACATAATTTAATCAGGAGAAAACAAATCTGTGAGGTAGATTTTATTATTATTGCTCACTTTTTATAGTTGAGGCAGCCAGTGTTCACATCTGACAAAGTTTGCACAACTAAAACCAGCAGACCTGGGACTTGAATTCAGTGCTATTGATTACAGAGCCTACAGAGCTGAAAATATTAACCTTAAATTTCAATAATTGTTATCATCTTATGGTTTTCTTGAAAATATATCATTGATTTGATGCTTAGCATTAAAGAACCTTTCTTATTTATGATTCAATTGAATCATACCACAACAGTGTTTCTGATATTATTGTCTTATTATTGCAGATAGATAAATTGAAGTCAACACCAATTAAATTATTTTCTTGAGGATTCTACAAGATAAAATTTAATACAGCCAAGTTTCTTGCCTCCAACTCTAATATTTATGCAAATGTATAGTCATAATTTATCATGGATATACATATATATATTCATCCATTTTGAATGAAAGTTAAAGGCATTTTTGCTTTAAAGATTGCTATCATCGTAATATACATGTATATATATACACATGTATATGTATATATATATTCATGCTTATACCAATGGGTTATCATATGAGTAAAGTAATGTGATGCATGTTATATGTATGCAGGGTTAGAACATAAAGTTAAGAGGCAGAAAAAATAAAATTTCCACATGCATTGGGAATTGTTAGCCTTTTTTTCTGGTCTATAGTATTACAAGTTAATTAATTCAGACCAAATCTGAAAAGTTGAGATAAGCACCCTCCCATGCTGCTGGGATTAGACTCATGAGAAGCAGTGTGCAGCCAGCTTGCCAACTGGTCTCTGTTGAATCCTTGGCTTCCTACTGTGTGCTCAGTCCCAAGCCAAGGCTCTGGCCAAGAGAGCTTTTGGAGACACACAGATTCTGCCTTCCTTGTTCAATTGGCCTTCTAAGAAGATAAACTTGTAGCTGGCTTCTAATAGGTCTGAGCTTCTTCCTTTAGCCCTAAGGCAGGGAGTGCTGTGGATTGCAATAACAGTTCCTCCTATTGGTTTATGGAATACATTATATGTCTCCAGTTTCCTGACATGGGTGCAAATGCTCCTAGTTGACTCTCTCACATTCAAAGAATGTATATTTTAGGAAAATTTGTTTAAAGACAAAGATACAAATATCTAATCTTGTTTCTTTTGTTTAGCCTAAAGAGGATGCTTTAAAAAATCATCTGACTTTCTCCAGAGAAAAAAGTTCAGGATAGAAGTGTGTGTGTGTGTGTGTGTGTGTAAACTGATAATTTAAATCTCTTGTCTTTGATGATATCCTCCTGTCAGATCCTCTTTTCCTAGGTTTTGCTAGATTTGTGGGAGAAGGGGTTAGAAAAGCATCTGATATGAGACTCATTTGCAGGGATTACATTGTCGTATCCAACAGCAGGACAATCAACTCTTTCTCATGTGTACCTACCAGTAGTCAACGGAGAAGATGCTTTTGTGAATTAAAGTCCTGAAATGCATGAGTTCAATCACTATTGATTTTTATGATAGTGATGCGCTAGCTCTTACATGTCCCAGAAGTGAATGAGCATCGGTTGTGGGTTCTAAGAAAGCCAGTCATTCTGCTCTAGTCCCTCCTAAGGAGAACTGGTCTTTCTTTTTAAATTTAAATGTACTTATTTTAAATTGGAGGATAATTGCTGTACAGTATTATATCAGTTTCTACCATATATCTACATGACTCAGCCATAGGTATATGTATGTCCCCTCCCTCTTGAACCTCCCTCTTACCTCCTATCCCATTCCACTCCTCTAGGTTGTCACAGTACACCAGATTTGAGCTCCCTGCATCATGCAGCAAATTTCCACTGGCTATCTAATTTTACATATTCTTTCTAAGACTTATTAAACATACCATATTTGTTCATTGGACTGAAGGAAATCAAACCAGTCCATCCTAAAGGAAGGCAACCATGAATATTCATTGGAAGGACTGATGCTGAAGCTGAAGTTCCAATACTTTGACCACCACATGCCAAGAGCTGACTCACTGAAAAGACCCTGATGCTGGGTAAGATTGAAGGTGAAAGGAGAAAAGAGTATCACAGGATGAGATGGTTAGATAGCATCACTGACTCAATGGATATGAATTTGATCAAACTCCAGGAGATAGTGGAGGACAGAAGAGATTGACATGCTGTGGTTCATGGAGTCACAAAAAGTCTGACATGACTAAGTGACTGAACAGCAACAACAATTTGTATGTATTTCTATCGGACTTATATTTTCCCAGTGGGATATGTCAGTTAGTCAGCCAAACATTAAGTTCAATATCCTGTCTGTCTGCCAGCTGATCAGTCAGGTAGAAAATGCAGGTAGTTCAGCATTCTCTGTCCAGTGCGGGAGGTTCAGTCCCTATCTGGATGAACCATGCTAAATATCAGTGGACAGAGCTGAACACAGGCCATTAACGAATCTGGGTCACTGGGTCCCTATATGCTTAGAATAAATGCTGGCATTCTATGGGCTATACTGAGATATCCCAAACTTTAAATCTCTCACTGTTAACATTTCTCCCGTTTCCAGAAAAAATATCAGAAGTCACAAAGACCTTCTCATTAGCTAAAGATTTTTTTCTATGCATTTTTAAAAATATGAATACCTATACTTCCTATGAGAGTCCCTTGGACTGCAAGGAGATCCAATCAGTCCATTCTGAAGGAGATCAGCCCTGGGATTTCTTTGGAAGGAATGATGCTGAAGCTGGAAACTCCAGTACTTTGGCCACCTCATGCGAAGTGTTGACTCCAATGCTGGGAGAGATTGGGGGCAGGAGAAGGGGACAACAGAGGATGAGATGGCTGGATGGCATCACTGACTCAATGGATGTGAGTCTGAGTGAACTCCAGGGGCTGGTAATGGACAGAGAGGCCTGGCATGCTGAGATTCATGGGGTCACAAAGAGTCGGACACGACTGAGCAACTGAACTGAACTGAACTGATACTTCCTATGTGCTAGCAATTGGTTATAAAAAAAAATCAGTAACTATGTTTAATGGAAAAAGCTGTATGTGGCTACCTTTATTTGAAAAGCTATTCGTGAATACATACTATAATGATTATATTTTTCCATGAACTAGCTATATTTTCTGGGGTCATGTTCAGAAGATTTCCTTCTAGGCCTATCAACAGGATGAAGGGAGTCCTGAGGAAGGCAATTATTCCACTCTGGGGTGAAGTAATCCAGGTCTCTTCCATAGATGAGATATCTCTGGAACTAGATTGGAAAGAATTGATAAGATTTTTGACAATAGAGAGGAGGAGTGACCAGCAGGAGTGAATGATAGAAAGCAAGACTATGCATGTCATGTGTGGAGGTCTGCTCAGATTAAAATGACTGGGATGGAAGACTCACTGGAAGCAGCGGAAGAATAAAGTGTTTGCTTAATTGTTATGTGAGATATCTTCATATGATTTGGAATCTTGATCCTGATATGGAGCTTAGCTAGCTGCCTCCTGACATTAGAACCATTAAGCCTTTTAATACCTTTGGTGCATAGCTTTGGCTAAGAGTCCAAAGCTCAAATGCTCTTCATTAATGTAAGAGCCAGATGTCATCTAGTGTGATAGCCCTGCCAGTCCTCTAGGCTCTGGGACCATACTCACTGGTATCTGAGCCTGGGATAAACTTTCCAGCCAATATTACCAGCATACTTGGCCAACTGTACTTTCAAAATGACAGAAGTCTGGAGAAAGAGTCTAGAGATGGTGCCTTCTGTCCTTCAGCATCTCAAGGGCTCTCAGAAATTCTCCACTTATCACAATTTTCTCCGATTCCTCATCAGTGGAAACAAGTAACCAACTCTAATTTCTCCTTTGAGATTATTGCAGTCTACATCTGCTTGCTTGCTTATTTCTGCCCAGCTGGCCATTAATGGATGTGAGTTTCCTTCCAACCTGTCATGAAATGAGAAGTTATAAAGCTCTGAACTTTTCAATAGCAGGGACTTCCTGGCAAAAGATGTGTGGGTGAAGAGTGGAGGAACCAACATATATACTGACATACTCTTTAGAGACAGTAAATAATTCAAATTTGCTGTTATTTTTCACTACAGTCGTAAAATAGATGATCAGTGTTTTATATGCAGTAAGAATGGAAAAAAAATCTAATAAGAGATGGATAAAAGCAAGGCCTCTTTTCTTTCTTTTTATGAATATTCCACCTATGTATATGTCCCCTCTCTTTATTCAAAGAGTGGAAGGTTCCTTGAAGGCTGAATGACATTTTCCTTCTCTTTGCTATAAGAACTATGTTCTAATTTCTGCCATAGCATTACTATGGCACTGACATATCTATTTACTTTCCTTCCTGCCCCACTGGGAAAGGAACATCATTTATTGATATTTGTGCTGCCCTTGGAATAAGTAAAACTAAATGTTTCAGTGGAAATGTAAGGCCTGTCTGATCAGATCCCTGCTACATCCACACCCCTATCTCAGCACTTTCTCCTTTGGGCGGTACATTAGGTTATACTGGCCTTACTCAAGATCCTTAAACTTTTTAAATGAAGTAATTTTTTTTTTTTTTTGGTCTCTTGAATTTCTATTCTTTTTATCAAAATTGTGTACTCGGAAAATCTACTTTGATAAGAAGGAAATACAGATATATGTGGCAATGATGATGACAGTGATGATGATGAAACTTACTGGTTTTGACTTTTCACAAATGTTTAAATATTTCAATGGATTTCCTCATTTATTCTTTATATCAGTGTTATAGATATTAATAGTATTATCTTTAACTTATAGATGAGGAAACTGAAGCAAAAAGAGAATGAGCTAAGTATTGTAGGGCACACAGTGTTAAAGTTGTGTGTCAAACAAGACATCAGCTTCTAGAGACTTTGCTCTCAGCCATCTTCCTCTACTGCCTCTTGTATTTTTTTGGGGGTGGGGGGAATCCAAGAAAAACATTTATTATTGTTCTTATATTTTAATTTGTTCGGTAGCTCATTCTGGATTATTTTTTTCTCTTCTTTTTCATCTGTTGCTGAGGTTTTTCATTTTATTATTTAAGTTTTTGGAGATTTTTTAATCATACTTTTTATTTCCTTTATATACTTCTGCCTCTACATTGGCCCCTTGCGGTTCTGTGGGGATTTTTTTGTTTGTTTTGTTTGCTTGTTGTTTTCCTTATTGTTCTTTTCCTGCTGTAGTTATTTAGTATATCTAAATCTTTTTTATATACTTCTATTTAACTTTGCTTTTCTATTTTTCCTTCTACCTTCTACTTTTCTTCCTTTCTTTTCTGTCTTTCCAATATGTTGTTGCTTTGTTTTGCTTTCTTTCCTTTATTCCCCAGTTGGCATTCTGCTTTGGTTTTGTTTTCCAGTTTGTGTTTTAGTTCTGTTTTTGTTTATTTATTTATTTTTAAAATTTATGTTACTTGGAGGCTAATTTGCCTCTTGTATTTTATGGGACTTTCTAGACTTTAGAAAATGTCCTGGCATACTCATGATTCTAATGTACTAGGAAGGGGCTTCTGTGATATAGAAACTTTCTATCAATCCATCATATGTAAATCTACATATGAATGAAGGGTGAGTCCAAACCAGCTCATGTTTTCTATATAGGGGGCTTGGATCTGTGCTTTGGGGATTGTCTGCAGAATCTCTCTCTGCCTTCCCTTACTCTTCCCAACTATAAGAACTTGCTCAGAGTATCTTGTTGATATCAATTGCTTCACTTTTAATTTAAACTAAAATTTTCTCTCTTTATCTAGTCTCTCTTTTGATTAGATACGGTTTCATTTTAACTTCTTTTTTTCTAACATCTTGTTCTGAAGATGCAAGCTAAATATCCCATTCTTATAGAACATATATACATTCTTAATTCTGACTCAAATCATCTGAGTTTCCAAGTCCTTGCCTGCTCAGCTGGGGAATGAAGAGATTCAGTTCAGTTCAGTCGCTCAGTTGTGTCTGACTCTTTGCGACCCCATGAATTGCAGCACACCAGGCCTCCCTGTCCATCACCAACTCCCGGAGTTCACTCAGACTCACATCCACTGAGTCGGTGATGCCATCCAGCCATCTCATCCTCTGTTGTCTCCTTCTCCTCCTGTCCTCAATCCCTCCCAGCATCAGAGTCTTTTCCAATGAGTCAACTCTTCGCATGAGGTGGCCAAAGTACTGGAGTTTCAGCTTTAGCATCGTTCCTTCCAAAGAACACCCAGGACTGATCTCCTTTAGAATGGGCTGGTTGAATCTCCTTGCAGTCAAAGGGACTCTCAAGAGATTAACAATGCATATACTTTAAATTTTCAATAAAGTTGTCCTACTAAGTTTTAGAGCACATTCACATTGGAGCTCAAATAGGATTGGCATTAAAATTGGCAGAACTGGTTTCCTCCATATCCAGGTATGATAGTTAACACTGTGACATTTCTCACAGCAGTCTATGAAAAAGGAGGCAGAATTGAATTGTGATTTAAAGCACATGTTTTGCAATAGAACAGTTCTGGGGTTTGAAGACAGGCTTTGCCACTTGCTAACTGTGTGTCCTTGGGAAGCTATTTAACCTCATATTAATCTATGTTTTCTTATCTAAAAAATAGGAATAATACTAGTATCAACCTTAGAGAATTATCACAAAGTTAAATGCACATGAAGTATTGGCAATAGTGCCTGAAACCCTTAAAAATGAGTAATAGACATTATTACATGGGGTTCTATATTCAAATAGTAAAGCCATAAAAGTTTGTGTTCAAGAAGAGCTAACGTTGCCTCTTTACATTTGCTATTTTGAACTCCATTTTTGTCTGTAAACAACAATTGTGTGAGTTACTGGTCAGTTAAGAGTCAGAATTAGCTAAATGAAGAGTTTGGATTTTTAAATAAAGCACTAGGGACTCCCAGGTCACTGTCATCATGTATTATATTTTGGTAATAAAGGGTGAGAACACCCAACTGCTTTTGTGATAGTATCATCTTGAGGGAATTGCCTCAGCTTGATAGGGTCAGAAAGTCAATATCATTAGCTCACTCTGGAGTGACTAAAGGTTTTCATCAGCTTATCTCAGGAAAATCACATGTGGAAACTAACATGGCATAGAGGTCAACCAAAGCTCTCTTCTAAAATGCAAATATGATCCTGTCATTAGCTTCCTTGGCACCTATCAATGGCTCTCCATCGGTTTCAGGAAAAGGCTCAAACTTAATATAAGCCTAAAAGGCCCTCTTATGCTACATTCTGTGAATCTTACCTCCCTCATCTCTTTCTACTTTCCATTTGTAAATGATCTTCTAAGCATATTAAACTTTTGACATTTTATAAAATTTGTCATACTTTCAGTAGACTCTAGGTCTTTAGAGATGATATTCCTTCATCTTAGAGTGCTCTTCTCCCTGCTTCTGTTCCCCAGAATCACTCCTACTCACCCCTTGTTACCATGAGAAGCATAATTTTCTCTGAGAAGCTATCACCACCCTGTAGTTCTGGTTATGTCCCCTTGCACCCTGCGCTCATTCCATTTGTCTGTCATTGACTGTTCCTTTTCTTGTTTCTTCCAGTTGATTCTAAGTTTAGTGAGGGTAGGACCCCTCCCTATCATGTTTACCATTATGTTTCCAGAATACAAAAAATACATGAAAAATATTTACCACTGAACAGGCTGGTACATCTGCACTGATCAGACCCTGGTGTCTGCAAGTGGTACCTTGCTTCCCAACTCCCTCACTTCCAACCTGGGTGGGCTTGTTCAGCAGGGAGTTGTCAGAAGTTCCCAGCAGACAGTTGGTTCCTTGCATAATGAGATTTAATAGTGGTATTTATGAAGTTTTATAAGCCTGATTATTTGCACTTTTCTAGTTATTTGAACCCAGGTCTGGGCTTGGCCAATTTAGAATCCCAATTTTTTAAAAAATTTATTTTGTTGAAGTATAGTTGATCTACAATGTTGTTCTAAGAATCTCATTTTTCTTTACCATACATTGTAACAGTCTTTACAGATGTTTTCTCACCTGACTGTGAAGTCTGCCCATATCTTCAATACCACCCGTGATCCAGAGCACTTTTCAGATGCAGAGTCATGGCTCAGTGAGTATGCAGGACCCAAGCTCTTCAACCAGTCCTTGTGTACATGTCAATCCCAAACTCCCTAACTATCCCTCCCTCCCACCATCCCCTCCTGGTAACTGTAAGTTCATTCTCTAAGTCTGCGAGTCTGGTTCTGTTTTGTAAATAAGTTCATTTGACATGCACACACCACTATATTTAAAATAGATAACCAATGAGGACCTACTGCATAGCACAGGGAACTTGCTCAATATTACATAACAACCCAAATGAAAAAAGAATTTGAAAAAGAATAGATACACATATATGTATAACTGAATCACTTTGTTGTACACCTGAAACTAACATTGTTAATCAACTATACTCCAATATAAAATAAAAAGTTTAAAAGAAAGTCCCTAACTCACAAGGGTATCTTTTGATTTTATGTTAAATCACTTTGTAATTCCTCATTAAGGATGAATTTCTAGCTACATGTTGCTTCTTGATGTTTTCATCAGCTCTTTCTTTACTTGATGTGTTTCAGTTGGATACCTAATAACAATCTTGCCTTTGGTCTTCAGTCCAGCCTTTGCCTCTGGGAATGGACTTGAAATTAAATCACTGCATTTATCTTCCTGTTCTCTTTTGTTTTGCCTGATTGCCATTACCCATTCAAGTCTGATACATCCACATGTGTCTCCATTTATTAAAATTCATTGTCAAGAGAATGGCCTTCTCAGATTAAAAGAAACCCTTTCCAGTAATGGTTAGAGAATGAGCATGGCAACTTTGTTAGAATTTCTAAACAAGATTGTATTCCATGCATATTTTAGGCAGGCTGATTCTCAATAGGTATTATTATCTCCCTAATGAGAAAACTACGAGCATAGACCTTAAATGCAGGCAGGTCTATATTATTATCTGTATGACTCTGGGGAAATCACTCTTCCTCTCTTACATCTCCTGCATTGGCAGGTCGGATCTTTACCACTACCTAGGAAGCACCGCTAAGCTTCAGTATCTCCTTATAGAAAATAAAGCTAATAATAATAGTGCCTGTCATATAAGGTTGCCATGCTTTCAGAGTGGTTGTATGTATAAACCTCTTATCTTAATATCTGGCACAGATTATATAAATAGTATAGGCATTACTATCTTTACTGGATAGTAAAAATAGTAATCAGTAGTCAGCTAGTTATCAGTAGTCAGCTATCTCCAAATACTACAGTGAGACAACACAGTTTCTAACTTGGAGTTCCTAGTTTGGCAGTAGGTCCTGAAAACTAACTTGGGTGATAAAAGTATCAGTAATATTAGAGTGGATAAAGCAGTCATAATAAATAAAGAACTGCTACATGGGAATTTATTGGTTGTTCAAGGCCAAAGAAAGCATGGCTTCTACAGTGACACCCAGAGTCCCAGGGAGAGTTCTGGAATTCAACAAAAATGACCTTTCTTATACTTGGGTCCAAAGCTTACCCCACGGAATACCTTGCTTTTATGAGATGACATTGAGAAAAATATAACCCTTTGGCATTTCTATTATGAAGTCAAAGGACCAAATGCCATCCTAAGTGATGTGTGCTTATTTGTGTATGTCCCTGAATACACGACATGTACTATTGATTTTCAACCGGCAGTTGCACAACAGCATCTGAAGACTGACCTTAAATTATCTGGGTTGCACATAAAAAAGTTCCTTGGACTTTTAATCAGAGCATGACTCTATCCAGACACAGAGAGGAGAAGGATGTGAGGACAGCTTCAAAGCTCTGTGGATAGTTAATAGCTTTTTTACACATTTCCTTCTTAATAAGGAGGAGGAGAGGAGAGGAGAGGCTTTTTTCTCTAATTAGAAATTAGAGAGCTGGAACTGTGGAATGGCATAGCTGCAGAGGACCTGGGCTCTTAGTTGATCCAACTCCTCATTTTACAGAGGAGAAATATTGGGCTCAGAAAGATGGGTCACTTGCTTAAGTTCATGTGATAGAGAGAAGCCAGATTTGCAAATTAGCTCTTCAGAGTTTAGATTTGGGGTTTCAATTTATAATCAATTTATAATCTTATAGTACTTCTGTCAAGTCTTTAAAGTACAGTACTACTGTACTATATCATTGTAACTCTATCAGTCAGCAACTTTTATCAGACAATGATTAAAAGCATAGGCATGGTGATCAAGCAAACCTGGGTTCCAGTCTGGTGTCTGCCATTTGTTAGCTGTGTGGCCTTGGACAAGTTACTTAATCCCAGTCAACTTAATTTTCTTCAACTGTAGTGAGGATACTCATTGTCAGCATCTGTTTTTATTTTTGTGACTGTAAAATGAGAGAATAAAGACAAATAATACAGTGCCTAGCACAAACTAAATACGAATAAACTGTGCCTAAAATTATTGATTTCAACCAAGGACTATTGTTACAAATATCAGAAAGCTATCCAAACTTGTTTTGGCAAAAAAAAAAAAAAAAAATCACTAAGAGATATTCTATAGTTCACTGAATTCCTAGAAGAAGAAGAATTCCTAGAAGAATGCTGTTCAGTCATGCAGTCTTACCCAGTTCTTTGCTACGTCATGGACTGCAGCATGCCAGGCCTCCATGTCGCTCACCATCCCTTGGAATTTGCCCAAGTTCCTGTCTATAACATTGTTAATGCCATCCAGTCATCTCATCCTCTGTCACCCTCTTCTCCTTTTGCTTTAATTTTTCCCAGCATCAGGGTCTTTTCCAACAAGTCAACTGTTCACACCAGGTGACCAAAGTATTGGAGCTTCAGCATCAGTCCTTCCAATGAGTGTTTAGTGTTGAATTCCTTTAAGATTGACTGGTTTGATCTCCTTGCTCCAAGGGACTCTCAAGAGTCTTCTCCAGCACCACAGTTAGAAACCATCAATTCTTCCGCAGTCTGCCTCCTTTATGGTCCAGCTCTCACAAATGTACATGACTACTGGGAAGACCTTAGTCTTGACTATGCATTTAACACACTTTGTATTTTAACACACTGTCTAGGTTTGTCATAGCTTTCCTGCCGAGAAACAATCGTTTTCTAATTTCAGGGCTGCAGTCACCATCCGCAGTGATTTTAGAGCCCCAAAAGAGGAAATCTATCCTAGAAGAAGGACTAAAGTTTTCAGGCTATTTAGTAGGAATAATGTCCAAAATCAGGTGCTGGAACTGATGCAGTGGTAGCTCTACTGTTGGAGACTGACCTTGAAATTTGCATAGCTAACTCTGGGGTTGCTGGTCTCTGGAGGCGACTTCTAGGGCATCCGCACGGTTTCCTCTAGGATACAGATGTATGTGCACCTCCCTTAACAAAGCTGTTTCTGCACAGGGCCTGCTTGTTCATATCAATAGCTTTTAAAGACAAATTTAGGTGGCTGAACCTGGAGCCTGTTATACAGAGTGAAGTAAGTCTGAAAGAGAAAAACGAATGTCATATATTAACACATTTACATAGAATCTAGAAAAATGGTACTGATGAACCTATATGCAGGGTGGGAATAGAGATGCAGACATACAGAATGGACTTGTGGACACAGTGGGGAAAGGAGATTGTGGCATGGGTTGAGAGAGTAGCATTGACATAAATACACTCCCACGTGTAAATAGATAGCTGGCGGGAAGCTGCTGTATAACAGGGAGCTCAGTCCGGTGCTCTGTGATGACCTAGAGCGGTGCGAGAAAATGAGAGGAAGGCTTGAGAGGGAGGGGATATGTGTATAATTATAGCTAATTCTGTACAGCAGAAACCAACATAACATTGTAAAGCAATTACCCTCCAATTAAAAATTTTAAAAAGAATAGTACAAATAACAGAAATGATTATTGAAAAAAATTGCCATTTAAAATGTACCATTCTGTGCCATTAAGTCCATTCACATTTTCATGGATCATTAGCTTTTGATTCAAAATAATTTAATATGGATGTATATTTTGAATAGAAGTTTATATATCTGGCTTCTAAAAAGGGACTCAAGACCTCATAAGGTACTAATTCCATAAATTTTTGACACTCTTTGAAGAATTTTCAAAGATTTAATGTACCCAAATTAAGAAAAAAAAAATCTCCTACAACTCACTTTTTTTTCCCCCCAATATCAATTTACACACTTAGATGATATTTAAATTTCAAACAAGAAGTACAACCCATTTTCTGCCCGATATAATGCAATTATTCTATAATCAAAATAAAATGCCTATTTCTCCCCCCTTAAAAAATTTCCATGCTAAATCACTTCAGTCACGTCTGACTCTTGTGCTCCTTTGAACACAAAGAGGATCCAGGCTCCTCTGTCCACGGGATTCTCCAGACAAGAATACTGGAGTGGGTTGCCACGCCTCCTCTAGGGGATCTTTCCAACCCGGGGATCAAACCCACATCTCTTACATCTCCTATACTGGAAAGTGGGTTCTCTACCACTGGTGCTACCCAGAAGCCCTTCAAAAGATGGAGAATGTAATATCTACAGCAGATGTCTCATTAGCGGGTAGTTCAATACCGTGTTGCAGCTAATCCAATCTGTAGTGCAAGCACCTCTCCTATGACTCCTTTGAACTGATGGATCCAGTGATATTCAAGGTATCTTTGGAAAATCAAGTTGCCATATGGAGTCCATCCCACATTTGATGAGGGTCCTTATAGCATTAGCACTGAAGTTAACAGTGAGGACCATAGAGAAACTCTGGCTCCATGATATTCTTGCCTTCTGACCCTAAGAACCTACTAACCTCTCTGTGCCTCATTTTTTTTTTTAATTTATAAGTTCCTATCCTATATCCTCTGGTAAAGACTAAATAAATAACATAAATAATAATAATAATGATATATAAAAGTACTTGGAAAACAGTTTGGCATAAAATAAGCTCTAGTATGTAAGAACTTGCTGACATGTTACTACATCCACTCTGCCTCTAGTTCCATGATAAGCCCCTTAATATACTGTTAACAATAAATTATGGAGTAAATTGTAATTTTAACCACTGAGAGTATTATGCTAAGTAAAATAAGCCAGAGAAAGACAAATATCATATAATTTCACTTACAGTGAAGTGAAAGTTCCTCAGTCATTTCTGACTTTTTGTGGAATGTACAGTCCATGGACTTCCCTGAACTTGAAAGTCCTTGGCATTCTCCAGGCCAGAATACTGGAGTGTGTAGCCTTTCCCTTCTCCAGGGGGTCTGGCCAACCCATGAATTGAATCCAGGTCTGCCCCATTGCAGGTGGATTCTTCACCAACTGAGCCACAAGAGAAGCCCAATAATATGGGAGTGGGTAGCCTAACCCTTCTCTAGGGGACCTTCCCAACGCAGGAATTGAACCGGGGTCTCCTGCATTGCAGGTGGATTCTTTACCAACTGAGCTATGAGGGAAGCCTCTTATTTCACTTTTATGTGGAATTCCACTTATATGTGGAATCTAAAGAAACAAAACAAAAGAACAAACAAAATAAACATAGTCAAAGATAAAGAAAACAAACTAGTGGTTGCCAGAAGGAAGAGAGTGGGAAGGCTGAAGAAACAGGTGAAAGAGAGTAAATACAAACTTCTAGCTAAAAAACACGTCATAGACTTGTAATATACATATGGGGAAGGTAGTCAATAATATTAAAACAATTCTGAATGATGACAGATGGTAACCAGACTTACTGTGGTTATTATGTCATAGTGACTGTGGTGATTATTTCATAGTGACTGTGGTGATTATTTCACTATGTTGTATACCCAAACGTGACGTACTCCTTTTCCTATTTGGAACGAGTCTGTTGTTCCATGTCCAGTTCTAACTGCTGCTTCCTGACCTGCATATAGGTTTCTCAAGAAGCAGGTCAGGTGCTCTGGTATTCCCATCTCTTGAAGAATTTTCCACAGTGTATTGTGATCCACACAGTCAAAGGCTTTGGCATAGTCAATAAAGCAGAAATAGACATTTTTCTGGAACTCTCCTGCTTTTTCAATGATCCAGCAGATGTTGGCAATTTGATCTCTGTTTCCTGTGCCTTTTCTAAAACCAGCTTAAACATCTGGAAGTTCATGGTTTACATATTGCTGAAGCCTGGCTTGGAGAATTTTGAGCATTACTTTACTAGCGTGTGAGATGAGTGCAATTGTGCGGTAGTTTGAGCATTCTTTGGCATTGCCTTTCTTTGGGATTGGAATAAAAACTGACCTTTCCCAGTCCTGTGGCCACTGCTGAGTTTTCCAAATTTGCTGGCATATTGAGTGCAGCACTTTCACAGCATCATCTTTCAGGATTTGAAATAGCTCAACTGAAATTCCATCACCTCCACTAGCTTTGTTTGTAGTGATGTTTTCTAAGGCCCACTTCACTTCACATTCCAGGATGTCTGGCTCTAGGTGAGTGATCACACCATCGTGATTATCTGGGTCATGAAGCTCTATTTTGTATAGTTCTTCTGGGTATTCTTGCCACCTCTTCTTAATATCTTCTGCTTCTGTTAGGTCCAGACCATTTCTGTCCTTTATTGAGCCCATCTTTGCATGAAATATTCCCTTGGTATCTCTAATTTTATTGAAGAGATCCCTAGTCTTTCCCATTTTGTTGTTTTCCTCTATTTCTTTGCATTGATCACTGAGGAAGGCTTTCTTATCTCTTCTTGCTATTCTTTGGAACTCTGCATTCAGATGCTTATATCTTTCCTTTTCTCCTTTGCTTTTTGCCTCTCTTCTTTTCACAGCTATTTGTAAGGCCTCCTCAGACAGCCATTTTGCTTTTTTTCATTTCTTTTCCATGGGGATGGTCTTGATCCCTGTCTCCTGTACAATGTCATGAACCTCAGTCCATAGATCATCAGGAACTCTATCTATCAGATCTAGTCCCTTAAATCTATTTCTCACTTCCACTGTATAATCATAAGGGATTTGATTTAGGTCATACCTGAATGGTCTAGTGGTTTTCCTTACTTTCTTCAATTTAAGTCTGAATTTGGCAATAAGGAGTTCATGATCTGAGCCACAGTCAGCTCCTGGTCTTGTTTTTGCTTATTTAACTTATATATAGAGTACATCATGAGAAACGCTGGACTGGAAGAAACACAAGCTGGAATCAAGATTGCCAGGAGAAATATCAATAACCTCAGAAATGCAGATGACACCACCCTTATGGCAGAAAGTGAAGAGGAGCTAAAAAGCCTCTTGATCAAAGTGAAAGAGGAGAGGGAAAAAGTTGGCTTAAAGCTCAACATTCAGAAAACGAAGATCATGGCATCTGGTCCCATCACTTCATGGCAGATAGATGGGGAAACATTGGAAACAGTGTCAGACTTTATTTTTCTGGGCTCCAAAATCACTGTAGATGGTGACTTCAGCCATGAAATTAAAAGATACTTACTCCTTGGAAGAAAAGTTATGACCCACTTAGATAGCATATTGAAAAGCAGAGACATTACTTTGCCAACAAAGGTCTGTCTAGTCAAGGCTATGGTTTTTCCTGTGGTCATGTATGGATGTGAGAGTTGAACTGTGAAGAAAGCTGAGTGCTGAAGAATTGATGCTTTTGAACTGTGGTGTTGGAGAAGACTCTTGAGAGTCCCTTGGACTGCAAGGAGATCCAACCAGTCCATTCTGAAGGAGATCAGCCCTGGAATTTCTTTGGACGGAATGATGCTGAAGCTGAAACTCCAGTACTTTGGCCACCTCATACGAAGAGTTGACTCATTGGAAAAGACTCTGATGCTGAGAGGGACTGGGGGCAGGTGGAGAAGGGGGCGACTGAGGATGAGATGGCTGGATGGCATCACTGACTCGATGGACTTGAGTCTGAGTGAACTCCGGGAGTTGGTGATGGACAGGGAGGCCTGGCATGATGTGATTCATGGGGTTGCAAAGAGTCGGACATGACTGAGGGACTGAACTGAACTATAAGACCTTACTGAAGACTTCATGGAAACTCCCAGGTATTGCAACATCCTAATGTTTTCCCCCAAAGGCACTTGAGCCACAGTCTCAGTTGACACACTGTTAGAGTGCCGAGATAAAACAAGCAACAATTTAAACAGCTATTTTCCTACATAATAGATGTCTGGTCCCCTGTAAAAGGCTCTTCTACAGGGTATGACATACATCTGAGGAGGTTGTGCAGAGCACAATGCCTGAAGTCCTATTCATAATGAATATATATATCTGTGGTGGCCCTGGCCCTCTATTTTACCTTTGTTCAGCCAATTTCACATTTTAAGTTATTTCCTTCAATGCCCTTCCCTTTCCTGAAACTAATTTATAAATTAGTCAAGACTGTCATGACTGCAAGGAACAGAAACCCACTAAACTAGCTGAAATACCCAAGAAATTGGTTGGCGTGTGATACTGACAAGACTGGGGGCTTCAGGTATGGCTATATCCAGGAACTCAACCTGGCTATATCCATGACCAACCTAGACAGCATATTAAAAAGCAGAGACGTTACTTTGCCACCAAAGGTCTGTCTAGTCAAAGCTATGGTTTTTCCAGTAGCCATGTAAGGTTGTGAGAGTTGGATTGTAAAGAAAGCTGAGCACCAAAAATATGATGCTTTTGAACTGCGGTGTTGGAGAAGACTCTTGAGAGTCCCTTGGACTACAAGGAGATCAAACTAGTCCATCCTAAAGGAAATCAGTCCTGAATATTCATTGGAAGGACTGATGCTGAAGCTGAAACTCCAATACTTTGGCCACTTGATGCAAAGAACTGACTTTTTGGAAAAGACTCTGATGCTGGGAAAGATTGAAGGTGAGAGGAGAAGGGGACAACAAATGATGAGAAGGTTGGATAGCATCACCAACTCAATGGACATGAGTTTGAGCAGGCTCCAGGAGTTGGTGATGGACAGGGAAGCCTGGTGTGCTGCAGTCCATGGGGTCGCAAAGAGTCGGAAATGACTGAGTGACTGAACTGAACTGATACCCAAACAGTATAATAATGCATGTAGAGTATAACTTATTATTTTTTAAATGGTTTTGAATGTGAAGAAGAGAACACCTTTACTTTAAAATGCCAAGTGTCTCCATCATGATCTCTCTAGGGTCTAACTAAAGAGAATATCCTCTTTTGTCCATTTACTTTTCTGGGTACACTCAGCTTCATCTCTGCATCCTCAACAGCAGTGAGTTTACACAAACATTTTTGAATATTCAATAAATAGTTTTTGAGGAAGAGTCCTCAACAACTAAAATTATAAACAAGTAGGGTAGAGATTTCCTCTGTTTTATTCACTAATATATCCCCTGTGCCAAAATAAGCACCTGGTACATAATAGATTCTCAACAAACATTTATCATAAGGATTAATGAACCATACACAATAAATGAAGCATACATAGTTATAAAAATTATTGGATAATATACCAGTTCTGGATAGATGATATGAGTAAAAGTGAATATAGGTATTTGGGTTATTTCTAATTCTAAATCATAAATAATGAACATTTCTAAGAAACATGATTTTTGTTATAGCTGATTCAAAGCCTTTATGCTATGGCTAAAAATATACAGTAAATTCTAGCTTTTAATGCTGGATATTTTCAGAAAGGGAATGGCAAGAAAGACAGGATAGATGACCTTGATAGCTATAGATGACTTTGATAGCTTCTTTGATGGTGAACACTCAAATTCTATTCTATTATTCAATATTGTGTGCAAATTGGGAGAAAAGAGGGCCTGATGTGATTGATGATCCATCTCTAAGGGAGTTAGCGCAGGGCCAGTTGTTCTGTGAATGACTTTTGCTGATTTAGTCAGCTCTCATTTTTTTTCAATCTTAAATATTCTCATTCACATGAGTGAGTGAGAAAAGGTATCATCTATAATCTAATAGAAAAGAAATTCTGCAATTTTTCAAGAAAATTTCAGCTTAAATTTTTTATAGAGAGAAAAAATTAAGTTTGGAAATCCTCTTTAGAAGCAGTGAAGTTAACTTTTGAGTTATCCAGAATTTCTGGATATACATAAGCATTTACATAATTTTTGAAAGAGACCATCTGGATTAAGGGGGTGTAACAGAGGAAACATTTAAATTTTACCTAGGATGCATTACTCTTTTTTACATATTGTTTCTACTTGCCAAAATGTTAGAGGTAACTTAGAATCTTACATAGGCTGAGTTTTCACAGACTGAAAAGTGAAGTGTAGTGTGAAAGTATTAGTTGCTTAGTCATGTCTGACTCTTTGTGACCCCATGGACTGTAGTCCACCAAGCTCCTCTGTCCATGGGATTCTCCAGGCAACAATACTGGAGTGAGTTGCCATTCCCTTCTCCAGGGGATCTTCCTGACCCAAGGATCGAACCTAGGTCTCCTGCCTCAAAGGCAGATTCGCTACTGTCTGAGCCACTCAACACCAAATCCAGGTTTAAAAGTGGAATCATATTAACACTGATCATTCAAATATAGTTAATTCTTGTGAATTCTAATGCCAAATAGCCAACCGTCTGTAATGTGTCCTCCAAGTAAAGATCCCAGGGTGTCTCTCACATATGTTTACAAATATAAAATATCTTAAACATGGACTCCTCAGTTACCCACAGGAGATGGAATGAAGCCTCTAAAAACTCTGGTTGAGAAGGAGAAATATCATATGACATTCCTTATATGTGAAATCAAAAAAGAAATGGTACAAATGAACTTACTTACAAAATGGAAACATGCTCACAAACTTGGAATGTGAAAACCACTCAGTTGTGTCTGACTCTTTGCAACCCCATGGACTATACAGTCCATGGAATTCACCATGCCAGAATACTGGAGTGGGTAGCCTTTCCCTTCATGAGGGGATTTTTCCAACCCAGGGATTGAACCCAGGTCTCCTACACTGCAGGCCGATTCTTTACCAACTGAGCCACCAGGGAAGCCCAAGAGTATTGGAGTGGATTGCCTATCCCTTCTCCAGTGGATCTTCCCCACCCAGAAACTGAACTGGGTCTCCTTCATTGCAGGTGGATTCTTTACCAACTGAGCTATCAAGGAAGCCTCACAGACTTGAAGAATGGACTCATGATTGCTGGCAGGGAAGATGTGGGGAAGGAAAAGTCAGGGAGTTTGGGATGGGCATGTACCCATTGCTGTATTTAAAATGGATAATCAGTAAGGTCCTACTGTATAGCACATGGAACTCTGCTCAATATTTGGTAGCCTGAATGGGAGGGAGGTTGGGAGAATGGATACATGTATACGTATGGCTAAGTTCCTTTGCTGTTCACCTGAAGCTATCACAACATTGTTTGCTAATCGGCTATACTCCAATACAAAATTAAAAAAAAAAAAAAAAAAAACTCATCGGTTGCTGAGTCATCTCTTCTTGTGGGTTCATTATATCCCTGTATCATATCCTAAAACCATGTATGCATTCATGCTAAGTCTCTGCAATCGTGTCTGATTCTGTTCAGCCCTATGTACCGTAGCTCGCCAGCTCTGTCCATGGGATTCTCCAGGCAAGAATACTGGAGTGGATTGCTATTTCCTTCTCCAGGGCATCTCCCTGACCCAGGGATCGAACCTGTGTCTCCTGCATTGACAGCCAGGTTCTTAACCATTAGCGCCACCCACCTGTATACTTAAAGTATTATACTTGTGAGCTTGATGACGTCGTTGTTTAGCTGCCAGGTCTTGTCTGACTCTTGTGATCCCATGGACAGCAGCATGCCAGGCCTCCCTGTCCCTCACTTGATGGCTTGATGGCTTACTTGCACTCAAATAAAACATTTAGATACATAGTATAATATATAATCTTTTACTCCCCGCCCCCTCACTATTCTGGTGGTCAGGATATGTTTCTTTGTGTACTATCCTCATGATCTCAAAAAATGTGAAAAAGTAATTGTGTCATCCTGCCACCCGCCCCACCCGGCCAACAAAATCTCTGAGAAGACAGCAAAATAAAGAGAACTGAAGGGGAAATAATCTGATTTTAACCATGACTGAAGTCCTGAGAAGGGCTCCAAGCCTCCTATGGCCTTGAGGGCTTCATCCAGGAAGGAAATTAAGATGATGGAAACCCAAAATTGGTTTAAATAAAATCCTGGACTTTTCACTGGAAGTATTTCAGTGTCCAACATGGCACCCAAGAGATATTACTTGCCTCCCTTCTTCTTCTCTCCCAGCTTCTTTAGGGAGATTTTAAAAATTTCTTCTGTAATCTATATAAACCACAAAATTCCTTGAAAATACTATCTGCAAGAAAGCACATTCTAGTTATACCAGCCTATAATCTATAATAATTAAAACTTCAATCCATGTATTATTAGAATTTCAAAGCATATCAAGTGGTATCTTAATTCATATTTAAGCAAAACTTTTAAGAACTTCCTTTCCAATAATGTTGTGCTGTCTCTCTTACACACTGCAGTGGTTCTCAAGTGTTCTGTACTTTTTTTTTTTTAATGATGTTGACCTCCATTCTCCAGCCTCTTTCCCCAAATTGACGCTAATTTTGGATCCCGATGTCTTGGTTTCTCTCCTTAATCTTTTCCGCAGTTCATCTTTTTTTTTTTTTTGCAAGTTCATTAGATTTTCTGAATTTTTTTTTTCTTTTCTTGTTCATTATTATCAGGTTCTGTAAGACAAAGGATGTTCAAATTCAAGGGTTAAACAAGCAAACAAGACTAATAATATATTTTATTTCATGCTCTTCTTGTCACCTGCCTATCTTCCTTCCCTCTATTCAGTTTTTTTTTTGCTTTTCTTCTTCACTGCAAAAATAAAGTTTTCTCCTGTCTATGAAATAAGAGGATACATTTTTCTTAAATATACTAGTGTTAATTGGGTCTGGTAAACATGCAAATATGGATAATTTATTGAAATTGTTGAATTTTCTGGACTCTTTTTCTTAACCAGTGGAGCTCAGTTGTGTCTGCCTTAGATTTCTTCATCACTGCCCTCCTGGATTATGTAATGTTGCAATCTTTTGTCATCCTTTATCTATGTCAATTAAACAGGAACACAGGAAATAAGCAGCATTTCCTTGTTTTCTTACAATGCTTTTCATCTCTTCTTTAGTTGATAAGAGATATCTATAAACTTTAGTTATTTCTCTGGCATGGACTGAAGTTAATTCAAGTAAAGGTTTTAGTATTAAAGACTCACTAAAGCTGGGAAGCTTAAGTGTTTGTTGTCAAGTTTTGAAGGTCACACAGTTCTAATAGAGAACAAGCAGGAAAAAAGAGACCATTGAAAGGATGGCGAAGATCCCAGTGATAGACTGACAGCACTAATGTCACTTGACAGTGTGTTTCCTCCACTCTAACCATGTTTTAGCATGTGTAATGGCATATGGAAATAAATGAAACTTGGGAGAGCATGAAAAATGTTGTAATGTGAGTTGAATTAATTTTAAACCAACTTCATTGAAATATAGATTAAATATAATGAAATGCAACTATTGCAATTGTATATTTCTATGAGATTGACAAGTTTGAAGGGACATGTAACCACCACTACTATCCATATATAGACATTACTCCAAAATATGCATTTGTGCCCTAACATAGTTTATCCTCCAACCTGGCTCTGGTAATCATTGGCCTGTTTCTGTCAGTCATTTTAGACTGAGATGTGTCTTTAATTTTGCATGTAAATGAAATCATAAAGCATATCTCTCTATATTTTTATATCTGACTTCTTTCACTTAGTATAATGCTTTTGAGATTTGTCCATGTTATTGTGTGTATCAGTTGTTTATTATTTTTTAGTGCTGAATAATTTTAATTATATAATATAATGTGTTTATCTCTCCATCAGTTGATGAACATTTGGATTCTTTCCAATTTTGAGTTAAAAGTTCCTGTGAACATTCACATACAAGTGTTCATATGAATATATGTTTTAATTTCTCTTTTGTAGATTCATGGGAGTGAAATTCCTGGGATGTATATTAACTGTACATTTGACCTTTTAAGAAACTGAAGCCATTTTCAAAAGTGATTACACATATATACAGAATCTAGAAAAATGGTTCTGAAGAACTTATTTATGGGGCAACAGTGGAGAAACAGATGTAGAGAACAGGCTTATGGACATGGGGAGAGGAGAGGGTGAGATGTATGAAGAGAGTAATGTGGAAACTTACTTTACCATGTGTAAAATAGATAGTTAATGGGAATTTACTGTATGGCTCAGGAAAGTCAAACAGGGGCTCTGTATCAACCTAGAGGGGTGGGATGGGGAGGGAGATGGGAGGGAGTTTCAAAAGGGAGGGGATATATGTACACCTATGGCTGATTCATGTTGAGATTTGACAGAAAACAGCAAAATTCTGTAAAGCAATTATCCTTCAATAAAAAAAAAACTAATTAAAAAAGTGATTGTAATACTTTACATTCCTATCAGCAATATATAAAAAGTTCATTTTCTTCACATTCTCATCAACACTTGGCATTGCTAATGTTTTTAATTCTATCCTTTTTAATGTGTATATAGTGGTGCGTGCATGTTAAGTTGTTTCAGTCCTGTCCAACTCTTTGGAACCCTATGGACCAGAGCCCACCAGGCTCCTCTGTCCATGGGAGTATCTAGGCAAGATACTAGAGTGGTTTGCCATGCCCTCCTCCAGTGGATCTTCCCGACCCAGGGATTGAACAGCGTCTCTTGCATCTCTTGTATTTACAGGCGAGTTCTTTACCACTACTGCCACTTGGAAGACCATGTGTAGTGGTATCTCATTATAATTTTAGTTTGTATTTGTCTGATAAGTAGTGATTTTGACCATTCTTTTCATAGACTTATCAGTGTATCATATATCATCTCATGTGAGCTTCCCTTTCAAAAATTTTGCCCATTTATTATTGGGTTATTTTCCAACTTATGGAATTAGATTCCTTTATGTACTTTAACTAAAAGAGCTTTGTCAAATATATGTATTGTGATATATTTTCTCCCAGTCCAAAGCTTCCCTTTTTAGTTTCAACAATATCTTTCAATGAGCAGAAGTACTGAACTTTTATGAAGTCCACTTTGAAAGTTTTTTTTTTCTTTTTATGGTTTGCACTTTTCACATCCTATGGAATCTTTGTCTATAGTAAGAGTGTGAAGATTTTCTTTGACATTTTCTTTTAAAGTTTTATAGTTTTAGCTTTAGATTTTACATTTGTGTTGATTATCCTTTAAATTGATTATGCATTTATTATGTGGGGCAAGGGTTGATATTTTTTTCCCTTGCATTGGTGTATCTATTTTTTCCAGCACCACTTGTTGAGAAGACTGTCTCATTTCATCATCTTGGCACCTTTTGGAAATCTATTGACCAAATACCTGGGGATCTATGTGTACAATTTATATTCTTTATGACTGACCCAGATATGATATTGTCCCAGAACTGCAATTCAGTGTTGAATAGAAGCAGTTAGAGTGAGCCTCCATGACTTGTTCTTAACCTTTGGGATTAAGTTGCTAAATTTCTAGCTGGGCTGATTAAGGCCAAAAGATACAAACTATCAATACTAAGAATAAGAGAAAGAGCATCATTACAGATCCTACTGACATTAAAAAGAGAATAAAGAATATTTTGAGCACCTTACTGTTAATATAGTCAACAAGTTACATGAAATGAACCAAGTATTAGGTTGGCCAAACACCTGAGAAAACTTTTTGGCCAACTCAATATTTGAACAACATAACTGTTAAAACTGACTTCACAAGAAATAGAAATCCATGATCAAAAACTTAACACAAAGGAAATTCCAGGACAGGTGGTTTCACAGGTTAATCCTGTTGCACATTCAATAATAACAGTCCTTCAAAAACAAAGATAGGGGAACACTTCCCATCTCATTTTCTGAGGCAAGAGTTATCCTGATTCCAATACCAGACAAAGGCTTTCCAATAAAAAGCATTTGAAGTCAATGGCCCTAGTGAACGTAAACATAGACATAATTAACACAATATTAGCAAATTAAGTTTAGTGGTAAATAAATATATCATAATCCAATTAAATATATCTTAAATCTTAGCTTGAAGTTTTAGTCAAAAGTATATTCCCTGAGAATAGGGTTAAGGCAAGTTGTAGTTTGCTCCTGTGGGTACTTGTTAAATTCAATTGGATAACACAATTTCTCTAGGTTCTATATATTCTTTATGAGATTATTACCATAGCTTTAAGACCCAAAACTACAGACAAGAGATCCCTGTATTTATAATAGCTGTGCCCACCTGTGTATTATGAACTGATTAGTGTCTTCAATGCATTTATTGTCCAGCATGAGATACACATGAGATAGTTAGAAAATTGTGAAGTGGTGCCCATTCTGAAGGGATGGTGTATAACTATAGTGAAAATTTGTGATTCAGGATGTAAGTAGGTCTTTTTAAAGTGGAAGTTTAGATCAAAGTAGAAGGTGGTAACCCATGAAACAGGCAAATTCAGATCCGGGTGTTAAAGTAGTTCTTCATTTTCTCCACAGTCATCAGAATATATTTTGTATCATGATTGCTATGACTGTGTTGTATGATAAAGTTGCAGAATGGGGTTGTTTAAATTTTACATATGGTAGAGTCACTTCCAACTCACTCTCATTTTCATGAGTATTCTGGAATGTTTTCTCAAGTGGGTAGAATAGTGGTAAAGTTACAGCCTAGGAATAGTTTAAAACTAACATTGTATCTTATTTATTATATTTTCCCATAGAATATTCCATCAGCTATTATATCTGTCATGGTTAAGGTGATGAAAAATTAAAATACTTGGTATTCTAGTTTTTGCTAATTCACTTTAGCTGTACTAAGTTTGGAAAAGTATTAATTCACCAACACTTTGAGACCTTGAGAAGCAGATTAGCTGAGAAAAGACACCCCCCCCACCCCTGCAATCTGTTAACTCTGTTTCCAACTGCCACCCTTGATTTTGGCCATGCTGGCAGTAATTAGCAGAAATCTAGTTTTATCTTGACTAGTTCCTATAAGTCTGCTTTACTTGCAGTTTTATTAAATATGCATTTAATGCAACCATTGTCTTATAAGGTTGATTTTGCTACAGCTTTCACATACTTTGTGCAAAATACATCAGGATGACAAGTGAAAAATTTTCCTTTCTTTTCTTGAGGATTGCCAGTGGCATAAAAATTGGTTATTTAAAATCTGACCCATGGTGTCTTAAAGGGCCCTAGTTTAATTATATAGATGACTTACAAATTGGGAAAATGTGATATAATAGAAAACCCTTGAGTTTTATAATCAGAAAGTCTTGAATTTCTATTCTCATTCCCTTAATTTAATGATTGTATGACCCTAGATAAGTCACTAAACCTTCCTGGACTTGTCTTTCCTTATCTGTAAAATGGACGTAATGTCTGTGTTATGGTTCAAGTTTCATTTGTAGTGTCACTTCTTGACTCTACCATCTCAGTGAGATCTTTGTGGATATTTTGTCTGCAGAAAAAAGAGAAAAAACCCACAGCTGCTTCAATCCCATATCATCTTCTTTTTGGTAAAAGGTTCTTCAGTCTTGATAAAAAGTTGGCTCATGGCCTAAAATAAACCAATCAGATATTTTTTTCTTCCACTACTATTATATGGAGAAGCATAGAAACTGGCAATGGTTGTTGCAGAGTCATGCCTTGGTAGGATCCCCAGGTAGATTTTTGATGTCTTGTTTATGAGATTCCAAGATTACAATGTAATCTGTCCTTTAAGAAGCCTGAATACTGTGTTCTTTCTTGGATTCTGTGAATTATCATGATACTCATTTCAGAAACCTGCTTCAGTTTGTCAGAAATAGTTTCTGTGTTTGACATTCAGAAATCTTAACAAAATCTATCCCTTATCAGATGCCTCCATAATGCCCTTCACTCTGGTCTTTATAACACATGTGACAGTTGTAATTGATTTTTCAACATTTATTTCCTTTACCAGAGAGTAAATTCTATAAAAACAAGGAACACTGTCTGCCTCGTTCCTCTGTTTCCCAGTGCTAATCCCCAGCATAGTGCCTGTCACTGGAAATAGTTAATGGTAGATACATAAAGGGTTTTTGTAGAGCTCTCACAGCCCTTAAAAAGTGTGAATACTTCTCTTCCCTCCTGTTTCTATCCTACCCCTGTTCCTTTATTCTAACACCAAAAATGCATCTCTGAAATACTGCAATACCCACATGTCCTTGAGCTTTAAATTGTGCACACATATCTTTCCTCTATTCACCTCCCCAATCAGCGAGTCTTAAAGTTTCTCTTGAAATGAAAGCAGATTCAGCACATGACTTACATGCTTGAAAATCAAAGCCAGGGTCAGTGTCTCTCCTAAGGGGAATATAACGTCCCACATCCTGTTAGTGCCTGGACGTTTTCTGCCAAAGCCTTGTCCTCTGTTCCATCTTCCCTGTGGACATTGCTGTGCAGGTGGCCCCAGTCGTACTGACCAGAGGCCCTAGGAGAAGGTGTGTATAACAAGTCCACACAGGAATTGAACCTACGACCTGGTTCTTATTAGTAAGTCTACCCAGTAGACCTGACTCTAAACTGGTTGCTGAATTTCTCTCAGATCACTCCTGCTATCTTAGCTCCAAGGTCATGAGTCTAACCCTATAAAGATAGTTAACTCAAAAATGTCTTCTTGCCATTTTTAGAATATCTGGAGCAGAACAACCTTGGCCTTGGTCAGTGTTTGGAAAGGGCAGTTGGTTTGGGAGAAAGTGAATGCATTGCTATTCTGGGGAGTTACAAGACAATGTCATGTTTCTTCTTTTTTCATTTTTGGCCAGGAGGCCGGCTTTGCAGTATAGCTATTGGACTATAGATACAGACTTCTGGTCTAGCATGTAGCCAGAACTAAACAGAGGGAAGTACAAATCTACAGAGAACGTAGGACTGTCCACACAGGAGAAGCTAGCTATTTTAAGGAAAAAAGAAGCTGCTTCTAGCTAAATGCCTATTATATGCTGGACACTCAGCTACACATTTTTACTTAGAGTATTTTTGTTGATGTTCTTTCATAGATATTATTTCCCCCATTTTACACATGAGTGAACTGAGGCATAGAGAGGTTTAACTAATATGTCTAGGGTTACCCAGTATAGTACAGAAGTTGGTCATCTCCTTCCATTTTAGAATTCTTCACATCCTTTCAGCAATACTGAATTTCCTGTGTTAACCTATTGCTCCCATGTCTCTATGAGAAATTCTGCTTTGAACTTAGTTTTAGCTGCCATAGACACACAATAGATTGGCCTTTCTCATTAGCCAGTTCCGAAAAATATCAGTCATATTTAATCAAAATTTCATTTCACTTCTCACATCTTTTTTCCAATGTGGCAGGTGTTTATTATTATTTTTTCAGGTTCCATCTTTCTTCTTAGGTCTGGATATGTTCCTTCACAAAGTCTGGGTGAAGCTGATGAATTTGCATTTCCACAAGACCTCTCTGTTAGTCCTACCCTAGCCCCAAACATTCTGACATAGGAGATCCCAAAACACAGATGGAGAAAGACTGTGCCAAGGGCAGAAGGATTGTGTTGCTTCTTTCACTGTGTTTAACTTAAAATCAGAAGTTAAGGAAAGCTGATGCTTGGAAGACATAAGGATTTGGCTTAGATCCTGGCTGTCTCATGGTTTGGGTACATAAACTTGGACAATCTCGTCAATCTCTCAAATTGTCAATTTTCTTATCTATAAAATGAGTACACTAACAGAATCTCCACAAGGTTGCAGAGAGCTTAAAATGAGAGAGATACTATACTTGGCATATAGCAAGTATTTGATAAAAATTTTCTTAAAATTTCTTCCAAATATTGTACTTGCTACATAATACGGAAAACTAAGATCATGGCATCCAGTCCAATCACTTCATGGCAAATAGATGAGGAAGCTGCGACTTTTGGGGGGCTCCAAAATCACTGCAGATGGTGACTGCAGCCATGAAATTAAAAGATGCTTGTTCCTTGCAAGAAAAGCTATGACCAACCTAGATGGCATATTAAACAGCAGAGACATTACTTTGTCAACAAAGGTCCGTCTAGTCAAGGCTATGGTTTTTCCAGTGGTCATGTATAGATGTGAGAATTGGACTGTGCAGACAGCTGAGTGCCGAAGAATTGATGCTCTTGAACTGTGGTGTTGGAGAAGACTCTTGAGAGTCCCTTGGACTGCAAGGAGATCCAACCAGTCCATCCTAAAGGAGATCAGTCCTGGGTGTTCATTGGAAGGACTGATGTTGAAGCTGAAACTTCCATACTTTGGCCACCTGATGCAAAGAACTGACTCATTTGAAAAGACCCTGGTGCTAGGAAAGATTGAAGGCAGGAGGAGAAGGGGATGACAGAGGATGAGATGGCTGGATGGCATCACCGAATCAATGGACATGAGTTTGAGTGATCTCCGGGGGTTGGTGATCAGGGAGGCCTGGCGTGCTGCAGTCCAATTGCAAAGAGTTGGACACTACCAAGAGACTGAACTGAACTGAACAGAACATAATACAGAATAATTCCAAGGTAGAGTTAGTAAGAAAATATGGATTAAAATTAGAAAAAATATTGGGAAAAATGCAGGAATTAGTTATACTTGGAAATTAGAATTTCAGTTATTCCAACAAATGCCTCTTTTTCTGCAGTGCTCTGTGTACTATGCTAGGTGTATTTTGTGGATATATATCAGCCTTAAAACTGTTAGGCAGGTGGGCAAACCATTCCACTTGTTTGTTTTATTGGAGAGAAAATGTTGGATTAAGAGAATTATGATTCTGATCTAATATGGGCACATTTAGAGATGTTTGTTCTAAATTTTCAAAGCTTTAAAATATGAGTACATTACTACTAAAATAAAAGATCTCTTATTTCAACCAAGAAGAAAAATCAGGTAGCCCATATAGATTTGCCCAAATTTGAAATTCCAGGAAATTATCCTGAATATTCTCTCTCCTCATTCTTTTTTCTGTGACTTCAACTCTCTGATCGAAATGAAGCCAATTTATTTTGTGAAGATTTTAATAATCTATTAATTATGATAAGATTGGGTCCTAATGACTGGCTGCTTGAGACTGAGAGACACTGGACTATTTTTATATACTCGCTGCCCTTTCAGTCTGACCTACTTTGACAGTTCAATTAAACCAATTGACTGCTGAAGTTTGTTTATGAGATGGCTAGGGAAGACTGACTATTTGGGGTGTTTGGCATTTGTACAAGATACCGTTTAATAAGTTCCCTCAGTGTATTTCTGGAGTCCAGGAAAATGTCATTCTCTAACCTGTTAGGTAAATCACCGTTGAATATGCGTGTGTGTTTTGGAACTTGCATTCCAAATTTTGTGCTCACACAGAATTTTCCCTTAAAAAAAATGTGCATATAACTTGATTATTGTCAGTCTACAGGTCTCAATTTCATGTAACTTGAATGAGATTAATTAATGTGCTTAATTGTTCCATTACTTTTTCATCCAATGTTCATTCACTCATTTTTTCTCAGTGATTATTTATTGAGCACCTACACTTCCTTAGGTGCTGTAATGGACCCTGGGGATAAGCAGAAAAAAAAAAAAAAGCCAAAAAAGTCTTTAAAAGCAATAGACTGACAAGCAAATAATCAAATCAATGATTTAATAAATAGAATAGCCATATGTATCACAAAGGAAGAACGCGGGTTACTTCTTTTGTTCGAGGTTTTAGCTGTCACAATCTATTAGTAACATTTTCCTATCTCCCAGCATGCATACATGCTAGGGTTCTGTTGTTTCAGTTACTGTTTTATACCAAGTACATGTGAAAAGCACGAAAAGCTGCATTTTTCAGCTTTCTTGAAGATGCGAGTACGGACAAAGGTAACTTCTTATCAGTGACAGGCTGGATCTGTTACTATGAAAATTTGTTAGTGGAAATGTGGGTGGAATCCCAAGATAAAACATAATAATTGTCAACCCACTTGAATAAAGAAGCTATTTCTACTGGCTAAACCTCAGCTTTTATAATCTTGCTTTCCTACTATTAGTGTCAGATATTTGTCCTGCTAATCTTCTGTTATATCCTCAAAGGTTTTTAAGTTTTCTCTATTTCTGCCTGTACACAGATTTATAATTGATTTTCATTTAATTCATATCTAACTTGTAGGAGGGTTTTCTTAACTTTCTAATTCAGGAATAATAGTGGACTAGATTTAAGCAGTTCAGTTTTTACATTCACCCCTTATTTATAAGTACCCAGTGAGAAGAAGTACATTACAAAGGATAAGAGTCATCTGTTGCTAATGATAAAAGTTCTGTGTTTGCATCTCATCTTTGTTACTTGTTGGCCAGTTGACACTGAAGAGGTGATTGATGCATCGATATTTAGTTCATTGGACTGTTCTGAGGATTTCATGAGTTGGCACATAGGAAATATTTAGAAGGGCTTACAAGGAGCTCAGTGGATATTAGTCACTATCTTTATTATGAGTATTGCTGTTATTTTGCCACTAGACATTCAGGGGATGGGGTTTTAGTAGTATTACTTCCAAGAACAAAAGTAGAGTCAGACCCTGCCCTCCTTGTCTCCCAGCCAAATTTTGGACTAAGACAAATATATACTTAGAACCAAAGAAGATTAGAGAATATTGAGTTAGTGCTTAATAATGCCCAAAGCAAGGCTCTCTTGTGGAAGTTTTTACAAACTGAACTCTTCATTTCTTCATCTTCAGAAAGAGGGAGAAAGGAGAATAAAAATTGGGAGGAGGATATACTTAAATGTGGCTTCAAAGACAGAACAGCAGTGCGAAAGAGAGACATGCTGGTTACAGTGGAATCCTGAGTTTCCTTATCAAAACAAAAAAAAAATGGTAGATTGCAGTCTTAATCAGAAGTGCTGCCTAATAAAAAATGGACCATACCAGATTTTAATCAATAATATTAGCAAGTTCTTTTAATCTATGTAGTTACTACAAAGAGGACACACAGAGGTAGAAGTGTGGGGAAAGATTACAAAAATATTCCTTTACCTATGCTATATTCAGGACTTCTTGCAAAATCTTGTCCAGATGCTATAGATTAAGGATTTGAAATCTAATATGATTGATAATAAAATGAACCACATAACTCACTGTTATGAAGGGTTGAGTAAGACATTTTCCATAAGGAAGAATCAAACAAAATTACATAGGCAGTCTGGGCAGAGTTTCAGCTTGTGCAATTTAAGAAGGTTTCCTAGAAGAGGTAACATTTAACAAAAGGCAGAATTTACTATGCATTGGCTTTGTGTACGCAATGTGTTAAGTGCTATACTTATATTATCCCATTTTATTCTCACAAGTACCTTATGAGAAAAAATTGCTTTTCCCATTTTACAAATGGCAAAGGAGGCTTAGAGAGATAAAATAATTTCTAATGTTTACGAGTAGTAACCACCCGAATCTGGTTCAAAGCCAGATTTCCTGAGGATGAGTACCTAACCTCTCCATTCTATTGACTTCTGCTTTGCTCTGCTGTTTCCTATCAGGATAGGAAGGGTCTTATGGAAGGCATAATGGAATAAGTGAAGAAAACAGTGGCTATTTCAATCTGTTTCATAGATTTCAATTAGTGAACACGGCCCAAGGCCTGAGGCTGGCAATGGAGAGTTATAAGACACAGTCACTTCTACTAAGAAGCTGGGAGACAAGGCAATGAATAAAGAGTGTCAGGTGACTAGTACAAAGAGTAAGTTGTGAATATTTCATTGATGACTATTTATTAAGTACTTCCTATATACCAAATTAAAGAGATTGTAAAGATGATTATAATTTCTACTTCTAAAATGTTTCTATAACTTATTAGGTAAGATGATAAATGTACATAAACAACGATAATAGAAGGCAGGATATGTTAAGCTCTAGCAGAGAGGATTAGGAAAAATGGAACCAAGAGAGAACATAGGAAAATAGAAAAGCAAGGCTGTCATCCACTGTACATGGATCGCTTTATATGCTATTGCACTACTTTGGGGTTTACCTCATTGATTTTTACCACCACCCATAAAAGTATAGAAATTTATCCTAATTTTATGCATTAGGACATGAGGGCATATGCAAGGCTGTGTTCCACTTCAGGACAAAAATGAAGGCTGTAAGAAGCAGATCTGTCTAACTGTTTTCTTTGAAGGTAGCATTTGACATTTGATAAAAAAGAGAAATAGATATAGAACAGCATAATATACAGACTCCAGGGTAGTCCCCAGACATTCTCGTCTCCCAGTAGTCACACCCTGGGTAGGTCTATGTCATATGGACTCTAGTAGAGAAAGCGTCTGAAAAAAGTGTTGTGAAAACATCAGTTGAGAAACTTCAGAAGAAAAGGAGCCACATTTAACAAGACAGTTGAGTAGAAATTTGCTGAGTCTAGACTGGATACATCAACTCGTTACAGATCAGAGCTGCACTAAAGATATATTATTCCTCCCTATCTCTAGTCCTCTGCCTAGTGATTCAGCGAATTTCATGGGAGTCTGGAGCCTTCTGGCAATGGACTTATGAAATCCATCCATTCATACTTGGGGTTAAGCAACATATGAACATGTTTGGAGGTCTATGGGGATGATGCAAGAAGGATACAAATACAGAAGTCTTAGGAGAGGATTCATTCAACTGGAGAAAGGGAAGATTTACCTCAGTGAGCCAGACTCCATAATAGAGCCTGAGGATTAGATGGGACAAGTGGTTCTCAGAATAAGTGCATTGCTTTTGTACTTGAAACCAGCCAGAATCAGCCACCCGAGTAGTGTCTATTCTTAGGAAAAGTATCTATTTTAGGAAAAGAACTATTATATATACAAATATTAAAAATAGTTTTATCATCTAGCTGTTCCGTTCAGTTGACTATGAAACCCTGTAAATGAGCAGAACCATGAGATCCAGGAAAAAAGGAAGAGCATTCAGGTGGATTGGAGAGAAATGAGCAGCAAAGGTGTCAGAATTAATGGTGCCAGTAGCAGCCGAAGGGTATCTTAGTGTCCTGAAAATGGATAACTGCATGAGTGAGGTCCATGGTAATATGAGATCTCATTCCAGAAGAAGGCACACAGTGATGCTCCAGGAAAAGACACAAGAAGGAGCCTGGACTGAGCACTGGAGGTAGGGTGACCAGCTATCATATTTTGCCCAGGGACTGAGAAATGTTTTAGAAAGGGGGACTTTCCACACTAAAATGGGAAAGCCCTAGGAAAATTGGGACAGATTCATCACATAAACCAGAAGGATTTGTAAATATAGTGTGATACTAATGGGAACCTTCCAAGAGTTTAAAGGAGAAAGATGACCTCCATAACTGAGGGACAGGATTGTTCCAGAGAGCCAGTGTTTTGCTGAAGGAAGATAACAAGATGATGAAGGCCAGGGAACATGAAATGTGACCTCCTTTCCATACTGATTTATGAAATCTGGGATAATTTAATCCATCTTCAACTTCCCTCTTCTCAAGTCCAAACAGTTGGTTCACTGACTGGACTGAGGGCGTAGTCAGAACTGATTAATACAATTATTATCTAAAAGTGAAAGTCACTCAAGCCGTGTCCGATTCTTTGTGACCCCATGGACTCTACAGTCCACAGAATTTTCTAGGCCAGAATATTAGAGTGGTAGCCATTCCTTTCTCCAGGGGATCTTCCCAACCCAGGGATTAAACCCAGGTCTCCCACATTGCAGGCAGATTCTTTACCATCTGAGCCACCAGGGAAGTCCAGTTATTACTTAAACTATGAGAAATTCTGGTCCATATACAAGGCCAAGCCAGAATTAGTAAGCAAGAATAGAGGCCCAGATGTTATGATAAGTGAGGATGAGGTTTAACCTGAAGCTGCCAAAGACATGAATTCATGATAGAGGGTCACAGAGATGAGGATCTGATGTAGGGAAACAAGATGAATAGCAAGAAAGCAGAGACCAATTGTCTTGGAAGGAGGGGGCAATCATGGGAAGAATGTTGATAAATTACAAAGAATGAATCAGTTTTTATTTAAGTCTCTTTTAGTAGACCAGTTATTGATAGTAAATTATTATGCTGCCCTGTTTTAAAGAGCCAGAGGTAGGAGTACAATGTGAGTCTCTACTTTGAAGGGAAATCTGCAAGTACTACACAATGTCTGGACATATATTAGGTTTTACGTAAATGCTGGCTTTCTATCTTCATTCTTACTGAATGAAGGCGAGCACAGCATTCTCCTGAGTTAGATACCTAGTGCCTAGCTGATCTGATTTTAGTCCATTCTCCAGGCTGCTTCCAGAACTCTCATCTTCCAAAAATAGTACATGACCTTTAAAAAATTACTAGGCATTAACTGTCATTTAAATTATAAGATTCAAAATTCATAGCACCCAAAACCCTTATTAATCTGATTTTGATGTTCTTCTCTAGTACTGATTTCAGCCACTCCTTATATGCACCTTTAAGTATAAACATATCAGCTCTGTCCTCCTTTAAAAATTAAAATCTCCTTCCCACATTGAAAATACATTATTTTCAAGACAGAAAAAAACATGAAATAAAAAAGAACATGAAAGAATAAATTTGAAAAATACTATGCAAAATCTACATGAAAAGCTTAGAATACTACCACGGTACCCAAAATACAAAGAAAATGAAATGAAATACTGTATTCTTGGAAGGACTCACATAATCATACTCATTCCTTTATTCATTCTATAAATTTAATATACAAATTTCATCCATTATTTTCTTAACTGGATAAATTTCATATGAAAAAAAAAAATAAAGTGTCCATGACATTGTTTAAATGCTTGAAGGAAGAGATGGTCCTAATAGATATTAAACATTAGAAAACTAGAATAATTAAAATAGGGTAGTACTGTTATACATATAGACGAGTCAATGTGGTATCACAGAAATTCCAGAAATAGTACCAAATAGATATGAAATTTTAAGTATATGGTTAATGTGACATTGCATCTTGATGAGGGACTGATTCAATAAATGTTGGAATAGTCACCTGTAGAACAATAGAATTGGATTCATAGTTTACGCCTTAATTAACTCCAGATTTAAAACTGAAATATAAACTGCTAAAAATATTAATCAAATAAATGGTGCATAATTTTTAAAATATTTAAATAGTAATTTCTTAGTATTATACAAAGTCCAAAAGTGAAGGGGATAATATAAACTCTGCTAAATGTTATTGAAAAATTTACTAAAAAAACACAATATAGGAAAATGTGAAACTCTGGAAAGCATTTGTTAATCATATCACAGAGAAATGGCTGTGAGCTCTATAAATCTATAAGAAATAGTCTACAAGTTCAATAACTAATGAGCAAAGGAAATGAATAAGCAGTTCACAGAAAAAGAAATACAAATGGCTCTTAAACATATAAAAGCCTGTTCAACCTCATACATCAAAAAAAGAATGTAAACTAAAATTCTCCTAGCCTTTATATTTACCTCTCAGATTGGAAAAGGTCAAAAAGTTTGATTACACACTGTATGTTTGCCAGAGTGTAGGGAAAACCTCACAATTCTCTAGCAGAAGTGTAATTTGGTCTAACTTATGTGAAGAAGTAAAAAGAAAGGCAGTCTCTAATAATTTCATTGCTTCATACATACTTTGAAATTTACAAAAAGAATACTTGAAAAAGTCCAGTAGAATCTATGTAGAATCCTGTTACACCTCCTTTATGCCTTTAATTTATTTTTGTTGGAAATTTGACATAAAGAATCCAGTCATTTCAGAAATGGTAGGAATATGATTCACACATGAATTCTCTTTGTAACAACTTTACCAAACAACTTCACTGCCTCTTCCAAGTGGCTTGTTCTGTGCATTTTAACTATTAAATTCTCTTTCTTGGGTCTTCTCTGGTGAAACAGTAGTTAAAAGTTAGCCTTCTAAGGCAGAGGCTTAGAAGGTTAGTTCAGGCCAGCAGACTGAAGGCCTTAGACGGCTTAGCAGGCTAGTTCAATCCCTGTTTGAGCTAAGATCCCACATGCTTTGGAACCAGAAAACCAAAACATAAAACAGAAGCAGTATTTTAACAAATTCAGTGAAGTCTTTTAAAAAATTGTTTACATCAAAAGATCTTTAAAAACAATTTTCTTCCTTTAGTTGATTCCCGATTTCCAGCTTTCATTTTGCCCTCTGAAGTTGTCATAGATTTCTAATTCTACCAATTCAAAAGAGTATAATGCTAGATTTGAAATTATCAATTACCTATTTTAATAATGAACAGCCCCTCCTTTTTTTTCAGTTTTCAAACAAACATAGCTAAGGTGCTTTTTTCTTTGGGGAAAGTGGGTGTGATCAAAGCCCCCACTAGTCTTGATTAACCAGAGATTATTATTCCATATCCCCATTCCTTGCTAGAGTCTGCACAAAGCAGACTCTTCCAGGCCCCTTTATGCAAGGCTCACAAAGAAAGCTCTAAGAAGTGGAGACTCATGTTTCACCTGAGGCTGGATGAGCGACTTGCCCAGGGCAGTGCCTTAATCAGAGTTTTTGCGATTTAGCAAGGGAAATGTCAGCTTTGCTGCTACCCCAGGAAGAAGCATATAATGAGCAAGTAGAGGGATCTCTTTTGGTGATGGTTACACAAGTGCCTTTGATGATGAGAACAAAGAGATGCAAATGAAAACTAGGGACAGCCTTCTGTCTATAAATGTTTCTGGCATCTGAGATCTTTTTTCTCAGCTTTAGTATCAAAGAAATACATGAAGCAAGAGCCCCACAACTAGTGGTCCCTCAGGGGAACCTGGTTACCTGTTGAAGTGAGGAGACAGACACTTCAGGTAAAGATGGAAAATGTAGGAAGTTGATTTTATCGAACCTCCATGGAGATGGGAGGAGTGTCATTATATGTGGAAGGCTGCCAATTAATTCTCCCCACATGACACAGTTGAATAACTGAAAATGCTAATCAATAATGTCCTTGGAAAGGAAGATCTTTTAGCAAGCTGTATTCTTCTTGAGCTCATTTCTACTCCTGGGGACAGTTGTTTAAGTAGGTCTTCATTATATGAATAACTATCTAGTCTGGCTAAAGTAGCACTGAAAATAGTAATGAAACAAGGCACTTTTTTTCCTTGGAATCTTGGATTTTAAGTCTCAGTCATGGGCCTAAGTAAGTTCTCAGGTCAAGCAAAATAGACTTTATTCAAGATTGTTGCAATAAAAGAAACAGATTGAATTCAACTCTACTGAAACAGAAGGTAGGAGAGGTTTTAGGCATGTGGGTGAGCTTGAGAAAGTAAAGAAGGATTTTGGTGAGGAGGTTGGTCAATATGATGAGGCCTCGGTGTTTGCTACTTAGTACTTATCAAAATTAAGCTCTTATCCTCCCACAGACACTGTAAAACAAGGGTACTATCTTTCATGATGATTACATTTCAAAGGTGTGACCAGGTCCTTGAGACTCAAGACATTTCTGGGTGTAAATCTGGCAAAGGATTGGGTGAAGATTTATATCTCAAACGGGCAGAGAAAGGATTTACAATCACAGGTTTTCTGAAATAGATGCTCTAAGAAAGGGGAAGTCAGGGACCTATGTCAGGAAGAAAACTAAACTTTAGTCAAACTGGATGGAAACTTAAGGCCGTCTTGTTCGGGGAGCTCTATCCTCAATTCTTTTTTTTTTTTAATTTTATTTATTTTATTTTTATTTTTACTTTATTTTACTTTACAATACTCTATTGGTTTTGCCATACATTGACATGAATCCGCCACAGGTGTACAAGAGTTCCCAAACATGAACCTCCCTCCCACCTCCCTCAATTCTTGATGAGACTAGAGAGGAAAATAATTCTAATTTTGAGGAACTCAAGAGAAGTCAACCTTCCTAGTAGCCAAATATAGAAGATCCTGTTTTAAAAGCTTAAAGCTGGACTGTGAACATTGTTGAGAACAGTAAAGATTTGGCAAATGAGGACTCCTACCTCTTGGCAGAAAACAATTTCTCACCAGGTTGTGCATCCCTGACTCTGTCACCTTACATAAAACAACTCCATATGCAGACAGTTGAGCCTTAGAGACTGGCCTGAAAGGAAAGACGCAGGAAGGAGAGAAACAATTTGTGGGCATCTAAAGTTAGGTGCCTATGCATACTGCCTCATTTAGTTCTATCAGTGAATCTTGAGAAGAATTTATTAGTAACCTATGCAGCATATGAGGATGTTGAGTTTTGGGGAGGGCCTATATTTTGCTCATGGCTCCACAGCTAATACACCCCACAATCAGATATTAGTCTAGTTCTTTCTGACGCTTAAGTTATCTCTGTTTTGAGTAGGTGTGAACATGTGTGTCCTGGAAAGTGTGGGGCATGGTAGTAATAGTCCTGTGTTTATGCCTTGAGCATTTAGTGATCACCGTAGAGAAGGGACATATAGGCCAGTCCACCATCAGTCTGTTCCCTACCCCATGGACAGTAGAGCCTGGCTTTATGACCGAGCAACTAACACTTTCACTGTTTTCAATGTCTTCTTGCTTGTAATTTCTGCAAAAAAAAATACTTTGCCTCTCCGCACTTTTTTCAACTGCTGTTCAGTTGCTAAGTCTTGTCCAGCTCTTTGTGACCCCATGGACTATAGCAGCCAGGCTTCCCTGTCCTTCACTATCTGCCAGAGTTTGCTCAAGCTCATGTCCATTGAATTAGTGATACCATCCAACCATCTCATCCTCTGCCGCCCGCTTCTCCTCCTGCCCTCAATCTTTCCCAGCATTACAGTTTTTTCCAATGAGTTGGCTCTTCACATCAGGTGACCAAAGTATTGCAGCTTCAGCTTCAGCATCAGTTCTTCCAATGAATATTCAAAAAGTTGATTTCCTTTAGGATTGATTGGTTTGATCTCCTTGAGTGCAAGGGACTCTCAAGAGTCTTCTCCAGCACCACAATTCGAGGGCATCAGTTCTTCATCATTCACCCTTCTTTATGGTCCAATTCAATTATCTGTACATGACTACTGGAAAAAACATAGCTTTGACTACATGGATTTTTGTTGGCAAAGGATGTCCCTGCTTTTTAATACACAAAGTTTGTCATAGCTTTACTTCCAAATAGAAAATGTCTATATTTTGTATTTATTTAACTCGAGTTCGATCCCTGGGTGGGAAGATCCCTTAGAGAAGGAAATGGCAATCCACTCCAGTACTATTGCCTGGAAAATCCCATGGACAGAGGAGCCTGGTAGGCTACAGTCCATGGGGTTGCAAAGAATTGGACACAACTGAGTGACTTCACGTTCATGTTCACGTTCAAATTGAACTTTTCTTCTTTTTTATTTTTAGGAGTTCTTTAAGTACAAGGACGTCGGCTCCTCAGGTTTTTTTTTTTTTCCTATAATATTGATTTCCGTAAGCAAAGTTGAGGGTCCCTAGGACTGCAAGGATATCCAACCAGTCCATTCTGAAGGAGATCAATCCTGGGATTTCTTTGGAAGGAATGATGCTAAAGCTGAAGCTCCAGTACTTTGGACACCTCATGAGAAGAGTTGACTCATTGGAAAAGACTCTGATGCTGGGAGAGATTGAGGGCAGGAGGAGAAGGGGATGACCCAGGATGAGATGGCTGGATGACATCATGGACTCGATGGACGTGAGTCTGAGTGAACTCTGGGAGATGGTGGTGGACAGGGAGGCCTGGTGTGCTGCCATTCATGGGGTCGCAAAGAGTCAGACATGACTGACTGACTGAACTGAACTGAAGCAAAATTACAAAATATGTAGTTGAATATATTACTGTTTCTTACAATTATTTCTAGATTAAATCATATTTAAGATTCCCTCACTTAAAGATTGTAAAGGAATGCATAGATTTTTCTTCTTATACAACATAGTTTTATATTTAGATTTTTGATCAGTTTGCCTTTACCTTGTGTGTGTATAAAGTATGAGAGACGAATGTAGATTTATCTTTTTTCTCAAGTGACTCTTTGTCCTAACACAATTTTTTTTTTAAGTTCTTTTTCCTCCCTTAATTTGAGATGCCACCTTTATAATGGTGGCAAATGGTCACATACACTTTGGTTTATTCACGATTTTTGGTTGTATTTCTTTGGTATCTCTTTTTGATTCAATAACTGATATATATTTAAGGAATTTGCATCTGCTGAACAGTGAAGAAGTCAGTATCATCTGTTCCAAACTGGCCCGGAATCCCTTGAGGACTGAGCCCCAGTGCCCAGTTTATATCAACATTATGCTGGATATTTGCTAAAACTTTAGATTACTGGGCTCTGATTCCTAAGAAAATCAGAATCTTTCAGGACAGGGTGTTGGGGAATACATATCTTTTAAATTATAAGAACTTAATTTTTTTCCCAAAGACAAATATCCAAATATTTTAATCCATTTTGCCAATCATTTTTTATATGTCAATGATTTTTATCATTTTTCATAATAAATTATTTTTTCCTATAGCAAAATAGTTTATTTTTTCTTATTTTTACTTGGACGATAATTGCTTTATAATGTTGTGTTCTACTGTACAACAATGCAAATCAGCCCTAAGTATATGCATATATATGTATATATATATATATCTCCCCTCTATCTTAGGGCTTCCCTGGTGGCTCAGAGGTTAAAGCGTCTGCCTGAAATGCGAGAGACCCGGGTTCGATCCCTGGGTCGGGAAGATCCCCTGGAGAAGGAAATGGCACCCCACTCCAGTACTGTTGCCTGGAGAATCCCATGGAGGGAGGAGCCTGGTAGGCTACAAAGTCCATGGGGTCACAAAGAGTTGAACAGGACTGAGCAACTTCACTTTCACTTTCACTTTCCTCCCTCTTAAGCCTCTCTCCCCTCTCCACGGCGTCCCACCCCTCTAGGTCATCACAGAGTGTCAGGATGGGCTCCCTGTGTTATATAGCAGCTTCCTCTAGCTATCTACTTTAAACATGACAGTGTATATCTCAATGCTAATTTCTCAGTTCATCCCAGCCTCTTTTTCCCTCTTTTTCCACAAATCCCTTCTCTGCATCTGTGTCTCTATTCCTGCCCAGCAAATAGCTTCACAAGTACCACTTCATGTCTTTATGTATGATATTTGTTTTTCTCTTTCTGTCTTTACTTCACTCTATATAACAGGCCATAGATTTATCCAACTCAGTCAACTGATTCACATTTGTTCCTTTACATGGCTAAGTAATATTCCACTGTATACCTGTACCACAACTTCTTTATCCATTCATCTATTGACGGACATCTAGGATGCTTCCATGTTTTAGCTACTGTAACTAGTGCTGCAATGAACATTGGGGTACATGTGCCTCTTTGAATTATATTGTTCTCAGGGATATGCCCAGTAGTGGGATTGCTGTGTCATATGTTAGTTTTATTCCTAGTTTTTTAAGGACCAAGGGCTTCCCTGATAGCTCAGATGGTAAAGAATCTGCTTGCAATGCAGACCTGGGTTCAACCCCTGGGTCAGGGAGATCTCCTGGAGAAGGGAATGTCAATCCACTCCAGTATTCTTGCCTAAAGAATTCCACAGACAGAGGAACCTGACAGATTACATGAGGTGACAAAGAGTCAGACACAACTGAGTGACTAACACTTAGGGGATGACATTTAAACATAAGCTTACCAATCAGTTTTCAGGCAAGGTTTAGAGGTGGAAAGAAGGCAAATTCAAACATTTTTCTAATGTGTATCCATTTCATCCCTTGTCTACCTAAATGCACAGAAAAGCATTTCATTTCACTGTATAAGCCATAAAACCAGGATGGAGCTATTATATCTCAAAATGCAACATTTTTTGACCACTACCCAAATCAATAGGTATGATTTCCTTTGGTATCCCTTAATGACATAGGTAAGACTGAGGTAGTCCAGGCAGGAGAGTTAGCCAAGTGGACAGAACCAGGAGGACTAAGTGATTATTTGAATTCCTCTGTCTCAGTTTTGGCCAAAGTATTTTTATCTTCATCAACACATGAAGAATGCCTAATCTGTACATCCAGAAAACCAGTGCCAGATGGGTAGGGGTCATTGCGTGAGCATGTTCACTAACCATATTTAGAATCAACAAATAAAGATAAGTGATGTTGCTTGTAAAGTCATAATAAGGATGAAAATAGAACCAATCAGAGGAAGGCAGTTCCTCACTAAAGGGCTTAAGAACCCAGTACTTCTGTAGTTCAATGTCCCTTACTCCTGCTTCAGGGTGCATGAAATCCCTCTGCTTGTCTAAAGCTTGAAGTCTCTGGCTGAAACTTATGGACATTGCCTTAGCTAAAGGCCCAATGTAGGAATTTATCTACAGTGGCTGTCTAATTGCTGGGGATGGAGAAAGATCATCCTTCCTCCAAGATGCTTAATGAACCAATTTAGAGACACACCTAGACTAGACATTAAGGTTCTGTAGCATTTTTCATACTCTGGAAGAATGTATAAATGGTTTAAGAGGGAAAACTTATGAAATTTTTGAAATATTTTCCATTAAAATGGAAATGTAAAAAATATTGAAATATGAATATTTTCATATGCAATGTTGAATAATTCTCTTAAACTTATATGCAATTTAGATTACATTTTTTGGTTACAGTTATATAGAAATCAGTACAAAAATGGAAATCAAAAGAATCAGGCTATTTTTCAAGAGTTACAGAAATTAGAGTCAAGGAGAAATTCTTGCTTGTCTTTCCTTTAAAAAGGCTGTAGCATTTCTTGGAAGGTATAATTCCAGACAAGTCTCCTGCCACAGCATGAAGAAAGAACAACCTCTCATCCCTAATCTTCTTCATAGAAGTGGAGATGGTGAGACTTCCTTGGTAGTCTAGTGGTTAGAGCTTCACCTTCCAGTGCCGGGGGTCATGGGTTTGATTCCTGGTCAGGCAGCTAAGATCCCACATGCCCCAGGACTGAAAGAGCAAAATAATATTGTAACCTTAAACATTAATTATTAATGTTAAATATTATAACATTAAATATTAATACTAAAAGAGAAAAAATATTGTGACAAATTCTACAAAGACTTTAAAAATGGTCCACATCAAGAAAATCTTTCTAAATAGAAAGAAACGAATGGACATGGTGATGCTTATGGTAGATTGCAATTAGAGTAGTCAGATTCAAAGAAAGCATAGAAGACTTTGATGTACAGGTGGATAACACAGTGGATCAGTGGGAAAGAATGTGCCTGCCAAAGTAGGAGACATGGGTTTGATCCCTGAGTAAGGAAGATCCCCTGGAGTTGGAAATAGCAACCTACTCCAGTATTCTTGCTTGGGAAATTTCATGGACAGAAGAACCTGGCAGGCTACAGGCCCCGGGGTTGCAAAAGAGTAAACACAACTTAGTGACTAAACAATAAACAACAAATGTGGGATAAAGGTCCAAAACTTCTATGTGAGGAGAAGAGAAGCCAAAGGGATGCAGAAGAAATAAAGCCGAGGGCTGGAAAGAGGAGCTTTATGCTCAGGGTCTCAGGACCACGGTTGTCAAGGGTCCGCAGACTGGTGGAGGGTGTGGGACCAGGAGGAGTCAAAACTGGAGGAACAGACTGGTGGTGGCTTGCTGTGCTCTGCTGTGGAGGGATAAGGACAAGAGCGTAGACACAGACGTGGAAGAGACAAACTATTTAATCCCGGGCACAATACGGGTACTGATCAAGGAAAGTGGCAGACTTCAGCACAGTAGGATCCTGGAAGCACAAATGTATTTGGCTACTGGACTTGTCGGGGATCTGTGGGGGATTCTAGGGGGAAGTTTGTGACAGTAGAAGGACCCTTGAAGGCTCAGGGCAATAGCTAGCTCTTTGCCAAATGTATAATAGTATTTCAGTAATTATTTTGGTCACCAATATAGCTCTATTGATACATTCAGCAGACTATCAGAGTATCAGAAGATACACATCCTCTTCTGTGCTGGCTTTTGCTGTGAATTCGAGCATACAAATGCCACAAAGGGGTTAAGGTATTGTTAAATCTGTGTGTTTCAGAAGATGTTGGCTACAGGTGAGATAGATGAGCCGTTTGATTAAAGAATTCCAGATTAAAACAATTTCATTCTCCAAGAGTAACAGCTCACACAATTCCAAAATGTGTGAGATACAAAAGATACATGAATTGGCAGAAAAGAAATTCTAAAACAAATCTGGACACATGCTTTCATTTGCGCAACACTCCATTTTTCAATGACACGATATACTCAAAACCGACTTAAAAACTCAACTCAACTCCCAGTGGGTCTCAGTGATTGATCACAAGTAGCATGAGGGTATTTATATTTGACCTTTACTACAATTTCCAGCCTATCTTTATATTGTGCTGTGTATTTCCACACAATTTATCGCCTTTGATCTTACTGAAAACACTATGAGCTACTTTAAAAATAAGAAAACAAAGGACCCTTATTGAAACTTTCTTGGCTCATCCCATTTTATCATTGAAATAACACACTGAGGTAGACATTTTACAGGTAAGAATATTGAAGGATTTGAAGGTGTTTTGTAAATAAGGGGAAGAACTAGGGTTGGAAACCTGCTTGTCTGACTGTTTTTCTGTTACTCTCTGCCAGAAGCTAGACTATTTCAATGTTTTGTGACCCATGAAATCTACAGTGATCTTGACCTAGCACCTTTCAAGTGCTCCATAATCTAGACCATTTTCTGAAAGGTAGAAACTTCTAGAAACTTCTCAATCTTCAGGGAAACTTCTGAGCATTTTAGTGTTAGTCTTCATTGCTGATTGTAAATGTCCATTCTATCATCCCCAGTGTATTAAGTGTATTAAGTGGTACACTTAATAAATCATCTGTTGGTCTACAAACTGAAGAGGGACAAAGCTGTAAAGAATGTATGTGTACAGGGTGTCTATAAATTCAAACTCATGTCCATTGAGTCGGTGATGCCACCCAACCATCTCATCCTCTGACGTCCCCTTCTCCTCCTGTCTTCAGTCTTCCCCAGCATCAAGGTCAGCATCATCCTCAGGTACTACAGTTAAAATATCATCTGTTGGTCTACAAACTGAAGAGGAACACAGCTATAAAGAATGTATCTGTACCGAGTGTCTATAAATTCTTCACAGAGGTGAGTTCTTACGACTGGAGTGAGGCTGACGAGGGTCAAGGAGAAATGCTTCTAGTGAGAGAGATGTTGAAAACAAGCCCAAGGTGACAATCAATATGGGTGGAGATACCAACGAGCTTGTCTTGTCGCCCTAGCATGAAATACACCTGCTGAATAGTGGGAAAAAATGATCAAGCTCTATGTAGTATTAAATTGCAGAGGACATATGACATGATATAAACTTACATGAATGAATGTGAGACAAGCCTGGCGTTCTACATAACTTTTTATGTCACCTGTAGCCCTGAAGCTGAACATTTTGTACAATTTAATTCATTCACTCTAAGTTTTATTCCAGAGAACTATGCCAGAAATCTTGATTAGTGGCCTACGTTTATTGGCTGAAAATCAGTAGTTTTCTTTGGGGTGAGGTGGGGGATGGGAGCCTGTTCAAGCAAATTCATCCTCCTCAATAAGCTTGAACCTTATGTCTGAACCTCATTTTTCTCTCTGTCCTTATAATACTTTCCAAAGTGAAACTGACATGAAGTAGGGGCACCTAGTCCCCTTTCGCTGTCCAAGCCTTGTAGATCCCTTTGAATTTCCTTACTGCTCGCTCATTTCACAGAAGGTTTCAAAGGGCTTCCTGGGAAACAGCCTTCCTGCCACATCTTGTTGACCTACTCTCGTTTTGTGGCCACACTTTTCAAAAATCATTACCTCTTGTGGAGACAAATTCATCATAAGCCTCTTGCAATATACCTCCAGCCATGACACTTTTGGACTGACATTTATTCACAGATTGACTATAAATAGGCAGCAATTTACACCCAATTAGATGTGGAGGGGAATCTGGGGTTGCAAGAAAATTTCCATTCACTCAGTATGCAGTGTCCGTGTGATGGCTGAGTGACTGATGTTGCTGTCATTTGCTAAGATTTTCTTATCTAATTTCCATTCAAACACTCTTAATTTGAGCAGAGCCTTGGGAATGACTTAAGACAGGGTAATTAATTGGAGCATAGCATCTTTGAGGAAAAAAAAGCAAAACTGTTTACTCCTTTTCTTTTAAAAAATGTCTGAATAATGAGAATATATTATCATCATTTAACTTCCCCGAAATTCTTATTAATTTATTCTTATTAAATTAAAATCACCAGGGCTATGTCTTCCCTAACTAAGAAAATGTAATTCAAATATTAAGCTGCATACTTTGGTCACCCCTAGGAATCACAAATTAGTTTCAACTTGGGCTGGGTAAAATGAGCTGCTGGCTTTGGAGAATGGATGAGAAAGACATGTAATAGTCAATGGGTGGGGGTGGGGGGGGGCTTTGATCGTACAGCATCTAATAACTGCTGTTCAAAAAATCTCATTTAAAATGAGAATGTTGAATTCCTAAGCTTCCATAAGACCTAACAGTGATTAGCTCAAAAGAATCTAAACTGTTGCTAAGAATTGATTATTATGAGGAGAAATCGAAAGAGAGTTTTATCAAATTAAGGCAATGAACGGTGTTATTCAGCCCAAACAGAGAAAGGAGATATTTATTTAATCCAATAGTTTCAGAAAGGATTACATTTCTATACACACATACAGATCATGTGCATTTTTAGTCTATGAAGCATTAAAATAAAAAAATAATTGCTCAAATGGCACAGAACCTCGTTTTACCATGCCAGAGACATTTTGAGATCTTGTAGAACAGTACTTTTTGAATTTTAATGTCCATCCGATCACCTGGGGATCTTGTTAAACTGAGGATTCAGATTCAGTAATCTGAGGTAAAGCATGTGATTCACATTTCTAGAAACTTGCCTCTTGATGCAGATGCTGCTGGTTCTTGAATCAACCATACTTTGAGTAGTGAAGTCTTAGAGCATCTGGGTCATGATTACGAAAATCAGTTACCATTGTATGGGGGTAAGCTAGCTAATACTGTGTGCTGATTTATATGATATATGATAAATAGTGCTGTGATATAGTCATTGATATAAAGAGAGAATAGTTTCAAAAGTAGAAAAGCTAGGAGATAGAAAATACTGCTGTCGAATCTTGCCTCTACTACAAATAAACATTCCTAATGTATGTGTAGTACTTTACATTTTGCAAATTAATTTTACCTAGTATATGTCACATGGTTTTATGTTGATCCTCTAAAAACCCTATGAAATCAAGCAGGCAGGGGCTAGAAAAGGAAGAATTGGAGAACCCCAGAGTTAGTAGAAGGAAAGAAATCTTAAAAATTAGGGCAGAAATAAATGCTAAAGAAACAAAAGAGACCATAGCAAAAATCAACAAGGCCAAAAGCTGGTTCTTTGAAAGGATAAATAAAATTGACAAACCACTAGCCAGACTCATCAAGAAGCAAAGAGAGAAAAATCAAATCAATAAAATTAGAAATGAAAATGGAGAGATCACAACAGACAACACAGAAATACAAAAGATCATAAGAGACTACTATCAGCAGTTGTATGCCAATAAAATGGACAATGTGGAAGAAATGGACAAATTCTTAGAAAAGTACAATTTTCCAAAACTGAACCAGGAAGAAATAGAAAATCTTAACAGACCCATCACCAGCACGGAAATTGAAACTGTAATCAGAAATCTTCCAGCAAACAAAAGCCCAGGTCCAGACGGCTTCACAGCTGAATTCTACCAAAAATTTCGAGAAGAGCTAACACCTATCCTACTCAAACTCTTCCAGAAAATTGCAGAGGAAGGTAAACTTCCAAACTCATTCTATGAGGCCACCATCACCCTAATACCAAAACCTGACAAAGATGTCACAAAAAAAGAAAACTACAGGCCAATATCACTGATGAACATAGATGCAAAAATCCTCAACAAAATTCTAGCAATCAGAATCCAACAACATATTAAAAAGATCATACACCATGACCAAGTGGGCTTTATCCCAGGGATGCAAGGATTCTTCAATATCCGCAAATCAATCAATGTAATTCACCACATTAACAAATTGAAAAATAAAAACCATATGATTATCTCAATAGATGCAGAGAAGGCCTTTGACAAAATTCAACATCCATTTATGATAAAAACTCTCCAGAAAGCAGGAATAGAAGGAACATACCTCAACATAATAAAAGCTATATATGACAAACCCACAGCAAACATTATCCTTAATGGTGAAAAATTGAAAGCATTTCCCCTAAAGTCAGGAACAAGACAAGGGTGTCCACTTTCACCGCTACTATTCAACATAGTTCTGGAAGTTTTCGCCACAGCAATCAGAGCAGAAAAAGAAATAAAAGGAATCCAAATTGGAAAAGAAGAAGTAAAACTCTCACTGTTTGCAGATGACATGATCCTCTACATGGAAAACCCTAAAGACTCCACCAGAAAATTACTAGAGCTCATCAATGAATATAGTAAAGTTGCAGGATATAAAATCAACACACAGAAATCCCTTGCATTCCTATACACTAATAATGAGAAAGTAGAAAAAGAAATTAAGGAAACAATTCCATTCACCATTGCAACAAAAAGAATAAAATACTTAGGAATATATCTACCCAAAGAAACTAAAGACCTATATATAGAAAACTATAAAACACTGATGAAAGAAATCAAAGAGGACACTAATAGATGGAGAAATATACCATGTTCATGGGTTGGAAGAATCAATATAGTGAAAATGAGTATACTACCCAAAGCAATTTACAAATTCAACGCAATCCCTATCAAGCTACCAGCCATATTTTTCACAGAACTAGAACAAATAATTTCAAGATTTGTATGGAAATACAAAAAACCTCGAATAGCCAAAGCAATCTTGAGAAAGAAGAATGGAACTGGAGGAATCAACTTGCCTGACTTCAGGCTCTACTACAAAGCCACAGTCATCAAAACAGTATGGTACTGGCACAAAGACAGACATATAGATCAATGGAACAAAATAGAAAGCCCAGAGATAAATCCACACACATATGGACACCTTATCTTTGACAAAGGAGGCAAGAATATACAATGGAGTAAAGACAATCTCTTTAACAAGTGGTGCTTGGAAAACTGGTCAACCACTTGTAAAAGAATGAAACTAGATCACTTTCTAACACCGCACACAAAAATAAACTCAAAATGGATTAAAGATCTAAATGTAAGACCAGAAACTATAAAACTCCTAGAGGAGAATATAGGCAAAACACTCTCAGACATAAATCACAGCAGGATCCTCTATGATCCACCTCCCAGAATTCTGGAAATAAAAGCAAAAATAAACAAATGGGATCTAATTAAAATTAAAAGCTTCTGCACAACAAAGGAAAATATACGCAAGGTGAAAAGACAGCCTTCTGAATGGGAGAAAATAATAGCAAATGAAGCAACTGACAAACAACTAATCTCAAAAATATACAAGCAACTTATGCAGCTCAATTCCAGAAAAATAAATGACCCAATCAAAAAATGGGCCAAAGAACTAAATAGACATTTCTCCAAAGAAGACATACGGATGGCTAACAAACACATGAAAAGATGCTCAACATCACTCATTATCAGAGAAATGCAAATCAAAACCACAATGAGGTACCACTTCACACCAGTCAGAATGGCTGCGATCCAAAAATCTGCAAGCAATAAATGCTGGAGAGGGTGTGGAGAAAAGGGAACCCTCCTACACTGTTGGTGGGAATGCAAACTAGTACAGCCACTATGGAGAACAGTGTGGAGATTCCTTAAAAAATTGCAAATAGAACTACCTTATGACCCAGCAATCCCACTGCTGGGTATACACACCGAGGAAACCAGAATTGAAAGAGACACATGTACCCCAATGTTCATCGCAGCACTGTTTATAATAGCCAGGACATGGAAGCAACCTAGATGTCCATCAGCAGATGAATGGATAAGAAAGCTGTGGTACATATACACAATGGAGTATTACTCAGCCATTAAAAAGAATTCATTTGAATCAGTTCTGATGAGATGGATGAAACTGGAGCCGATTATACAGAGTGAAGTAAGCCAGAAAGAAAAACACCAATACAGTATACTAACACATATATATGGAATTTAGAAAGATGGCAATGACGACCCTGTATGCAAGACAGGAAAAAAGACACAGCTGTGTATAACGGACTTTTGGACTCAGAGAGAGAGGGAGAGGGCGGGATGATTTGGGAGAATGGCATTCTATCATGTATACTATCATGTAAGAATTGAATCGCCAGTCTATGTCTGACGCAGGATACAGCATGCTTGGGGCTGGTGCATGGGGATCACCCACAGAGATGTTATGGGGAGGGAGGTGGGAGGGGGTTTCATGTTTGGGAACACATGTAAGAATTAAAGATTTTAAAATTTAATAAAAAAATAAAAAAAAAAAGAAATCAAGCAGGCATTTTATTTTCATTTTCCTTATGAATATCCTGAAAGTAAAAGTTGATGTGATTTGCACAGTTTTGCATTATCATTCAGCAAGAAAGCCGTGACTCAAACTAATATCTCCTGACCATAAGTACAGTGTTCTTTCTACTAGCAGTGATTTTGCATGGAATATATGACTTCTCTAGTCCTTCTCTTATTTATGAAATGGGTGATCCAGGTTCAACTAGATCAGTGGTTATCAACCTTCACTGTGCAACCAAATTACCCTAGGAGCACAAGAAATCATACCAGTGAGATCCCTTTTACTGCAGTCTCCAGGAATGAGGCTAGAGTACCATTTCTTTACATCTTCTAAGCTGATAAGTTGATTCTGATACAAGTGATGACTGAGAACCAAATGTATTAGATACTCACAAAAGCATTTTTCAAGGTAAGCCATGTTCCTTTCTTCTTCAGGAAAATCTACCATTGACTTTGTTTAAAAAGGTGAAATTGCGGTTTAGCAAGCTTTTACTTTTTGTCTTATTGCACAGGGCTCGAAAATTTAGATAGATTTCAGCTAATGCCTTTTAAAAAGATCCCTTTCACTCAAACAAGTGAAGGCTTCAGTTTGCTCCCTATATCCACACTCTATGCAACATCAGTATTTGTGAGTTTCCTATTTTTCCTTTGAACTTGGCACTGAATAGTTAGGCTTTTGCTTGGGCTCTCATTGAAGTGCATGTCTAAACCCTCCTGATTGCTTCCTGGCATGATTGTTGTTTTCTTTGTGGCCTCTGTGACTTGAAGGAGAATTTGGACACAAAGTAAAAGTAAACATACCTAGATTACCTGAGATTTCTGTGTCAGAAACTGGTAACGTAAACGGTTTAGAAATAGTCTCTTCTCAAGAGTTAAAATTTCAGTGCTGAGTCTCCTTGCTGCAAATTTTGGAAAAGTTCAGGTTGTTGGAAGCAGATGGTTGTTTTTCTTTTACAGAATCTTTGGCTATTTTATAGTTGTCACAAGATCAAGGGGACAGAATTAGTCAACAGCTTTCCCTCATAGTTTCCGTTCTGTTGATAATTTTTCAAAAGTTGAAGAGACAGGAGGAAAATGGAAGCTTTGAACACTTGGGAGGATCCAAGAGGTGGTTATGCCTTCCTAGGGGTAATCCTTGATTACCTGTAACATAAGAAGGTTCTCAATAAAGCCATCCCTTCCTGATGGCTTCTTTATTCTGAGTGATGTTACTGTATCAGTGATACGTCTCTTGAGTTTCTCTAGAAGAGTTCAGGGCTTGAGGCATAACAGACCCAAAACAGCTTGTTTAATTTTGGTAGTGAAAATGTAATTGCATATATATTAATAGTATCCTTGAAAGGATATTATGCAATCCAAGTCTTGATTCCCAAACTTTCTAACGTGAATTTTCTATAACCAGGCAGTTTATTCAATGAGGAAACAAAATGCATACAATACCAGTTTCCTGGGGTAGATGGTACAGAATCATCTTTTTTACAGCAGATCATTAATCTTGTTGTTCCTTTCTGTTTTAGTCTGATCACTCAGTCTTTCTTGCACTATTTATTTGAGTGGATTCATGAAGTCCAGAGATGCTTGTTTCATTTAAGTTTACTGTGAGATTTTTACACCCTGTGGAGAATTCTCTGGTTGTCATTATAAAATACACTTTTATTCACCCCAAGCAGAATGGTGCTGTAACACTCCATTGCCTTTCCTAATTTCTAGAATTTCCTGTTCATTCTCACACCAACTTTAATAGCATCACTCTTGAACCCCATGGACTCACGGAGAGTAGAATCTTTTTGTTTGGGAGATTCCAGATGTATTTCCTTCATCTCATTCCCTGATAAACAGTCTTGTCTGAGCCCAGATATGCCTGGCCTCTCACAAAGCATTTGGCTACCACTGTTCTGGGGAGATGGTTACTGCGCTCACAAGGTATTGGAAATTTCTACTGTCCCATTAACCCCACTATTTGTATCTTAGAACTCTATTTTCTAGTGTCCCGTCTCGGCAACTTGTTGCTGTTTCCCCACAGAGAAAAGTATGGAGTCAGCGACTGATATTTAAAAAAAAAAATGGTAGCAAAGCAATTGCTCTCATTTAGAGTTAAAAATATTTGATTAAAATTTGTAAGAGCACTCAGCTGGTAGCATTAGAGCCAATTACTCATGTGCACGTTGGATGGGCCTTCCCAATTCAAAATGTGCAGTAACTCTCTCTCTTTGAATGAAGGAAAATACATCTTTGTAGTAAGTTGGAGGATCTAAGTTTTAACTCTTTCTGTGCCAGTCCCAAGGCTGGATTGATATAAAATGTAATGTGCTTAGTTGTTCAGTTGTGTCAGACTCTTTGTGACCCCATGAACTATAGCCCGCTAGGTTCCTCTGTCCATTGAGATTCTCCTAGGCAAGAATTCTGGAGTGCGTTGCCATGCCCTCCTCCAGGGGATCTTCTCAACCCAGGTATCGAACCCAGGTCTTCTGCATAGCAGGCAAATTCTTTACTGTCTGAGCCACCACGGAAGCCCATAAAATGTAATTGCAGTTTAAATATCAAAAATGAAGTGAAGTGAAAGTCGTTCAGTCATGTCCAGCTCTTTGCGACCCCATGGACTATAAAGTCCCTGGAATTCTCCAGGCCAGAATATTGGAGTGGGCAGCCTTTTGCTTCTCCAGGGGATCTTTCCAACACAGGGATTGAATCCAGATTTCCTGCATTACAGGCAGATTCTTTACCAGCTGAGCCACAAAGGAAGCCCAAATATTAAAAAATAGTAGGCATTTAATTTTTATAAGGGGAAAAATTCAGATAGCAGGGTCTAATGACAGATGGTGTCACATATTTATTTCATCTTTGGTGTATTTGCTCTTTTGTAAGGGTTTAAATCACAGTACAGCCTAGGTTAGACTGATTTGTAGATTGGTTTTATCTCAGAATTAAATATTTGCTAGGAGAATGAGAAAGCAAGCTAGTTTTATTGGGTTTTTATTTTTTATTTTATGTTCTTTCAGATCTAAGCTCCAGCCACCTTGATTCCATATTTTGTTTTAAGGGTCTGAATTTTATGGAGATCATGAAGGAGGCTTTGTGCTTTCTGGCTATTGATAGTGTTTGACCAATAAGATGTCATGGCAAGACACCAGAAGGATAGAAGGTAGACTTTTCTGGCCCCTGGCTGCCTTCCTGGCAGGCTGGCCCTGAGATAGCTGTGTTTTTTCGAGGAATGTCCTTGTTCCTTTCATGGCCCTCCCTACAGGACTCTCCCCATCCAGTGCTGGGGACCTGTTTTCCTCTCCTTCTGCCTTAGAGGTGAAGTGACTAGTTTCATGGTTCTGTACAATCCCTTGTAATTTTCTTATAAATATGAGGGTGCTATTTTCTGTAGAGACCTTGAATGATTCACTAGAGTTAACTACCAGGCTTTAGTGGGTGGGGCTATCTGTTTGTCTTATCTTTAAGCTTAAGGTGAGGGGTCTATTAATCATATACAACTTCCAACCTTTAAGAAAAATGGATTTGCAATACAAATGGTGACTAACATGAATAGTGAGTGGAGAGTGATAAGGAGAGACAAGAATGTATATATGTGTAATATTTAAGGATGATTCATATTCAGTTGATAGGCCTTCATGCAACCATATATCTGCTTATAAATGACTTTCACTTTAATTGCCAGGAATTTGTAGTATTGAAAAGTGTTTCAAATATCACCCTAGTTTCCGTGATACATATTTTTATTAATATTATTCATGTGGGTAAATTGATAATTTGGTATACTGTTTTTTGTTTGTTTTTTTTTTTCATGTGAAGATTGACAGAGAAGAACTTTAATCAAACTTCAGGAAGCTATAGCTTTCAATAACACTCAACTTGGTTCAGCATATTACATATGCAAGAAAAAATCCACTTGCAAAATATATTACATGTGAACTGAAAAAAAAAAGTAAGCCATAATCATAGCTTTATCATGAAACTCCCATATTACACTTATAGAGAGATTTCTATGGACTAGGCACTCACTTTGCATTCAACATGAACAATCTCTTATTTAATCCTTTTCAACAAATGCTGAATACTATTATATTCCAGTTTTTCAGTGAAAGAATATAGGGCTTAGATAGGCTTAACTTGCCCCCAAACATGCATTTAATTGGCATCTAATTGGACTTTGATCTGAGGACTCTCCAGTTTCAAAGCCTAAGTTCTCAACCATTATGAAAAACTGCTTCCCTGAACTTTTCTATAGCTTCAAGCAATTCTTATGTTTTTGTACAACAGTGATCAAATAAATTTTAATGATCATTACAGTAGAAAGAATTACTTGTAATTGCATTAGTATATGCTTATTTCTTGACATTGTCACTTAAATTGGTTCAGTAGATCCTTTTATAGTTTCTACTAAATATAAAATATGGAGGCCCAGCACAATCTAAAGGGGCAGCTGTGGGAATTTTAGGACACATGTGAGGAGAATTATAATAAAATAATTGTCTGGATTATTTAATTAAAAATCTACACTCAGAAGGGAAATTATATATTGTTTGGTCCAATCCCTTCTTTTATATAATAATGAAATGGAAACTTAAGATATAGTTCAGTGGCCTCCCAAAGGGCACTGTGAAAATATCTGAGGACAGTTGGTAAGAAAAGCCTTCCTACAATAATTCCATTAAAACAGAAACCAATTTATTTTAATAAACTTAAAAGAAAAGTGATTTTAACAAATGAGAGTAAATATCACTAGATAAGTATCTTTGATTTTCCTCTACCCCCACTTTTATAATTAACATACTGTACTCTATAAGATTAAGGTGTTCAGCATAATTTGACTCACATGTATTATGAACTGATTATGACAATAAGTTAGTTAATATCTATCATCTCGTACAAGTACAGAAAAGGAAAAGAATTTAAAAAAAAAGTTTGTTTTCTCATGATGAGAACTTAAGATTTACAGTCTTAACATTCTGTAAATATACCATACAGCAATCACCATTGGCATGTTACATCCTTAGCACTGATTTATAACTGGAAGTGTATACCTTTGACCACCTTCATCCAATTTCCCTTCCCCTCACCCACCTCCTCTGATAACCACAAATCTTAACTCTTTTTAAAGAGTTTTTTTCTTTTTTTAGATTTCAAATAGAAATTAATTACAGTATTTATCTTTCTTTGACTTATTTCATTTAGCATAACGTCCTCAAGGTCCATCCATGTTGTCACAAATGGCATCTGTTGATAGACTCGACAGGTTTGTTGTTTCCATGTCTTAGCTAATATAAATAATGCTGTTATGAACACATGGGTGCAGAAAACTCTTAGGCATCATGACCTGGTTTCCTTTGGATAAATACCCAAAAGTGGAACTGATGGACCATATGGTGGTGGTAGTTTTATTCACTAAGTCATGGCCGACTCTTTGCAACCCTAAGAACTGTAAACTTGGAGAAGGCAATGGCACCCCACTCCAGTACTCTTGCCTGGAAAATCCCATGGATGGAGGAGCATGGTGGGCTGCAATCCATGGGGTCTCTAAGAGTTGGACAGGACTGAGCGACTTCACTTTCACTTTTCACTTTCATGCATTGGAGAAGGAAATGGCAACCCACTCCAGTATTCTTGCCTGGAGAATCCCAGGGGCCGGGGAGCCTGGCGGGCTGCCATCTATGGGGTTGCACAGAGTCGGACAGGACTGAAGCGACTTAGCAGCAGCAGCAGGACTGTAAACTGCCAGGCTCCTCTGTCCACAGGGTTTTCCAGACAAGAATCCTGAAGTGGGTTGCCATTTCCTTCCCCAGGAGATCTTCCCAGCCCAGGGATAGAACCTGGGTCTCCTTTATCGCGGGTGGATTGACTGAGCCACCAGAGAATCCTTGAATCATATGATAGTTTTATTTATTTATCTTTTTAATAAATATCCACACCGTTTTCCATAGTGCCTTTAACAATTGCAATACCTCTATAAGGACAAAAGGTTTTCCCTTTCTCCACAACCTCACCAGCATTTATTATATCTTGTCTTTTTTATGAGAGCCATTCTAACAGACCTAAAGTGATAGCTCATTGTGGTTTCGTTGCGCATTTCCATAATGATTGGCTCAGACGGTAAAGCGTCTGTCTGCAATGCGGGAGACCTGGGTTCGATTCCTGGGTCGGGAAGATCCCCTGGAGAAGGAAATGGCAATCCACTCCAGCACTCTTGCCTGGAAACTCCTATGGATGGAGGAGCCTGATAGGCTACTGTCCATGGGGTCGCAAAGAGTTGGACACAACTGAGCGACTTCACTTTCACTTTCCATAATGATTAGTGATGTTTAGCACCTTTTGGTGTACCTGTTGGCCATTCATATATCTCTGTTGAAAAATGTCTTTTCAGGTCCTTTGCCCATTTCTAAATTGGATTATTTGATTTGTTGCTATTGAGTATATATATATATATATTTTTTTTTTTTTTTTTTTTGAATAGTAACCCCTAGTCATATATATCTTATGCAACATTTTTTCCCACTCTGCAGGGTTGTTTTTTTTTTTCTTTTTCATTTTGTTTGTTATTTCTCTTGCTGTGCTTAAGTGTTTAACACTTTATTATGGAGTATTTAAGATTTTCTGTACATAAAATAATGCTACGTGCAAATAGAGACAGTTTTACTTTGTTCTTTCCAAATCTGATCCCTTTATTTTTCTTTTTCTTGCCTAATTGCTCTAGCTAGGATTTACTATATTGCATAGGAGTAGTGTGAGTGGGCATCCTTCTGTAATTTTTTTCTTAATTAATAAAATTTAGTTACTAAATAAAACTGTGAGCCAGTTTTTAGAAAAGGCAAATGAGATGTTTATTTTTTGATAAACTTTGATGGCATGGTTTTATATAAGTGTTTATCAATTTTCTTTTAACATTAAATTTATTACTCTTTTGAAGCACCTACTCTGTTATTTTTTATGTGGATTTATTTTCTCAGGTGTTACATAATAGAGTGCTACTTAACCTGAATTTTTCATTAATCTAGAATTCAAGAAACAGCAGTCACATCCCAAATCCCATTTTGAGACTTCATAAAATACTGCATCTTTGCAAGATTTGATATTTTACTTTGTTATTAGTTTGAATTATATTTTAAATATATTGGTAAACACAGAAGAGACCTACCTACAGATATTATGCCATAATATGGGATATAGAGATAGAATCTATTATTATATGTGGAGGGATGTGTAAATAGAAGCTAATTTTAAAAGTGGCTAGTCAGTGATGTATATTTTTATTTATAATATTTAAACTTCTTTATTGAAAAATAGTTAACATTCTAAAAGCTGTACATATTTAATGTATACAGCTTACCAAGTTTGGAGATAAGTGCATGCATGCGTATGTGCTAAGTTGCTTTAGTCATGTCTGACTCTTTGTGACCCTGTGGGCTGTAGCCTACCAAGCCACTCTGTCCAAGGGATTTTCCATGCAGGATTACTGGAGTGTGTTGCTGCGCCCTCCATGACTACAACTTATACCATAAACATATTCCTCCTATTCAGAAGTTTCCTTCCCTGTTCTTTAACATGTTTTTTGTGATAAGAAAGCTTAACATAAGATCTACTCTTCTAGTAAATTGTAAGTATGCAATATAATGTTGTTAACTATAGACTCTGTATTAGACAGTAGACCTCTAGGATGTATTTATGTTGAAGAGCTGAGTTCTTGTACCCTTTAAATGATATTTCTTTTCTCCTTCACTTCAGCCCCTGGCAACCACCATTCTACTCGTTGTTTCTATGTGTTTGACTAATTCAGATTCGTCATATAACCAGTACCATATCGGTTTGTCCTTCTGTGTCTGGCTTATTTCATTTAATGAACATAATGTCCTCCAGCTTCATCCATGTTTTTACAAACGGCAGTATAGCTTTCTTTTTTAAGGCTGAGTGATTTTCCATTATGTATGTAGCACATTTTCCTTACCCATCCATCCACTGTTGGACATTAGGTTGCTTCCATGTCTTGGCTATTGTGAATAACATATATAATATTTGTTTCTTCATGTGAGTTTGTCACTGTAAGGACTTGAAAGTGTTTTATTGGATAATAAGGATGCCTTTAAGAGTATGTGTCCTATAAATTAGATCATTTCATAAATATTGTGTGCTTACTATTTATACCACAGCACTTATGTGCATTCATATACATGTTTGAAATGGAGGTCTTTATAAATCAAAATGTCTATTGAAAATAGAAACTTCAGGTAATTTTATATATTTGAGGATCAAACATGAATTTTTAAAATTTTTCTCAATAGGTAGCAATGTCTATTTGTATTTTATCACTGTGTTTCTATTCCTCAGCATAGTTAATGAGTAAACATTCTCTATTTTTATAGCTATTTTCTATTGCTTTTGCAAGTACATTGATTGTAATGTTCATTAATGTTGACATTGGATAATACTTAGATTTAATTCTTCTTTTTTTTGCTTAAATTTATAGCAAAAATGCAAATATATTTAACTATTAATGTTGCTACTAGTAGAAGTTGTTTAATTGTATAATACTATGGTTCTCTTGGTCTTTTTCTGAATTCTGTTAAAAAGAAGAACAAAATTAAAATCCCCCAGTATCGTTATGGATGTCAGCTATTCCTCAAAATTTGCAGACTAACATTTACCCAAATGAAAAGTAGGTTTAATATCTTTCATTTCCTTTTAAGATATCAAAGCAAATTTCCCAGAAGCTGAATATCAAATAATGCTACGTAGTTTCTTTATGTCATTTCCTCTCTTTAGCATTTTTCAAGGATGTAGATATATATATGCCTTAGTGTATGTGTACACAAACATGGACACACTCATGTAATATACACATGGAATAATGTACTAAAACATCTCTGACTTGCTTTTAAGTCTATTGGTGTTAGCAATAAAATTTGTTTGTAGCATGACTGTGACTGACTGTCAAGGAACATTTTGAGTGAAAATGCTGCCGATCTAGACTATTATTTTTATTTGAACTCTTACCATTGCACTGCTCATAATCTTATTTTTTATATACAACCAAAACAGCAGACCTGCCCTTGGAGCAAGTCCATTCTATTTCTGTTGCAGCAAATTCTCTCCTCATTCCTGCCAGCTCATAGAGTATTCATAACGTATGTTTCATATTCTTACCAGTGACTCACAAATATAGGGAGAAAAGGAAGTCAGAAGATAGCAGGTCTCTTCCAGGGGCGTGACCTACAGCCCAGAAGGGCACTCAGTCATGCATTTTGACTTTGGTAATTGAATGCTATATCCGTTTCACTGCCACATTCTTATTAAAAAAATGTAGTGTCACAGCCAAATATTCCTTGGATGAAATTGCTAAGTCTTTTAAATAATCTCATACCAAGGAATAAATGTATCAGAGAAAAATAAAATTAGGGATCCTGATTTTGCTCTTCATTATATTTTTATTTCTGAAATGGTAATTTCTATATTTTAGCCATGTTCCATTTATTATTAGTGGAAGTGTAATGTGGGGACCTGGGTATTTCTATCAAGGACATAACCGATTCATTCTCTGCAATTAAAAAAAAATGCTGACATATATATTTTCCCTTTCATAGCATTATTGAAACCTGTGTGGCTAAACAAATTAACAGCCTATTCTCACAGACTCATTTGGAAGATAGAGCCCGTTCACTGAGCATCAAGAAAGCCATGGGAATATAAACTGAGGATTTGAGAAAAAAGGCATTTCACAGCTAATTGTTATCAATTGTTAGAAAGCATATTTTATAGAATTAAAAAATAAGATGTATTTTCCCACTGGAACAAACCTACTTTCCTTCCACTTTACTCTATAACTCACCTCCTTCTTGCAATTTATGCCCTTGATCCTGAAAAGAGGTAGCAGATAGGGCTTGAACACACAGCCTATACAGATTGATGGTAGCAGTGGTGGGGCGAAATTTTTGAACTTCTTAGAATCCCACACAGAAACATAAAAAGGGTCTAGACAGCAAAATAAAAAATCCATGAACATTTACAATAAATCTAGGTACAAGTTATCCTCAAAAACCTCAAAATTGATGGTAAGGGAAAACCACCAATAGTTACAAATTTTCTCTGGTATCAGAAAGCAAAGCAGCACAATAGGGACTATAATAAACCTGAAAACAAGACAACCCCTAAAATAGCCAAACAGAGTTTACTGGAAGAATGGTGGACTGTTTTGAGAATGATAGCTGAAATTAAAGAAATTTTGCTCACTCTGATAGTGAGTGAGCAGATAGGATCCTTGAAGAGAATGAATCAGTCTAAGGTCTGCGAACTGTCAAAACTCCAAGCAAGGCTCCCTTGTAGGACATGACCCCACACTGAGAAGAAACTGTTAAAAGTTGAAAATATGAGCAGGATGGAGGAGAACAGAAATGGAGGAAAGAGAAGTTGCAGATGGATGAAGAATAGAGACAGGAAAGTTCAGAAAGCAAAGCTGTTATATTCTTTTACTCTGCATGAAAATAAAAGAAGATGGATCTCTGTAAAGTTAGAAAAGCCATCTTAAATATGCTTTCAAAAAGTTCAGGAGAGCTAATTTCTCATAAGGATGAGCATTCAGTGAGTATCAAGGTCAAATTCTATGTAAGTTTACTGAAAAAGAGAATAAGGAGTAAAATGCCTTTGCAGACAATGTAAAATACAGTCATCACTACAAACCAGATTAAAACTGTAACCTACTCCAAAATTACTAAAAGACATTAAGAAAACAATAGACAAGTAGTCACAATATAAGCCATAGTTACAAAAATTCTGATATGAGATACTCAACATGGGGAATGAACTATAAATAAAAGAAAACTTAATTTCAGAAATGAATACTAATGTAGAAGAAACATAAGATTGAATAAAGACAAAAATAATGCTTGTATAACTTAACGATGCATAGTAAGTCATCCCCAATTGTAGCAGTTTCAAACAAAAAAAAGTTTGTTTCACAGTGCCTGTAAGTTGGAAATTGTGCATAGTTTAACTAGATGCCTCTAGGTCAGGGTCTCAAAGTGAAATCAACATGTCAGACTTAGTGAAGTCATCTCAAGGCTCAGCAAAAGAGAATCAACTTTCAAGCTTATTCATGTCTCTATTCAGGTTTCAAGCCTTCCTTTCTGGCTGTTGGCTGGACATGGATTCCTTGCTAGGTGGGCCTCTCAAACTAAACAAATGAGGGTGTGAAAGGAAGTAAGGAATGTAGAAGTCACAGCCTTTTTGTGACCTAACCTCAGAATGGCATCCTATTCGTTGGGGTATATTCCATTTATTAAGAGTGATCCTCCAGATGTAGCCCACACTCCAAAGAAGCCTGTGAATATACAGAGGTAAGGATCAATGGAAGTGACATCATACTACCTTACAACAATTGAGAGGCAAAAAAATAAAATGAAAAGTAATGAACAAAGATAAAAAGAAAAAATGATAAGTATTGAAGATACACAAGGAAGATTCAACACATGGCTTACTTAAATTAAAGTAAATCATATTTTTCTGTATGTATAGATATGGGGTACTTAATAGTACAAAATCAAATAGTACACAATGAAATAAGAGTACCACACTTTGGAAAAGACTTGTCTAGCAGATAGTAAAGGTTCAATTAATGTCAATTATTTTGACAGAGATTAGGAAGTAGTTATAAATAGGTATGTTCAGAATTATTCCTGACATTGTAAAGTCCAGTTCAGTCATAAATACTAAGCTAAAAAATTCAGAAGAACATATGTTACCATAAGGAGAAAAGGATCAGTCTATGCAGAAGAGTTTTGTGGGCATAATTGTGTTTTCCTGCACTTGTTGTTGAAAGTAGATAGATGTTAATATCGTAGCCCTTAGCTTGGCTTCTAATATTGTTTAGTGAAGAAGAATGGTATATGCTAAAGTCTGGCAACATCAGTTCTCTCTAGCTTTGAGTCAGTTTTCAATGTACCAGACAGATATATGCAATACTCAAATTATTTAAGAGTTTTTTTTTTCAATTTTAGAATATGTTTATTATGTATTTGATACCAATAGGGATGAGGATGTTGCTGTTAATAGGTACCAGCATATACCACTCTCTCAGCCAGCTAATCTTTTGCTAAGCTGACATTTGCATCACCAATAATTTTGCAAAATGAGGTTATAAATAGTCTTATGCAGAATTAGGGCAGTGAGTAAAGCTTAAAAGTATATGAATACATATTAATACATATAATCATTTCATTGACATTAGTCCTAAACCAAAAGGAAGAAAGATGACTGGTTAGAAAGGTAATGAGAAATGTGATCTTTGGAAGAAAGTTATCATCTGTTCCTAAAATTCTTAACAGTGAAGAAAATGAATACAGACATAGAAAATCATAGACTTTAGACTTCAGAGAACAGGTAGTGTTGATAAAAAGTAACTTAGGATAGCAAAAGTCTGGGCCCCTAATACAGAATAAACTAAAATGGTGAAAGAGGCATAAAAACTATGGCCCATGGTTTTACTGTAAGAGAAAAAAAAAGGGAAAAAATTTCCATTTCAGTAGTTGGCACCTTTGCAAGTCCCTGATTATTAAAATTGCTGGGATTTTAGTGCCTGGACAGGTTATAAAATGGATAGTTTAAAAACATTCTAATTTAACGTGTGTGTATTTTTTCTACTTCTTTTGGGCTGGTAGCTTCATTTTCACTCCTTTTTGAATTTTTTCTCTGTGGAAATCCAGAGGAAATTAAGTCTTTATGCAGTGTTCCAAAATTCTGCAGCTAGGTTATTTATCTCTTCCCATTTCTCCTTCTCTAGGCACTGCAATAGACATCCGTACAGGAATGGTTGCAATGGTATTGTGAATTATATATGAAATTTGAAGTGCTTCTCTGCTTTGAGGAGAAATAGCTGTTCCAATAATCACTGCTCCTGATTACAGAAAAGCAGATCAGTATCATGGGGCGGTAGATAAAAGATGGCTCTTTGGAAGTTGAATGTGGAGCTGAGCTTTTCTCCATCTATAAGAATGGGGAAAATTATTTTCTCACTAATTTTTTTTTGCATGTGGATCATTTGTATAGTCTTTATTGAATGTGTTACAATGTTGCTTTCTATTTTGTTTTTTTACTTTTTTGGCAACAAAACATGTGTGATCATATCTCCCTGACTAAGGATGGAACCTGCACCCCTTACATTGGAAGACAAAGTCTTAACCACTAGACCATTAAGGAGGTCCTATCACCTCACTCACTATAGTCCATCTGTATTTGACTCCATTTTTTTCCTAATGTACAAACATCTCCTCTAAGATATGAGGATTTTGTATGCTTATTTGCTCTTCATGGGAAGATTCCGTCCATTCCTATCCGGGTCTTTCTCAGCATCAGGGTCTTTTCCAGTGAGTCAGGTCTTCACATCAGGTGGCCAAAGTATTGGAGTTTCAGTTTCAACATCAGTCCCTCCAATGAACACCCAGGACTGATCTCCTTGAATACATAAATAATTAAATGGCATTTACCAGTTCAGTGACAGACAGGAAACTTGCTCTTTGGCAAATGTACAGTAAATGGAAGCAGAGTATAGCAAAAAAAAAAAAAAAAGAAAAGAAAAGAAAAGTAACTGATTTTGAGTTGGAACTTTGGGTTCAAGTGCTGTCTCTGTTTACTTTTAGCTATGTGCCAGGAAAGACATTCTAAGGGTTAGCTTCAACTGTAACGAGAAGACACTTTCTTCACACAGATTTCTTGCTTCTAAAAGCTAATCAAATATCCTAAAATGTTGACAAGGTTTCTTTACAATGAAAAAAAAAGTGTATGATATATTATAATAGTATAATATTGTCCATGCAGCCAGTGACCTTCAGAGTTTGCAAAGGTTTCTTAATATCCTCCAAAGGTTATATATATAACATATAGAAAAAAGTTTTATATTTTATATATATAATATAGAAGAAAAATGATGAAATTTTGCTATCTTAAATATTAAAATGCTTGAAAAAGCAAAATAATAATAGTTATAGAAACTTCAAGTTTACAATAGCTTCACATTGCACTTAACAGAATTTCAGAAAGAGTACTTCTAACATTTAGGTTTCTGGGCTTCTCCTCCCAGCTTGCTGTGCACAATGCCAGTGTTCGAGACCAGAGATAAAGTTGGATTTTTTTCCTGAGATAAAATGGTGAATTCTATTTATTTCAGTAGACAATTCTTTGTTATTGCCTTATGCATAACTCTATATGAGATAATTAACAAGATAGTAAAAATGTACAACAGATACTACTTTGAAAATGATCTATTTATAAAAAGTAGTACAGAAATAGCCATGAGGTAGGTAGAAACTCCTTTCTTATTCAGGATAATGATCCCAGCCCTGCCCATTAGACAGTCTCAGAGAAATTGACTGCCTCTGAAAGTAAAGATGCTATAATGGCCTTGATGGACACCAGGCAATACTGAGCTCCACACTCTGGAGAAGAATCTACTTTTCTTTCTAGACTGTCCTTCATCAAAACTCCCTTTACTAATCTTTTTCCCTCACAGGATGCTATTCAAAGATAGATTAATGATTCAACTGAAACAGATTCCAAAATGGTTACTCTTTAAGCAAAGACTTCTTTGATTTGACTCTGTTCATGGAATTATCTAGGCAAGCATACTGGAGTGGGGTAGCCTTTTCCTTCTCCAAGGGATCTTCCTGACCCAGAGATCACATCCAAATCTCCTGCATTGCAGACAGATGCTTTACCATCTGAGCACCAGGGAAACCAGTTTGACTCTGTAAGATTTAAAAAATGAATGAATTTGATAGGCAGAGAATACATTCTCAAGTTCACAACGTTTCCCATGATTCTCTACTATTTCTCTCGCAGTGTAACACATTAGTTGCCTGCCTTGTCCCTAAGTCAATTATTTCTTTTCCTGGTATGCTCAGTTTTAACAGTGACAATCTATTTAAAGGGAGGAGCCTTAATTAAAAGAGGGTAATTTAAAAGGCAGAATTAAAATTTCAGTGGCTTATTGACTAGGGTATGTACTTTTGTCTTGAAACAGCATTTGTATTTTCAAATGTCACATCAGAATCGGTGACCATCTATTAATTCATTTGGCCAGAAACACTTCTTACAAAAGTAAGTCCTGCAGAGATCACAAAGGATTTATGCTAGAGAATCCAAATTTCTATGTGGCTTCCCAAATGGTTCATTGATAAAGAATCCACATGTAATGCAGGAGACATGGGTTCAATCCCAGGATCAGGAAGATCCCCTGGAGAAAGAAATGGCAACCCACTCTGGTGTTCTTGCCTGGGTAATTCCCTGGACAGAAGAGCCTGGTGGGCTATAGTTCATAGGGTTGCAAGAGCATCAGACACAACTTGGTAACTAAACAATAACAAATATTTAGAATCAGGTCAGTGGTGTGGGCCAGGTACTGGACACTGAGAGGGAATATGAGAAGAAGGCATAGACTAGTCAGTATTTTTGACTTCTAGTCTTTGCTTTGCCTACCTTCAAAAATCAGTAGGACGATAAATATCAAACAGTTTTATTGGTTGAAAGGAGTGTCCATGACTGATTCAGGCAGAAGGGCAGCAGAAAGCAGGAACCCTGTCTGTATGTGATGAAGGCAAGCAGAGTATAGATAAGGATCTGGGTGAGGTCTTTAATAATCTACCTCTAAGTTGGAAAAACATTATAAGAGACCATACAAAATACAACACATGGATGTCTGATAGCAGCTTTATTAATAATTGTCCAGTTTTGGAAGCTACCATGATGTCTTTCAGTGAATGGATAAGTGAACTGTGGTACATCCAGACAATGAAATATTATTCAATGATGTAAAGAAATGAGCTATCAAGCCATGAAAAGACATGGAGGAAACAAGTGCATGTTAATCAGGGAAAGAAGACAATCTGATAAGGCTACATGCCATATGATTCCAAGTATATTACATTCTGGCAAAAGCAAAACTGTAGAGACAGTAAAAAGATCAGGGTTTTCTGAAGGATGGGAGAGGAAGCTGTGATGAATAAGTGGAACACAGAGGATTTTTCTGGAAATGAAAACATAGATAGATACCATAATACTTTTGTCCACGCCCATAGAATGTGTAACATCAAGAGTGAAGCCTAAAGTAAACTGTGGACTTTGGGAGATAATTATGTATGGATGTAGCCTCATCTTTGGGAACAAAGGTACATTTCTGGTAATTGACATTGATAATGAGGGAGGCTATGCATGTATGAGGGCAGGGATTATGTGGGGAACCTTGGTACTTTCCTCTCAATTTTGTTATAAACCTAAAACTGTTCCCCCAAAAGGAAGTCTTAAAAAGGGGGGGATGATGGCCCTTAGTGTGCGCCTGTCCATTTCCAGTCTCTCTGCTCAGATGGTGCCGCTGGCATGCTTGGATGTCTCATCAAGCTCTACCTTGTTGGATCTCCAGTTATCTTTTCTCATGTAAACCTGTCTTTATTGGTTTATCTTTCTCTTAGAACAAAACCTTTAAAAACTTACTGTGATAAGTGTATAAAGGATACATTTTTTGAGCTTTTGTATTTCTGAAAATGCATTTTTTTCTGTCCTTTACTGTTTTTTGCCTGGTTATAGAATTCTGAGTTGGAAATAATTTTACTTCAGAATTTTAAAGTCTCTCTTTTCTGAAAGCTTATAGAATTTCCTTTTTGTATCAGTGTTTTGAGATTTCACAGTGATAGGCCTTGGTATGGACCTGTTTACATCCATTGAGATGGGCACTTGATATGTCCTTTTAATCTTTCAGTTCTGAGAATTTTCCTTAAATTATTTTATTTTTTATCTTCTTTTTTTTTTTTTTTTCTGTTCTTTATTTCTGGAATTCCTGTTATAAGACCATGGGCCTTCTCTATTGATGCTCTAATTTTCTTTCTTTTTCACTACTATTTTCCATTTCTCTGTTGATTCTGGGATGTTTTCTCTAATTTATTTTCCAATTCTTCTACTATTTAAAAAGTATTTTATTTTCAGCTGTCATGTTTTTAAACTCCAAGAGTTCCTTTTTGTTTTTGGAATATTCTTTTTTTTCTAATAACCTCAGATATACAGATGACACCACCCTTATGGCAGAAAGTAAAGAGGAGCTAAAAAGCCTCTTGATGAAAGTGAAAGTAGAGAGCGAAAAAGTTGGCTTAAAGCTCAACATTCAAAAAGCGAAGATCATGGCATCCAGTCCCATTACTTCATGGGAAATAGATGGGGAAACAGTGTCAGACTTTATTTTTGGGGGCTCCAAAATTACTGCAGATGGTGACTGCAGCCATGAAACTAAAAGATGCTTACTCCTTGGAAGAAAAGTTATGACCAACCTAGATATTATATTCAAAAGCAGAGACATTACTTTGCTGGCTAAGGTTCGTCTAGTCAAGGCTATGGTTTTTCCAGTGGTCATGTATGGATGTGAGAGTTGGACTGTGAAGAAGGCTGAGTGCCGAAGAATTGATGCTTTTGAAGTGTGGTGTTGGAGAAGACTCTTGAGAGTCCCTTGGACTGCAAGGAGATCCAACCAGTCCATTCTGAAGGAGATCAACCCTGGGATTTCTTTGGAAGGACTGATGCTAAAGCTGAAACTCCAGTACTTTGGCTGCCTCATGCGAAGAGTTGACTTATTGGAAAAGACTCTGATGCTGGGAGGGATTGGCGGCAGGAGGAGAAGGGGACGATCCAGGATGAGATGGCTGGATGGCATCACGGACTCGATGGACGTGAGTCTGCGTGAACTCCAGGAGTTGGTGATGGACAGGGAGGCCTGGCGTGCTGGATTATAACAGAAGTTTATGGTTGTGTTGCTTACACAGGTTTATAAAAATGTCACATCAAGTTATTGCTTTAAACATGCAATTTTGTATGTAAAATACACATATATAAAAATATAAAGCTATTTAATGAAAAAACTGTCTTCATTAGCTTCAGTCTCTACCTCAGCTCTCAGTTCTCAAAATATTTATCACTTTCTGAACCAATATTATCCTGCCTTATTTATTATAACTTTATGAAAAAAATACATAATTGTTTGTTAGAGCAGACCATTTACCAGACATTTTGGGTATTTCTGGATGTTACACATTCAGATAAATTATAATATTAGGTTTTTATATCCCATAAAAATTCTTGAGTTAGGTTCTACTTTAAGTTTAGAGAAACTGACAGCCTTACTGTCATGAATATTCCTCTCTACAATAATAATTTTCCTATCAAATTATTTTGATTTTCAAGCATATTGTTCTCTAATATTTTATGATTATTTTTCCATAATTATTCGCTTTCCTCTTGTTAGATTCCTAGTCAGTTTCTTAAAGATTTTTCTGATATAATGGATATTTGTCTTCTAACTCTACGCTTTTTTATTGTTATTGCTGCTGACTCTATTTCATTGACCTTTGTTTATTAATTTAGCTTTCCAGTGAAACAATGAACTCTAATAATGACTCCAATAATTAATCAGCAAATAGACAATCTTATATCCAAAAATTAAAACCAAAATAAAGTTTGTTAATTTTTTTTTTATAGTCTGGAAAGATTACATTATATGAGGATTATCTCTTCCTTGGTGATTTGCCCAAAATCACAATTAGCTTCACCAGGTGAATATTGGGACATTGAGAATTGATGATTTTGATTAAAGATTATAGCATTCGATTTAAGTTGTAAATTTTTTTCTGATATCACTTTGATAATTAGATTTTCTTTAGAAAGAAAGTTCATTTTATGTATATTTTCAAGATTTTTAATCATAAATTTGTCCTTAAAATCATTTTGTAAAGACAAAGAAAGCATAAAGATATTATCATTTTTTAGAATTAACTTCAATAAAATGAAATATTTAAAATCTGTCAAACATTTTCAACAGAACAGCTTTTTTGGTTAAATAATCTTAATATTTGCTTACGTCATTTATTCTATTAGCAGTTATTTTCCTAGATTCTTGAATTTATTCTACTAACAAGTTTTTCCTAGATTCTTGAATTTAATGCATAGCGCTTTTTTAACTCTCTTTTTAAATGAATGCAATTAAGGTGAAAATTTAACTTTGTCTCTGAATGTGCTAAGGACAACCTCAAAACATAGATATGTATACAGTACCATTTAGCCATTTCATAGCCATACTATGACATTGGCAAGGACAAATACTCCCATTTTTAATTGGCAGGCATGCTGTGAAGGGTTCAGTGCTTCTCTTTATTATTCACACATTTGTGAATTTTCAAGCTGGAAAAAGTGTTCTATAATCAATGACTCATTGGCTGTCCAATCAGTGCTCTGAATATGAGTATGTATTAAAAGTGCAACTAGACACAACAGCGAAATCTCCAAGGCAAGTCCATGCATGGAAATGCTCTTTAAGATAATTTAATCCCAGTCCTTCCTGGGATTTTGGTTTTGAACAAGGACTGTGTTATGAAAAAACATCCTTCAGTGTTTAATTCTGTCTTTGTATCTCATATGCAGTATGAGACACAATTTGATTTTCCTTCTTGGATCAGGTTAGCTGTGGACAAGACGGAGTCCTGACTTGGGTCGTCTTGAGTCTTCATGTGCACAGGATTTCCCTGGTAGCTCAGCTGGTATAGAAAACACCCACAATGCGGAGACCCCAGTTTGATTCCTGAGTCCTGGGTCAGGAAGATCCCCTGGAGAAGGGATAGGCTACCCATTCCAGTATTCTTGGGCTTCCCTTGTGGCTCGACTGGTAAAGAATCCACCTACAATGTGGGAAACCTGGCTTTGATCCCTGGGTTGGGAAGATCCCCTGGAGAAGGGAAAGGTTACCCACTCCAGTATTCTGGTCTGGAGAATTTCATGGACTGTATAGTCTATGGGGTCGCAAAGAGTTGGACACGGAGCGACTTCACTTTCATGTGCACAATATCTGAATTCACTCTGAGAACTGGATAAACAGAAACTTAAGATTTGAGTGGAAGGGTCAGGATGACATTATGAGATTAGGCTTGAACTTCTCCATCATCTCTAAACACAGTAAGGAAAAGCAATTTTTTAAAAAATATATATTTATTTATTTTAATTGGAGGTTAATTACTTTACAATATTGTATTGGTTTTGCCATACATCAACATGATTCAAAGAAAATTTTTAAGCACGCCAAACTCGAAACAAAATTATCTCCGTGAACCAGAAAGGGAACAGAAGTTCAGATAGTAAGTCAGTAGTTAGGGCCTGGAGCCAGGGCCTGCTGTGCTCCAAGTCTGGATGAAGCTAGGCTTTGCCTCCTGCAGAGCAATGGGAGCCAGAGCTCCATGTGCATGGCAGGAGAGCAGAGTCAAGTTAATTGCATGAAACTGGGGCAGGTGCAGCGCCCACTAGCCTATGAAATATGGTCAAGAGAAAATTGTGACTACTGCCTGGGACTACAGCTTCTGTACATGTGTCTATCTACAGTGTTGAACGATTCTGACAAATTCTTATAACACAACTGGAAAGTAAGTCACTGTGCATTTAGTGACTGATTTTGAGATAGACCCATGTTAATGAGAGAACTGGAACCTTGAACCTTTATAAAAATTGGTCCTGAGCAAGAATTCTCTTGGGAACCAGATTGTATCTCTGAAAAATAGGATTTCTTTGGCAACCAAAAACAGATTCTCCCATATCAAGGTAAGAGGGATGGAAGGAGGCTTGTTCCAGAGAATAAAGTTTATGCCTTTGCCCCAGGTAGAATCCAGGAAATAGCTATGCAGCTCATCAAGGGCCACAGAAATGAGTTTTTAGATAGGCTATAGAAATATCCAAACCTTGGTCTGTGTTGTGGACATAGCAGAGATTTTCCAGACTCACAGAGGCCACAAAGACAAAAGTGACCTTGAGATCAGTGATCGATGGTTGTGTGGGATGATGACATTCAAGGGATACTGATGAACCGTCACCTCCCCATGCTCCCACATGCTTTACATCTGACCTAGGAGAGCCCCTTAGACACAATCCCATACAAAAGGAATATTCCCATTTGATTGACATTAATTTTCCTGTTCTGGCAAATTGTGAGTTTAAAATAGAAATTATGTAGGATTACAGAAAAATGTTATCTGTCTTGATTCATATCAGATTCCAATATAAATAATTCAGCCTGGTAAAATATGTCGCTGTGTTACTATGAGGTTAGTGAAATGAACAGGGACGCCCCCCAAGCTAACCAAATAAGAGTGCTATGGGTCCGGCCATGCCATTCAAGCTCCTCTCTCTCCTGTGTGGAGTCTGGCACCAACTATTAGTGGTTGTTGCTCTGGCTTGAGCTTTGATGAGACTGTCTCTGGTCCTCTGACCGGCTAAGATTCCAGAGTGGCAGCAAAGGCAGACATTCAAGTTATGTGCTCCTGATAAGGTCCCTTTTTGTTGCTGTGGGGAACTTTTTTTTTTTTTTTTCTTTTGTTCTGTTTCTTTTTTTCTGTTTCTTTTCCAAGAAAACAGAGGTTTCCTTCAGGTTAGCCATTCTCTCACCATTTTTTTTTGAGGTGGTATTAAGGAGAATAATCAATTTATAGGACATGGCAACCCACTCCTGTATCCTTGCCTGGAGAATCCTATGGACAGAGGAGCCTGGCAGGCCATGGTCCATGGGGTTGCAGAGAGTCGGACACGACTGAAGCAACTAAGCACAAGCACGCACAAAAGCAGCGCTTTATCCCCGAAAGCTGCAGATGGCATATGCTTGGGACCCCCTCTTCTAAATCTTTTCATCACCCTAGATATAAACAAAAAGTGCCCACTATGAAATCTTCAGGAGAAGGAAATGGCAACCCACTCTAGTACTCTTGCCTAGAGAACTCCATGGACAGAGGAGCCTGGTGGGCTGCCGTCTATGGGGTCTCACAGAATCGGACACGACTCAAGCGACTTAGCAGCAGCAGCAGCAGCAGCAGCATGGAATCTTCAAGGGACTGATGATTTCCAGGGATGCCTTTTCCAAGTAATTTGAATAAAAAGGCCACACTGATATACTGACATTTCTTGATACAGCTTTCCACTCGCCTCTTTCAGCCTAAATCCAGAATCCTTTCTGACTATGTCCAAGCTCGCCTAAAATAAAAATAAAACTGATCTCTGTAAGGAGCCTCACAGATATTTTGTACTTATTTGACAATTATAATTTAACAAACCAATAAACAAGAGGGAGACTAAAGGAGCTCAGTAAGATTTTTTAAATCTTGAGTCATCCTACATTTTCATTTTTGTAAGATGATGTTCAATCTATGGAAACATAGATTGTTAGAATGTGTCAGAAGCTGAAATTTAAGGAAAAAAAAATTTTTTTTTCAATTTCTTGTGTTGTTACCAGGGAAAAATAAACTTTTAAATTCCCAAATTCTGAGAAGGGCTTCCCAGGTCTCGCTAGTATAAAGAATCTACCTGCCAATGCAGGAGACACACGAGACACGAGTTCCAACCCTGGGTCTGGGGATCCCTTAGAATAGAAAATGGCAACCAACTCCAGTATTTTGCCTGGAAAATTCTGTGAGCAGAGGAGCCTGGTGGGCTACAGCACATGGGTCCACAAAGAGTCAGACATGACTGAGCATTCTGTGAAGGGAAAGACAATGGTATATTTCTAAAGCCTGAGCAAGCGTGTGTACAATGGAGAGGGGAGCAAAATATTTTGTATTTCAGTTTCAAAGAAAGAATTTCAGTTCAACCGATCAGAAAGAAGGTGGATGAAGGTTGATACTTGGAATTGTAAAAGTGAAAACTCAAGTGTGTCCCACTCTTTGGGATCCCATGGACTGTAGCCTTCCAGGCTCCTCTGTCCGTGAAATTCTCCAGGCAAGAATACTGGAGGGAGTTGCCATTTCCTTTTCCAAGGGATCTTCCCAATCCAGGGATCAAACCCAAGTCTGCTGCATTGTAGGCAGATTCTTTGCAGGCAGGTTGGAGTTGGGGAGTAAAGTTCTCAGTTCTCAAGATGGTCAGGTAGCGAGTTGGGTATCAGATATTAGAATGGTCCATGCAATCACAGGCACATCAGCAGTAAGAATGACTGACTGAAGACAAGAAGTCTACCTGTAGATGTTCTGACAAAATAAGCCCCAAGATGCTTAAACAATCCTGGAAAGAAAGAAGTGTTCACCAAGAATGACTAGTAGGAATGACTTGTCAAGTATTGTAAGCACAGACACAAAGCTAGATTTGGAAACATAGATTTACATTTAGAAAAATGAAGCAACATAAGTATTTGTGCACATTCACACTTAAACAGAAAATAAGATATCAAGAAAATGCCTATAAAATTATAGGCATTATAAAATTATAAATGCCTAATGAAAAATTACATTTTTCCAAAAAACTAATTTTATGGCTGTGAGTTTTGTCTCTATGACATGTTAATTTCTCAGCTTTAAGTTTCTTGGAAAATTTCTTTGAGCTTAGTATTTATCTCTGACTTAACCTTCAGTTGTACTTTTATTTCTGTAATATTTCTGTAAGCATTTTGTAACCCTCATCCTTCTTAAAAATTTTTAAGGTCTTAAAATTGAATAATAAACCACTAAGGATAACTGGATATACACAGTGCTTTCTATGATAAAATGTTTGAATGTGTTTATTTAGCAATGGATAACATAACCTGTGGAGAAGGCAATGGCACCCCACTCCAGTACTCTTGCCTGGAAAATCCCATGGACAGAGGAGCCTGGCTGTCCAAGGGGTTGCGAAGAGTCAGACACGACTGAGCGACTTCACTTTCACTTTTCACTTTCCACTTTCATGCATTGGAGAAGGAAATGGCAACCCACTCCAGTGTTCTTGCCTGGAGAATCCCGGGGATGGTGGAGCCTGGTGGGCTGCCGTCTATGTGGTCGCACAGAGTTGGACACGACTGAAGCAACTTAGCAGCAGCAGCAGCAACAGCAGCATAACCTGAAACTGGAAAACTTTTAAAAGAAAACATGGGGAAATTTTCACAATATTGGTTTTAGCAATGATTTCTTGGATATGACACTGAAAGCACAGAAAACAAAAATAAAAATAGATAAGTGGGACTGCATCAAACTGAAAAGCTTCTTTCTACCTAGGAAACAATCAACAAAATTAAAAAGTGGCCTTTTGGAAGGTCATACTGCATAGGAGAAAATACTTGCAAGTCATATATCTTACAAAAGGTTACTATGCTTTCCTTGGAAAGAAAGTCGTGACAAACCTAGACAGTATATTAAAAAGCAGAGATATAATTTTGCCAACAAACATCTGTATAATCAAAGCTATGGTTTCTCCAGCAGTCATGTATGAATGGGAGAGTTGGACCATAAAGAAGGCTGAGAGCCAAAGAATTGATGCTTCCAATTGTGGTGTTGGGGAAGACTCTTAAGAGTCCCTTGGTCTGCTGGGAGATCAAACCAGTCAATCCTAAAGGAAATCAGTCCTGAGTATTCATTGGAAGGACTGATGCTGAAGCTGTAACTCCAACACTTTGGCCACCTGATGTGAAGAGCTGCCTCACTGAAAAAGGCCCTGATGCTGGGAAAGATGGAAGGCAAAATGAGAAGGAAGAGGCAGAGGGTGAGATAGTTAGATAGCATCACTGACAATGAATATGATTTCAACAAACTTTGAGAGATAATGAAGGACAGAGGAGCCTGGCGTTCTGCAGTCTAGGGGATCACAAAGAGTTGGACACCTCTTAGTGACTAAGTTCAGTTCAGTTCAGTCGCTCAGTCGTGTCTGACTCTTTGCGACCCCATGAATCACAGCACGCCAGGCCTCCCTGTCCATCACCAACTCCTGGAGTTCACTCAAACTCACGTCCATCAAGTCCGTGATGCCATCCAGCCATCTCATGCTCTGTCGTCCCCTTCTCCTCCTGCCCCCAACCCCTCCCAGCATCAGAGTCTTTTCCAATGAGTCAACTCTTCACATGAGGTGGCCAAAGTACTGGAGCTTCAGCTTTAGCATCATTCCTTCCAAAGAAATCCCAGGGTTGATCTCCTTCAGAATGAACTGGTTGGATCTCCTTGCAGTCCAAGGGACTCTCAAGAGTCTTCTCCAACACCACACTTCAAAAGCATCAATTCTTCGGCACTCAGCCTTCTTCACAGTCCAACTCTCACATCCATACATGACCACAGGAAAAACCATAGCCTTGACTAGACGGACCTTAGTCGGCAAAGTAATGTCTCTGCTTTTCAATATGCTATCTAGGTTGATCATAACTTCTTCCAAGGAGTAAGCGTCTTTTAATTTCATGGCTGCAGTCACCATCTGCAGTGATTTTGGAGCCCCCAAAAATAAAGTCAGCCACTGTTTCCACTGTTTCCCCATCTATTTCCCATGAAGTGATGGGACCAGATGCCATGATCCTTGTTTTCTGAATGTAGAGCTTTAAGCCAACTTTTTCACTCTCCTCTTTGACTTTCATCAAGAGGCTTTTTAGCTCCTCTTCACTTTCTGCCATAAGGGTGGTGTCATCTGCATAGCTGAGGTTATTGATATTTCTCTCGGCAATCTTGATTCCAGCTTGTGTTTCTTCCAGCCCGGTGTTTCTCATGATGTACTCTGCATAGAAGTTTAATAAGCAGGGTGACAATATACAGCCTTGACATACTCCTTTTCCTATTTGAAACCAATCTGTTGTTCCATGTCCAGTTCTAACTGTTGCTTCCTGACCTGCATACAGATTTCTCAAGAGACAGGTTAGATGGTCTTGTATTCCCATTTCTTTCAGAATTTTCCACAGTTTATTGTGATCCACACCCTCAAAGGCTTTGGCATAGTCAATAAAGCAGAAATAGATGTTTTTCTGGAACTCTCTTGCTTTTTCCATGATCCAGTGGATATTGGCAATTTGATCTCTGGTTTCTCTGCCTTTTCTAAAACCAGCTTGAACATGAGGGAGTTCACAGTTCACGTATTGCTGAAGCCTGGCTTGGAGAATTTTGAGCATTACTTTACTAGCATGTGAGATGAGTGCAATTGTGCGGTAGTTTGAACATTCTTTGGCATTGCCTTTCTTTGGGATTGGAATGAAAACTGACCTTTCCAGTCCTGTGGCCACTGCTGAGTTTTCCAAATTTGCTGGCATATTGAGTGCAGCACTTTCACAGCATCATCTTTCAGGAGTTGAAACAGCTCAAGTGGAATTCCATTACCTCTACTAGCTTTGTTTGTAGTGATGCTTTCTAAGGCCCGTTTGACTTCACATTCCAGGATGTCTGGCTCTAGATTAGTGATCACATCATCATGATTATCTGGGTCATGAAGATCTTTTTTGTACAGTTCTTCTGTGTATTCTTGCCACCTCTTCTTAATATCTTCTGCATCTGTTAGGTCCATACCATTTCTGTCCTTTATCGAGCCCATCTTTGCATGAAATGTTCCCTTGGTATCTCTAATTTTCTTGAAGAGATCTCTAGTCTTTCCCAATCTGTTGTTTTCCTCTAGTTCTTTGCATTGATCGCTGAAGAAGGCTTTCTCATCTCTTCTTGCTATTCTTTGGAACTCTGCATTCAGATGCTTTTATCTTTCCTTTTCTCTTTTGCTTTTGCTTCTCTTGTTTCCACAGCTATTTGTAAGGCCTCCCCAGACAGCCATTTTGCTTTTTGCATTTCTTTTCCATGGGGATGGTCTTGATCCCTGTTTCCTGTACAATGTCATGAACCTCATTCCATAGTTCATCAGGCACTCTCTCAGATCTAGGCCCTTAAATCTATTTCTCACTTCCACTGTATAATCATAAGGAATTTGATTTAGGTCATATCTGTATAGTCTAGCGGTTTTTCCCTACTTTCTTCAATTTGAATCTGAATTTGGTAATAAGGAGTTCATGATCTGAGCCACAGTCAGCTCCTGGTCTTGTTTTTGTTGACTGTATAGAGCTTCTCCATCTTTGGCTGCAAAGAATATAATCAATCTGATTTTGGTGTTGACCATCTGGTGATGTCCATGTGTAGAGTCTTTTGTGTTGTTGGGAGAGGGTGTTTGCTATGACCAGTGCATTTTCTTTGCAAAACTCAATTAGTCTTTGCCCTGCTTCATTCCGCATTCCAAGGCCAAATTTGCCTGTTACTCCAGGTTTTTCTTGACTTCCTACTTTTGCATTCCAGTCGCCTATAATGAAAAGGACATCTTTTTTGGGTGTTAGTTCTAAAAGGTCTGTAGGTCTTCATAAAATCGTTCAACTTCAGTTTCTTCAGTGTTACTGGTTGGGGCATAGACTTGGATAACTGTGATATTGAATGGTTTGCCTTGGAGATGAACAGAGATCATTCTGTCGTTTTTGAGATTGCATCCAAGTACTGCATTTCAGACTCTTTTGTTGACCATGATGGCTACTCCATTTCTTCTAAGGGATTCCTGCCCGCAGTAGTAGATATAATGGTCATCTGAGTTAAATTCACCCATTCTAGTCCATTTTAGTTCTCTGATTCCTAGAATGTCAATGTTCACCCTTGCCATCTCTTGTTTGACCACTTCCAATTTGCCTTGATTCATGGACCTGACATTCCAGGTTCCTATGCAATATTGCTCTTTACAGCATCGGATCTTGCTTCTATCACCAGTCACACCCACAACTGGGTATTGTTTTTGCTTTGTCTCCATCCCTTCATTCTTTCTGGAGTTATTTCTCCACTGATCTCCAGTAGCATATTGGGCACCTAATGACCTGGGGAGTTCCTCTTTTGGTATCCTATCACTTTGCCTTTTCATACTGTTCATGGGGTTCTCAAGGCAAGAATACTGAAGTAGCTTGCCATTCCCTTCTCCAGTGGACCACATTCTGTCAGACCTCTCTACCATGACCCACCCATCTTGGGTTGCCCCGCAGGCATGGCTTAGTATCATTCAGTTAGACAGGGCTGTGGTCCTAGTGTGATTAGATTGACTAGTTTTCTGTGAGTATGGTTTCAGTGTGTCTGCCCTCTGATGCCCTCTTGCAACACCTACCATCTTACTTACAACAAAATGAAAAATATAGGGCTTCTCTGGTGGCTCAGTGGTAAAGAATCTGCATGTAATATAGGAGACACAGAATGCAGGAAATTCAGGTTCGATCTCTCATCCCCTGGAGAAGGAAATAGCAACCCACTCCAGTACTCTTGTCTAGGAAATCCATGGACTGAGGAGCCTGGCAGGTTACAGTCCATGGGGTCACAGAAGAGTTAGACACTACTGAGTGACTAAATAACAACAAACATCCAAAATATATAGGAATTCCTGCAATTTAATAACAAAAGCCTCAGTTAAAAATGAGGAAAAGACTTGAATGGACATTTCTCCAAAGAAAACATGCAAAGCTAATAAGTGTATAGAAAGAAGATCAACATCACTCATCATTAAGGAAATGCAGGTCAAAACAATGAGATATCATCTCACATCTATTAGGATGGCTGTTATAAAACAAACAAAACACAAAATAGCCAGTGTTGTAGATGACATGTAGACATTAGAACCCTTGCACATTGTTGGTAAAAATGTAAAATAATGTGTGTGTGTGTGTGTGTGTGTGTGTTTTAGTCACTTAGTCTTATCTGATTCTGTGACTCCATGGACTGTAGCCCACTAGTCTCCATTGCCCGTGGAATTCTCTAGCCAAGAATACTGGAGTGGGTTGCCATTTCCTTCTCCAGTAAAACAATATAGGTACCATGGAAATCAATATAGAGGTTCCTCAAAAAAATTAAGATGGAAACACTGTGATCCAACAGTCCCACTTTTGGGCACTTCTCTAAAAGAACTGAAATCAAGATTGCAAAGAGCAATTTGCGTTCTTGTGTTCACTGCAATATTATTTACAATAACCAAGATATATAAGCAACCTTGTCCATCAACACATGAATAAAAACAATATGATATATACAAACAATAAAATATTATTCACCTTCAAAAATGAAGGCAATCCTGTCATATTTGACACATGTGAACCTTGAAGACATAAGGCTAAATGAAATAAGCCTGTCACAGAAAGACAAATGACTACATGATTCCACTCATGTTGTCCTTTCAGTTGTTAGTTTGAGTCTGACTCTTTTGTAACCTCATGAACTACAGCCACCAGGCTCCTCAGTCCATGTGATTTCCCAGACAAGAACATTGGAGTGGGTTGCCATTTCCTTCTCCAGGGGATCTTCTCTGCCCTGGGATTGAACTCAGGTCTCCTGCACTGGCAGGTGGATTTTTACCATGAGCCATCAGAGAGGCCTGATTCCACTCATATGAGGTATCAAAAAATAGTTAACTCATAGAAACAGGGAGTAGAATAGAGGTTCCCAGGGACTGGATCATGGAAGAAATAACGAGTTTCTATTCAACAGGTATGAAATCTCAGTTTTGGAGATTGGCTGTACAGCATTGTGCCTATAAATAACAATACTGGGTCAGGCACTTATAGGGATAAATCTTATGTTTAACGTTCTTATAAAAAATGTTTTAACACAGAAAAAAGTGAATACCATGAATAGCAACTTGAGTAATTAGGTTGATCTTCTATTTCATTTTCCATATCATCTGTGTAAACTTTGCTCAACTACTAAATTCTTCCTTGAAGACTAAACTGTCTCAGCCAGCCTACAGGAATGTTTCCTCACCTGAATTCCCCTTGGCCATTGTTATCTACTCTCCTTGTTATTCTTTGGAACTCTGCATTCAGATGCCTATATCTTTCCTTTTCACTTCTTTTCACAGCTATTTGTAAGGCCTCCTCAGACAGCCATTTGCTTTTTTGCATTCCTTTTCCATGGGAATGGTCTTGATCCCTGTCTCCTGTACAATGTCACGAACCTCCGTCCATAGTTCATCAGGCACTCTGTCTATCAGATCTAGTCCCTAAAATCTATTTCTCACTTCCACTGTATAATCATAAGGGATTTGATTTAGGTCATACCTGAATGGTCTACTGGTTTCCCCTACTTACTTCAATTTAAGTTCAATTTCTTCAATTCAAATTCAATTTCTGAATTTGGCAATAAGGAGTTCCTGATCTGAGCCACAGTCAGCTCCTGTCTTGTTTTTGCTGACTGTATAGAGCTTCTCTATCTTTGGCTGCAAAGAATATAATCAATCTGATTTCAGTGTTGACCATCTATTGATGTCTATGTATAGAGTCTTCTCTTGTATTGTTGGAAGAGAGTGTTATGACCAGTGCGTTCTCTTGGCAAAACCCTATCAGCCTTTGCCCTGCTTCATTCTGTACTCCAAGGCCAAATTTGCCTGTTACTCCAGGTGTTTATTGACTTCCTACTTTTGTATTCCAGTCCCCTATAATGAAAAGAACACCTTTTTGGGGTGTTAGTTCTAAAAGGTCTTGTAGGTCTTCATAGAACCATTCAACTTCAGCTTCTTCAGCGTTACTGGTTGGGCCATAGGCTTGGATTTGAATTGTTTGTCTTGGAAATGAACCGTGATATTGAATGGTTTGCCTTGGAAATGAACAGAGATCATTCTGTCATTTTTGAGATTGCATCCAAGTACTGCATTTCGGACTCTTTTGTTGACCATGATGGCTCCACCATTTCTTCTAAGGGATTCCTGCCCAGAGTAGTAGATATAATGGTCATCTGAGTTAAATTCACCTATTCCAGTCCTTTTTAGTTTGCTGATTCCTAAAATGTCAATGTTCACTCTTGCCATCTCCTGCTTGACCACTTCCAATTTGCCTTCATTTATGGACCTGACATTCCAGGTTCCTATGCAATATTGCTCGTTACAGCATTGGACCTTGCTTCTATCACCAGTCACATCCACAACTGAATATTGTTTTCGCTTTGTCTCCATCCCTTCATTCTTTCTGGAGTTATTTCTCCACTGATCTCCAGTAGCATATTGGGCACCTACCGACCCAGGGAGTTCCCCTTTCAGTATTCTATCATTTTTCTCTTTCTGTTCATAGTGTTCTCAAGACAATAATACTGAAGTGGTTTGCCATTCCCTTCATCAGAAGACCACATTCTGTCAGACCTCTCCACCATGACCCTCCCATCTTGGCTGGCCCCACATGGCATGGCTTAGTTTCATTGAGTTAGACAAGGCTGTGGTCCATGTGATCAGATTGGCTAGTTTCCTGTGATTATGGTTTCAGTGTGCCTGCCTTCTGATGCCCTCTCCCAACACTTACAATCTTGCTTCGGTTTCTCTTACCTTGGACGTGGGGTATCTCTTCACCGCTGCTCCAGCAAAACACAGCCGCTCCTCCTTACCTTGGATTAGGGGTATCTCCTCATGGCTGCCCCTCCTGACCTTGGACATGGAGTAGCTCCTCTCGGCCCTCCTGTGCCCACGAAGAAATAGAGGAAAACAACAGAATGGGAAAAACTAGAGATCTCTTCAAGAAAATGAGAGATACCAAGGGAACATTTCATGCAAAGATGGGCTCTATAAAGGACAGAAATGGTCTGGACCTAACAGAAGCAGAAGATATTAAGAAGATGTGGCAAGAATATACGGAAGAACTGTACAAAAAAGATCTTCACGACCCAGATAATCACAATGGTGTGATCACTCACCTGGAGCCAGACATCCTGGAATGTGAAGTCAAGTGGCCCTTAGGAACGAGCAAAGCTAGTGGAGGTGATGGAATTCCAGTAGAGCTATTTCAAATCCTGAAAGATGATGCTGTGAAAGTGCTGCACTCAATATGCCAGCACATTTGGAAAACTCAGCAGTGGCCACAGGACTGGAAAAGGTCAGTTTTCATTCTGATCCCAAAGAAAGGCAATGCCAAAGAATGCTCAAACTACTGCACAGTTGCACTCATCTTATACACTAGTAAATTAATGCTCAAAATTCTACAACCCAGGCTTCAGCAGTACTGAACCATGAACTTCCAGATGTTCAAGCTGGTTTTAGAAAAGGCAGAGGAACCAGAGATCAAATTACCAACATCCACTGGATCATCAAAAAAGCAAGAGTTCCAAAAAACCATCTATTTCTGCTTTATGGACTATGCCAAAGCCTTTGATGGTATGGATCACAATAAACTGTGGAAAATTCTGAAAGAGATGGGAATACCAGACCACCTGATCTGCCTCTTGAGAAACCTAATGCAGATCAGCAAGCAACAGTAAGAACTGGACATGGAACAACAGATTGGTTTCAAATAGGAAAAGGAGTATGTCAAGGCTGTATATTGTCACCCTGTTTATTTAACTTATATGCAGAGTACATCATGAGAAACGCTGGGCTGGAAGAAGCACAAGCTGGAGTTAAGAATGCTGGGAGAAATATCAAGAACCTCAGATATGCAGATGACACCACCCTTATGGCAGAAAGTGAAGAGGAACTAAAAAGCCTCTTGATGAAGGTGAAAGAGGAGAGTGGAAAAGTTGGCTAAAATCTCAACATTCAGAAAACGAGGATCATGGCATCTGGTCCCATCACTTCATGGGAAATAGATAGGCAAACAGTGGAAACAGTGTCAGACTTTATTTTTGGGGGCTCCAAAATCACTGCAGATGGTGATTGCAGCCATGAAATTAAAAGACGCTTACTCCTTGGAAGAAAAGTTATGACCAACCTAGACAGCATATTGAAAAGCAGAGACATTACTTTGCCAACAAAGGTCCATCTAGTCAAGGCTATGGTTTTTGCAGTGGTCAAGTATGGATGTGAGAGTTGGACTTTGAAGAAAGCTGAGTGCCAAAGAATTAACGCTTTTGAACTGTGGTGTTGGAGAAGACTCTTGAGAGTCCCTTGGACTGCAAGGAGATCCAACCAGTCCATCCTAAAGGAGATCAGTCCTGGGTGTTCATTGGAAAGACTGATGCTGAAGCTGAAACTCCAATACTCTGGCCACCTCATGCAAAGACTCTGATGCTGGGAGGGATTGGGGGCAGAAGGAGAAGGGGACGACAGAGGATGAGATGGCTGGATGGCATCACCAACTCAATGGACATGAGTTTAAGTGAACTCTGGGAGTTGGTGATGGACAGGGAGGCCTGGTGTGCTGTGATTCATGGGGTCGCAAAGAGTCAGACACAACTGAGTGACTGAACTGAACTGATTGTTATCTACATAATTCATTGTGTGGTATTGTTTACTACATTTTCAGTAGCATATATATACATATATACATATATATATATATATATATGTATATATGTATGTATATATATTGCTTTCTCCCTCTTCTTTATTGGACCTTGCCTATATGGAGTTGCAACATTTTGTGGGTTGATTAATTATCTAAATAATTTCTATTTGTAAAGCTAATTTATAACAAGTTTTATCTTTTATGAGGAAAGAAGTTATATGGCATAGTGGTTTGCTGCATTAAAACCTCATGAATATCTTTGAAAAGTAACATTTCTTCTCTCTGGTCTTGAGATTCCTCATTTCAAATGCGATATTTTTATCAAGTTGGCGCTTGTGTTCAGACGCCGTCTTGTTCAACTCTTTGTGCTCCTATGGACTCTGTCCTGGTTCCTCTGTTCAAGGGAATTTCTTGTCAAGAATAATGGACTAGATTGCCATTTTCTTCTCCAGGAGTTCTTCCTGACCCAGGGAAAGAACCTGCATCTCCTCCATTGCAGTGGGTTCTTTACTGCTGAGACTCTGGGGAAGCCCATCAAGTTGGTATCTACTATACTCAGTTCAGTTCAGTTCAGTTTGTTTCAGTCGCTCAGTCGTGTCTGACTCTTTGCGACCCCATGAATTGCAGCACGCCAGGCCTCCCTGTCCATCACCAGCTTCCGGAGTTCACTTAGATTCATGTCCATAGAGTCAGTGATGCCATCAGCCATCTCATCCTCTGTCGTCCCCTTCTCCTTCTGCCCCCAATCCCTCCCAGCATCAGAGTCTTTTCCAATGAGTCAAATCTTCCCATGAGGTGGCCAAAGAACTGGAGCTTCAGCTTTAGCATCATTCCTTCCAAAGAAATCCCAGGACTGATCTCCTTCAGAATGGACTGGTTGGATCTCCTTGCAGAACAAGGGACTCTCAAGAGTCTTCTCCAACACCACAGTTCAAAAGCATCAATTCTTCAGCACTCAGCCTCCTTCACAGTCCAACTCTCACATCCATACATGACCACTGCAAAAACCATAGCCTTGACTAGACAGACCTTAGTTGGCAAAGTAATATCTCTGCTTTTCAATATGCTCTCTAGGTTGGTCATAACTTTTCTTCCAAGGAGTAAGCATCTTTTAATTTCATGGCTGCAGTCACCATCCGCAGTGATTTTGGAGCCCAAAAAAATAAAGTCTGACACTGTTTCCACTGTTTGCCTATCTATTTCCCATGAAGTGATGGGACCAGATGCCATGATCTTTGTTTTCTGAATGCTGAGCTTTAAGCCAACTTTTCCACTCTCCTCTTTCACTTTCATCAAGAGGCCTTTAGTTCCTCTTCACTTTCTGCCATAAGGGTGGTGTCATCTGTATATCTGAGGTTATTGATATCTACTATATTAATACTTATTAAATGAGTTGATGAATATTTTCTTTTTATGAAGTATGTGTTAGATTTTTCTGTTCATTATTGGTTTGGGAATCTCACCTGTAACCATCTGTTTGAGGTATTTTGTTAGATTTTTCACTGTTGATATATTTCTTTAATAATTCAGGTTTCTTATTGTCCCTTGATTCACTTAGGTTAATGAAGGTTTCTCTGGGAAAATATCCATTTCACCTAAATTTTTAAATTTTATTTGTATAAAGTTCTTCATAGCTCAGGATAGTGGGTGCTTAATAACTTTTTGATGAATGAATGAATCAGTGACTGAATATCAGGCTCAAGCATCTAGACTGAAGCCTGAATACATCAACCCATACTTCACACTTTTGAGAATTGAAATAGGATAATATCTAGCTATAATACTAAGAAAAAGTAAAAACACAAGTAAATGCCTAAAGCATGGACACATTTACATTTTCATTGATACAGAGTGCATTTTATATTGATTTTTTCAGTTGCTTTCTCAAAAACCTTTTTTCTCACAATTCTTTCCTCTTTCTCTCTCCTGCCTCAAAATAGGACATTCAACATTTGTATTCTTTGTGCAAAGACAGCATGGTTGTCTATTCTATATATAGCTTTTAAAGTAATGTATCTATTTTTAGCATCAATCCTACCCATCATTGTACCTACAGTCCCTAAATCCTATACTTTTCTAGTATTTCTTGTGGCAACTTTTCTTTCTCCTTGGTTATAAAGATCCTTGTGCCTCTACTTTTTGCTACAGCTTCTCTGATCTCCTGTGTCAGATTCCTGTCCTGCATCCACTTCCTGTCTTGTCAAAATTTGTTAAAGTATTTCATCTTTCAGTAGCTTCTTTTCTAGTTTGGCTTATATCTGTTTTACCCTTTATTATTATTTAGGTGAGACTTTATAAGAACAGGAAAACACACATACAGTAAATTAACCATCTTGTGCAAAAGCTTAGTTTGTTCATTTTAATATTTGTCTCATATTCCATAGAATGGATATTTAAAAGTTATATTCAACTATATGTATATGTATGCAAATATACACATATATAATATACACATGATTTATAAACATATAAAATATCTCATTGCTTCTATCTATGCAGTATTGAAGAGCATCTCATAAATGAAGCTGTTTTATTATACATTTGTCTTCTGTAATATTAACATGACCAGCCATAAACAGACTACTTCGACAAAATATTGTATCAATTCAGATTGGCAGCATTAAGGAGTTGGGAACACATTTATCCACATCATTGCCAGTGGTGGGTGGTAGTACCCTTTATAATTATCACTACCTTATAAAAATGTAGTTAATTATTGTATAACTTTAAATTTCACCACAAATGAGATTGAACACCTTGGCATATATCTTTTGGACATTTTGATTTCCTCTTATGTGAATTGCCTATTTGTGTCCAATGATAACTTTATTATAAGGTTGTCTCTTTTTTGAATTATTGGAGGAAGGTTTTCTAATAATAAGTATAAAAAATTTTTGTCATATTTTTATTATAAACCATTTCCCCAATCTACTATCTTACAGCTTTTATAAGATGTCTTTTTCATACTAAAGGCATAAATATCTACATATGTCCAAGATCTAGAGGTACTGTTATACTCAAAATGGTCTTCAACCTGAAAGTTATACAAAAAGCCTATATTCTGTAGATAATGAAGTTCTACTTTGGCTTAAAATATTTAAAATATTAATATATATGTTCACTTCTAATAATAAATATATACAGTTTTATTTTATGATGTGAGGAAGAAAATCAAGAATTTTGATCTTTTTCTAGTGAGAATTTATTTATTCTAGAAAAATATATTAAATAAATCTTCCAGTGAGTTAAATGACCATCTGTGTCCAATGTTAAGTTTTCATATCTACTTTATTCTGCTCATTGATTCTGATTCTGTTGCAATGACCTATTAACCTATTTCTGAGCAGGCATCACATGGTTTTGAATGTAAGGCTATCATCTAGTTCATGGAGTATCAAAAAAGCACATCCTCCTTTGTATTCTTTATTTTTTAAATATTATTGGATATTTGAAGATGTTTACCTTTCCATGTTAACTTTAAATTATTTTAACTCATTTTTCTTTAAAAAATTGAATTTTGTGCAGAACTGCATTCATTTATATTTGGAAATAATGCATGTAGAAGACAGGCAGATGTTAAAGGGCTTCATAAAATCTTTAAGGAATTTGGATTTCTTTTTCTTGAGATCAGTGAGATTAAGTGCATTTCTTGAGATCTGAAATAAAAAGACTGAGAAACAGAGGAAATATAAAATTAAAATTTTAATTTTGGTGTCTCTTAAAATTTAGAGACACCACTTTGTTTAGAGGTTGAGGGGTGATTGAAATAAAAGAGGCAATATCTGACACAAGAAATCTAGGTGAAATAGCTATTATTATCTTTGATGCCAAAAGCTCAGCTTCTCTGTACACCAGCACCAAATCAAATCTGAGCAACAGAATTTTGAGTGAAGTAGCAAAAAAATAGCTTTATCACTTTGCCAGGCAAAGGGGGTTATAGCAGGCTAATGTCCGCAAAACCATGTGTCCCAATTTGGAGAAAATAGTGAGAAGTTTTATAGTAATTATTCAAAGAGGGCATGATCACCTTGTGGACATTCTTCTAGTGGACTGGTGTGAAGTAAGTAGGAGTCAGCATCAACAACCTTCAGATCCAACTGCTCTGAAATCTACATGCTTGTGGGCAGAATATGACCATTGATCATTAACCTCTCCTACCTGGAGGGGGCTTCATTATCTGCAAATAAATACAAGAAAAATATTTAATTGTGCCTCTAGTCAACTATTTTATGAAAAATGATAAAGTGAGATGAGAAATGAGGAGATGCTCTTTTTACTAAGGCTTGGAATACTTCTTTTTAGTATTGAAAATAAGTATTTTTCATGTGGCTGCCACCCTATGGAACAACTACCAACGTTATTTTTCATTTACTCCCTGACAGACCTTCTAATGAGTAGGAGCAAGTAAGACTGCTATTAGTCTCCCCTTTTTTTTTTATTTATCTCCTTATGAGTTCAAGAAGCTGTTGCTTAAAAATATAAATTACTTGCTGAAAGTCATTCATTTACTAACAAGTGACAGAAGCCGAACGGATGTGCTAGCTAATGTGAAATAACTTTTTAAATCTTTTGTTGTTGTTGCTGTTGCTGTTTTTCCCTTGAATCCTTCTCTGTACTGTGTACATATTCAGCCCTAGTTACTGTCAGTTAATAAATGTTAACTTTTTGTGCCTCAGAGAAGAGACAGCACTTATAGAAGGATAGGAGAAGATAATTTTAAAAATAAACAAAAGTGAAATACAATGTCATTTACAAACATGCAAGATAAAACATTTTATTTATGTTAAGATCTATGAACCTACTCAGGCAGTCATGTTCTAAAAATAATGCTCATTTGGGTCATAAAAATTTTAATTGGAAACATGAATATCCTCACCTTCAACCATAAACCCACCATTACCTTCAGATTGGGGTTAAGTCATTTGGAGAGTGCCAAGTAGAAAGAATAACATTTTCTTTCATTCATGATCTTTTTTTGTGTAATTCTGAACTGGGTTTCATAGAATTTTTTTTTTCAGTGTAAGTGAGCCTCCAGAATCCCTTCTAATATTATCCCTAGTGACTTCTTTCTCTCTTTTCAATAAACATGGGTGAAATGAATTTTTAAGCAACCAAGTTATTCAGAGAAGCAAACATGTTAAATAGAGTGAATAGTATGATGATAAGCAAGAGGATTTAAGACAATCATCTAGTTCATGCAAATATACATGAAACAAGGCCCCGGTAGTCCACCTTTCAATTAGAATGAGTAAGTCAAAAGCTGTGCTGAGTGCTGTCAGCACAATTAGCATTTGTATTTTCAGTAGTAGTGCAGGCTCCATGAATAGTGCCAGCATCACTTAAGATAAATCCGCTAGTCAGTTAATTTGTGCTAAAAATAGTTGAAAAAAGAAGAGCAATTACTCTTTTCTCTTTGACATGCAGTCAAGTACCTTCTAATACAGGGTGATGGGGTTTTGGCAGGACTGTGGTAAGATAAAAGTGCTCAGCAGTGAGCTTAATTGGCCTCAGAAAAAAAGCAAGAAAAGTAAAGAGGTACGACAGGAGAGAAAGAGTCAAGCATTGTGGCAGAAGGATTTTGGACACCTTAGAGAAAAGCTGGCTCTGCCTCTGCTGAGCTGAATGAGCAAGTTTTTAAACCTGCTTTAGCCTCAGTTTCCCCACTGGAAATGAGGTTACAAATGTCTACCTCACAGGGTTACTACGAAGGAAATGCCAAACAGTACCTGCACACAGTGCCTACCAATTAGCACTGGTTTCCATCCTCATCTTTCTTGCACATCTATCCTTATCCTTCTTTCTCTAATTAATTCTATTCCTGAAGAAAGAAGAAACTATATTCAAATGATAGGAAATCACCAAATTCAGTGTTACTCTTTCTTTTGCTCTATGGTTTGGCTCCTAGTTCTTTCTCTCTTAGTGAACTCTATTCACACTCCCGTCCTCCAGTTCTGTCATTTGCTACCCATAACATTTTCCAAAAACTCATCTCATGATGATCCACTTGTCCTGGTCTCATTTTCCATTACTCCTTTTCAGATAAATTATGTAGTGCCCCAGTATAATAAGCAATTGGCATTTTGAACACGGTCTCGAGGAAATAATTCCCTAACTCAAAAGCTCTGAAGGATACTCTCCTCCATGTTTTTAGCTTCATTGGACTAGGAAGGCTTTGAAGTCCTAGGAGACAGCTGGTAAATTCCCAAATTGGGTGCCAAGACTGGAAAACTCCCAGCCTGAGGGGAAGGAAAGAGAAGAGCTAATGGCATTTTTCCATAGCTGACAAATATTGAAGATGCAATGTAGACTGGGAATAATTCTAGAATAACCATTAAGAGTTGGAAGTTCTAGCCCTCACTCTGTTCATATTTCAGTGTGTGACTTGAATAGGACAGTTTTTTTTGTGTTTTTGTTTTTTGTTTTTTTTTTTTTTCAAAAAAAAAGTGTATTTGAATTCAAGGATTCCTAAGAAAGTAATTTATAGCTATATAATTCCATCAATACTGTTGTCAGGGATTAATTTATTTTATCTTAAAAACATATCTATAGCACTTGCCACTGTTCTAAACACTTTACAAATGTGAATTTATTTAATCTTCACAACAGTCTATAAAGTTAACACTGTAAATATCTTCATAGTATGCATGAGGAAACTGAAGCCCAGAGAAGTATAGTGATTTGACCTAAGTCACACAGCTTTTAAAATGTGGAGCCAGGATTTAGAAACATCAAATTGTCTCTAACACTCTGTTCTTAGCCACTATACTTGGCTGTACTTAAAAATAAAATATTCATATATTCTTTTCTATATATTTATATGTGCATCCTAATCATTATACTATACTAGACTGAAAAATAAGACATATTGAAAAAATTCTGTCACCTACCTGTGCTCATGTCCTGGAGTTGCCCCTGACCCTAGGTCATTATCAAGTCTGAAGAGGAACACTGACAATTCTTCCGCTGTCTTGCTCACTCCATATCACTTAGACTCATTCTTATTTTCTGAAAAGTGGGAGGAAGTATAACATTTTAAAGTAGTTACCCTGAGTTTTCCAAGATCGCAAAGACCAATCTGAAGGCTGATCATTAAATGCTTTTTTCACCACAGCCTTAGAGATTGAAGCACATTTAAAAAATGTCTCTGAAAACTTGCAGGTTTTTTTTTTTTTTTTTAAAGAAGCTCTTTTCTAATGGTTTCCACGAAGCAAACCTACTGCTTGGCTTTTTTCTCTTGGAAGGACACTGCCCCACATGCCACCAAACCCAGGATTGTCTTATCATAGACACATAGTGGCTGCAAGTCAATTATTTATTTTAATGTGACCCTTGAATTCCTATAGTGGGTGTTTAATCTCTCAGTCATGTCTGACTCGATACGACCCTTTGGACTGTAGCCTGCCAAGCTCCTTTCATAGAATTTTCCAGGTAAAAGTACTAGAGTGGATTGCCATTTCCTTCTCCAGAGGAACTTCCCCCCCACAAGGGATCAAACCCTGCAGTCCTGCATTGCAGGCAATCGGCACTACAGGCAGATTCTTTACCGTCTGAGCCGCCAGTGAAGCCCATATATTAATAGAATCCAAAGTTGTTCTTTCTGACTCTGCTTCTCAAAATATTTTAAAACTTAATGAAAGACACGAGGGATCATAGTATTATGCAAGGACTTTTTACTGTATACAGTGGTCTCCCATAGCCACCGTTTTATTTTTCATAGTTTCAGTTCAGTTTAGTTCAGTCACTCAGTCATGTCCAACTCTGTGACTCATGGACTGCAGCACACCAGGCTTCCCTGTCCATCACCAACTCGTGGAGCTTGCTTAAACTCATGTCCATTGAATCGGTGATGCCATCCAACAATATCATCCTTTGTCATCCACTTCTCCTCTTGCCTTCAATTTTTTCCAGCTTCAGGGTCTTTTCCAATGAGTCAGTTCTTCGCATCAGGTGGCCAAAGTGTTGGAGTTTCAGAATATTCAGGGATGATTTCCTTTATGATTGGGTCGTTTGATCTCCTTGCAGTCCAAGGGACTCTCAAGAGTCTTCTCCAACACCACAACTCGAAAACATCAGTTCTTCAGCATTCAGTTTTCTTTATGGCCCAACTCTTACATCCATACATGACTACTGGAAAAACCATAGCTTTGATGATACAGACCTTTGTCAGCAAAGTAATGTCCCTGTTTTTTAGTATGCTGTCTATGTTGGTCATAGCTTTTCTTCCAAGGAGCAAGCGTCATTTAATTTTATGGCTGCAGTCATTATCTGTAGTGATTTTGGAGCTCAAGAAAACAAAGCCTGTCACTGTTTCTATTGTTTCCCCATTAACTTGCCATGAAGTTATGGGACCAGATGTCATGATCTTCGTTTTTTGAATGTTGAGTTTTAAGCCAATTTTTTCACTGTCCTCTTTCACTTTCATCAAGAGGCTCTTTAGTTTCTCTTTACTTTCTGCCATAAGGCTGGTGTCATCTGCTTATGTCATCTGCGTATCCTCATATGTCATCTGAGGTTATTAATAGTTTGTTACCCATGGTCAACCATTGTCTGAAATATGAAATGGAAAATGTCAGCAACAATTAAGAGGTTTTACATTGCATGATGAAATCTCATGCTGCCCCACTCCACCCTCCCGGGACGTGAATCATTCCTTTGCCTAGTGTGTCTCACCTGTTAGTCATTCAGTCGCCATCTTGGTTATGAGATCTTGTGTCAGAGTATTGCAGTACTTGTGTTCAAATAGCCTTTATTTTACTTAATAGTGGCCCCAAAGTGCGAGAATCAGGATGCTATTTGTACAGATATGTCAAAGAGAAGCCTTAAAGTGTTTTCTTTAAATAAAAAGATGAAAGTTCCTCATTAAGTAAGGAAAGAAAAAATTGTATCCAAAAAATCGTCAATGGTAAGAACAAATTTTCTATTGGTGAAATTGTGAAGGACGAAAAAGAGATTTATATTAGCTTTGCTGTTGCACTTCAAAGAACGGAAGTTAAAACCATGAAGTATGATAAATGCTTAGTTAAGATGGAAAAGGCATTAAATTTGCACAGTAAGATATTTTGAAGATGAGAAGGACCATACTAACATAACTTTTATTAACAGTTTTTGTTGTTAATCGCCCATTGTGCCTAATTCATAAATTAAACTTTATCGTAGGTATATACACATAGAAGAAAAACTTAGTTTACATGGGGTTTCATACTATCTGTGGTTTCAGGCATTCATGCAGGGTCTTAGAACATATCACCTGCCTACAATAGGGGAACAACAGTACTATTTCTCCAAGAAGCCCTCTGACCCTCAATCAATTTCCTGATTTTTTTAAATTGGGAATAATGACTCTGAACTTAGAGAATTCCTCTGAGTATTAGAAACAATTACATATGTACATTGCTTGATGAAGTATCTGAATCACAGTACCGTGGTTCAACAAATAATAATTTCTCTCTATTATCCACTAGTATGTGGGACCAATCAAGATTTGCAAGCATTCTTTAATACAAATGGAACCCTATCATTAGCCCATATTCTGTATATCTACAATTTAGCTGCATTTTATTTCCATTTACAATATCATTAGATTCCTATATTATCAAGTCAGGTTTTGTTGCCCATCTACTATATTCTTCACTTTGTGCTAATAAAAATATTAAGATTGTAAATTCATGTAATGAATGCCTACCATAAAGGAGCTAAGAACTGCATTGAAAGAACAAGGTTACCATCTCCTCTTCACTCCTCACCTTCCACTTACACACACATACACACCCATAAATATCAAAGCACCAGATAGAATACAAGGTGCTTTAGGAACAATCAGATCATATAAAGTATTTGATCTTAATGACAAAAACTAGCAGAGTTTTCATGAAGAAAATAGTTTGTAACTTGAACCTTGAAGGTTGAATTTGGATGGGCAAAGAGGAGCAGGGGACAATTTGGGGTTGGAGACAAAAAACGCAGGATATTATATGATCAAGAGACTGAACAGAATAAAAGGGGCAAAGATTCATGACTGAGAGGTGTAGGTATTAGAGATTTAACCTTGAATACTCTTAATAAACTGACAAGTTAAAAGAATATCTACTGGAAGAGATGCTAGATTCCTTAGCTACTATTATACATTCTATGTTTTTTCCAGACATTGGACTCTCAAATTTGGACTCAAATACACAAGACTAATTTGGTAACCAGAAATCAAGACAGTTTTACATTAAATGATCACCTGATTTTTAGAATTTTTCTTTTTTACTTTCTCCTAAATTTAAGAGTCAAAATTTGTAAGGCATACTGTGTTTTATTGTACTTCATTTTATTGCTTTTTGCAGATAAGTTCATATTTTACAGATTTAAGGTTTGTGGCAACGCTGTACCAAGCAAGTCTATTCATTTTTCCAACAGCATTTGCTCACTTTGTGTCTCTGTGTCATAGTTTCATAACTATCACAATATTTCAAACTTTCCCATTATTATTTTATTTTTTGTGATGATCTGTGATCAGTGGTCTTTGATATTATTATCAAAAAAGATTATGACTCACTCAAGGCTGAGATGATGGTTAACATTTTTCAGCAATAAAATATATCCGATTAAAATATGAACATTAAAAAAAAAACAAAAACATGGCATTAGTTTTCTAGGGTTTCCATGACCAAATATAACAATTGGGTGGCTTAAAACAGCAGCAATTTATTTTCTCACAGTCCTGAAGCAAACAAGTCTGAGATCAAGGTATTGACAGGATCGTGCTTTTTCTGAGATCTATAGGGGTGAATCCCTACTGGCCTCTTCTCACCTCACCCTTGGCTAGCAGGTGTGTGACTCCGATTGCTGCCTCCACTATCACGTGGCTTTTTCCTTCATCTGTGTACCTGTCTCTGTGTCTGCTCGCCTTTCTTGTAAGGGCATGGCTTATTTTTGTATTAAGGGTCCATGCTACTATAGCATGACTTCATTATAATTTGATTTCATCTGCAAAAACCATATTTCCAAAAACAGATCACATTCAGGGCCTAGGTTTTAGGATTTCAACATAGCGTTTCTAGGGCGGTGCAATCCAACTCATAGCAAAGACCATTACCTGAGACCCAGGAATGAGCCCTTCAGAGACCGCAGAACACAGGACACTTTACCTGAAGCTGAGGCATCCTGGAAGTGCCCCAGGATTCGGTCAACATTCCTGAGCCTCAATCCCATGTTTCCACTGTTATTCCTATTTTTAAAAGCTGAATTTTAAGAATAAAGTATTTTGCCAGAATAAAAATGCACACATTTATATACAGATTTGAATCTGTGCAACAGTTTCATATTCATCATCACATTTGATTCTCAGAACAAAACTGTAATTCACGAATTATTATTGTTAAGTTATTCATGGACATCACCAGATGGTCAACACTGAAATCAGATTGATTATATTCTTTGCAGCCAAAGATGGAGAAGCTCTATACAGTCAGCTCAGATCATGAACTCTTTATTGCCAAATTCAGACTCAAATCGAATAAAGTAGGGAAAACCACTAGACTATATAGGTATGCCCTAAATCAAATCCCTTATGATTAAACAGTGGAAGTGAGAAATAGATTTAAGGGTCTAGATCAGATAGATAGAGTGCCTGATGAACTATGGAATGAGGTTTGTGACATTGTACAGGAGACAGGGACCAAGACCATCCCCATGGAAAAGAAATGCAAAGAAGCAGAATGGTTGTCTGGGGAGGCCTTACAAATAGCTGTGAAAAGAAGAGAGGCAAAAAGCAAAGGAGAAAAGGAAAGATATAAGTATCTGAATGCAGAGTTCCAAAGAATAGCAAGAAGAGATAAGAAAGCCTTCTTCAGTGATCAATGCAAAGAAATAGAGGAAAAGAATAGAATGGGAAAGACTAGAGATCTCTTCAAGAAAATTAGAGATACCAAGGGAACATTTCATGCAAAGATGGGCTCGATAAAGGACAGAAATGGTATAGACCTAACAGAAGCAGAAGATATTAAGAAGAGGTGGCAAGAATACACGGAAGAACTGTACAAAACAGATCTTCACGACCCAGATAATCATGATGATGTGATCACTAATCTGGAGCCAGACATCCTGGAATGTGAAGTCAAGTGGGCCTAAGAAAGTGTCACTACGAACAAAGCTAGTGGAGGTGATGGAATTCCACTTGAACTATTTCAAATCCTGAAAGATGATGCTGTGAAAGTGCTGCACTCAATATGCCAGCACATTTGGAAAACTCAGCAATGGCCACAGGACTGGAAAAGGTCAGTTTTCATTCCAATCCCAAAGAAAGGCAATGCCAAAGAATGCTCAAACTACCGCACAATTGCACTCATCTCACATGCTAGTAAAGTAATGCTCAAAATTCTCCAAGCCAGGCTCCAGCAATATGTGAACCGTGAACTCCCTGATGCTCAAGCTGGTGTTAGAAAAGGTAGAGGAACCAGAGATCAAATTGCCAACATCTGCTGAATCATGGAAAAAGCAAGAGAGTTCCAGAAAAACATCTATTTCTGCTTTATTGACTATGCCAAAGCCTTTGAGGGTGTGGATCACAATAAACTGTGGAAAATTCTGAAAGAGATGGGAATACCAGACCACCTAACCTGCCTCTTGAGAAATCTGTATGCAGGTCAGGAAGCAACAGTTAGAACTGGACATGGAACAACAGACTGGTTCCAAATAGGAAAAGGAGTACGTCAAAGCTGTATACTGTCACCCTGCTTATTTAACTTCTATGCAGAGTACATCATGAGAAACACTGGACTGGAAGAAACACAGGCTGGAATCTAGATTGCCCAGAGAAATATCAATAACTTTAGATATGCAGATGACACTACCCTTATGGCAGAAAGTGAAGAGGCGCTAAAAAGCCTTTTGATGAAAGTAAAAGAGGAGAGTGAAAAAGTTGGCTTAAAGCTCAACATTCAGAAAACAAAGATCATGGCATCTGGTCCCATCACTTCATGGGAAATAGATAGGGAAATAGTAGAAACAGTGTCAGACTTTACTCTTTTGGGCTCCAAAATCACTGCAGATGGTGACTGCAGCCATGAAATTAAAAGATGCTTACTCCTTGGAAGGAAAGTTACGACCAACCTAGATAGCATATTCAAAAGCAGAGACATTACTTTACTGACTAAGGTCCGTCTAGTCAAGGCTATGGTTTTTGCAGTGGTCATGTATGAATGTGAGAGTTGGACTGTGAAGAAGGCTGAGCGCCGAAGAATTGATGCTTTTGAACTGTGGTGTTGGAGAAGACTCCTGAGAGTCCCTTGGACTGCAGGGAGATCCAACCAGTCCATTCTGAAGGAGATCAACCCTGGGATTTCTTTGGAAGGAATGATGCTAGAGCTGAAGCTTCAGTACTTTGGCCACCTCACGTGAAGAGTTGACTCATTGGAAAAGACTCCGATGCTGGGAGGGATTGGGGGCAGGAGGAGAAGGGACGACCAAGGATGAGATGACTGGATGGCATCACGGACTCCATAGACGTGAGTCTGAGTGAACTCTGGGAGATGGTGATGGACAGGGAGGCCTGGCGTGCTGCGATTCATGGGATCGCAAAGAGTCAGACACGACTGACTGACTGAACTGAACTGAACTGAAGTTATTTAAACTGAAGAACTTGTCTTCCACCACAGGAGACATTGAAAGATGAAAATTCTAAGCAGATCTGCCCATTATTGCCTTATTGTGTTAATTCTTGACCTTGAAGAATCTCATCAAGCTTCTAAACACTGACTGACGCACCCACCAGTCAATCAACTCGTCAGTGGTTCCTCCCCATGGTAATACCTGTCCCTTTCATAGCTCCTTCCCAAAAGAGAAAAGAGAAGAGCTAAAAGGGCACATCTAGATTATTCTCCATAAATTTGTCATCCCAATGAAATCGTTCCAATTTTTTTGGAACAAACAAAGGGACAGAGAAGCCAGAATTGCTACCTTGATTGTATTCCCTTCACTTGGAAGAAAACATCAGAAGAAGCAAAGAGACGTTTACTCGCAAAAGTTATCACCCACACTTTTTTTCAGATAAGAAAAGTGAGGCCCCATGTGATAAGGTGATTTATTAAGTTTTTTTTTCCTGTTTGTTGTCAATGTTTGTACCTCTTTCCATTACATCACAGTTGTCCTCTCTTTGTAATAAGTATACTTATAAAACAGGGGCTTCCCTGGTGACTCAGTGGTAAAGAATCCTCCTGCCAATGCAGGTGATGCAGGTTTGATCCCTGGTTTGGGAAGATCCCCTGGCAAAGGAAATGGCAACCCACTCCAGTTTTCTTGCCTGGGAAATCCAATAGACAGAAGGTGCTGGGCTACAGTCCGTGGGGCTGCAAAGAGTTGGACACCATTTAGCTACTGAACAACCACATTAAACATAATCTGGCCTCTTGATTGTACACATGTGCTATGGATTCTATCAGTTTCAATTCTTAGACCAGTGGAGCCTACTGTCACATATCTTAAATGATATAATTAATTCTTAGAAATTATGCTTTGCCATATTTTCCCAGTCAGAATGTATCAGGTTGGCATTTTGAACTTCACCTGAACTCTTAAGTGCTAAAAATAACTGACTCTTGAGAAAATAAATCCTTTATATTCTCTTAAGCACAAAAGTTGAACTTTCTCAAAAGAAGTTAAGGATGTTGAGTTGCCCCTTTACAGCAGGAATCAATGTATCCATCAATCAATTATGTTCCTCTTAACATGTCAGCCATCTAGTCTCATTTCTGAAAAATCATCCCATAAGCCTTCTATCTGAAATACCAAAACTGTCCAAATTCTATTTACTTCATAGCACTATACAAGATCATAAATTATAAAAATTGTATTGATTTTCTATATTTTCCATTAGAATGTGTGCTCAATTAGGACAGAAATTTCATTTGTCTTATTCACCCTTCTTTCCAAGCATAATTTCTAACAAATAAATACAAAGTCAGCTAAAGAAATAAACAAAGCAGTGTGATCTTTTTACACTTGTTGGACAATACAATACTGTTTTATTTGTGCTTTACACAGACAATTCACTTATTTTTGACAGTCTTTAGGCACTAAAACATTTCTTTTTAAAAGAGTTTTTAATATGGACCTTTTTTTTTTTTTTTGAGTCTTTATTTAATTTGTATTGTCTGTGTTTTGTGTTTTAGTATTTTGGCCATGAGGTGTATGGAATCTTAGCTCCCTGACCAGACATCAAACCCACACCCTCTGCATTAGAAAGTAAAGTCCTACCGGCTGGACCACCAGGGAAGTCCCTAGGCACTAAAACATTTCTGACAGTTTTAATGTTCTCACTCTTAGATTCTGAATTTAGTAGTAATAGTGATGATGCAATGTTGGGAAAATGTCCTCTGCCTCTACAACCATCCCCATTGTATTTTATCTTCCAATATTCTGTGTTCTGTTTTGTTTTTTTCCCAGTTCTTAGGATCATACCTGTGCTATTTAGGATCATTTCATTTATACCTGAGCATAAGTATTTGGAGTTATTTGATAAGTAAGTGATTGAAATGTACTGAATTTCTACATTTGTTCCAGGTATTGGAAATAATTACCTACTAATATTAGAACAATGCTAAAAATGTGGAAAATTTATTTTTGCCTTAATTATTTAATGTTAGCATACCTTAAATGTTATCATTAATTCCTTTGAAAACATTTAAAAAAAAACAAAACCCTAAAATTAAGAAAAGTTGAGTAACTTTTCTAATGTTCCACAACTTTCTCTTCCTATCTACCGATTCACATTTTGTTATGAATAGGAACCTACACACATATAATAAGCTGATGAAGGGAATTGTTGTTGGAGTTTAATTGATTTGGATTTGCATTCTAACTGGCATCAGCTTTTGCTTGTTCTATGACTTCTCTGAACCTTATTTTCTTCATCTATGTGTTAGAGAAATAGTGATTAATCATGGCCTGTTGTGGTGGGTCTTAGCATATTGACATCATGTGCTTATAAAAGAAAGTTAAACTCCTGTGGTGCCAGTTTGCTTCCCTGTACTGATAAGAAGTTAGTAGTGATCTGAGAATTGTGCAAACTACATGACAATCACGGGCAAGGGATCTCATAGCAATTGCTAAGAGTTCACTTTCTTCAAATATGGATAGCTTCTTGTGAATATAGCCTGCTGTCTTCTGTGGACCATTCCTATAAAAGCAGCTGTGACCTTTTACCTTGCAGTAGTCCCTTTGTTCTTGGCTGTTTTCACTTCCCACTTCAGCTAGCCATTCATAAGTATTTTGCTGCACAACTTTCTGCAGATACAACTTTTCTTAACATGACCTCTTAATGCTTCTGTCCTTGGCAATGCGTAAAAATCCATTTCCAGTTGAGGATTTAATCTTCATGTTTAACTGACAGCCCTGCCCACCAGACTCAATAGCTTTATAAAATATCTTGCTGTCAAGAAGTAATATTTTATAGCTTCTTGAGTTTTTTCCATATTTCTAGTGTACCTATTGCCCTTAAAACTTTTAGTGAATGATAAATGTCTTTCTAGAATAACCAATAAACATGCACATATGCTACTGGGCAAAAACAATATTGGTTCATTCACTGTGGGAGCCATTATGTTTAATTAAGTGCTCACTGGGTCCTAAGATATAAAATATAAGAATAGGTAAAGTGACAACCACCCTCCTAGGCTGGGGCCTTGGAGCACTCGAGAAACTCTCTATCACTCCTTTTTCTTTCTCTCCTTTCTTTTTCATCTTCACTATCTATTGCTTTTTTTTTTTTTTTCCTGGCTAGGTATAATTGGAGGCACTCTTAAGATAAAATATCAATTAGGAAAATAAATTCAAACAACACAAAAACCAAAGAAAGATGCCAGGAAAGGAAGAGTCACAGAAGAGCTCATGATTGCCAATGGTTTTTGTTATATTCCACCAAGTTTTAGCAACTTCATTCATTGCTCCTAATGGTTCGTTAGGCTTCCCGGATGGTGCTAGTGGTAAAAAAGCTGCCTGCCAATGCAAGAGATGTAAGAAACGTGGGTTTGATCCCTGGGTCAGAAAGATCCCCAGGAGGAGGACATGGCAACCCATCCGGTATTCATGCCTGGAGAATCCCATTCCAGTATTCATGCCTGGAGAATCCCATTCCAGTATTCATGCCTGGAAAATTCCATGGACAGAAGAGCCTGATGAGATATGGTCCATAGGGTCACAAAGAGTTAAACACGACTGAAGTGACTTCACACACGTGTCCTAGTTAGCTATTGGCTATATCTGTAAGGCCATATTTCTTAACATTATTTAAAAATCCTTAAAAGATAATGTCTTTGCCTCTGAAAGTAAAATTCTTAGTATATGTTATAAAGAACATTGCATTTCGTTTTCCCATTTGTTGACCCTTTACAGTAGGCATGATGGGAAATTTTGTTTCAATTTTCCAAATGAGACTTGTAGAAGTGACTTAGGTAAGGCCACAGATCTACTAAGGGCCTTATTAACAAAAGCTAATAACCTAATAAGTGTCATAGCTGTGCTTTGTTTCAGTTTAGAACTGTATGTTCTAAGGACACCCAAGGCGGTGCTTATGAAGCTCCTAAAAGCTGATGTTCACATAAGCATCTAGGGAGCCACAGTCTCATAGACTGGCCTGAGTTTCCAAACCTGAGTGTCTGGAAGAGTCTGATACGCTTTGGTGAGAGCATGGGAGCCCTACTTCTGCCCTGCATCTTCTTATGTGTGTAATACCCCAGATACTGTCTGCATCAAAAGCACCCCCAGGGTAAAATTACAGCCTGGAAGATGATTCATCATCACAGTCCTGTGTGATGTACATCAGAACTCTATGAAGAGGTGTCCAGGCCAGTACAGCAAAAAAGACTGGTGTCAGAAATCATCTCTCCTGTTTTAGATTTTTCTCACTGCCTAGCATACTGAGGCATTTGTTTTAAGATTCAGTATCTATCTTCATGGAGAGAGTTTTATTCTAGGGTTGCTATCAACATTTTAGAGGGGATACAATTTGAACACCAACAGGTGCCAAGCATTTTGGCTGGGCACATTAAAATCATATTTTATGCAATGTCAATAATACAACTATGAAGAAGTGATGTTTTACCTAGCTTATCATATGAAAATTATACCAAGAAGGTGACTATCTCTTTTACATAAGTAAATCAAGTTTTAGGATTAGTCAGGACAAAATTCTTCCAAAACCTAAATGCTAGGACTTGTCTCCTATTAACCAATAATGGTTTATTAATCAAATGATTCTTTTATTTATTGTTATACCTTCTAACTGTATTGGAACTTTTGTAAATTTTTATTTTATTCATTTACTTTTGGCTGTGGAAGAAGGCAATGGCAAGCCACTCCAGTATTCTTGCCTGGAAAATCCCATGGACAGAGGAGCCTGGTAGGCTGCAGTCCATGGGGTCTCTAGGAGTCGGACACAACAGAACGCCTTCATTTTCACTTTTCACTTTCATGCATTGGAGAAGAAATGGCAACCCACTCCAGTGTTCTTGCCTGGAGAATCCCAGGGAAGGGGGATCCTGGTGGGCTGCCGTCTCTGGGGTTGCACAGAGTGGGACACGACTGAAGCGAAGTAGCAGCAGTTTAGGCTGCATTGGATCTTCGTTGCTCTGTGGGCTTTTTCCAGCTGTGGTGAGCAGGGCTACTGTCGCACTGCAGGACACTGGCTTTTCACTGTGGTGGCTTCTCCTGTTGCAGAGCACAGCTCTAGGCAGGTGGGCTTCAGTAGCTGAGGCTCATGGGCTCTAGAGCACAGGCTCAGTGGTCATGGTGCATGGGCTTAGCTGTCCCACAGCACGAGGAGTCTTCCTGCTCAGGGATCAAACCTGTGTTCCTTCATTAGCAGCTGGATTCCCAACCACTGAACCACCAGGGAAGTCCTAAACCATTTGTAAATCTAACTGTACTCATGTATATATCAGTTCAGTTCAGTCGCTAAGTCGTGTCCGACTCTTTGTGACCCCAGGAATCGAAGCATGCCAGCCCTCCCTGTCCATCACCAACTCCCGGAGTTCACTCAAACTCATGTCCATCGAGTCGGTGATGCCATGAAGCCATCTCATCCTCTGTCGTCCCCTTCTCCTCCTGCCCTCAATCCCTCTGAGCATCAGGGTCTTTTCCAATGAGTCAACTCTTCACATGAGGTGGCCAAAGTACTGGAGCTTCAGCTTCAGCATCAGTTCTTCAGTGAACACCCAGGACTGATCTCCTTCATAAGGGACTGGTTGGATCTCCTTGCAGTCCAAGGGACTCTCGAGAGTCTTCTCCAACACTGCAGTTCAAAAGCATCAATTCTTTGGCACTCAGCTTTCTTCACAGTCCAACTCTCACATCCATACATGACCACTGCAAAAACCTTGGCCTTGACTAGACGGACCTTTGTTGGCAAAGTAATATCTCTACTTTTGAATATGCTATCTAGGTTGGTCATAACTTTCCTTGCAAGGAGTAAGCATCTTTTAATTTCATGGCTGCAACCACCATCTGCAGTGATTTTGGAGCCCAAAAATTAAGTCTGACACTGTTTCCACTGTTTCCCCATCTATTTCCCATGAAGTGATGGGACCAGATGCCATGGTCTTAATTTTCTGAATGTTGAGCTTTAAGCCAACTTTTTCACTCTCCTCTTTCACTTTCATCAAGAGGCTTTTTAGTTCCTCTTCACTTTCTGCCACGAAGGTGGTATCATCCGCATATCTGAGGTGATTGATACTTCTCCTGGCAATCTAGATTCCTGCTTGTGCTTCTTCCAGCCCAGCGTTTCTCATGATGTACTCTGCATATAAGTTAAATAAGCAGGGTGACAATATACAGCCTTGACGTAATCCTTTTCATATATATATATATATATATATATATATATATATATATAATTACCTATTTTTTTTTTTCTATGAAACATCTTTTTGCCTTCTTATCTCAGCCTCAAAGCTAGTGTTATCATTTTGAGGCCCTCAAATCCATTGCTACAAATCATATCACCATCTTTTCTCTAGTTTATCATTTCTTAATGTTTGAGCTTTCAGCCAATGCTCCAGTGTAAGAATCCATAGTTGAACAATGGTTTTGTCATCAGTGTTCTAATAGTAGAACACTTCCAATACTGGGTTCTGTGTATGTTAACATTTTAATATTGACTTTTCATGTTATAATAGTGGGAATCCACATCACTAGACAATGAAGATGATTACTAAACTTTAAATTTATTGAACTCCTACTATATATTTTTCTAAAATTACATCATTTAACATTATCGACAAGCCTACAAGAGAAGAAAAGATTATTTGCATTTTTCGGAAGTAGAATCCATAACCAGTATAAAGTTGGGCAGATAATAAATAATGAAGCTTCTGTTTGAATACAGTTCTGTCTGATTTTAAAGTCTGTGCTGGGTCCAGTGATACCTTCAGTTCTCAGAATCAAGCAATATTTTCTGGCAAGGATTTGTCACTGCCTTCTTTGTTTTAGAAATTTCAGATTCCAATATAGACCTAAACTACAGGCAGAATATTAGCCCTGCAGAGGTTTTAAAATCCAAAAAGATATATCATATATCTACTTTGTAATATCAAAATATTTTTGGTAGATTGATTCCATTTATCTTCAGGAGCAAGAAGTAGTCCTGGGAGAACTGGTGCAAACAAAAAATTTGCCTGCCTAGGCTATTTCTAAACTCCTTCTAGATAGCCTTACTGCATCCAGTATGTTTCTGAGCTGGAACAAAATCTCTAGCAATGTGGGCAATGCAAATTTACATTGATGATCAGAGTCTCAGACCAATCTACTCATTCTCCAAATTTATCACAGACATATTTAATGAATGCTGACTTTGAGGAAACTGGCTTCCCAGCACAGGATTCTGCCTCAAAATTTCAGGATCCATTTGAGAGCTTAGCTAATGTTTATGTATTTCAAGACAAGCATCAGCTATAAATCCTGGATTAATATACATGGAGCAGAGATAGGAACAAGAGTGAAGAACACAGCAAGAGCTTTGTATTCAGCTATAAAAATATTTCCATGCTAGAGGTGGAAAGGACCTTAGAGATAAGTGGGGCTGAACTTTTTATCATATTTCTATTCATTATAATACATTCTTAGGAAAGAAAACCTGAAAACTCAGACAAGCAAACCAGGAAAGGTAATTTACCCTTGATGTTAACATCCAAACACAAACAAGCTGCAGAATTTGTATCCTTTCCTTTATTTCTATGAAAAGATGATTTTTAACTCAGTTTGAATAAATTATATATACAATTACATTCTGTGTAAAGTAATGCTCAAAATTCTCCAAGCCAGGCTTCAGCAGTACGTGAACCATGAACTTCCAGATGTTCAAGCTGGTTTTAGAAAAGGCAGAGGAACCACAGATCAAATTGTCAACATACTCTGGATCATCAAAAAAGCAAAAGAGTTCCAGAAAAACATCTATTTCTGCTTTATTGACTATGCCAAAGCCTTTGACTGTGTGGATCACAATAAACTGTGGAAAATTCTGAAAGAGATGGGAATACTAGACTACCTGACCTGCCTCTTGAGAAATCTATATGCAAGTCAGGAAGCAACAGTTAGAACTGGACATGGAACAACAGACTAGTTCCAAATAGGGAAAGGAGTACGTCAAGGCTGTATACTGTCACCCTGCTTATTTAACTTATATGCAGAGTACATCATCAGAAAAGCTGGACTGGAAGAAGTACAAGCTGGAATCAAGATTACCGGGGAAAATATCAATCACCTCAGATGTGCAGATGACACCACCCTTATGGCAGAAAGTGAAGAGGAACTAAAAAGCCTCTTGATGAAAGTGAAAGAGGAGAGTGAAAAAGTTGGCTTAAAGCTCAACATTCAGAAAGCGAAGATCATGGCATCTGGTCTCATCACTTCATGGGAAATAGATGGGGAAACACTGGAAACAGTGTCAGAGTTTTTTATTTTGGGTTCCAAAATCACTGCAGATGGTGGTTGCAGCCATGAAATTAATAGATGCTTACTCCTTGGAAGGAAAGTTATGACCAACTTAGATAGTATAGTCAAAAGCAGAGACATTACTTTGCCAACAAAGGTCCGTCTAGTCAAGGCTATGGTTTTTCCAGTAGTCATGTATGGATGTGAGAGTTGGACTGTGAAGAAAGCTGAGTGCCAAAGAATTGATGCTTTTGAAGTGTGGTGTTGGAGAAGACTCTTGAGAGTCCTTTGGACTGCAAGGAGATCCAACCAGTCCATCCTAAAGGAGATTAGTCCTGGGTATTCATCGGAAGGACTGATGCTAAAGCTGAAACTCCAATACTTTGGCCACCTCATGCAAAGAGCTGACTCATTGGAAAAGGCTCTAGTGCTGGGAGGGATTGGGGGCAGGAAGAAAAGGGGACATCAGAGGATGATATGGCTGGATGGCATCAGCGACTTGATGGACACAGGTTTGAGTTGGTGATGGACAGGGAGTTGGTGATGGACAGGGAGGCCTGGCGTGCTGCAGTTCATGGGGTTGCAAAGAGTTGGACATGACCTAGCGACTGAACTGAACTGATATGTATATTATTTTTACTTAACATTATAAAATAAGTATTATTCTATGGGATTATACAGTTTTTCAAATGAAAAGTTTAGTTGTTAATATCTAAATAATATTATACTTCGTGAAAACAACATAATTTACTTCCTAATCTCAGTATTTGGACATTTCTACTCCTTTCCATTTAGGTCATTGTATATAATTCTATAATATTCATATTCAAAACTAAAGCTTTTAGTTTCTTAACATTATTTCCTAAATTAGATTCCCAAACATGTAATTACTAGGTTAATATTATGTATAGTCAAATTGCTCTTCAAAGAGATTTACTACTAGTAATGAAATGAAAATCTCAATGTCTGCATTCTCTGTGTTCTCATAGAACACACATACACACATGTATGCAAAACACACAGATTCAATATTTAAAATCACTGCATTACTGCCTTTGGACTTAGCAAGGATAGCCCTTGGACTCTATAGAACCACACTGGCCTTCCTCTAGCCATCGCAGTCTCCAAGAGACAAAGATTTCACAGGTCCAGGTAGAAATAGAACACCAAACTCGTGACCCATTTTTGACAACGCTGTCATTACATTGAACTCTAAAATATCATGTTCAATAGAACCTACCTTCATTTCCAAAGGTTTTTGGGACCTTCTTCCCAGGCCAGTATTTCTAAAAGCAAACTGCTCAAGGAGTGGGCAAGAGATAGCTCTTTGTACAGACAGTGAGGTATAGAAGAATCCAGACAAAGCTTGATCCTGTGGTCTTAGGTGTATGTATATGCATATGTGTGCTGAGTGTGGTTAGAAGAATAAGAAAAGCTCTGCTATCACTTCTCTTTTCTATTATGATCCAGAATAGAATGGTGAAGCATACAATAATTCTAAACTCAAATTTGACTTCATAGGTCCTTACGGATATATTTTTGTCAAAGCAGAAAAATAAAAATGCTTTTTTTTTTTTTTCACAGTTTGTTTTGCTCGGTTTAAAGCTCTGAAGTATTTAGAAATATTTAGATCCATATTCTGTAGATCTCCATTTGTGTTCTTACCCTGGGCCTTACAGATCACAGGGGCTGAACTGCCTTTTTAATTTTTTATAAATTAAATGAATAATACACTAGAAATGTTTATTGTCCCAAACTTATTAATTTGTCTAAAAGAAGTAGAGAAAGTTAATGAGACTGAAGTGAATATATAATCTTTAATGATCAGATAAAGGCCGAACAAAACAAGGAAACTCCAGACCAGCATTTTTGTTTAGTCGTTAAGTCATGTCTGACTGTTTTGCGATCTCGTGGACTGTCGTCTGCCAGGCTCCTCTGTCCATGGGATTTCCCAGGCAAGAATACTGGAGTGGGTTGCTATTTTCTTCTCTAGGGGATCTTCCCAACCCAGGAAGTAAACCCCCAGCTCCTGTATTAGCAGGTGGATTCTTTACCACTGAGCCACCTCCCAGGGAAGCCCTTTCTACATTCTGCTGCTGCTGCTGCTAAGTCGCTTCAGGTGTGTCCGACTCTGTGCGACCCCAGAGATGGCAGCCCACCAGGCTCCCCTGTCCCTGGGATTCTCCAGGCAAGAACACTGGAGTGGGTTGCCATTTCAAGGCTATATAGACATAAATATGCAATAATAGTATGCATATATTTGTATATGTACACATTGCATTTATTTTCTTACCCAAATTCTAGAATTATGACACCTCAGTAATAATAAGCATACCTTGAACCCAGGACTAGGTTTTTTCATAATAAACATAAATGGGAAAAAGAAGTAAAAAAAGAAAAAACTAAATAGAATAAATAATTGAGTTTGAGAATTATAATTTGGCAACCATCAGAGTAACAATTGAATTAGGCAAAAATCATCAAACTGCTGGGTAAAATTTGTTGAGAAACAGAGCATTTACATAGTCTCAAAGTATCTTTTCAAAGTTATTTATTAATTATAAGGGGGAAATCCAGTAACTTTGCCATGGAGACATTAAGGAAACAATTATGTTTACCACCATTAATGGGACAAACAAATGTCATGTGCCTTCATATATAATGCTAATAAGGTCACTTCACTTTTGTAATATTCCTTCTTAAACTGAGCCACCTAAATCTTATCACAAGGAAACATCAACCAAACCCCAAAAGAGAGACATAAAAAAAAAAAAAAAAGTTGTCCTGTACTTTTCTCAAATGTTAGTATCATGGAAGACAAAGAAAATCTGACAAACAATAGTTGATCCTGGATTGGACCTGGGAATAGCAGCAAAGGAAATTATTTCTGAACACTGATAGAATGTATTTAGGATCTATAGATTAGATAATATATTGTGCTATTATTGGTTACATTAGTTTAATAATTATGCTGTGGCTAAATAAGATAATATTCTTCTTCAAAAATGCATGCTAAACATTAAACAGTAAAGTGGCATTATGACTGCAATATTTTGCCAAATTATTCAGAAAAATTATTATAGGAAAAACATGCACACACATATTATGATAAAGCAAGAATTACAAAATATTTACAACTATGGATTCTGGGTGAGAGTACCATATGGTTTTTTTGTACTACTCTTACAAGTTTTCTGTAAGACTGAGAATATTTGAAAGCAAAAAGTTACAGTAACAATGGCAAGAACAGATTAAGATGATTCTGAAGTCTTCCAGAAAAGAACATTCTTCTCTTCAGGTTCCAGAAAGCTGGGTTTTAGCCTCACTGAGCATCTCCAAATGCTGAAATAAGGTACTCCAGAAGTGAAAGGGAAAAAAAAAAATGTCTGGTGTGATGGGAAGGGTGAGCTCATTGCCCAGCCTCTTAATAACAGCCTTTCTTCAGATGCTATTTATATAGGACAGCATGAGAGAGAACCTCCTCTCAGATAAAGGCCTATTAAAACCAGAATGGATCTAAGAATTGATTGTTCATCAGCCTACACTTTAAGGCAGCCCATGGGTCATGACAGAGTTGGAAGGTATATTACCAGGGGAAGACTACCATGTTGTCCAGTCAACTCATGGCGTTTTACCATACACTTCATCTATATGCTGTCTCTTGGGAGCCACTCTTTTATAATTACATAGTGCAAACTGGGAAAGGTTGAGTCACGGCTTTCTATTTGAAGTCTAAGTATGCCAACGTGTTTAGAAGACTACGTATCTGGGGGCCTGTCTGCTTTTGAGGAAGCCTCAGCATTACCACAGTTCTGGTATTCCAAGACCATCTAAATAGAGTCTGTTGGGCACTTGCCTAGCCTGCTTCTGACACTAAACCAAGACAAGATTAAGAACTTTACCACTCTAAATATTAAAGCCCTAAAATTACCCCTGCCATCTTAGCCACATGCAGTACATTTCCAAAGCAAGACAAAGCTATACTGTAAAATAACTATAAAGTCAAACAGAGTTCTATTTTTTAAATGATGATTATGTCAGTACTATTGTTGTTTTTAGAGTTACCAAACATGGAATAGTTCTTTTTTATATGTGGCAATTAAAAAATTCTTTATTCACTTATTTCTGTCTGTGGGCTCAGTAGTTGCAGTGCGTGGGCTTAGTTGCTCCAGGGCATGTGAAATCTTCCCGGACCAGGGATCAAACCTGTGTCTCCTGCATAGGCAAGCAAAGGGAAGTCCAGAATAGTTCATTCATTTTCTTCTCACTTGTGCCTATGCTTGTCATTGGCTTTAACTTATAGTTCTTCTGCCTGTTCATAAGATAGCACTATACCAACTTGAGAACACACAGCTCCCTGATAGGAGATACTCAGCAGGGGAACTGGGGAAGGAAGGAAGGATGTTTATTTCCCTAAGATGTATCTTAATCATCTGAAGTGGTGCTTCAATGTACCCATACATAGCTGAGAGCCCAAGCCCTTCATATCAGAATGAGAAAACCCTACCCTCCATTTATGCTCTTTTAAGACGAACTGCAACTTTTGAGGCACCATTACCAATAAGTTTAAATGCAGTTTCTCAGCTCTGTGAATGCTGGGGAATCAGATGAGGAGAAAGGATAAGGTCTATTGTTCTAAAGATACTCTTTTACTGCCAAGGAGAGAGTAGCTGTGCATTTTTCTTATGGCATGAGTCTTTTGTGGGAACTCTGGTCCAGTCAGTTCAGTTCAGTTCAGTCACTCAGTCGTGTCCGACTCTTTGTGACACCATGAATTGCAGAATGCCAGGCCTCCCTGTCCATCACCATCTCCCGGAGTTCACTCAGACTCACGTCCATCGAGTCAGTGATGCTACCCAGCCATCTCATCCTCTGTCGTCCCCTTTTCCTTCTGCTCCCAATCCCTCCCAGCATCAGAGTCTTTCCCAATGAGTCAACTCTTCGAATGAGGTAGCCAAAGTACTGGAATCTCAGCTTTAGCATCATTCCTTCCAAAGAACACCCAGGACTGATCTCCTTTAGAATGAACTGGTTGGATCTCCTTGCAGTCCAAGGGACTCTCAAGAGTCTTCTCCAACACCACAGTTCAAAAACATCAATTCTTAGGCACTCAGCTTTCTTCACAGTTCAACTCTCACATCCATACATGACCACTGGAAAAACCATAGCCTTGACTAGACGGACCTTTGTTGGCAAAGTAATGTCTCTGCTTTTGAATATGCTATCTAGGTTGGTTATAACTTTCCTGCCAAGGAGCAAGCGTCTTTTAATTTTATGGCTGCAATCACCATCTGTAGTGATTTTGGAGCCCAAAAAATAAAGTCTGGTACTGTTTCCACTGTTTCCCCATCTATTTCCCATGGAGTGATGGGACCGGATGCATTGATCTTCATTTTCTGGATATTGAGCTTTAAGCCAACGTTTTCACTCCTCTTTCACTTTCATCAAGAGGCTTTTTAGTTCCTCTTCACTTTCTGCCATAGGGTGGTGTCATCTGCACATCTGAGGTTATTGATATTTCTCCTGGCAATCTTGATTCCAGCTTGTGCTTCTTCCAGCCCAGCATTTCCCATGATGTACTCTGCATAGAAGTTAAATAAGCAGGGGGACAATATACAGCCTTGACATACTCCTTTTGCTATTTGGAACCAGTCTATTTTCCATGTCCAGCTCTAACTGTTGCTTCCTGACCTGCATATAGGTTTCTCAAGAGGCAGGTCAGGTGCTCTGGTATTCCCATCTCTGTCAGAATCTTCCACAGTTTATTGTGATCCACACAGTCAAAGGCTTTGGCATAACAAAGCAGAAATAGATGTTTTTCTGGAACTCTCTTGCTTTTTGTATGATCCAGCGGATGTTGGCAATTTGATCTCTGGTTCCTCTGCCTTTTCTAAAACCAGCTTGAACATCTGGAAGTTCATTGTTCATGTATTGCTGAAGCTTGGCTTGGAGAATTTTGAGCATTACTTTACTAGCATGTGAGATGAGTGCAATTGTTCGGTAGTTTGAGCATTCTTTGGCATTGCCTTTCTTAGGGATTGGAATGAAAACTGACCTTTTCCAGTCCTGTGGCCACTGCTGAGTTTTCCAAATTTGCTGGCATATTGAGTGCAGCACTTTCACAGAGTCATCTTTCAGGATTTGAAATAGCTCAACTGGAATTCCATCACCTCCACTAGCTTTATTCATAGTGATGCTTTCCAAGGCCCACTTGACTTCACATTCCAGGATGTCTGGTTCTAGGTGAGTGATCACACCATCATGATTATCTTGGTCGTGAAGATCTTTTTTGTATAGTTCTTCTGTATATTCTTGCTACCTCTTCTTAATATCTTCTGCTTCTGTTATGTCCATACCATTTCTGTCCTTTATCGAGCCCATCTTTGCATGAAATGTTCCCTTGGTATCTCTAATATTCTTGAAGAGATCTCTAGTCTTTCCCATTTTGTTGTTTTCCTCTATTTCTTTGGTCCAGCCAGAGAGATCAGTAAAATAAAGGTGATATCAGAGTGCAAAAACCTTATAACTAAAATAAAAGGGAATAAGGCATTTTTAAGAGCTATTTGGAAACAAAGGAGTATATCTAGGCTTTAATATGAAAACCTCCTCTGATTTGAATTCTCTCCAACCCAGTGCCCCCCTTCTGTAAGCTGCTGCCTCTGCCAGGCTTGCACTTGGCCCCTGCTCTTCAGTAACCCTATGGCTGGTTCCCCCACTGCCCCCTGCCTAGCCAGACTTGTGACTCTGTGTGGGAATCTGGTTTTTGAGAATTAGAAAATGACTTGACATTTACTAGGCTGTAGTTCCTTCTTTGTCTTTCTGAGTAAGGACTATTCAACCTGAAGGAAAATAAAAATGACCATCTCCCCTAAATTTCCATATTTGTTGACATTAACTAAAGAATCCCATGGATCCTCTTTTTTAGAATTTAGAAAGTTGATCATTTCTCCAGATGTATCTTAATGAGGACCTTAATTAACATTCCCAGATCAGTTAAAAGAACTCCATTGATTCTGATTATAAGCACTGAAATTTTCTTTAAATGTACTGATTGATTCACTAGCCTGTACTCTCTTGTGAGCCAATTAAATCCATTGCGAGCTATTGTTTTTTTAATTGAGGACTTCAGTACCTGCTGAAGTGCCAGATAAACAGATATGTTTTTTTAATTTGACATTCTTCTTAAGAACAAACTTATTAACACACTACATCAGGAAATCAATCCAGGACACCATGCTTTGTCTTTAATGCTATGAAACTGTCTTCACTTCTAAGTTATAGAATAGAAAATTACTCTTTCCAAACAAATAAAATGCAGCTTTATTTATGATCATAGGCATTTTTTATTGGGGAAATTTATTCATCAACAACTCTTTAATCACTGGTAAAGATCCTGCTAATGTTCTTTGGGGTCAAGTGAGTACTACAAATTCTTATGAATATGTGACAAAACTAGATTTATATAAAGAAACAAAAGGTTTTCTGCAGTTTGACTCATAGAATGCAAGGTTAGTGCAAAGATCCAAAGTTCCAGTAGAAATACTACCATGACATCATTCTTATTCCGAGATCTACTTGATGTTAATGAGTAACGCTGACAGCCATGTTGAATCAGGAGCATTGAGGTTCTGATACATGGAGTACTTGCAGCAGCGACCTCCAGACCTTTGGCCTACTTCAGATCCACTTTGCTTACAGCAGCTCTATACAGGTTGCTGTGCGAAGTCACTTCAGTCATAGCCGACTCTTTGTGACCCTATGGACTATATATATAACCCACTAGGCTCCAATGCTCATAGGATTCTCTAGGCAAGAGAACCCACTGGAGTGGGTTGCCATGGCTTCCTGCAGGGAATCTTCCCCACCCAGAGATGGAACCAGCATCTCCTACAGTTCCTGCATTGGCAAACGGGCTCCTTGCCACTAGCACCACCTGGGACGCCCCATACATGTTGCTAGGTATAATGAATAAAAGTATTTAAATTATTATGTTTTGCTTCTCTTTTTCCATTGTGAGTGCCTCACCACAATAGAACTGCTGTCAAAACACAAAACATCGTTAAGAGCTTCTTTTTGTTTCTAGGCTTTCCCTGAGTTTCTTCTGGAGAGAACTGTTGTTGTTGTTATTATTTTAATCAGATAAGCCAAAAAGTAGAATATAATTTGGTTCTAAATCTATTTTGAACTTTGACATTCCAAAATGGCATTGTAAATATTTATAAATAGAGACTTGGTTTTATTTTTGGGTAAGCTGTAGGGATTTTATTTATTCTTAAAAAATTCTGATAATGATAGTAATAATACCAACACACATACTTCACATTTATCTGAAGTTTATATTTGCTCATTGACATAATCAAGCTCCCCAATGAGAAGTTTCTAATAAACTGGCACTTTGTTTTTCTATCTTTCTACCTTCAATTTAATAGATTCAAGAAGATATTTTTCTATTACAAATATCTAAAAATTAGGTGGTATTTTAGGGAAATGTTGAAATAGCAAATTTTTATAGATAAATGATATCCATAAATAATAGATGCCATCAATACACAAATCTTTTGAGACCCAGGCTAGTGACTCACTGATTCCAAACACTCCTTCTTTATTTGCCTATATAATTTTATTCATGCAGGTCATTTTCACATAATAAGTTGTATCCCTACTCAGCTTCTCCCATCCTTCAGGACTCAATTTAAATTATTATTTCATATTTCACAAAATTTCATCTTACTACCTAATCTCACAATGGTGTGAGTGAGTGAAGTCGCTCAGTCGTGTCCGACTCTTTGCGACCCCATGGACCGTAGCCTACCAGGCTCCTCCATCCATGGGATTTTCTAGGCAAGAGTACTGGAGTGGGCTGCCATTTCCTTCTCCAGGGGATCTTCCCAACCCAGGGATCGAACCTGGGTCTCCTGAGCTGCAGACAAACTCTTTACTGTCTGAGCCACCAGGGAATTCCCTCACAATGGTACAAAGGTGTTATTGTCTGAGCCATTCTCTTTATTTTTAGTATTAAAATCACAAGTTCTGGAGTCAGATTGATTTAAGGTTTGAGTCTAAGTTTTTCCACCCACTGTGAGGTGAACCAGGTCTTTTAAACCCTTCAATCATTTATTTCCTCTTCTGTAAAATGATGGTGGTGATACTTATTTGAGGATAAACCTGATGAAGGAGGTAAAGGATTCAGCACAATGCCTGAGCCATAAAAAATAATAAATGTTCCCCTTAATATGACTGGCATCCTGATTCTACCATAGTAGGAATAAAATATGGGCACCTCTTTTTAACACCCAAACGAATACTCCAAGATCTCTATCTTGTTTGCATAAACTTATTTTTCTTTGTTTCTTAGTCCACCTCCATCCTTAATTATATAGTTTTTATACACAATACCCATTTTAACTCAGGAGACTTTCCATCCTCACTGCAAGATTTGCCTGGAATATTCCCTTCCCTGGTGTTAAAGAGTAGTGATAGTCACCCTTGGTTAGTCATGAGGCCGACTGTTTCCCATCAACCATATTTTAAATT